>NW_027663839.1:708500-1417000 GCF_964034855.1 Anser brachyrhynchus | reverse complement strand
TTGGGGCCGAAAGGGAAGGGACATCTCCTAAGCAATGGGACCAGATGGGAATGGGATTTTCCTCAGGGTTGCAGGTAAGGTGGAAGGGGCTTTTCTTCAGGGTTGGGGCCGGAGGGGAAGGGGCTTTTCCTCAGGGTTGGGGCCAAAGGGGAGGGGATATTTCCTAAGCAATGGGAGCAGGGTGGAAGGGCCTCTTCCTCAGGGTTGAGGCCGGACCTGAAGGGCCTTTTCCTCCGGGTTGAGGCCGGACCCGAAGGGCCTTTTCCTCAGGGTTGTGGCCGGACCCGAAGGGCCTTTTCCTCAGGGTTGAGGCCTGTGGGGAGTGGGCTTCTTTTTAGGGTTGGAACTTTTTTAATGGTTGCGGCCAGAGGGGAAGGGGCTTGTTATCAGGGTTGCAGCCGGAGGGGAAGGGGCTTTTCCTCAGGGCTGGGGCCTGGAGGGGAAGGGGCTTTTCCTCAGGGCTGGGGCCTGGAGGGGAAGGGGCTTTTAGTCAGGGCTGGGGCCTGGAGGGGAAGGGACTTTTCCTCAGGGTTGGGGCCGGACGCGCAGGGGCTTTTCCTCAGGGTTGGGGCCGGACGCGCAGGGGCTTTTCCTCAGGGTTGGGGTTTTTCCTCAGTGTTGCGGGCGGAGGGGAAAGGGTTTTTGTCAGTGTTGGAGCCGGAGTTGAAGGGGCTTTTCCTGAGGTTTTTGTTAGGAGGGGAGGTGGCTTTTCTTCAGGGTTGGGGCTTTTTCTCAGAGTTGGGGTCGGAGGGGAAGGGGCTTTTTCTCAGAGTTGGGGTCGGAGGGGAAGAGACTTTTTCTCAGGGTTGTGGATGGAGGGGAAGGGGATTTTTATCACGGTTGTGGATGGAGGGGAAGGGGCTTTTCTCCAGGGTTGGGGCCGGACGTGCAGGGGCTTTTTGTCAGGGTTGGGGCCGGATGCGCAGGGGCTTTTCGTCAGGGTTGTGGCCCGAGGGGAAGGGGCTTTTTCTGAGGGTTGTGGCCCAAGGGGAAGGGGCTTTTCTGAGGGTTGTGTCCGGAGGGGAAGGGGCTTTTCTTCAGGGTTGGGGCTTTTTCTCAGGTTTGGGGTCGGAGGGGAAGGGCCTTTTCCTCAGGACTGGGGCCTCATGGGAAGGGCCGTGTCCTCAGGGTTGGGGCTGAAAGGGAAGGGAAATTTCCTAAGCGATGGGACCAGAGGGGAATGGGATTTTTCTCAGGGTTGCAGGCAAGGTGGAAGGGGCTTTTCGTCAGGCTTGGGGCCGGAGGCGCAGGGGCTTTTCGTCAGGGTTGGGCCAGAGGCACAGGGGCTTTTCGTCAGGGTTGGGGCCGGAGGCGCAGGGGCCTTTTCCGCAGGCCTGGGGCCGGAGGCACAGGGGCCTTTTCCGCAGGCCTGGGGCCCGACGCGCAGGGGCCTTTTCCGCAGGCCTGGGGCCCGACGCGCAGGGGCCTTTTCCGCAGGCCTGGGGCCCGACGCGCAGGGGCCTTTTCCGCAGGCCTGGGGCCCGACGCGGAAGGGGCCTTTTCCGCAGGCCTGGGGCCCGATGCGGAAGGGGCCTTTTCCGCAGGCCTGGGGCCCGACGCGGAAGGGGCTTCTTTTTAGGGTTGGGACTTTTCCTCAGGGTTGCGGCCAGAGGGGAAGGGGCTTTTCCTCAGGGTTGCAGAGAAAGAGGAAGGGCCTTTTCCTCAGGGTTGCCGCCGGGAGGGGAAGGGGCCTTTTCCTCAGGGTTGCCGCCGGGAGGGTAAGGGGCTTTTCGTCAGGGTTGGGGCCGGACGCGCAGGGGCTTTTCGTCAGGGTTGGGGTTTTTCCTCAGTGTCGCGGCCAGAGGGGAAGGGGTTTTTGTCAGGGTTCGGGCCGGAGTTGAAGGGGCTTTTCCTGAGGTTTTTGGCAGGAGGGGAGGTGGCTTTTCTTCAGGGTTGGGGCTTTTTCTCAGAGTTGGGGTCGGAGGGGAAGGGGCTTTTTCTCAGGGTTGGGGCCTCATGGGAAGGGCCTTTTCCTCAGGATTGGGGCCTCATGGGAAGGGCTTTTCCTCAGGATTGGGGCCTCATGGGAAGGGCCTTTTCCTCAGGGTTGGGGCCGAAAGGGAAGGGACATCTCCTAAGCGATGGGACCAGAGGCGAATGGGACTTTCCTCAGGGTTGCAGGTAAGGTGGAAGGGGCTTTTCCTCAGGGTTGTGGCCGGACCCGAAGGGCCTTTTCCTCAGGGTTGAGGCCTGTGGGGAGTGGGCTTCTTTTTAGGGTTGGGACTTTTCTTAATGGTTGCGGCCAGAGGGGAAGGGGCTTGTTATCAGGGTTGCAGCCGGAGGGGAAGGGGCTTTTTCTCAGGGTTGCAGATAAGGTGGAATGGGCTTTTCCTCAGGGTTGGGGCCGGGAGGGGAAGGGGCTTTCCCTGAGGGTTGGGGCCGGACGTGCAGGGGCTTTTTCTCAGGGTTGGGGCCAGACGCACAGGGGCTTTTCCGGAGGGTTGTGGCCCGAGTGGAAGGGGCTTTTTCTGAGGCTTGTGGCCCGAGCGGAAAAGGCTTTTATGAGGGTTGTGTCCGGAGGGGAAGGGGCTTTTCTTAAGGGTTGGGACGTTTTCTCAGGCTTGGGGCTGAAGTGGAAGGGGCTTTTCCTCATGGTTGGGACAGGTGCGGAAGGGCTTTTCGTCAGGGTTGGGGCTGCAGTGGAAGGGGCTTTTCCTCAGGTTTTTGGCAGGAGTGGATGTGGCTTTTCCTCAGGGTTGGGGCTTTTTTTCAGGGTTGGGGTTGGAGGAGAAGGACCTTTTCCTCAGGATTGTGGCCTCATGGGAAGAGCCTTTTCCTCAGGGTTGGGGCCGAAAGGGAAGGGACATTTCCTAAACGATGGGAGCAGACGGGAATGGGATTTTCCTCAGGGTTGCAGGTAAGGTGGAAGTGGCTTTTCCTGATGGTTGGGGTTTGGACGGGAGGGGGCTTTTCGTCAGGGTTGGGGCCGGGAGGGGATGGGGATTTTCCTGGTGGTTGTGGCTGGAAGTGCAGGGGCTTTTCCTCAGGGTTGGGGCTGGGAGGGGAAGGGGCTGTTCCTCAGGATTGGGGCCGGACGCGCAGGGGCTTTTCCTCAGGGTTGGGTTCGGACGCGCAGGGGCTTTTTCTGAGGGTTGTGTCCGGAGGGGAAGGGCTTTTCTTCCGGGTGGGGGCCTTTTCTGAGGCTTGGGGTGGAAGTGGATGGGGCTTTTCCTGAGGGTTGGGGCCGGTGGGGAAGGGCTTTTCGTCAGGGTTGGGGCCGGAGTGGAAGGGGCTTTTCCTCAGGTTTTTGGCATGAGTGGATGTGGCTTTTCCTCAGGGTTGGGGCTTTTCCTCAGGATTGGGGCCTCATGGGAAGGGCCTTTTCCTGAGGATTGGGGCCTCATGGGAAGGGCCTTTTCCTCAGGGTTGGGGCCGAAAGGGAAGGGACATCTCCTAAGCAATGGGACCAGATGGGAATGGGATTTTCCTCAGGGTTGCAGGTAAGGTGGAAGGGGCTTTTCTTCAGGGTTGGGGCCGGAGGGGAAGGGGCTTTTCCTCAGGGTTGGGGCCAAAGGGGAGGGGATATTTCCTAAGCAATGGGAGCAGGGTGGAAGGGCCTCTTCCTCAGGGTTGAGGCCGGACCTGAAGGGCCTTTTCCTCCGGGTTGAGGCCGGACCCGAAGGGCCTTTTCCTCAGGGTTGTGGCCGGACCCGAAGGGCCTTTTCCTCAGGGTTGAGGCCTGTGGGGAGTGGGCTTCTTTTTAGGGTTGGAACTTTTTTAATGGTTGCGGCCAGAGGGGAAGGGGCTTGTTATCAGGGTTGCAGCCGGAGGGGAAGGGGCTTTTCCTCAGGGCTGGGGCCTGGAGGGGAAGGGGCTTTTCCTCAGGGCTGGGGCCTGGAGGGGAAGGGGCTTTTAGTCAGGGCTGGGGCCTGGAGGGGAAGGGACTTTTCCTCAGGGTTGGGGCCGGACGCGCAGGGGCTTTTCCTCAGGGTTGGGGCCGGACGCGCAGGGGCTTTTCGTCAGGGTTGGGGCCGGACGCGCAGGGGTTTTTCGTCAGGGTTGGGGCCGGACGCGCAGGGGCTTTTCGTCAGGGTTGGGGCCGGACGCGCAGGGGCTTTTCCTCAGGGTTGGGGCCGGACGCGCAGGGGCTTTTCCTCAGGGTTGGGGTTTTTCCTCAGTGTTGCGGGCGGAGGGGAAAGGGTTTTTGTCAGTGTTGGAGCCGGAGTTGAAGGGGCTTTTCCTGAGGTTTTTGTTAGGAGGGGAGGTGGCTTTTCTTCAGGGTTGGGGCTTTTTCTCAGAGTTGGGGTCGGAGGGGAAGGGGCTTTTTCTCAGAGTTGGGGTCGGAGGGGAAGAGACTTTTTCTCAGGGTTGTGGATGGAGGGGAAGGGGATTTTTATCACGGTTGTGGATGGAGGGGAAGGGGCTTTTCTCCAGGGTTGGGGCCGGACGTGCAGGGGCTTTTCGTCAGGGTTGTGGCCCGAGGGGAAGGGGCTTTTTCTGAGGGTTGTGGCCCAAGGGGAAGGGGCTTTTCTGAGGGTTGTGTCCGGAGGGGAAGGGGCTTTTCTTCAGGGTTGGGGCTTTTTCTCAGGTTTGGGGTCGGAGGGGAAGGGCCTTTTCCTCAGGACTGGGGCCTCATGGGAAGGGCCGTGTCCTCAGGGTTGGGGCTGAAAGGGAAGGGAAATTTCCTAAGCGATGGGACCAGAGGGGAATGGGATTTTTCTCAGGGTTGCAGGCAAGGTGGAAGGGGCTTTTCGTCAGGCTTGGGGCCGGAGGCGCAGGGGCTTTTCGTCAGGGTTGGGCCAGAGGCACAGGGGCTTTTCGTCAGGGTTGGGGCCGGAGGCGCAGGGGCCTTTTCCGCAGGCCTGGGGCCGGAGGCACAGGGGCCTTTTCCGCAGGCCTGGGGCCCGACGCGCAGGGGCCTTTTCCGCAGGCCTGGGGCCCGACGCGCAGGGGCCTTTTCCGCAGGCCTGGGGCCCGACGCGCAGGGGCCTTTTCCGCAGGCCTGGGGCCCGACGCGGAAGGGGCCTTTTCCGCAGGCCTGGGGCCCGATGCGGAAGGGGCCTTTTCCGCAGGCCTGGGGCCCGACGCGGAAGGGGCTTCTTTTTAGGGTTGGGACTTTTCCTCAGGGTTGCGGCCAGAGGGGAAGGGGCTTTTCCTCAGGGTTGCAGAGAAAGAGGAAGGGCCTTTTCCTCAGGGTTGCCGCCGGGAGGGGAAGGGGCCTTTTCCTCAGGGTTGCCGCCGGGAGGGTAAGGGGCTTTTCGTCAGGGTTGGGGCCGGACGCGCAGGGGCTTTTCGTCAGGGTTGGGGTTTTTCCTCAGTGTCGCGGCCAGAGGGGAAGGGGTTTTTGTCAGGGTTCGGGCCGGAGTTGAAGGGGCTTTTCCTGAGGTTTTTGGCAGGAGGGGAGGTGGCTTTTCTTCAGGGTTGGGGCTTTTTCTCAGAGTTGGGGTCGGAGGGGAAGGGGCTTTTTCTCAGGGTTGGGGCCTCATGGGAAGGGCCTTTTCCTCAGGATTGGGGCCTCATGGGAAGGGCTTTTCCTCAGGATTGGGGCCTCATGGGAAGGGCCTTTTCCTCAGGGTTGGGGCCGAAAGGGAAGGGACATCTCCTAAGCGATGGGACCAGAGGCGAATGGGACTTTCCTCAGGGTTGCAGGTAAGGTGGAAGGGGCTTTTCCTCAGGGTTGTGGCCGGACCCGAAGGGCCTTTTCCTCAGGGTTGAGGCCTGTGGGGAGTGGGCTTCTTTTTAGGGTTGGGACTTTTCTTAATGGTTGCGGCCAGAGGGGAAGGGGCTTGTTATCAGGGTTGCAGCCGGAGGGGAAGGGGCTTTTTCTCAGGGTTGCAGATAAGGTGGAATGGGCTTTTCCTCAGGGTTGGGGCCGGGAGGGGAAGGGGCTTTCCCTGAGGGTTGGGGCCGGACGTGCAGGGGCTTTTTCTCAGGGTTGGGGCCAGACGCACAGGGGCTTTTCCGGAGGGTTGTGGCCCGAGTGGAAGGGGCTTTTTCTGAGGCTTGTGGCCCGAGCGGAAAAGGCTTTTATGAGGGTTGTGTCCGGAGGGGAAGGGGCTTTTCTTAAGGGTTGGGACGTTTTCTCAGGCTTGGGGCTGAAGTGGAAGGGGCTTTTCCTCATGGTTGGGACAGGTGCGGAAGGGCTTTTCGTCAGGGTTGGGGCTGCAGTGGAAGGGGCTTTTCCTCAGGTTTTTGGCAGGAGTGGATGTGGCTTTTCCTCAGGGTTGGGGCTTTTTTTCAGGGTTGGGGTTGGAGGAGAAGGACCTTTTCCTCAGGATTGTGGCCTCATGGGAAGAGCCTTTTCCTCAGGGTTGGGGCCGAAAGGGAAGGGACATTTCCTAAACGATGGGAGCAGACGGGAATGGGATTTTCCTCAGGGTTGCAGGTAAGGTGGAAGTGGCTTTTCCTGATGGTTGGGGTTTGGACGGGAGGGGGCTTTTCGTCAGGGTTGGGGCCGGGAGGGGATGGGGATTTTCCTGGTGGTTGTGGCTGGAAGTGCAGGGGCTTTTCCTCAGGGTTGGGGCTGGGAGGGGAAGGGGCTGTTCCTCAGGATTGGGGCCGGACGCGCAGGGGCTTTTCCTCAGGGTTGGGTTCGGACGCGCAGGGGCTTTTTCTGAGGGTTGTGTCCGGAGGGGAAGGGCTTTTCTTCCGGGTGGGGGCCTTTTCTGAGGCTTGGGGTGGAAGTGGATGGGGCTTTTCCTGAGGGTTGGGGCCGGTGGGGAAGGGCTTTTCGTCAGGGTTGGGGCCGGAGTGGAAGGGGCTTTTCCTCAGGTTTTTGGCATGAGTGGATGTGGCTTTTCCTCAGGGTTGGGGCTTTTCCTCAGGATTGGGGCCTCATGGGAAGGGCCTTTTCCTGAGGATTGGGGCCTCATGGGAAGGGCCTTTTCCTCAGGGTTGGGGCCGAAAGGGAAGGGACATCTCCTAAGCAATGGGACCAGATGGGAATGGGATTTTCCTCAGGGTTGCAGGTAAGGTGGAAGGGGCTTTTCTTCAGGGTTGGGGCCGGAGGGGAAGGGGCTTTTCCTCAGGGTTGGGGCCAAAGGGGAGGGGATATTTCCTAAGCAATGGGAGCAGGGTGGAAGGGCCTCTTCCTCAGGGTTGAGGCCGGACCTGAAGGGCCTTTTCCTCCGGGTTGAGGCCGGACCCGAAGGGCCTTTTCCTCAGGGTTGTGGCCGGACCCGAAGGGCCTTTTCCTCAGGGTTGAGGCCTGTGGGGAGTGGGCTTCTTTTTAGGGTTGGAACTTTTTTAATGGTTGCGGCCAGAGGGGAAGGGGCTTGTTATCAGGGTTGCAGCCGGAGGGGAAGGGGCTTTTCCTCAGGGCTGGGGCCTGGAGGGGAAGGGGCTTTTCCTCAGGGCTGGGGCCTGGAGGGGAAGGGGCTTTTAGTCAGGGCTGGGGCCTGGAGGGGAAGGGACTTTTCCTCAGGGTTGGGGCCGGACGCGCAGGGGCTTTTCCTCAGGGTTGGGGCCGGACGCGCAGGGGCTTTTCGTCAGGGTTGGGGCCGGACGCGCAGGGGTTTTTCGTCAGGGTTGGGGCCGGACGCGCAGGGGCTTTTCGTCAGGGTTGGGGCCGGACGCGCAGGGGCTTTTCCTCAGGGTTGGGGCCGGACGCGCAGGGGCTTTTCCTCAGGGTTGGGGTTTTTCCTCAGTGTTGCGGGCGGAGGGGAAAGGGTTTTTGTCAGTGTTGGAGCCGGAGTTGAAGGGGCTTTTCCTGAGGTTTTTGTTAGGAGGGGAGGTGGCTTTTCTTCAGGGTTGGGGCTTTTACTCAGAGTTGCGGTCGGAGGGGAAGGGGCTTTTTCTCAGAGTTGGGGTCGGAGGGGAAGAGACTTTTTCTCAGGGTTGTGGATGGAGGGGAAGGGGATTTTTATCACGGTTGTGGATGGAGGGGAAGGGGCTTTTCTCCAGGGTTGGGGCCGGACGTGCAGGGGCTTTTCGTCAGGGTTGTGGCCCGAGGGGAAGGGGCTTTTTCTGAGGGTTGTGGCCCAAGGGGAAGGGGCTTTTCTGAGGGTTGTGTCCGGAGGGGAAGGGGCTTTTCTTCAGGGTTGGGGCTTTTTCTCAGGTTTGGGGTCGGAGGGGAAGGGCCTTTTCCTCAGGACTGGGGCCTCATGGGAAGGGCCGTGTCCTCAGGGTTGGGGCTGAAAGGGAAGGGAAATTTCCTAAGCGATGGGACCAGAGGGGAATGGGATTTTTCTCAGGGTTGCAGGCAAGGTGGAAGGGGCTTTTCGTCAGGCTTGGGGCCGGAGGCGCAGGGGCTTTTCGTCAGGGTTGGGCCAGAGGCACAGGGGCTTTTCGTCAGGGTTGGGGCCGGAGGCGCAGGGGCCTTTTCCGCAGGCCTGGGGCCGGAGGCACAGGGGCCTTTTCCGCAGGCCTGGGGCCCGACGCGCAGGGGCCTTTTCCGCAGGCCTGGGGCCCGACGCGCAGGGGCCTTTTCCGCAGGCCTGGGGCCCGACGCGCAGGGGCCTTTTCCGCAGGCCTGGGGCCCGACGCGGAAGGGGCCTTTTCCGCAGGCCTGGGGCCCGATGCGGAAGGGGCCTTTTCCGCAGGCCTGGGGCCCGACGCGGAAGGGGCTTCTTTTTAGGGTTGGGACTTTTCCTCAGGGTTGCGGCCAGAGGGGAAGGGGCTTTTCCTCAGGGTTGCAGAGAAAGAGGAAGGGCCTTTTCCTCAGGGTTGCCGCCGGGAGGGGAAGGGGCCTTTTCCTCAGGGTTGCCGCCGGGAGGGTAAGGGGCTTTTCGTCAGGGTTGGGGCCGGACGCGCAGGGGCTTTTCGTCAGGGTTGGGGTTTTTCCTCAGTGTCGCGGCCAGAGGGGAAGGGGTTTTTGTCAGGGTTCGGGCCGGAGTTGAAGGGGCTTTTCCTGAGGTTTTTGGCAGGAGGGGAGGTGGCTTTTCTTCAGGGTTGGGGCTTTTTCTCAGAGTTGGGGTCGGAGGGGAAGGGGCTTTTTCTCAGGGTTGGGGCCTCATGGGAAGGGCCTTTTCCTCAGGATTGGGGCCTCATGGGAAGGGCTTTTCCTCAGGATTGGGGCCTCATGGGAAGGGCCTTTTCCTCAGGGTTGGGGCCGAAAGGGAAGGGACATCTCCTAAGCGATGGGACCAGAGGCGAATGGGACTTTCCTCAGGGTTGCAGGTAAGGTGGAAGGGGCTTTTCCTCAGGGTTGTGGCCGGACCCGAAGGGCCTTTTCCTCAGGGTTGAGGCCTGTGGGGAGTGGGCTTCTTTTTAGGGTTGGGACTTTTCTTAATGGTTGCGGCCAGAGGGGAAGGGGCTTGTTATCAGGGTTGCAGCCGGAGGGGAAGGGGCTTTTTCTCAGGGTTGCAGATAAGGTGGAATGGGCTTTTCCTCAGGGTTGGGGCCGGGAGGGGAAGGGGCTTTCCCTGAGGGTTGGGGCCGGACGTGCAGGGGCTTTTTCTCAGGGTTGGGGCCAGACGCACAGGGGCTTTTCCGGAGGGTTGTGGCCCGAGTGGAAGGGGCTTTTTCTGAGGCTTGTGGCCCGAGCGGAAAAGGCTTTTATGAGGGTTGTGTCCGGAGGGGAAGGGGCTTTTCTTAAGGGTTGGGACGTTTTCTCAGGCTTGGGGCTGAAGTGGAAGGGGCTTTTCCTCATGGTTGGGACAGGTGCGGAAGGGCTTTTCGTCAGGGTTGGGGCTGCAGTGGAAGGGGCTTTTCCTCAGGTTTTTGGCAGGAGTGGATGTGGCTTTTCCTCAGGGTTGGGGCTTTTTTTCAGGGTTGGGGTTGGAGGAGAAGGACCTTTTCCTCAGGATTGTGGCCTCATGGGAAGAGCCTTTTCCTCAGGGTTGGGGCCGAAAGGGAAGGGACATTTCCTAAACGATGGGAGCAGACGGGAATGGGATTTTCCTCAGGGTTGCAGGTAAGGTGGAAGTGGCTTTTCCTGAGGGTTGGGGTTTGGACGGGAGGGGGCTTTTCATCAGGGTTGGGGCCGGGAGGGGATGGGGATTTTCCTGGTGGTTGTGGCTGGAAGTGCAGGGGCTTTTCCTCAGGGTTGGGGCCGGGAGGGGAAGGGGCTGTTCCTCAGGATTGGGGCCGGACGCGCAGGGGCTTTTCCTCAGGGTTGGGTTCGGACGCGCAGGGGCTTTTTCTGAGGGTTGTGTCCGGAGGGGAAGGGCTTTTCTTCCGGGTGGGGGCCTTTTCTGAGGCTTGGGGTGGAAGTGGATGGGGCTTTTCGTCAGGGCTGGGGCTGGTGGGCTAGGGCTTTTTGTCAGGTTTGGGGCCGAAGGGGAAGGGGCGTTTCGTCAGGGTTGGGGCCGGACACGAAGGGCCTTTTCCTCAGGCCTGGGGTCTGATGGGAGTGGGCTTCTTTTTAGGGTTGGGACTTTTCCTAATGGTTGTGGCCAGAGGGGAAGGGGCTTTTCCTCAGGCTTCGGGCTTTTTCCGAGGGTTGGGATCGGACGGGAAGGGGCTTTTCTGAAGGTTGTGTCCGGAGGGGAAGGGCTTTTCTTCAGGGTTGGGGCCTTTTCTGAGGCTTGGGGCTGAAGGGGAAGGGCTTTTCGTCAGGGTTGGGGCTGGTGGGGAAGGGCTTTTCCTCAGGGTTGAGGCCAGAGGGGAAGGGGCTTTTCCTCAGGGTTGGGTCCGGAGGGGTAGGCGCTATTCCTCAGGGTTGCGGCCGGACGCGCAGGGGCTTTTCCTCAGGGTTGGGGCCGGACGCGCTGGCGCTTTTCCCCAGGTTTGGGGCCGGACGCGCCGGCGCTTTTCCTCCGGGTTGGGGCCGGACGCGCAGGAGCTTTTCCTCAGGGTTGGGGCCGGACGCGCAGGGGCTTTTCCTCAGGGTTAGGGTTTTTCCTCAGTGTCGCGGCGGGAGAGGAAGGGGTTTTTGTCAGGGTTCGGGCCCGAGTTGAAGGGGTTTTCCTGAGGTTTTTTGCAGGAGGGGAGGTGGCTTTTCTTCAGGGTTGGGGCTTTTTCTCAGGGTAGTGGCTGGAGGGGAAGGGGCTTTTTCTCAGGGTTGTGGCCGGAGGGGAAGGGGCCTTTTCTGAGGCTTGGGGCCGGAGGCGAAGGGGCTTTTCCTCAGGGATTGGGACAGAGTGTAAGGGGCTTTTCGTCAGGGTTGTGGACGGAGGGGAACGGGCTATTCATCAGGGTTTGGGCCGGGAGGGGAAGGGGCTTTTCGTCAAGGTTGGTTTCGGGAGGGGAAGGGGTTTTCCTGAGGGTTGGGGTTTGGAGGGGAAGTGGCTCTTCCTCAGGGTTGGGGCCGGGAGGGGAAGGGGCTTTTCCTGAGGGTTGGGGCCGGACGTGCAGGGGCTTTTTCTAAGGGTTGGGGACGGACGCACAGGGTCTTTTTCTGAGGGTTGTGGCCTGAGCGGAAGGGGCTTTTTCGGAGGGTTGTGGCCCGAGCGGAAAGGGCTTTTTTGAGGGTTTTGTCCGGAGGGGAAGGGGCTTTTCTTTAGGGTTGGGGTATTTTCTGAGGATTGGGGCTGAAGTGGATGTGGCTTTTCCTCATGGTTGGGGCAGGTGGGGAAGTGCTTTTTGTCAGGGTTGGGGCTGCAGTGGAAGGGGCTTTTCCTCAGATTTTTGGCAGGAGTGGATGTGGCTTTTCCTCAGGGTTGGGGATTTTTTTCAGGGTTGGGGTCGGAGGAGAAGGGCCTTTTCCTCAGGATTGGCGCCTCATGGGAAGGGCCTTTTTCTCAGGGTTGGGGCTGAAAGGAAAGGGACATTTCCTAAGCGATGGGAGCAGATGGGAATGGGATTTTCCTCAGGGTTGCAGGTAAGGTGGAAGGGGCTTTTCCTGAGGGTTGGGGTTTGGAGGGGAAGGGGCTTTTCCTCAGGGTTGGAGCCAGGAGAGGATAGGGATTTTCCTGAGGGTTGTGGCTGGAAGTGCAGGGGTTTTTCCTCAGGATTGGGGCCGGACGCGCAGGGGCTTTTCCTCAGGGTTGGGTCTGGACGTGCAGGGGCTTTTCGTCAAGGTTGTTTCGGAGGGGAATGGACATTTCCTGTGGCTTGTGGCTGGAGGGGAATGGGCTTTTCCTCAGGGTTGGGGTTTTTCCTCAGGGTTGGGGCCAGAGGGGAAGGGGCTTTTCCTCAGGCTTGGGGCCGGGAGGGGAAGGGTGTTTTCATCAGTGTTGAGGCCAGGAGGGGAAGGGGCCTTTCCTCAGGGTTGGGGCCGGATGCGCATGGACCTTTCCTCAGGGTTGGGGCCGGACGCGCAGGGGCTTCTACTCAGGGTTGGGGCTTCTCCTCAGGGTTGGGGCCTGAGGGGAATGGACCATTTCCTGAGGCTTGTGGCTGGAGGGGAAGGGGCTTTCCTCAGTGTTGGGGCCGGAGGGGAAGTGCTTTTCGTCATGGTTCTGGCCGGAGTGGAAGGGGCTTTTCCTCAGGTTTTTGCCAGGAGGGGAAGGGGCTTTTCCTCAGGCTTGGGGCTTTTTCCGAGGGTTGGGATCGGACGGGAAGGGGCTTTTTCTGAGGGTTGTGGCTGGAGAGGAAGGGGCTTTTCTGAGGGTTGTGTCCGGAGGGGAAGGGCTTTTCTTGAGGGTTGGGGCCTTTTCTGAGGCTTGGGGCTGAAGTGGATGGGGCTTTTCCTCATGGTTGGGGCAGGTGGGGAAGTGCTTTTCGTCAGGGTTGGGGCCGCAGTGGAAGGGGCTTTTCCTCAGGTTTTTGGCAGGAGTGGATGTGGCTTTTCCTCAGGGTTGGGGCTTTTTTTCAGGGTTGGGGTCAGAGGAGAAGGGCCTTTTCCTCAGGATTGGGGCCTCATGGGAAGAGCCTTTTCCTCAGGGTTGGGGCCGAAAGGGAAGGGACATTTCCTAAGCGATGGGAGCAGATGGGAATGGGATTTTCCTCAGGGTTGCAGGTAAGGTGGAAGGGGCTATTCTTCAGGGTTGGGGCCAGAGTGGAAGGGGCTTTTCCTCAGCGTTGGGGACGGAGGGGAAGGGGCTATTCTTCAGGGTTGGGGTCGGAGGAGAAGGGCCTTTTCCTCAGGATTGGCGCCTCATGGGAAGGGCCTTTTCCTCAGGGTTGGGGCTGAAAGGGAAGGGACATTTCCTAAGCGATGGGACGAGATGGGAATGGGATTTTCCTCAGGGTTGCAGGTAAGGTGGAAGGGGCTTTTCCTGAGGGTTGGGGTTTGGAGGGGAAGGGGCTTTTCCTCAGGTTTGGGGCCGGGAGGGGAAGGGGCTTTTCCTCAGGGTTGGGGCCAGGAGGGGAAGGGGTTTTTCCTCAGGATTGGGGCCGGACGCGCAGGGGCTTTTCCTCAGGGTTGGGGTCTGGACGTGCAGGGGCTTTTCCTCAGGGTTGGGTCGGAGGGGAAGGGGTTTTTCGTCATGGTTGGGGCCGGAGGGGAAGGGGCTTTTCGTCAGGGTTGGGGCCGGAGGGGAAGGGGCTATTCCTCAGGGTTGCGGCCAGAGGGGAAGGGGCTTTTCCTCAGGGTTGCGGCCAGAGGGGAAGGGGCTTTTCGTCAAGGTTGGTTCCGGGAGGGGAAGGGGTTTTCCTGAGGGTTGGGGTTTGGAGGGGAAGGGGCTTTTCCTCAGGGTTGGGACCGGGAGGAGAAGGGGCTTTTCCTGACGGTTGGGGCCAGACGCGCAGGGGCTTTTGCTCAGGGTTGGGGCCGGAAGTGCAGGGGCTTTTCCTCAGGGTTGGGGCCGAGACGGGAAGGGGCTTTTCCTCAGGATTGGGGCCGGACGCGCAGGTGTTTTCCTCAGGGTTGGGTCTGGACGCGCAGGGTCTTTTCCTCAGGGTTGGGTCGGAGGGGAATGGACCATTTCCTGAGGCTTGTGGCTGGAGGGGAACGGGCTTTTCCTCAGTGTTGGGGCCGGAGGGGAAGGGCTTTTCGTCAGGGTTGGGGCCGGAGTGGAAAGGGCTTTTCCTCAGGTTTTTGCCAGGAGGGGAAGGGGTTTTTCCTCAGGCTTGGGGCTTTTTCTGAGGGTTGGGGTCAGACGGGAAGGGGCTTTTTCTGAGGGTTGTGGCTGGAGAGGACGGGGCTTTTCTTAGGGTTGTGTCCGGAGGGGAAGGGCTTTTCTTCAGGGTTGGGGCCTTTTCTGAGGCTTGGGGCTGAAGGGGAAGGGTCTTTTCGTCAGGGTTGGGGCTGGTGGGGAAGGGCTTTTTGTCAGGGTTGGGGCTGAAGGGGAAGGGGCTTTTCCTCAGGGTTGGGGCCGGACGCGCAGGAGCTTTTCCTCAGGGTTGGGGCCGGACGCGCAGGAGCTTTTCCTCAGGGTTGGGGCCGGACGCGCAGGGGATTTCCTCGGGGTTGGGGCCGGAGGGGAAGGGGTTTTTGTGAGGGTTCGGGCCGGAGTTGAAGGGGCTTTTCCTCAGGTTTTTGGCAGGAGGGGAGGTGGCTTTTGTTCAGGGTTGGGGCTTTTTCTCAGAGTTGGGGTCGGAGGGGAAGGGGCCTTTTCTGAGCCTTGGGGCCGGAGGGGAAAGGGATTTTCCTCAGGTTTGGGGCTTTTCCTCAGGGTTTGGGACAGAGTGTAAGGGGCTTTTCGTCAGGGTTGTGGACGGAGGGGAAGGGGTATTCCTCAGGGTTGGGGCCGGGAGGGGAAGGGGCTTTTCCTCAGGGTTGGGGCCGGGAGGGGAAGGGGCTTTTCTTCAAGGTTGGTTCCGGGAGGGGAAGGGGTTTTCCTGAGGGTTGGGGTTTGGAGGGGAATGGGCTTTTCCTCAGGGTTGGGGCCGGGAGGGGAAGGGGCTTTTCTTCAAGGTTGGTTCCGGGAGGGGAAGGGGTTTTCCTGAGGGTTGGGGTTTGGAGGGGAAGGGGCTTTTCCTCAGGGTTGGGGCCGGGAGGGGAAGGGGCTTTTCCTCTGGGTTGGGGCCGGACGTGCAGGTGCTTTTTCTCAGGGCTGGGGCCGGACGTACAGGGGCTTTTTCGGAGGGTTTTGGCCCGAGCGGAAAGGGCTTTTCTGAGGGTTGTGTCCGGAGGGGAAGGGGCTTTTCTTTAGGGTTGGGGCATTTTCTGAGGCTTGGGGCTGAAGTGGATGGGGCTTTTCCTCATGGTTGGGGCAGGTGGGGAAGTGCTTTTCGTCAGGGTTGGGGCTGCAGTGGAAGGGGCTTTTCCTCAGGTTTTTGGCAGGAGTGGATGTGGCTTTTCCTCAGGGTTGGGGCTTTTTTTCAGGGTTGGGGTCGGAGGAGAAGGGCCTTTTCCTCAGGGTTGGGGCCGAAAGGGAAGGGACATTTCCTAAGCGATGGGAGCAGATGGGAATGGGATTTTCCTTAGGGTTGCAGGTAAGGTGGAAGGGGCTTTTCCTGACGGTTGGGGTTTGGAGGGGAAGGGGCTTTTCCTCAGGGTTGGGGCCGGACGCGCAGGGGCTTTTCCTCAGGCTTGTGTCTGGACGTGCAGGGGCTTTTCCTCAGGGTTGGGTCGGAGGGGAATGGAACTTTTCCTGAGGCTTGTGGCTGGAGGGGAATGGGCTTTTCCTCAGGGTTGGGGTTTTTCCTCAGGGTTGGGGCCGGAGGGGAAGGGGCTTTTCGTCAGGGTTGGGGCCGGAGGGGAAGGGCTTTTCGTCAGGGTTTGGGCCGGATGGGAAGGGGCTTTTCCTCAGGGTTGCGGCCAGCGGGGAAGGAGCTTTTCGTCAGGGTTGAGGCCAGAGGGGAAGGGGCTTTTCCTCAGGGTTGGGGCCGGAGGGGAAGGCGCTATTCCTCAGGGTTGCGGCCAGAGGGGAAGGGGCTTTTCCTCAGCGTTGCGGCCAGAGGGGAAGGGGCTTTTCCTCAGGGTTGCGGCCAGAGGGGAAGGGGCTTTTCGTCAAGGTTGGTTCCGGGAGGGGAAGGGGTTTTCCTGAGGGTTGGGGTTTGGAGGGGAAGGGGCTTTTCCTCAGGGTTGGGGCTGGGAGGAGAAGGGGCTTTTCCTGACGGTTGGGGCCAGACGCGCAGGGGCTTTTCCTCAGGGTTGGGGCCGGAAGTGCAGGGGCTTTTCCTCAGGGTTGGGGCCGAGACGGGAAGGGGCTTTTCCTCTGGATTGGGGCCGGACGCGCAGGGGTTTTCCTCAGGGTTGGGTCTGGACGTGCAGGGTCTTTTTCTCAGGGTTGGGTCGGAGGGGAATGGACCTTTTCCTGAGGCTTGTGGCTGGAGGGGAACGGGCTTTTCGTCAGGGTTGGAGCCGGAGTGGAAGGGGCTTTTCCTCAGGTTTTTGCCAGGAGGGGAAGGGACTTTTCCTCAGGCTTGGGGCTTTTTCTGAGGGTTGGGGTCGGACGGGAAGGGGCTTTTTCTGAGGGTTGTGGCTGGAGAGGAAGGGGCTTTTCTGAGGGTTGTGTCCGGAGGGGAAGTGTTTTTCTTCAGGGTTGGGGCCTTTTCTGAGGCTTGGGGCTGAAGGGGAAGGGTCTTTTCGTCAGGGTTGGGGCTGGTGGGGAAGGGCTTTTTGTCAGGGTTGCGGCCAGAGTGGAAGGGGTTTTTCCTCAGGGTTGGGGCTGGACGCGCAGGAGCTTTTCCTCAGGGTTGGGGCTGGACGCGCAGGAGCTTTTCCTCAGGGTTGGGGCCGGACGCGCATGGGCTTTTCCTCAGGGTTGGGGCCGGACGCGCAGGAGCTTTTCCTCAGGGTTGGGGCCGGACGCGCAGGGGCTTTTCCTCAGGGTTGGGGCTGGAGGGGAAGGGGTTTTTGTGAGGGTTCGGGCCGGAGTTGAAGGGGCTTTTCCTCAGGTTTTTGGCAGGAGGGGAGGTGGCTTTTGTTCAGGGTTGGGGCTTTTTCTCAGAGTTGGGGTCGGAGGGGAAGGGGCCTTTTCTGAGCCTTGGGGCCGGAGGGGAAAGGGATTTTCCTCAGGTTTGGGGCTTTTCCTCAGGGTTTGGGACTGAGTGTAAGGGGCTTCTCATCAGGGCTGTGGACGGAGGGGAAGGGGTATTCCTCAGGGTTTGGGCCGGGAGGGGAAGGGGTTTTTCCTCAGGGTTGGGGTGGGAGGGGAAGGGGCTTTTCTTCAAGGTTGGTTCCGGGAGGGGAGGGGTTTTCCTGAGGGTTGGGGTTTGGAGGGGAAGGGGCTTTTCCTGAGGGTTGGGGCCGGGAGGGGAAGGGGCTTTTTCTCAGGGCTGGGGCCGGACGTGCAGGGGCTTTTTCTCAGGGCTGGGGCCGGACGTACAGGGGCTTTTTTGGAGGGTTTTGGCCCGAGCGGAAAGGGCTTTTCTGAGGGTTGTGTCCGGAGGGGAAGGGGCTTTTCTTTAGGGTTGGGGCATTTTCTGAGGCTTGGGGCTGAAGTGGATGGGGCTTTTCCTCATGGTTGGGGCAGGTGGGGAAGTGCTTTTCGTCAGGGTTGGGGCTGCAGTGGAAGGGGCTTTTCCTCAGGTTTTTGGCAGGAGTGGATGTGGCTTTTCCTCAGGGTTGGGGCTCTTTTTCAGGGTTGGGGTCAGAGGAGAAGGGCCTTTTCCTCAGGATTGGGGCCTCATGGGAAGAGCCTTTTCCTCAGGGTTGGGGCCGAAAGGGAAGGGACATTTCCTAAGCGATGGGAGCAGATGGGAATGGGATTTTCCTCAGGGTTGCAGGTAAGGTGGAAAGGGCTATTCTTCAGGGTTGGGGCCGGGAGGGGAAGGGGCTTTTCCTCAGCGTTGGGGACGGAGGGGAAGGGGCTATTCTTCAGGGTTGGGGTCGGAGGAGAAGGGCCTTTTCCTCAGGATTGGCGCCTCATGGGAAGGGCCTTTTCCTCAGGGTTGGGGCTGAAAGGGAAGTGACATTTCCTAAGCGATGGAACCAGAGGGGAATGGGATTTTCCGCAGGGTTGCAGGTAAGGTGGAAGGGGCTTTTCCTGAGGGTTGGGGTTTGGAGGGGAAGGGGCTTTTCCTCAGGGTTGGGGCCGGGCGGAGAAGGGGTTTTTCCTCAGGATTGGGTCCGGACGTGCAGGGGCTTTTCCTCAGGGTTGGGTCTGGACGTGCAGGGGCTTTTCCTCAGGGTTGGGTCGGAGGGGAACATACCTTTTCCTGAGGCTTGTGGCTGGAGAGGAATGGGCTTTTCCTCAGGGTTGGGGATTTTCCTCAGGGTTGGTGCCGGACGGGAAGGGGCTTTTCCTGAGGATTGGGGCCGGAGGGGAAGGGCTTTTTGTCAGGGTTGGAGCCGGAGTGGAAGGGGCTTTTCCTCAGGTTTTTGCCAGGAGGGGAAGGGGCTTTTCCTCAGGATTGGGGCTTTTTCTGAGGGTTCGGATCGGACGGGAAGGGGCTTTTTCTGAGGGTTGTGTCCGGAGGGGAAGTGGCTTTTCAAGGGTTTTGTCCGGAGGGGAAGGGCTTTTCTTCAGGGTTGGGGCCTTTTCTGAGGCTTGGGGCTGAAGGGGAAGGGGCTTTTTGTTAGGGTTGGGGCTGAAGGGGAAGGGGCGTTTCGTCTGGGTTGGGGCCGGACTCGAAGGGCCTTTTCCTCAGGCCTGGGGCCGTATGGGAGTGGGCTTCTTTTTAGGGTTGGGACTTTTCGTCAGGGTTGGGGCCGGATGCGCAGGGGCTTTTCCTCAGGGTTGGGGCCGGACGTGCAGGGGCTTTTCCTCAGGGTTGGGGCCGGATGCGCAGGGGCTTTTCCTCAGGGTTGGGGCCGGAGGGGAAGGGGTTTTTGTGAGGGTTCGGGCCGGAGTTGAAGGGGCTTTTCCTCAGGTTTTTGGCAGGAGGGGAGGTGGCTTTTGTTCAGGGTTGGGGCTTTTTCTCAGAGTTGGGGTCGGAGGGGAAGGGGCCTTTTCTGAGCCTTGGGGCCGGAGGGGAAAGGGATTTTCCTCAGGTTTGGGGCTTTTCCTCAGGGTTTGGGACAGAGTGTAAGGGGCTTCTCATCAGGGTTGTGGACGGAGGGGAATGGGTATTCCTCAGGGTTGGGGCCGGGAGGGGAAGGGGCTTTTCCTCAGGGTTGGGGCTGGGAGGGGAAGGGGTTTTCCTGAGGGTTGGGGTTTGGAGGGGAAGGGGCTTTTCCTCAGGGTTGGGGCCGGGAGGGGAAGGGGCTTTTTCTCAGGGCTGGGGCCGGACGTGCAGGGGCTTTTTCTCAGGGCTGGGGCCGGACGTACAGGGGCTTTTTTGGAGGGTTTTGGCCCGAGCGGAAAGGGCTTTTCTGAGGGTTGTGTCCGGAGGGGAAGGGGCTTTTCTTTAGGGTTGGGGCATTTTCTGAGGCTTGGGGCTGAAGTGGATGGGGCTTTTCCTCATGGTTGGGGCAGGTGGGGAAGTGCTTTTCGTCAGGGTTGGGGCTGCAGTGGAAGGGGCTTTTCCTCAGGTTTTTGGCAGGAGTGGATGTGGCTTTTCCTCAGGGTTGGGGCTTTTTTTCAGGGTTGGGGTCAGAGGAGAAGGGCCTTTTCCTCAGGATTGGGGCTGAAAGGGAAGGGACATTTCCTAAGCGATGGGAGCAGATGGGAATGGGATTTTCCTCAGGGTTGTAGGTAAGGTGGAAGGGGCTATTTTTCAGGGTTGGGGCCAGACTTGCAGGGGCTTTTCCTCAGGGTTGGGGCTGGAGGGGAAGGGCTTTTCGTCAGGGTTGGGTCTGGAGGGGAAAGGGCTTTTCCTCAGGTTTTTGCCAGGAGGGGAAGGGGCTTTTCCTCAGGCTTGGGGCTTTTTCTGAGGGTTGGGGTCGGACGGGAAGGGGCTTTTCTGAAGGTTGTGTCCGGAGGGGAAGGGCTTTTCTTCAGGGTAGGGGCCGTTCTGAGGCTTGGGGCTGAAGGGGAAGGGGCTTTTCGTCAGGGTTGGGACTGGTGGGGAAGGGCTTTTTGTCAGGGTTGCGGCCAGAGGGGAAGGGGCTTTTCGTCAAGTTTGGGGCCGGACTCGCAGGGGCTTTTCCTCAGGGTTGGGGCCAGACGCGCAGGGGCTTTTCGTCAGGGTTGGGGCCGGACGTGCAGGAGCTTTTCCTCAGGGTTGGGGCCGGACGCGCAGGAGCTTTTCCTCAGGGTTGGGGCCGGACGCGCGGGGGCTTTTCCTCAGGGTTGGGCCGGAGGGGAAGGGGTTTTTGTCAGGGTTGGGGCCGGAGTAGAAGGGGCTTTTCGTCTGGTTTTTGGCAGGAGGGGAGGTGGCTTTTCTTCAGGGTTGGGTCTTTTCCTCAGGGTTTGGGACAGAGTGTAAGGGGCTTTTCGTCAGGGTTGTGGACGGAGGGGAAGGGGCTATTCCTGAGGGTTGGGGTTTGGAGGGGAAGGGGCTTTTCCTCAGGGTTGGGGCCGGGAGGGGAAGGGGCTTTTCCTCAGTGTTGGGGCCGGACGCACAGGGGCTTTTTCAGAGGGTTGTGGCCTGAGCAGAAAGGGCTTTTCTGAGGGTTGTGTCCGGAGGGGAAGGACTTTTCTTCAGGGTTGGGGCATATTCTGAGGCTTGGGGCTTAAGGGGAAGGGACTTTTCCTCATGGTTGGGGCAGGTGGGGAAAGGCTTTTCCTCAGGGTTGGGGCTGGGAGGAGAAGGGGCTTTTCCTCAGGGTTGGGGCCATACGCGCAGGGGCTTTTCCTCAGGGTTGAGGCCGGAAGTGCAGGGGCTTTTCCTCAGGATTGGGGCCAGACGCGCAGGGGTTTTCCTCAGGGTTGGGTCTGGACATGCAGGGTCTTTTCCTCAGGGTTGGGTCGGAGGGGAATGGACCTTTTCCTGAGGCTTGTGGCTGGAGGGGAATGGGCTTTTCCTCAGTGTTGGGGCCGGAGGGGAAGGGCTTTTCGTCAGGGTTGGGGCCGGGAGGGGAAGAGGCTTTTCCTCTGGGTTGGGGTTTGGAGGGGAAGGGGCTTTTCCTCAGGTTTGGGGCCGGGAGGGGAAGGGGCTTTTCCTCAGGGTTGGTACCGGAATTGCAGGAGCTTTTCCTCAGGGTTGGGTATGGACGCGCAGGGTCTTTTCCTTAGGGTTGGGTCGGAGGGGAATGAGGGAATGAACCACTTCCTGAGGCTTGTGGCTGAAGGGGAAGGGGCTTTTCCTCAGGGTTTTGTCCGGAGGGGAAGGGCTTTTCTTCAGGGTTGGGGCCTTTTCTGAGGCTTGGGGCTGAAGGGGAAGGGGCTTTTTGTCAGGGTTGGGGCTGGTGGGGAAGGGCTTTTTGTCAGGGTTGGGGCCGAAGGGAAGGGGCGTTTCGTCCGGGTTGGGGCCGGACTCGAAGGGCCTTTTCCTCAGGCCTGGGGCCGTATGTGATTGGGCTTCTTTTTAGGGTTGGGACTTTTTCTCAGGGTTGGGGCCGGATGCGCATGGGCTTTTCCTCAGGGTTGGGGCCGGACGCGCAGGGGCTTTTCCTCAGGGTTGGGGCTTTTTCTCAGAGTTTTGGCTGGAGGGGAAGGGGCTTTTTCTCAGGGTTGTGGCCGGAGGGCTAGGGGCCTTTTCTGAGGCTTGGGGCCGGAGGGGAAGGGGCTTTTCCTCAGGGTTGGGGCTTTTCCTCAGGGTTTGGGACTGAGTGTAAGGGGCTTTTCGTGAAGGTTGGTTCTGGGAGGGGAAGGGGTTTTCCTGAGGGTTGGTGTTTGGAGGGGAAAGGGCTTTTCCTCAGGGTTGGGGCCGGACGCGCAGGAGCTTTTCCTCATGGTTGGGGCCGGACGTGCAGGGGCTTTTCCTCAGGGTTGGGGCCGGAGGGGAAGGAGTTTTTGTGAGTGTTCGGGCCGGAGTTGAAGGGGCTTTTCCTCAGGTTTTTGGCAGGAGGGGAGGTGGCTTTTGTTCAGGGTTGGGGCTTTTTCTCAGAGTTGGGGTCGGAGGGGAAGGGGCCTTTTCTGAGCCTTGGGGCCGGAGGGGAAAGGGATTTTCCTCAGGTTTGGGGCTTTTCCTCAGGGTTTGGGACAGAGTGTAAGGGGCTTCTCATCAGGGTTGTGGACGGAGGGGAATGGGTATTCCTCAGGGTTGGGGCCGGGAGGGGAAGGGGCTTTTCTTCAAGGTTGGTTCCGGGAGGGGAAGGGGTTTTCCTGAGGGTTGGGGTTTGGAGGGGAAGGGGCTTTTCCTCAGGGTTGGGGCCGGGAGGGGAAGGGGCTTTTCCTCTGGGTTGGGGCTGGACGTGCAGGGGCTTTTTCTCAGGGCTGGGGCCGGACGTACAGGGGCTTTTTCGGAGGGTTTTGGCCCGAGCGGAAAGGGCTTTTCTGAGGGTTGTGTCCGGAGAGGAAGGGGCTTTTCTTTAGAGTTGGGGCATTTTCTGAGGCTTGGGGCTGAAGTGGATGGGGCTTTTCCTCATGGTTGGGGCAGGTGGGGAAGTGCTTTTCGTCAGGGTTGGGGCTGCAGTGGAAGGGGCTTTTCCTCAGGTTTTTGGCAGGAGTGGATGTGGCTTTTCCTCAGGGTTGGGGCTTTTTTTCAGGGTTGGGGTCAGAGGAGAAGGGCCTTTTCCTCAGGATTGGGGCCTCATGGGAAGAGCCTTTTCCTCAGGGTTGGGGCCGAAAGGGAAGGGACATTTCCTAAGCGATGGGAGCAGATGGGAATGGGATTTTCCTCAGGGTTGCAGGTAAGGTGGAAAGGGCTATTCTTCAGGGTTGGGGCCGGGAGGGGAAGGGGCTTTTCCTCAGCGTTGGGGACGGAGGGGAAGGGGCTATTCTTCAGGGTTGGGGTCGGAGGAGAAGGGCCTTTTCCTCAGGATTTGCGCCTCATGGGAAGGGCCTTTTCCTCAGGGTTGGGGCTGAAAGGGAAGTGACATTTCCTAAGCGATGGAACCAGAGGGGAATGGGATTTTCCGCAGGGTTGCAGGTAAGGTGGAAGGGGCTTTTCCTGAGGGTTGGGGTTTGGAGGGGAAGGGGCTTTTCCTCAGGGTTGGGGCCGGGCGGAGAAGGGGTTTTTCCTCAGGATTGGGTCCGGACGTGCAGGGGCTTTTCCTCAGGGTTGGGTCTGGACGTGCAGGGGCTTTTCCTCAGGGTTGGGTCGGAGGGGAACATACCTTTTCCTGAGGCTTGTGGCTGGAGAGGAATGGGCTTTTCCTCAGGGTTGGGGATTTTCCTCAGGGTTGGTGCCGGACGGGAAGGGGCTTTTCCTGAGGATTGGGGCCGGAGGGGAAGGGCTTTTTGTCAGGGTTGGAGCCGGAGTGGAAGGGGCTTTTCCTCAGGTTTTTGCCAGGAGGGGAAGGGGCTTTTCCTCAGGATTGGGGCTTTTTCTGAGGGTTCGGGTCGGACGGGAAGGGGCTTTTTCTGAGGGTTGTGTCCGGAGGGGAAGTGGCTTTTCAAGGGTTTTGTCCGGAGGGGAAGGGCTTTTCTTCAGGGTTGGGGCCTTTTCTGAGGCTTGGGGCTGAAGGGGAAGGGGCTTTTTGTTAGGGTTGGGGCTGAAGGGGAAGGGGCGTTTCGTCTGGGTTGGGGCCGGACTCGAAGGGCCTTTTCCTCAGGCCTGGGGCCGTATGGGAGTGGGCTTCTTTTTAGGGTTGGGACTTTTCGTCAGGGTTGGGGCCGGATGCGCAGGGGCTTTTCCTCAGGGTTGGGGCCGGACGTGCAGGGGCTTTTCCTCAGGGTTGGGGCCGGATGCGCAGGGGCTTTTCCTCAGGGTTGGGGCCGGAGGGGAAGGGGTTTTTGTGAGGGTTCGGGCCGGAGTTGAAGGGGCTTTTCCTCAGGTTTTTGGCAGGAGGGGAGGTGGCTTTTGTTCAGGGTTGGGGCTTTTTCTCAGAGTTGGGGTCGGAGGGGAAGGGGCCTTTTCTGAGCCTTGGGGCCGGAGGGGAAAGGGATTTTCCTCAGGTTTGGGGCTTTTCCTCAGGGTTTGGGACAGAGTGTAAGGGGCTTCTCATCAGGGTTGTGGACGGAGGGGAATGGGTATTCCTCAGGGTTGGGGCCGGGAGGGGAAGGGGCTTTTCCTCAGGGTTGGGGCTGGGAGGGGAAGGGGTTTTCCTGAGGGTTGGGGTTTGGAGGGGAAGGGGCTTTTCCTCAGGGTTGGGGCCGGGAGGGGAAGGGGCTTTTCCTCTGGGTTGGGGCTGGACGTGCAGGGGCTTTTTCTCAGGGCTGGGGCCGGACGTACAGGGGCTTTTTTGGAGGGTTTTGGCCCGAGCGGAAAGGGCTTTTCTGAGGGTTGTGTCCGGAGGGGAAGGGGCTTTTCTTTAGGGTTGGGGCATTTTCTGAGGCTTGGGGCTGAAGTGGATGGGGCTTTTCCTCATGGTTGGGGCAGGTGGGGAAGTGCTTTTCGTCAGGGTTGGGGCTGCAGTGGAAGGGGCTTTTCCTCAGGTTTTTGGCAGGAGTGGATGTGGCTTTTCCTCAGGGTTGGGGCTCTTTTTCAGGGTTGGGGTCAGAGGAGAAGGGCCTTTTCCTCAGGATTGGGGCCTCATGGGAAGAGCCTTTTCCTCAGGGTTGGGGCCGAAAGGGAAGGGACATTTCCTAAGCGATGGGAGCAGAGGGGAATGGGATTTTCCTCAGGGTTGCAGGTAAGGTGGAAGGGGCTATTCTTCAGGGTTGGGGCCGGAGGGGAAGGGGCTTTTCCTCAGCGTTGGGGACGGAGGGGAAGGGGCTATTCTTCAGGGTTGGGGTCGGAGGAGAAGGGCCTTTTCCTCAGGATTGGCGCCTCATGGGAAGGGCCTTTTCCTCAGGGTTGGGGCTGAAAGGGAAGGGACGTTTCCTAAGCGATGGGACCAGATGGGAATGGGATTTTCCTCAGGGTTGCAGGTAAGGTGGAAGGGGCTTTTCCTGAGGGTTGGGGTTTGGAGGGGAAGGGGCTTTTCCTCAGGGTTGGGGCCGGGAGGGGAAGGGGCTTTTCCTGAGGGTTGGGGTTTGGAGGGGAAGGGGCTTTTCCTCAGGTTTGGGGCCGGGAGGGGAAGGGGCTTTTCCTCAGGGTTGGGGCCGGGAGGGGACGGGGTTTTTCCTCAGGATTGGGGCCGGACGCACAGGGGCTTTTCCTCAGGGTTGGGTCTGGACGTGCAGGGGCTTTTCCTCAGGGTTGGGTCGGAGGGGAATGGAACTTTTCCTGAGGCTTGTGGCTGGAGGGGAATGGGCTTTTCCTCAGGGTTGGGGTTTTTCCTCAGGGTTGGGGCCGGAGGGGAAGGGGCTTTTCGTCAGGGTTGGGGCCGGAGGGGAAGGGGCTTTTCCTCAGGGTTGCGGCCAGCGGGGAAGGGGCTTTTCGTCAGGGTTGGGGCCGGGAGGGGAAGGGGCTATTCTTCAGGTTTGGGGTCGGAGGAGAAGGGCCTTTTCCTCAGGATTGGTGCCTCATGGGAAGGGCCTTTTCCTCAGGGTTGGGGCCGAAAGGGAAGGGACATTTCCTAAGCGATGGGAGCAGAGGGGAATGGGATTTTCCTCAGGGTTGCAGGTAAGGTGGAAGGGGCTTTTCCTGAGGGTTGGGGTTTGGAGGGGAAGGGGCTTTTCCTCAGGGTTAGGGCCGGGAGCAGAAGGGGCTTTTCCTGAGGGTTGGGTCCGGAAGGGAAGTGACATTTCCTAAGCGATGGAACCAGAGGGGAATGGGATTTTCCGCAGGGTTGCAGGTAAGGTGGAAGGGGCTTTTCCTGAGGGTTGGGGTTTGGAGGGGAAGGGGCTTTTCCTCAGGGTTGGGGCCGGGCGGAGTAGGGGTTTTTCCACAGGATTGGGTCCGGACGTGCAGGGGCTTTTCCTCAGGGTTGGGTCTGGACGTGCAGGGGCTTTTCCTCAGGGTTGGGTCGGAGAGGAACGTACCTTTTCCTGAGGCTTGTGGCTGGAGGGGAATGGGCTTTTCCTCAGGGTTGGGGATTTTCCTCAGGGTTGGTGCCGGACGGGAAGGGGCTTTTCCTGAGGATTGGGGCCGGAGGGGAAGGGCTTTTCGTCAGGGTTGGAGCCGGAGTGGAAGGGGCTTTTCCTCAGGTTTTTGCCAGGAGGAGAAGGGGCTTTTCCTCAGGCTTGGGGCTTTTTCTGAGGGTTCGGGTCGGACGGGAAGGGGCTTTTTCTGAGGGTTGTGGCCGGAGGGGAAGTGGCTTTTCAAGGGTTTTGTCCGGAGGGGAAGGGCTTTTCTTCAGGGTTGGGGCCTTTTCTGAGGCTTGGGGCTGAAGGGGAAGGGGCTTTTTGTCAGGGTTGGAGCTGGTGGGGAAGGGCTTTTTGTCAGGGTTGGGGCTGAAGGGGAAGGGGCGTTTCGTCTGGGTTGGGGCCAGACTCGAAGGGCCTTTTCCTCAGGCCTGGGGCCGCATGGGAGTGGGCTTCTTTTTAGGGTTGGGACTTTTCCTCAGGGTTGGGGCCGGATGCGCAGGGGCTTTTCCTCAGGGTTGGGGCCGGACGTGCAGGGGCTTTTCCTCAGGGTTGGGGCCGGATGCGCAGGGGCTTTTCCTCAGGGTTGGGGCCGGAGGGGAAGGGGTTTTTGTGAGGGTTCGGGCCGGAGTTGAAGGGGCTTTTCCTCAGGTTTTTGGCAGGAGGGGAGGTGGCTTTTGTTCAGGGTTGGGGCTTTTTCTCAGAGTTGGGGTCGGAGGGGAAGGGGCCTTTTCTGAGCCTTGGGGCCGGAGGGGAAAGGGATTTTCCTCAGGTTTGGGGCTTTTCCTCAGGGTTTGGGACTGAGTGTAAGGGGCTTCTCATCAGGGTTGTGGACGGAGGGGAATGGGTATTCCTCAGGGTTGGGGCCGGGAGGGGAAGGGGCTTTTCCTCAGGGTTGGGGCTGGGAGGGGAAGGGGCTTTTTCTCAGGGCTGGGGCCGGACGTACAGGGGCTTTTTCGGAGGGTTTTGGCCCGAGCGGAAAGGGCTTCTCTGAGGGTTGTGTCCGGAGGGGAAGGGGCTTTTCTTTAGGGTTGGGGCATTTTCTGAGGCTTGGGGCTGAAGTGGATGGGGCTTTTCCTCATGGTTGGGGCAGGTGGGGAAGTGCTTTTCGTCAGGGTTGGGGCTGCAGTGGAAGGGGCTTTTCCTCAGGTTTTTGGCAGGAGTGGATGTGGCTTTTCCTCAGGGTTGGGGCTCTTTTTCAGGGTTGGGGTCAGAGGAGAAGGGCCTTTTCCTCAGGGTTGGGGCCTCATGGGAAGGGCCTTTTCCTCAGGGTTGGGGCCGAAAGGGAAGGGACATTTCCTAAGCGATGGGAGCAGATGGGAATGGGATTTTCCTCAGGGTTGCAGGTAAGGTGGAAGGGGCTATTCTTCAGGGTTGGGGCCGGAGGGGAAGGGGCTTTTCCTCAGCGTTGGGGACGGAGGGGAAGGGGCTATTCTTCAGGGTTGGGGTCGGAGGAGAAGGGCCTTTTCCTCAGGATTGGCGCCTCATGGGAAGGGCCTTTTCCTCAGGGTTGGGGCTGAAAGGGAAGGGACTTTCCTAAGCGATGGGACGAGATGGGAATGGGATTTTCCTCAGGGTTGCAGGTAAGGTGGAAGGGGCTTTTCCTGAGGGTTGGGGTTTGCAGGGGAAGGGGCTTTTCCTCAGGGTTGGGGCCGGGAGGGGAAGGGGCTTTTCCTGAGGGTTGGGGTTTGGAGGGGAAGGGGCTTTTCCTCAGGTTTGGGGCCGGGAGGGGAAGGGGCTTTTCCTCAGGGTTGGGGCCGGGAGGGGAAGGGGTTTTTCCTCAGGATTGGGGCCGGACGCGCAGGGGCTTTTCCTCAGGGTTGGGTCTGGACGTGCAGGGGCTTTTCCTCAGGGTTGGGTCGGAGGGGAATGGAACTTTTCCTCAGGCTTGTGGCTGGAGGGGAATGGGCTTTTCCTCAGGGTTGGGGTTTTTCCTCAGGGTTGGGGCCGGAGGGGAAGGGGCTTTTCATCAGGGTTGGGGCTGGAGGGGAAGGGCTTTTCGTCAGGGTTTGGGCCGGATGGGAAGGGGCTTTTCCTCAGGGTTGCGGCCAGCGGGGAAGGGGCTTTTCGTCAGGGTTGGGGCCGGGAGGGGAAGGGGCTATTCTTCAGGTTTGGGGTCGGAGGAGAAGGGCCTTTTCCTCAGGATTGGCGCCTCATGGGAAGGGCCTTTTCCTCAGGGTTGGGGCCGAAAGGGAAGGGACATTTCCTAAGCGATGGGAGCAGAGGGGAATGGGATTTTCCTCAGGGTTGCAGGTAAGGTGGAAGGGGCTTTTCCTGAGGGTTGGGGTTTGGAGGGGAAGGGGCTTTTCCTCAGGGTTAGGGCCGGGAGCAGAAGGGGCTTTTCCTGAGGGTTGGGTCCGGAAGGGAAGTGACATTTCCTAAGCGATGGAACCAGAGGGGAATGGGATTTTCCGCAGGGTTGCAGGTAAGGTGGAAGGGGCTTTTCCTGAGGGTTGGGGTTTGGAGGGGAAGGGGCTTTTCCTCAGGGTTGGGGCCGGGAGGGGAAGGGGCTTTTCCTGAGGGTTGGGGTTTGGAGGGGAAGGGGCTTTTCCTCAGGTTTGGGGCCGGGAGGGGAAGGGGCTTTTCCTCAGGGTTGGGGCCGGGAGGGGAAGGGGTTTTTCCTCAGGATTGGGGCCGGACGCGCAGGGACTTTTCTTCAGGGTTGGGGTTTTCCTCAGTTTTGCGGCCGGAGGGGAAGTGGTTTTTGTCAGGGTTCGGGCCGGAGTTGAAGGGGCTTTTCCTCAGGTTTTTGGCAGGAGGGGAGGTGGCTTTTCCTCAGGGTTGGGGCTTTTTCTCAGAGTTGGGGTCGGTGGGGAAGGGGCTTTTTCTCAGAGTTGGGGTCGGAGGGGAAGGGGCTTTTTCTCAGAGTTGGGGCCCGAGGGGAACGGGGTTTTTCTCAGGGTTATGGCTGGAAGGGGAAGGGGCTTTTTCTCAGGGTTGTGGCTGGAGGGGAAGGGGCCTTTTCTGAGGCTTGGGGTCGGAGGGGAAGGCGCTTTTCCTCAGGGTTGGGGCTTTTCCTCAGGGTTTGAGACAGAGTGTAAGGGGTTTTTCGTCAGGGTTGTGTACGGAGGGGAAGGGGCTTTTCCTCAGGGTTGGGGCCGGGAGGGGAAGGGGCTTTTCCTCATGGTTGGGGCAGGTGGGGAAGTGCTTTTTGTCAGGGTTGGGGCCGCAGTGGAAGGGGCTTTTCCTCAGGTTTTTGGCAGGAGTGGATGTGGCTTTTCCTCAGGGTTGGGTCTTTTTCTCAGGGTTGGGGTCGGAATAGACGGGCCTTTTCCTCAGGATTGGCTCCTCATGGGAAGGGCCTTTTCCTCAGGGTTGGGGCCGAAAGGGAAGGGACATTTCCTAAGCGATGGGACCACATGGGAATGGGATTTTCCTCAGGGTTGCAGGTAAGGTGGAAGGGGCTATTCTTCAGGGTTGGGGCCGGAGGGGAAGGGGCTTTTCCTCAGGGTTGGGGCCAGAAGTGCAGGGGCTTTTCCTCAGGGTTGGGGCCGGGAGGGGAAGGGGCTTTTCCTCAGGGTTTGGGCATTTTCTGAGGCTTGGTGCTGAAGGGGAAGGGGCTTTTCATCAGGGTTGGGGCTGGTGGGGAAGGGCTTTTTGTCAGGGTTGGGGCTGAAGGAGAATGGGCATTTCGTCAGGGTTGGGGCTGGACTCGAAGGGCCTTTTCCTCAGGCCTGGGGCCGGATGGGAGTGGGCTTCTTTTTAGGGTTGGGATTTTTCTTCAGGGGTGCGGCCAGAGGGGAAGGGGCTTTTCCTCAGGGTTGGGGCCGGACGCGCAGGGGCTTTTCGTCAGGGTTGGGGTCGGACGCGCAGGGGCTTTTCCTCAGGGTTGGGGCCGGACGCGCAGGGGCTTTTCCTCAGGTTGGGGTTTTTCCTCAGTGTTGCGGCCGGAGGGGAAGTGGTTTTTGTCAGGGTTTGGGCCGGAGTTGAAGGGGCTCTTCCTCAGTTTTTTTTAAGAGGGGAGGTGGCTTTTCTTCAGGGTTGGGGCTTTTTCTGAGTTGGGGTAGGAGGGGAAGGTGCTTTTTCTCAGAGTTTTGGCCGGAGGGGAAGGGGCCTTTTCTGAGGCTTGGGGCCGGAGGGGAAGGGACTTTTTCTCAGGCTTGGGGCTTTTTCTGAGTTTTGGGGTCGGATGGGAATGGGCTTTTTCTGAGAGTGGTTGCCGGATGGGAAGGGGCTTTTCTGAGGGTTGTGTCCGGAGGGGAAGGGCTTTTCTTCAGGGTTGGGGCCTTTCTGAGGCTTGGGGCTGAAGGGGAAGGGGCTTTTCCTCAGTGTTGGGGCTTGTGGGGAAGGGTTTTTTGTCAGGGTTGGGGCTGAAGTGGAAGGGGCGTTTCGTCCGGGTTGGGGCCGGACTCGAAGGTCCTTTTCCTCAGGGTTGGGGTTTTTCCTTAGTGTTGCGGCCGGAGGGGAAGGGGTTTTTGTCAGTGTTCGGGCCGGAGTTGAAGGGGCTTTTCCTCCGGTTTTTGGCAGGAGTGGATGTGGCTTTTCCTCAGAGTTGGGGCTTTTTCTCAGGGTTGGGGCCTCATGGAAGGGACTTTTCCTCAGGGTTGGGGCTGAAAGGGAAGGGACATTTCCGAAGCGATGGGACCAGAGGGGAATGGGATTTTCCTCAGGGTTTCAGGTAAGGTGGAAGGGGCTTCTCTTCAGGGTTGGGGGCCGGAGGGGAAGGGGCTTTCCCTCATGGTTGGGGTCGGGAGGGGAAGGGGCTTTTCATCTGGGTTGGGGCCGGGAGGGGAAGTGTCTTTTCCTCAGGGTTGGGGCCGGACGTGCAGGGGCTTTTCCTCAGGGTTGGGGCTGGATGCGCAGGGGGTTTTTCCTAGGGTTGGGCCCGGAGGGGAATGGGCTTTTCCTCAGGGTTGGGGTCTTTCCTCAGTTTTGCAGCCGGAGGGGAAGGGGTTTTTGTCAGGGTTCGAGCCAGAGTTGAAGGGGCTTTTCCTCAGGTTCTTGGCAGGAGGGGAGGTGGCTTTTCTTCAGGGTTGGGGCTTTTTCTCAGAGTTGGGGTCGGAGGGGAAGGGCATTTTCCTCAGGGTTGGGGCTTTTCGTCAGGGTTTGGGCCAGAGTGTAAGGGGCATTTCGTCAGGGTTGGGGCCGGAGGGGAAGGGGCTTTTTATCAAGGTTGGTTCTGGGAGGGGAAGGGGTTTTGCTGAGGGTTGGTGTTTGGAGGGGAAGGGCCTTTTCCTTAGGGTTGGGGCCGGGAGGGGAAGGGGCTTTTCCTGAGGGTTGGGGCCGGACGCGCAGGGGCTTTTTCGGAGGCTTGTGGCCGGACACGCAGGTTCTTTTTCAGAGGGTTGTGGCCCGAGGGGAAGGGGCTTTTCTGAGGGTTGTGTCTGGAGGGGAAGGGGCTTTTCTTCAGGGTTGGGGCATTTTCTGAGGTTTGGGATTGAAGGGGAAGGGGCTTTTCCTCAGGGTTCGGGCTGGTGGGGAAGGGCTTTTCATCAGGGTTGGGGCCGGAGTAGAAGGGGCTTTTTCTCAGGTTTTTGGCAGGAGTGGATGTGGCTTTTCCTCAGGGTTGGGGATTTTTCTCAGGGTTGGTTTCGGAGGGGAAGGGCCTTTTCCTCAGGGTTGGGGCCTCATGGGAAGGGCCTTTTCCTCAGGGTTGGAGCCGAAAGGGAAGGGACATTTCCTAAGCGATGGGAGCAGATGGGAATGGGATTTTCCTCAGCGTTGCAGGTAAGGTGGAAGGGGCTATTCCTCAGGGTTTCAGGTAAGGTGGAAGGGGCTTTTCCTCAGGGTTGGTGCCGGGATGGGAGGGGCTTTTCCGCAGGGTTGGGGCCGGGAGGGGAAGGGGCTTTTCCTCAGGGTTGGGGCTGGGAGGGGAAGGGGCTTTTCCTCAGTGTTGAGGCCGGGAGGGGAAGGGGTGTTTCCTCAGGGTTGGGACCGGACGCGCAGGGGCCTTTCCTCAGGGTTGGGGCTGGACGCGCAGGGGCCTTTCCTCAGGGTTGGGGATTTTCCTCAGGGTTGTGGCTGGAGGGGAAGGGGCTTGTTATAAGATTTGAAGCTAGAGGGAAAGGGGCTTTTCCTCAGGGTTGGGGCTTGAGGGGAAGGGGATTTTCCTCAGGGTTGGGGTTTTTCCTCAGGGTTTGGGCCAGAGTGTAAGGGGTTCCTTGTCAGGGTTGTGGACGGAGCGGAAGGGGCTATTCGTCCGGGTTGGTTCCGGGAGGGGAAGGGGTTTTCCTGAGGGTTAGGGATTGGAGGGCAAGGGGCTTTTCCTCAGGGATGGGGCCGGGAGGGGAAGGGGCTTCTCCTGTGGGTTGGGGTTTGGAGGGGAAGGGGCTTTTCCTCTTGGTTGATGCCGGGAGGGGAAGGGGCTTTTACTCAGGGTTGGGGCCGGATGCGCAGGGGCTTTTCCTCAGGGTTTGGTGTGGACGCATAAGGGCTTTTCGTCAGGGTTGGGGCTGGAGGGGAATGGGTTTTCCTCAGGTTTGGGGCCTGAGGCAAAGTGGCTTTTCCTTAGGGTTGGGGCCAGAGTTGATGGAGCTTTTCCTCAGGGTTTGGGCCGAAGAGGAAGGTGCTTAACCTCAGGATGGGGCCAGAGTTGATTGGGATTTTTCTCAGGGCTGGGTTCAGAGGGGAAAGGGATTTTCCTCAGGGTTGGTTTCAGAGGGCAAGGGGCTTTTCCTCAGGGTTTATGCCAGACCGGAACGTGTTTTTCTCGGGATTGGGGATGGAGGTGAAGTGGCATTTTCCTCAGGGTTTGGAATTTTCCTGAGGGTTGGGGCCAGTGTGGAAGGGGCTTTTTCTTAGGGTTGGAGCCGGATGGGAAGGGTCTTCTCCTCAGCATTCGGGCCGGAGGGGAAGGTGCTTTTCCTCATGGGTGGGACAGGATGGGAAGGGGCTTTTCCGCAGGGTTTGGGGTGTAGGGGAAAGGGCTTTTCCTCAGGGTTGGGGCTGGATGGAAAGGGGTTCTTCCTCAGGCTTGGGCCTCATGGGAAGGGGTTTTTCCTCAGGGTTGGGGACTTTCCTCAGGGTTGCTGCTGGAGGGGAAGGGGTTTTTCTTTATGCTTGGCGCTGGAGGGGAAGGGGCTTTTCCTCAGGATTGGGGCCGGAAGCGAAGGGGCTTTTCCTCAGGGTTGGGGCCGGACGGGAAGGGGCTGTTCCTCATGTTTGGTGCTGTACAGGAAGGGGCTTTTCTTCAGGGTTGGATCCGGAGCGGAAACGGACTTTTCCTCAGGGTTGGGGCTGGAGGGGAAGGGGCTTTTCCTCAGGGTTGGGGCTGGAGGGGAAGGGGCTTTTCCTCAGGTTTGGGGCTGGACGGGAAGGGGCTTTTCTTCAGGGTTGGGGCAGGAGCGGAAAGGGACTTTTCCTCAGGGTTGGGACCGGAGGTGAAGGGGTTTTTCCTCAGGGTTGGGGCTGGAGGTGAAGGGTCTTTTCCTCAGGTTTGGGGCCGGAGGTGAAGGGGCTTTCTCTTAGCCTTCGGGACGGAGGGGAAGGGGCTTTTCCTCAGGGTTGGCGCCGAAGGGGAAAGGGTTTTACCTCAGGGTTGGGGCCAGAGTTGATTGGGGAGTTGAAAAGGGGCTTTTCCTCAGAGTTTATGCCAGACCGGAACGTGTTTTCCTCGGGATTGGGGATGGAGGTGAAGGGGCATTTTCCTCAGAGTTTAGAATTTTCCTGAGGGTTGGGGCCGGAGTAGAAGGGGCTTTTGCTTAGGATTGGAGCCGGAGGGGATGTGTCTTCTCCTCAGGGCTGGGGCCGGAGGGGAAGGCGCTTTCACTCATGGGTGGGACAGTATGGGAAGGGGCTTTTCCGCAGTGTTGGGGCTGGAGGGGAAGGGGTTTTTTCCTCAGGCTTGGGCCTCATGGGAATGGGTTTTCCCTCAGGGTTAGGGATTTTCCTCAGGGTTGGGGCTGGAGGGGAAGGGTCTTTACTCAGCATTGAGGCTGGAGGGGAAGGGGCTTTTTCTTAGGGTTGGGACAAGGGTGGAAGTGGCTTTTCCTTAGTGTCGGCGGCGGAGAGGAATGGGCTTTCCTCAGGGTTATGGCTGGAGGGGAAGGGGTTTTCCCTCAGGGTTGGGGCTTCATGGGAACGTGCTTTTCCTCAGAGTTGGGTCAGGAGTTGGTGGGGCTTTTCCTCAGGCTTAGGGCCGGAGGGGAAGGCGCTTTTCCTCAGGGTTGGGGATTTTCCTCAGGGTTGCTGCCGGAGGGGAAAGGGTTTTTCTTGATGCTTGGCGCTGGAGGGGAAGGGGCTTTTCCTCAGGGTTGGGGCCAGAACGAAAGGGGCTGTTCCTCATGTTTCGGGCTGGACGGGAAGGGGCTGTTCCTCATGTTTGGTGCTGGACAGGAAGGGGCTTTTCCTCAGGGTTGGGCTGAATTTGATAGGGCTTTTCCTCAGGGTTGGGTCCGGAGCGGAAAGGGATTTCCTCAGGGTTTGGGCCGGAGGCAAAGGGGTTTTCCTTAGGATTGGGGCCGGAGCGGAAAGGGTTTTCCTCAGGTTTGGGGCTGGAGGGGAACGCAGTTTTCCTCAGGATTGGTGCCAGTGTTGATTGGGCTTTTCCTCAGGGTTGGGGCCAGAGTTGATGGGGCTTTTCCTCAGGGTTGGGGCCGAAGGGGAAAGGGTTTTACCTCAGGGTAGGGGCCAGAGTTGATGGGGCTTTTCCTCAGTGTTGGTGTTGGAAAGGAATGGACTTTTCTCAGTGTTGGGGCCGGACGGGAAGGGGTTTTTCCTCACAGTTGGGGCTTCATGGGGTGGGGCTTTTCCTCAGGGTTGGGTCCAGAGTTGATGGGGCTTTTCCTCAGGGTTGGGTCCGGAGTTGATGGGGCTTTTCCTCAGGGTTGGGTCCGGAGTTGATGGGGGTTTTCCTCAGGGTTGGGTCCGGAGTTGATGGGGCTTTTCCTCAGGGTTGGGGCTTCATGGGTTGATTGGACTTTTTCTAGGATTGGGTGCGGAGTTGATGGGGCTTTTCCTCAGGTTTTGGGCCAGAGGGGAATGGGCTATTTCTCAGGGTTAGTGCAGGAGAGGAATGGGCTTTTGCTTAGTGTTGGGGCCGGAGGGGAAGGGCTTTTTGGTAAGGGTTGGGGCCAGATGGGGAGGGTCTTTTACTCTGGGTTGGGGCCAGAGGGGAAGGGGTTTCTCCATAGGGTGTGGTCCAGAGGGGAAGGGTCTTCTCCTCAGGGTTGGGGCCGGACCGGAGGGGACTTTTCCTCATGGTTGGGACGGGATGGGAAGAGGCTTTTCCGCAGGGTTTGGGGCTGGATTGGAGGGGGCTTTTCCTCAGGGCTGGGGCTGGAGGGGAAGGGGCTTTTCCTCAGGGTTGGGCCTCATGGGAAGGGGTTTTTCCTCAGGGTTGGGGTTTTTCCTCAGGGTTGGGGATTTTCCTCAGGGTTGGGGCCTGAGGGAAAGGGTTTTTTTCCTGATGGTCGGCGCTGGAGGGGAAGGGGCTTTTTCTCAGGGTTGGGACCGGGGTGGAAGTGGCTTTTCCTCAGTGTTGGCGGCGGAGAGGAATGGTATCCCTTAGGATTTTCACAGGTTGGTGGGGCTTCCTGTGAGTCTCAGCCTGTATGTCAAATATTATCCAAGTTAGAGCTGTGGTGGTAAAGTGATGGAGCAGGGTTTAGGAGAACTGGATCATCGAAGCTCCCTGAGCAGCAGTAGGCAGGTAAGGTGTAGTCTTTCCCAGGGTTAGGGGCAGTTTATTATATTTCTGGAGCTTTTGCCTGTGGTTTGGCTGGCTGTGGAGTCTTTAGACCTTGCAGCCTTCCAGATGTTAAGTGCTTGGAATTCACGTACTAGAGGTATGTTTAGGAGGGGTTGCTGGCTAACTTGTGTTTGGGAAATCGTGGGGTATGGTTCCTTTTTTGGGGTTCTACTTTAATCTCTAGATATATCAAGGCATTTGAGTAACTGTGCAGAGGATTCCCGAAGAACCTCAGTATGCATGGCAAGGGCCTTGACTGCATAAGGGCAGTATGAGGAAGAGGCTGAGCAGGGTCGCCTTTTTCATCTGTGAAGGGTAACTCTGTGATTGTGGCACTGCCCAGGGCATTTTTTTGTGCGGCGCTGTCTGGGTACGTTTTCGCGCAGTGCTGCCTGGTCATGAGTCTCAGAGCTAACGAGCAGCTGAAGTAAAGGAGCTGGGAAGAGAGGTATTGCAGCAAGTATGCTGTGGCTGTGAGTTGCCTCAGGGTGTGCTTTTCTCTTGTCTCTGCAGGTGCCTAGTGCAGTCTTGGACAGGGAATTCCACATGTCACGGAGCAGTTGTGGAAGGTGAGAGTGTTGTCAGCGAGGTCATCCCTTATCGGAAGCAAAGGGAAAGATGTTCAGGTGTTTCCCTCTGAGGGTCTGAGGTGAGGCTGTTTGGGCCAGAGGAGCGGTGTGGCAGGTGGTTGCTTGCAAGCACAGTGGTCATTTTGTCCTTTTGTGTGGCCAGGTGGCATGGGTGATGCTGTCTACTCCTTTTGAGCTTGGATCTAATTTCCAGGTACAGAGGAAAGTGGACTGCTGTTTTAAAATGATAAAATGAACTATAGAGTCACTTCTGTTGTTGAGGGATGGGTGCTAATGGTGGCAGCTGAATGTTTATCTTCTGTGTTTTTCTTTGTTCAGGCGGAGACGCAGTGTGCGATACAGGATGTCACGACCCGAGCTGCCTCTGGAGTGACTCTGGTGGGCGATGAAGAGATGTAGCAGTTGCTTTTGGGGTGCGGTTGTCACTGCAGTTATTTTATGACATCAGATAGAGTAAAATTCCAGTTTGCCTTTTCGAGGTGCTGTAAGTGGCTAAAGAGAACAGATGGAAGCATCTGCTCTGTGGGGTAGGTAAGCTGCTGAGGTAAAGGAGGGGATGAGAGTAACTGACCTAAGGGTGCTGTGGCTTTTGCTGCTGTGGTTGCTTTCTCTTCTGTTTCTCAGGTGCCACAGGCAAGGTGGACTGTGATAGTCTTCAGAATAGGAACAAAGCAGGTCACTTGAATGCTGCCTGGTTCCTGAGAAAGGGTTTGTAGAGGAGAGAAGCTTTCAATATTCAAAGCTGAAGCAAAAGCCTGGTCATTGTTGCTTCTAGAAACACCCCAGTTCTCTTGTCTGCACTCTGTATGGTGTTGAGCTGAAAACCAGATGGAAAGAAAAAAAAAAAAAAAGAAAACCACAGCTGCTGCTTGTCCTGCTCTCTACTTTGTTGTTTTTTGCCCCTCCCCTTTCCCAGGTGATTGGGTTTGGGTGCTCGGCAGGGCCAAATGGTATATGGGCCCCAGGCAAGGCATGAGGGAGCTCATCCTGCCTGGGCTGCTCTTAGGGGTAAGTGCTTTGTTTTTCCTTCTGTCAGTTGCAGGGTTCTTTGGGTGGGTTGGAGTCTATGGACTGATGCGTACTGGTCTCTGCTTGGAAATGCACATCTCTTTGAGGTAAGGGCTAGAAGGATCTGTTAGAGGAAAGCAATCTATATAGTAGGAGCAGGCGCCCTTATTGCATGCAGCTCTTCTTCAGGTGAGTAATTGTTAGAGCGTGTTTACGGATAGGGTGGTAATGTTAGCTTGTGTGTTCTAGGTCCCTTAGGGTTTTCAGAGATGGATTGGGGCTTCCTGTGCATCTTGGCCTGTATGTCAAATATTATCCAAGTTAGAGCTGTGGTGGTCAAGTGATGGAGCAGGGTTTAAGAGAACTGGATCCTGGAAGCTCCCTGTGCAAGCATGTATCTGAAAAGAGCAGCAGGTAGGCAGGTAAGGTGTAGTCTTTTCCAGGCTTATGGGCTGTCCTGGTTCCAGTTAGGACAGAGTTAATTTTTCCTCATAGTAGCTGGTAGGGTGCTATGTTTTGGATTAGGATGAGAAGAGCGCCGATAACATGCTGATGTTTTAATTGTTGCAGAGCAGTGTTTACACCAGGCCAAGGACTCTTCAGCTTCTCGCTCTGTCCTGCCAGCGAGCAGGCTGGGGGTGCAGCAGGAGCTGGGAGGGGACAGACCCAGGACAGCTGACCCAAACTGGCCAAAGGGGTATTCCATACCATCTGGCGTCATGCTAAACAATATATAGGGGTGGCTGGCCGGGGTGGGGGGCCGGCTGCTCGGGGATAGGCTGGGCATCGGTCAGCGGGTGGTGAGCAATTGCATTGTGCATCACTTGTTTTCTTACGCATTATTAATACTATTATCATTATTATTATTATTGTTATTATTATATTCCTGTCTTAATAAACTGTCTTTATCTCAACTCACTGGCTTCACTTTCCCGTTTCTCTCCCCCATCCCAGAGAGGGAGGGGGGAGGGTGAGCGAATGGCTGTGTGGTGTTTAGCTGCCAGCTGGGTTAAACCACAACAGGGGCAGTTTGTTATATTTCTGGAGCTTTTGCCTGTGGTTTGACTGGCTGTGGAGTCTTTAGACCTTGCAGCCTTCCAGATGTTAAGTGCTTGGAATTCACGTCCTAGAGGTATGTTTTAGGAGGGGTTGCTGGCTAACTTGTGTTTGGGAAATCGTGGGGCACGGTTCTTTGACTGCATAAGCGCAGTAGTACCTAGAGAGTGAGCAGGGTCAACTTTTCCATTCGTGAAAGATAAGTCTGTGATCGCGCGGCGCCGCCCGGGCCCATTTTCGCGCGGCGCCGCCCGGGCCCATTTTCGCGCGGCGCCGCCCGGGCCCATTTTCGCGCGGCGCCGCCCGGGCCCATTTTCGCGCGGCGCCGCCCGGGCCCATTTTCGCGCGGCGCCGCCCGGGCCCATTTTCGCGCGGCGCCGCCCGGGCCCATTTTCGCGCGGCGCCGCCCGGGCCCATTTTCGCGCGGCGCCGCCCGGGCCCATTTTCGCGCGGCGCCGCCCGGGCCCATTTTCGCGCGGCGCCGCCCGGGCCCATTTTCGCGCGGCGCCGCCCGGGCCCATTTTCGCGCGGCGCCGCCCGGGCCCATTTTCGCGCGGCGCCGCCCGGGCCCATTTTCGCGCGGCGCCGCCCGGGCCCATTTTCGCGCGGCGCCGCCCGGGCCCATTTTCGCGCGGCGCCGCCCGGGCCCATTTTCGCGCGGCGCCGCCCGGGCCCATTTTCGCGCGGCGCCGCCCGGGCCCATTTTCGCGCGGCGCCGCCCGGGCCCATTTTCGCGCGGCGCCGCCCGGGCCCATTTTCGCGCGGCGCCGCCCGGGCCCATTTTCGCGCGGCGCCGCCCGGGCCCATTTTCGCGCGGCGCCGCCCGGGCCCATTTTCGCGCGGCGCCGCCCGGGCCCATTTTCGCGCGGCGCCGCCCGGGCCCATTTTCGCGCGGCGCCGCCCGGGCCCATTTTCGCGCGGCGCCGCCCGGGCCCATTTTCGCGCGGCGCCGCCCGGGCCCATTTTCGCGCGGCGCCGCCCGGGCCCATTTGTCTCAGATCAAGCTAACGAGCAGCTGAGGTAAAGGAGCTGGGACGAGGGAGGTATTGCAGCAGGTTCGCTGTGGCTGTGAGGTGCCTCAGGGTGTGCTTTTTCTCTTGTCTCTGTAGGTGCCTCTGTAGGAGCAGGGTTTAGGAGAACTGGATTATGGAAGCTCCCTGTGCAAGCATGTATCTGAAAAGAGCAGCAGGAGGCAGGTAAGGTGTAGTCTTTCCCAGGGTTGGGGGCAGTTTGTTATATTTCTGGAGCTTTTGCCTGTGGTTTGGCTGGCTGCGGAGTCTTTAGACCTTGCAGCCTTCCAGATGTTAAGTGCTTGGACTTCACGTCCTAGAGGTATGTTTTAGGAGGGGTTGCTAGCTAACTTGTGTTTGGGAAATCGTGGGGTACAGTTCCTTTTTTGGGGTTCTATTTTAATCTCTAGATATATCAAGGCATTTGCGTAACTGTCCAGAGGATTCCCAAAGAGCCTCAGTATGCATGGCAAGGGCCTTGACTGCATAAGGGCAGTATGAGGAAGAGACTGAGCAGGGTCACCTTCCTCATCTGTAGAGGATAAGCCTGTGATTACCCTTGCAGGGGCTACTGTGCATTCCTGGCCTTTTGGCCTTTGTGGACCTGAGGGTGGTTTTTTTCTGGCTCTGGTCTCTGTGCTTGAGACCTCTGCAAGGAGCTGTACTGTTTGCGTGTCCATCATGGGCGTGGCCTTCTCTCTGGTTCTTGTAGGCCAGGTCATGGGCATGGGCTAAGCTGGAAACTTGAAAGAGGCACGAGGGTGAGGGGATGGCAGTGTGGGCCCTGAGTTGGTGGGTGCATTGTGTTAGTCTGTTTGCCCTGTCGGGCAGGCTTTGCAAGCACTTGTGACAGCATTGTGCATCTCCTGCCATGTTCCTGGGGGGCGTCAGCGGGTCCAGTTCCTGAAATGCTGAGCCATCAGCATAGCCTTTTGGTTTTCAGATAGCCTACTCAAGTGTGTGATTTTTCCTGTGAGTGATGTTATTTCATGGAATTGGTTTTTCTTTGTTGGTGTGTCATCTGTGGTGCTCCTAGATTTTTCTTCCTATGCAGAAAGAAAGCTTTAATGCTAGCTGAAGAAGATCAGTTACTTGCTTGGTTGTATGGTCCTCTCAATATTCAAAGCTGAAGCAAAAGCCTGGGGATTGTTGCTTCTAGAAACACCCCAGTTCTCTTGTCTGCACTCTGCATGGTGTTGAGCTAAAAACCATATGGAAAAAAAAAAACCCCACACCTGTTGCTTGTCCTGCTCTGTCTACTTTGATGTGCTTTGCCCCTCCCCTTTCCCAGGTGATGGGGTTTGGGTGCTGGGCGGGGCCAAATGGTATATGAGCCCCAGGCAAGGCCTGAGGGGGAGCTCTTTCTGCCTGGGCTGCTCTTAGGGGTAAGTGCTTTGTTTTTCCTTCTGTCAGTTGCAGGGTTCTTTGGGTGGGTTGGAGTCTATGGACTGATGCGTACCGGTCTCTGCTTGGAAATGCACATCTCTTTGAGGTAAGGGCTAGAAGGATCTGTTAGAGGAAAGCAATCTATATAGTAGGAGCAGGCGCCCTTATTGCATGCAGCTCTTCTTCAGGTGAGTAATTGTTAGAGTGTGTTTCTGGATAGGGTGGTAATGTTAGCTTGGTGGTTTTTTTCTGGCAGCAGGAGGCAGGTAAAGTGTAGTCTTTTCCAGGGCAGCGCCGGGGGTGCACCGCGGTGGGGCCGGAGAGGGCCCTGGCAGCGCCGGGGGTGCACCGCGGTGGGGGCCCTGGCAGCGCCGGGGGTGCACCGCGGTGGGGGCCCTGGCAGCGCCGGGGGTGCACCGCGGTGGGGGCCCTGGCAGCGCCGGGGGTGCACCGCGGTGGGGGCCCTGGCAGCGCCGGGGGTGCACCGCGGTGGGGGCCCTGGCAGCGCCGGGGGTGCACCGCGGTGGGGGCCCTGGCAGCGCCGGGGGTGCACCGCGGTGGGGGCCCTGGCAGCGCCGGGGGTGCACCGCGGTGGGGGCCCTGGCAGCGCCGGGGGTGCACCGCGGTGGGGGCCCTGGCAGCGCCGGGGGTGCACCGCGGTGGGGGCCCTGGCAGCGCCGGGGGTGCACCGCGGTGGGGGCCCTGGCAGCGCCGGGGGTGCACCGCGGTGGGGGCCCTGGCAGCGCCGGGGGTGCACCGCGGTGGGGGCCCTGGCAGCGCCGGGGACGCAGCGCGGTGGGGGCCCTGGCAGCGCCGGGGACGCAGCGCGGTGGGGGCCCTGGCAGCGCCGGGGACGCAGCGCGGTGGGGGCCCTGGCAGCGCCGGGGACGCAGCGCGGTGGGGGCCCTGGCAGCGCCGGGGACGCAGCGCGGTGGGGGCCCTGGCAGCGCCGGGGACGCAGCGCGGTGGGGGCCCTGGCAGCGCCGGGGACGCAGCGCGGTGGGGGCCCGGCAGCGCCGGGGACGCAGCGCGGAGAGTGGCCCGGCAGCGCCGGGGACGCAGCGCGGAGAGTGGCCCGGCAGCGCCGGGGACGCAGCGCGGAGAGTGGCCCGGCAGCGCCGGGGACGCAGCGCGGAGAGTGGCCCGGCAGCGCCGGGGACGCAGCGCGGAGAGTGGCCCGGCAGCGCCGGGGACGCAGCGCGGAGAGTGGCCCGGCAGCGCCGGGGACGCAGCGCGGAGAGTGGCCCGGCAGCGCCGGGGACGCAGCGCGGAGAGTGGCCCGGCAGCGCCGGGGACGCAGCGCGGAGAGTGGCCCGGCAGCGCCGGGGACGCAGCGCGGAGAGTGGCCCGGCAGCGCCGGGGACGCAGCGCGGAGAGTGGCCCGGCAGCGCCGGGGACGCAGCGCGGAGAGTGGCCCGGCAGCGCCGGGGACGCAGCGCGGAGAGTGGCCCGGCAGCGCCGGGGACGCAGCGCGGAGAGTGGCCCGGCAGCGCCGGGGACGCAGCGCGGAGAGTGGCCCGGCAGCGCCGGGGACGCAGCGCGGAGAGTGGCCCGGCAGCGCCGGGGACGCAGCGCGGAGAGTGGCCCGGCAGCGCCGGGGACGCAGCGCGGAGAGTGGCCCGGCAGCGCCGGGGACGCAGCGCGGAGAGTGGCCCGGCAGCGCCGGGGACGCAGCGCGGAGAGTGGCCCGGCAGCGCCGGGGACGCAGCGCGGAGAGTGGCCCGGCAGCGCCGGGGACGCAGCGCGGAGAGTGGCCCGGCAGCGCCGGGGACGCAGCGCGGAGAGTGGCCCGGCAGCGCCGGGGACGCAGCGCGGAGAGTGGCCCGGCAGCGCCGGGGACGCAGCGCGGAGAGTGGCCCGGCAGCGCCGCGCGGAGAGTGGCCCGGCAGCGCCGCGCGGAGAGTGGCCCGGCAGCGCCGCGCGGAGAGTGGCCCGGCAGCGCCGCGCGGAGAGTGGCCCGGCAGCGCCGCGCGGAGAGTGGCCCGGCAGCGCCGCGCGGAGAGTGGCCCGGCAGCGCCGGGGACGCAGCGCGGAGAGTGGCCCGGCAGCGCCGGGGACGCAGCGCGGAGAGTGGCCCGGCAGCGCCGGGGACGCAGCGCGGAGAGTGGCCCGGCAGCGCCGGGGACGCAGCGCGGAGAGTGGCCCGGCAGCGCCGGGGACGCAGCGCGGAGAGTGGCCCGGCAGCGCCGGGGACGCAGCGCGGAGAGTGGCCCGGCAGCGCCGGGGACGCAGCGCGGAGAGTGGCCCGGCAGCGCCGGGGACGCAGCGCGGAGAGTGGCCCGGCAGCGCCGGGGACGCAGCGCGGAGAGTGGCCCGGCAGCGCCGGGGACGCAGCGCGGAGAGTGGCCCGGCAGCGCCGGGGACGCAGCGCGGAGAGTGGCCCGGCAGCGCCGGGGACGCAGCGCGGAGAGTGGCCCGGCAGCGCCGGGGACGCAGCGCGGAGAGTGGCCCGGCAGCGCCGGGGACGCAGCGCGGAGAGTGGCCCGGCAGCGCCGGGGACGCAGCGCGGAGAGTGGCCCGGCAGCGCCGGGGACGCAGCGCGGAGAGTGGCCCGGCAGCGCCGGGGACGCAGCGCGGAGAGTGGCCCGGCAGCGCCGGGGACGCAGCGCGGAGAGTGGCCCGGCAGCGCCGGGGACGCAGCGCGGAGAGTGGCCCGGCAGCGCCGGGGACGCAGCGCGGAGAGTGGCCCGGCAGCGCCGGGGACGCAGCGCGGTGAGCGCGGAGAGTGGCCCGGCAGCGCCGGGGACGCAGCGCGGTGAGCGCGGAGAGTGGCCCGGCAGCGCCGGGGACGCAGCGCGGTGAGCGCGGAGAGTGGCCCGGCAGCGCCGGGGACGCACCCCGGTGACTCCGGAGAGTGGCCCGGCAGCGCCGGGGACGCAGCGCGGTGAGCGCGGAGAGTGGCCCGGCAGCGCCGGGGACGCACCCCGGTGACTCCGGAGAGTGGCCTGGCAGCGCCGGGGACGCACCCCGGTGACTCCGGAGAGTGGCCTGGCAGCGCCGGGGACGCACCCCGGTGACTCCGGAGAGTGGCCTGGCACTCCCGGGGGAGTGCACTGGCACCACTGGGGATGCACTGCGGTGACTCCAGAGAGTGCACTGGCACCACTGGGGGTGCACCGCGGTGACTCCAGAGAGTGCACTGGCACCACTGGGGGTGCACCCCGGTGAGTCCAGAGAGTGCACCGGCACCACTGGGGGTGCACCGCGGTGAGTCCAGAGAGTGCACCGGCACCACTGGGGACGCACCGCGGTGAGTCCAGAGAGTGCACCGGCACCACTGGGGACGCACCGCGGTGAGTCCAGAGAGTGCACCGGCACCACTGGGGACGCACCGCGGTGAGTCCAGAGAGTGCACCGGCACCACTGGGGACGCACCGCGGTGAGTCCAGAGAGTGCACCGGCACCACTGGGGACGCACCGCGGTGAGTCCAGAGAGTGCACCGGCACCACTGGGGACGCACCGCGGTGAGTCCAGAGAGTGCACCGGCACCACTGGGGACGCACCCCGGTGAGTCCAGAGAGTGCACCGGCACCACTGGGGACGCACCCCGGTGAGTCCAGAGAGTGCACCGGCACCACTGGGGACGCACCCCGGTGAGTCCAGAGAGTGCACCGGCACCACTGGGGACGCACCCCGGTGAGTCCAGAGAGTGCACCGGCACCACTGGGGACGCACCCCGTTGAGTCCAGAGAGTGCACCGGCACCACTGGGGACGCACCCCGTTGAGTCCAGAGAGTGCACCGGCACCACTGGGGACGCACCCCGTTGAGTCCAGAGAGTGCACCGGCACCACTGGGGACGCACCCCGTTGAGTCCAGAGAGTGCACCGGCACCACTGGGGACGCACCCCGTTGAGTCCAGAGAGTGCACCGGCACCACTGGGGACGCACCCCGTTGAGTCCAGAGAGTGCACCGGCACCACTGGGGACGCACCGCGGTGACTCCAGAGAGTGCACCGGCACCACTGGGGACGCACCGCGGTGACTCCAGAGAGTGCACCGGCACCACTGGGGACGCACCGCGGTGACTCCAGAGAGTGCACCGGCACCACTGGGGACGCACCGCGGTGACTCCAGAGAGTGCACCGGCACCACTGGGGACGCACCCCGGTGAGTCCAGAGAGTGCACCGGCACCACTGGGGACGCACCCCGGTGAGTCCAGAGAGTGCACCGGCACCACTGGGGACGCACCCCGGTGAGTCCAGAGAGTGCACCGGCACCACTGGGGACGCACCCCGGTGAGTCCAGAGAGTGCACCGGCACCACTGGGGACGCACCCCGGTGAGTCCAGAGAGTGCACCGGCACCACTGGGGACGCACCCCGGTGAGTCCAGAGAGTGCACCGGCACCACTGGGGACGCACCCCGGTGAGTCCAGAGAGTGCACCGGCACCACTGGGGACGCACCCCGGTGAGTCCAGAGAGTGCACCGGCACCACTGGGGACGCACCCCGGTGAGTCCAGAGAGTGCACCGGCACCACTGGGGACGCACCCCGGTGAGTCCAGAGAGTGCACCGGCACCACTGGGGACGCACCCCGGTGAGTCCAGAGAGTGCACCGGCACCACTGGGGACGCACCCCGGTGAGTCCAGAGAGTGCACCGGCACCACTGGGGACGCACCCCGGTGAGTCCAGAGAGTGCACCGGCACCACTGGGGACGCACCCCGGTGAGTCCAGAGAGTGCACCGGCACCACTGGGGACGCACCCCGGTGAGTCCAGAGAGTGCACCGGCACCACTGGGGACGCACCCCGGTGAGTCCAGAGAGTGCACCGGCACCACTGGGGACGCACCCCGGTGAGTCCAGAGAGTGCACCGGCACCACTGGGGACGCACCCCGGTGAGTCCAGAGAGTGCACCGGCACCACTGGGGACGCACCCCGGTGAGTCCAGAGAGTGCACCGGCACCACTGGGGACGCACCCCGGTGAGTCCAGAGAGTGCACCGGCACCACTGGGGACGCACCCCGGTGAGTCCAGAGAGTGCACCGGCACCACTGGGGACGCACCCCGGTGAGTCCAGAGAGTGCACCGGCACCACTGGGGACGCACCCCGGTGAGTCCAGAGAGTGCACCGGCACCACTGGGGACGCACCCCGGTGAGTCCAGAGAGTGCACCGGCACCACTGGGGACGCACCCCGGTGAGTCCAGAGAGTGCACCGGCACCACTGGGGACGCACCCCGGTGAGTCCAGAGAGTGCACCGGCACCACTGGGGACGCACCCCGGTGAGTCCAGAGAGTGCACCGGCACCACTGGGGACGCACCCCGGTGAGTCCAGAGAGTGCACCGGCACCACTGGGGACGCACCCCGGTGAGTCCAGAGAGTGCACCGGCACCACTGGGGACGCACCCCGGTGAGTCCAGAGAGTGCACCGGCACCACTGGGGACGCACCCCGGTGAGTCCAGAGAGTGCACCGGCACCACTGGGGACGCACCCCGGTGAGTCCAGAGAGTGCACCGGCACCACTGGGGACGCACCCCGGTGAGTCCAGAGAGTGCACCGGCACCACTGGGGACGCACCCCGGTGAGTCCAGAGAGTGCACCGGCACCACTGGGGACGCACCCCGGTGAGTCCAGAGAGTGCACCGGCACCACTGGGGACGCACCCCGGTGAGTCCAGAGAGTGCACCGGCACCACTGGGGACGCACCCCGGTGAGTCCAGAGAGTGCACCGGCACCACTGGGGACGCACCCCGGTGAGTCCAGAGAGTGCACCGGCACCACTGGGGACGCACCCCGGTGAGTCCAGAGAGTGCACCGGCACCACTGGGGACGCACCCCGGTGAGTCCAGAGAGTGCACCGGCACCACTGGGGACGCACCCCGGTGAGTCCAGAGAGTGCACCGGCACCACTGGGGACGCACCCCGGTGAGTCCAGAGAGTGCACCGGCACCACTGGGGACGCACCCCGGTGAGTCCAGAGAGTGCACCGGCACCACTGGGGACGCACCCCGGTGAGTCCAGAGAGTGCACCGGCACCACTGGGGACGCACCCCGGTGAGTCCAGAGAGTGCACCGGCACCACTGGGGACGCACCCCGGTGAGTCCAGAGAGTGCACCGGCACCACTGGGGACGCACCGCGGTGAGTCCAGAGAGTGCACCGGCACCACTGGGGACGCACCCCGGTGAGTCCAGAGAGTGCACCGGCACCACTGGGGACGCACCCCGGTGAGTCCAGAGAGTGCACCGGCACCACTGGGGACGCACCCCGGTGAGTCCAGAGAGTGCACCGGCACCACTGGGGACGCACCCCGGTGAGTCCAGAGAGTGCACCGGCACCACTGGGGACGCAATGCGGTGAGTCCAGAGAGTGCACCGGCACCACTGGGGATGCACTGCGGTGAGTCCAGAGAGTGCACCGGCACCACTGGGGATGCACTGCGGTGAGTCCAGAGAGTGCCCTGGCACCACTGGGGATGCACTGCGGTGAGTCCAGAAGGTGCACTGGCACCACTGGGGATGTACTGCGGTGACTCCAGAGAGTGCACTGTAAGCACTGGGGATGCACTTCGGTGACTCCAGAGAGTGCCCTGGAACCACTGGGGATGCAGCGCGGTGAGTCCAGAGAGTGCCCTGGCACCACTGGGGATGCAGCGCGGTGAGTCCAGAGAGTGCCCTGGCACCACTGGGGATGCACCGCGGTGAGTCCAGAGAGTGCACTGGCACCACTGGGGATGCACCCCCGTAACTCCTGAGAGTGCATTGTCACCACTGGGGATGCACCCCGGTGAGTCCAGAGAGTGCACTGGCACCACTGGGGATGTACAACGGTGAGTCCAGAGAGTGCACTGGCACCACTGGGGATGTACTGCGGTGAGTCCAGAGAGTGCACTGGCACCACTGGGGATGTACTGCGGTGACTCCAGAGAGTGCACTGGCACCACTGGGGATGTACTGCGGTGAGTCCAGAGAGTGCACCGGCACCACTGGGGACGCACCCCGTTGAGTCCAGAGAGTGCACCGGCACCACTGGGGACGCAATGCGGTGAGTCCAGAGAGTGCACCGGCACCACTGGGGACGCAATGCGGTGAGTCCAGAGAGTGCACCGGCACCACTGGGGACGCAGTGCGGTGAGTCCAGAGAGTGCACCGGCACCACTGGGGACGCACCCCGGTGAGTCCAGAGAGTGCACCGGCACCACTGGGGACGCACCCCGGTGAGTCCAGAGAGTGCACCGGCACCACTGGGGACGCACCCCGTTGAGTCCAGAGAGTGCACCGGCACCACTGGGGACGCAATGCGGTGAGTCCAGAGAGTGCACCGGCACCACTGGGGACGCAGTGCGGTGAGTCCAGAGAGTGCACCGGCACCACTGGGGATGCACTGCGGTGAGTCCAGAGAGTGCCCTGGCACCACTGGGGATGCACTGCGGTGAGTCCAGAAGGTGCACTGGCACCACTGGGGATGTACTGCGGTGACTCCAGAGAGTGCACTGTAAGCACTGGGGATGCACTTCGGTGACTCCAGAGAGTGCCCTGGAACCACTGGGGATGCAGCGCGGTGAGTCCAGAGAGTGCCCTGGCACCACTGGGGATGCAGCGCGGTGAGTCCAGAGAGTGCCCTGGCACCACTGGGGATGCACCGCGGTGAGTCCAGAGAGTGCACTGGCACCACTGGGGATGCACCGCGGTGAGTCCAGAGAGTGCACTGGCACCACTGGGGATGCACCGCGGTGAGTCCAGAGAGTGCACTGGCACCACTGGGGATGCACCCCCGTAACTCCTGAGAGTGCATTGTCACCACTGGGGATGCACCCCGGTGAGTCCAGAGAGTGCACTGGCACCACTGGGGATGTACAACGGTGAGTCCAGAGAGTGCACTGGCACCACTGGGGATGTACTGCGGTGAGTCCAGAGAGTGCACTGGCACCACTGGGGATGTACTACGGTGACTCCAGAGAGTGCACTGGCACCACTGGGGATGTACTGCGGTGAGTCCAGAGAGTGCACTGGCACCACTCGGAGTGCACCCCGGTGAGTCCAGAGAGTGCACTGGCACCACTGGGGATGCTCTGCGGTGAGTCCAGAGAGTGCACTGGCACCACTGGGGATGCACCCCGGTGAGTCCAGAGGGTGCACTGGCACCACTGGGGATGCACCCCGGTGAGTCCAGAGAGTGCACTGGCAACACTGGGGATGCACCCCGGTGAGTCCAGAAAGTGCACTGGCAACACTGGGGATGCACCCCGGTGAGTCCACAGAGTGCACTGGCACCACTGGGGATGCACCCCGGTGATTCCAGAGAGTGCACTGGCAACACTGGGGATGCACTGCGGTGAGTCCAGAAAGTGCACTGGCAACACTGGGGATGCACTGCGGTGAGTCCAGAGAGTGCACTGGCACCACTGGGAATGCAGTGCGGTGAGTCCAGAGAGTGCACCGGCACCACTGGGGATGCACTGCGGTGACTCCAGAGAGTGCACCGGCACCACTGGGGACGCACCCCGGTGACTCCAGAGAGTGCACCGGCACCACTGGGGACGCACCCCGGTGACTCCAGAGAGTGCACCGGCACCACTGGGGACGCACCCCGGTGACTCCAGAGAGTGCACCGGCACCACTGGGGACGCACCCCGGTGACTCCAGAGAGTGCACCGGCACCACTGGGGACGCACCCCGGTGACTCCAGAGAGTGCACCGGCACCACTGGGGACGCACCCCGGTGACTCCAGAGAGTGCACCGGCACCACTGGGGACGCACCCCGGTGACTCCAGAGAGTGCACCGGCACCACTGGGGACGCACCCCGGTGACTCCAGAGAGTGCACCGGCACCACTGGGGACGCACCCCGGTGAGTCCAGAGAGTGCACCGGCACCACTGGGGACGCACCCCGGTGAGTCCAGAGAGTGCACCGGCACCACTGGGGACGCACCCCGGTGAGTCCAGAGAGTGCACCGGCACCACTGGGGACGCACCCCGGTGAGTACAGAGAGTGCACTGGCACCACTGGGGATGCACTGCGGTGAGTCCAGAGAGTGCCCTGGCACCACTGGAGATTCAGTTCGGTGAGTCCAGTGAGTGCCCTGGCACCACTGGGAATGCAGTGCAGTGACTCCAGAGAGTGCACTGGCACCACTGGGAATGCAGTGCAGTGACTCCAGAGAGTGCACTGGCACCACTGGGGATGCACAGCGGTGAGTCCAGAGAGTGCACCGGCATCACTGGGGACGCACCCCGGTGACTCCAGGGAGTGCACTGGCACCACTGGGGATGCACTGCGGTGAGTCCAGAGAGTGCACTGGCACCACTGGAGATTCAGTTCGGTGAGTCCAGAGAGTGCACTGGCACCACTGGGGATGCACTGCGGTGAATCCAGAGAGTGCACTGGCACCACTGGGGATGCACTGCGATGAGTTCAGAAAGTGCACTATCTCCACTGGGGATGGACCGTGTTGAGTCCAGAGAGTGCACTGTCACCACTGGGGATGCAATGCAGTGAGTCCAAAGAGTGCCCTGGCACCACTGGGGATGCACTGCGGTGAGTCCAGAGAGTGCACTGGCACCATTGGAGATGCACTGCGGTGAGTCCAGAGAGTGCACTGTCACCACTGGGGATGGACGGCGTTGAGTCCAGAGAGTGCACTGGCACCAGTGGGGATGCACTGCAGTGAGTCCAGAGAGTGTCCTGGCACCACTGGGGATGCAGTGCGGTGACTCCAGAGTCACTGGCACCACTGGGGATGCAGTGCGGTGAGTCCAGAGAGTGCACTGGCACCACTGGGGATGCACTGCGGTGAGTCCAGAGAGTGCACTGGCACCACTGGGGATGCACTGCGGTGAGTCCAGAGAGTGCACTGGCACCACTGGGGATGCAGTGCGGTGAGTCCAGAGAGTGCACTGGCACCACTGGGGATGCACTGTGGTGAGTCCAGAGAGTGCACTGGCACTCCCGGGGGAGTGCACTGGCACCACTGGGGATGCACTGCGGTGAGTCCAGAGAGTGCACTGGCACCACTGGGGATGTACTGCGGTGACTCTAGAGAGTGCACTGGCACCACTGGGGGTGCACTGCAGTGAGTCCAGAGAGTGCACTGGTACCACTGGGGATGCACCCCTGTAACTCCAGAGAGTGCATTGTCACCACTGGGGGTGCACCCCGGTGAGTCCAGAGAGTGCACTGGCACCACTGGGGATGCACTGCAGTGAGTCCAGAGAGTGCACTGGCACCACTGGGGATGCACTGCGGTGAGTCCAGAGAGTACACTGGCACCACTGGGGATGCACTGCGGAGAGTCCAGAGAGTGCACTGGCACCACTGGGGATGCAGCCCGGTGAGTCCAGAGAGTGCACTGGCACCACTGGGGATGCAGCCCGGTGAGTCCAGAGAGTGCACTGGCACCACTGGGGATGCAGCCCGGTGAGTCCAGAGAGTGCACTGGCACCACTGGAGATTCAGTTCGGTGAGTCCAGAGAGTGCACTGGCAGCACTGGGGATGCACTGCGGTGAGTTCAGAGAGTGCCCTGGCACCACTGGGGATGGACCGCGTTGAGTCCAGAGAGTGCACTGTCACTACTGGGGATGCACTGCAGTGAGTCCAGAGAGTGCCCTGGCACCACTGGGGATGCACTGCGGTGAGTCCAGAAGGTGCACTGGCACCACTGGGGATGTACTGCGGTGACTCCAGAGAGTGCACTGTAAGCACTGGGGATGCACTTCGGTGACTCCAGAGAGTGCACTGGCACCACTGGGGATGCAATGCGGTGAGTCCAGAGAGTGCATTGGTACCACTGGGGATGCACCCCGTTGAGTCCAGAGAGTGCCCTGGCACCACTGGGGATGCAGCGCGGTGAGTCCAGAGAGTGCCCTGGCACCACTGGGGATGCAGCGCGGTGAGTCCAGAGAGTGCCCTGGCACCACTGGGGATGCAGCGCGGTGAGTCCAGAGAGTGCCCTGGCACCACTGGGGATGCAGCGCGGTGAGTCCAGAGAGTGCCCTGGCACCACTGGGGATGCAGCGCGGTGAGTCCAGAGGGTGCCCTGGCACCACTGGGGATGCAGCGCGGTGAGTCCAGAGAGTGCCCTGGCACCACTGGGGATGCAGCGCGGTGAGTCCAGAGAGTGCCCTGGCACCACTGGGGATGCACTGCGGTTAGTCCAGAGAGTGCACTGGCACCACTGGGGATGCACTGCGGTGAGTCCAGAAAGTGCACTGGCACCACTGGGGATGCAGCGCGGTGAGTCCAGAGAGTGCACTGGCACCACTGAGGATGCACCCCAGTAACTCCTGAGAGTGCATTATCACCACTGGGGATGCTCTGCGGTGACTCCAGAGAGTGCACTGGCACCACTCGGAGTGCACCCCGGTGAGTCCAGAGAGTGCACTGGCACCACTGGGGATGCACCCCGGTGAGTCCCGAGAGTGCACTGGCACCGCTGGGGACGCACCCCGGTGAGTCTAGGTAGTGCACTGGCACCACTGGGGACGCACCCCGGTGAGTCCAGAGAGTGGACTGGCACCACTGGGGACGCACCCCGGTGAGTCCAGAGAGTGGACTGGCACCACTGGGGACGCACCCCGGTGAGTCCAGAGAGTGGACTGGCACCACTGGGGATGCACTGCGGTGAGTCCAGAGAGTGCACTGGCAGCAGTGGGGATGCACCCCGTTGAGTCCAGAGAGTGCACTGGCACCACTGGGGATGCACCCCGTTGAGTCCAGACAGTGCACTGGCACCACTGGGGATGCACCCCGGTGAGTCCAGAGAGTGCACTGGCACCACTGGGGATGCACCCCGGTGAGTCCAGAGAGTGCACTGGCACCACTGGGGATGCACCCCGGTGAGTCCAGAGAGTGCACTGGCACCACTGGGGATGTACCCCGGTGACTCCAGCTAGTGCACTGACACCACTGGGGATGCACTGTGGTGAGTCCAGAGAGTGCACTGGCACCACTGGGGATGCAGCGTGGTGAGTCCAGAGAGTGCACTGGCACCACTGGGAATGCAGCGCGGTGAGTCGAGAGAGTGCACTGGCACCACTGGGGATGCAGCGCGGTGAGTCCAGAGAGTGCACTGGCACCACTGGGGATGCAGCGCGGTGAGTCCAGAGAGTGCACTGGCACCACTGGGGATGCACCCCGGTGAGTCCAGAGAGTGCACTGGCACCGCTGGGGACGCACCCTGGTGAGTCTAGATAGTGCACAGGCACCATTGGGGACGCACCCCGGTGAGTCCAGAGAGTGGACTGGCACCACTGGGGATGCACTGCGGTGAGTCCAGAGAGTGCACTGGCAGCAGTGGGGATGCACTGCGGTGAGTCCAGAAAGTGCACTGGCACCACTGGGGATGCACCCCTTTGAGTCCAGAGAGTGCACTGGCACCACTGGGGATGCACCCCGTTGAGTCCAGAGAGTGCACTGGCACCACTGGGGATGCACCCCGGTGAGTCCAGAGAGTGCACTGGCACCACTGGGGATGTACCCCGGTGACTCCAGCCAGTGCACTGACACCACTGGGGATGCACTGTGGTGAGTCCAGAGAATGCACTGGCACCACTGGGGATGCACTGCGGTGAGTCCAGAGAGTGCACTGGCACCCCTGGGGATGTACCCCGGTGAGTCCAGAGAGTGCACTGGCACCACTGGGGATGCACCCCGTTGAGTCCAGAGAGTGCACTGGCACCACTGGGGATGCACCCCGTTGAGTCCAGAGAGTGCACTGGCACCACTGGGGATGCACCCCGTTGAGTCCAGAGAGTGCACTGGCAACACTGGGGATGCACTGCGGTGAGTCCAGAAAGTGCACTGGTACCACTGGGGATGCAGTGCGGTGAGTCCAGAGAGTGCACTGGCACCACTGGGGATGCAGTGCGGTGAGTCCAGAGAGTGCACTGGCACCACTGGGGTTGCACTGCGGTGAGTCCAGAGAGTGCATTGGCACCACTGGGGATGCACTACGGTGAGTCCAGAGAGTGCAATGGCACCACTGGGGATGGACTGAGGTGATTCCAGAGAGTGCAATGGCACCACTGGGGATGCACTGCGGTGACTCCAGAGAGTGCACTGGCACCACTGGGGATGCACTGCGGTGAGTCCAGAGAGTGCACTGGCAGCAGTGGGAATGCAGCCCGGTGACTCCAGAGAGTGCCCTGGCAACACTGGGGATGCACTGCGGTGAGTCCAGAGAGGGCACTGGCACCACTGGTGAATCACCCCGGTGAGTCCAGAGAGGGCACTGGCACCACTGGTGAATCACCCCGGTGAGTCCAGAGAGGGCACTGGCACCACTGGGGACGCACCCCGGTGAGTCCAGAGAGGGCACTGGCACCACTGGGGACGCACCCCGGTGAGTCCAGAGAGGGCACTGGCACCACTGGGGACGCACCCCGGTGAGTCCAGAGAGGGCACTGGCACCACTGGGGACGCACCCCGGTGAGTCCAGAGAGGGCACTGGCACCACTGGGGACGCACCCCGGTGAGTCCAGAGAGGGCACTGGCACCACTGGGGACGCACCCCGGTGAGTCCAGAGAGGGCACTGGCACCACTGGGGACGCACCCCGGTGAGTCCAGAGAGGGCACTGGCACCACTGGGGACGCACCCCGGTGAGTCCAGAGAGGGCACTGGCACCACTGGGGACGCACCCCGGTGAGTCCAGAGAGGGCACTGGCACCACTTGGGACGCACCCCGGTGAGTCCAGAGAGGGCGCTGGCACCACTGGGGACGCACCCCGGTGAGTCCAGAGAGTGCGCTGGCACCACTGGGGACGCACCCCGGTGAGTCCAGAGAGTGCGCTGGCACCACTGGGGACGCACCCCGGTGAGTCCAGAGAGTGCGCTGGCACCACTGGGGACGCACCCCGGTGAGTCCAGAGAGTGCGCTGGCACCACTGGGGACGCACCCCGGTGAGTCCAGAGAGTGCGCTGGCACCACTGGGGACGCACCCCGGTGAGTCCAGAGAGTGCGCTGGCACCACTGGGGACGCACCCCGGTGAGTCCAGAGAGTGCGCTGGCACCACTGGGGACGCACCCCGGTGAGTCCAGAGAGTGCGCTGGCACCACTGGGGACGCACCCCGGTGAGTCCAGAGAGTGCGCTGGCACCACTGGGGACGCACCCCGGTGAGTCCAGAGAGTGCGCTGGCACCACTGGGGACGCACCCCGGTGAGTCCAGAGAGTGCGCTGGCACCACTGGGGACGCACCCCGGTGAGTCCAGAGAGTGCGCTGGCACCACTGGGGACGCACCCCGGTGAGTCCAGAGAGTGCACTGGCACCACTCGGAGTGCACCCCGGTGAGTCCAGAGAGTGCACTGGCACCACTGGGGATGCACCCCGTTGAGTCCAGAGAGTGCACTGGCACCACTGGGGATGCACCCCGTTGAGTCCAGAGAGTGCACTGGCACCACTGGGGATGCACCCCGTTGAGTCCAGAGAGTGCACTGGCACCACTGGGGATGCACCCCGGTGACTCCAGCCAGTGCACTGACACCACTGGGGATGCACTGTGGTGAGTCCAGAGAATGCACTGGCACCACTGGGGATGCAGTGCGGTGAGTCCAGAGAGTGCACTGGCACGACTGGGGATGCAGTGCGGTGAGTCCAGAGAGTGCACTGGCACCACTGGGGATGCAGTGCGGTGAGTCCAGAGAGTGCACTGGCACCACTGGGGATGCACTGCGGTGAGTACAGAGAGTGCACTGGCACCACTGGGGATGCACTGCGGTGAGTACAGAGAGTGCACTGGCACCACTGGGGATGCACTGCGGTGAGTACAGAGAGTGCATTGGCACCACTGGGGATGCACTACGGTGAGTCCAGAGATTGCACTGGCAGCACTGGGGATGTACCCCGGTGACTCCAGAGAGTGCACTGGCACCACTGGTAATGCACCCCGGTGAGTCCAGAGAGTGCACTGGAAACACTGGGGATGCACTGCGGTGAGTCCAGAGAGGGCACTGGCACCACTGGTGATTCACCCCGGTGAGTCCACAGAGTGCACTGGCACCACTGGGAATGCACCGCGGTGAGTCCAGAGAGTGCACTGGCACCCCTGGGGATGCACCGCGGTGAGTCCAGAGAGTGCACTGGCACCCCTGGGGATGTACCCCGTTGAGTCCAGAGAGTGCACTGGCACCACTGCGGATGCACCCCGTTGAGTCCAGAGAGTGCACTGGCACCACTGGGGATGCACCCCGGTGAGCCCAGAGAGTGCACTGGCAACACTGGGGATGCACTGCGGTGAGTCCAGAAAGTGCACTGGCAACACTGGGGATGCACTGCGGTGAGTCCAGAGAGTGCACTGGCACCACTGGGGATTCACTGCGGTGAGTCCAGAGAGTGCACTGGCACCACTGGGGATGCACCCCGTTGAGTCCAGTGAGTGCCCTGGCACCACTGGGAATGCAGTGCAGTGACTCCAGAGAGTGCACTGTCACCACTGGGAATGCAGTGCAGTGAGTCCAGAGAGTGCACTGGCACCACTGGGGATGCACTGCGGTGACTCCAGAGAGTGCACTGGCACCATTGGGGATGCACTGCGGTGAGTCCAGAGAGTGCACCGGCACCACTGTAGACGCACCCCGGTGAGTACAGAGAGTGCACTGGCACCACTGGGGATGCACTGCGGTGAGTCCAGAGAGTGCCCTGGCATTACTGGAGATTCAGTTCGGTGAGTCCAGTGAGTGCACTGGCACCACTGGGAATGCAGTGCAGTGACTCCAGAGAGTGCACTGGCACCACTGGGAATGCAGTGCAGTGACTCCAGAGAGTGCACTGGCACCACTGGGGATGCACTGCGGTGACTCCAGGGAGTGCACTGGCACCACTGGGGATGTACTGCGGTGAGTCCAGAGAGTGCACCGGCATCACTGGGGATGCACTGCGGTGACTCCAGGGAGTGCACTGGCACCACTGGGGATGCACTGCGGTGAGTCCAGAGAGTGCACTGGCACCACTGGAGATTCAGTTCGGTGAGTCCAGAGAGTGCACTGGCACCACTGGGGATGCACTGCGGTGAATCCAGAGAGTGCACTGGCACCACTGGGGATGCACTGCGGTGAGTTCAGAAAGTGCACTGTCACCACTGGGGATGCAATGCAGTGAGTCCAAAGAGTGCCCTGGCACCACTGGGGATGCACTGCGGTGAGTCCAGAGAGTGCACTGGCACCATTGGAGATGCACTGCGGTGAGTCCAGAGAGTGCACTGTCACCACTGGGGATGGACGCCGTTGAGTCCAGAGAGTGCACTGGCACCAGTGGGGATGCACTGCAGTGAGTCCAGAGAGTGTCCTGGCACCACTGGGGATGCAGTGCGGTGACTCCAGAGTCACTGGCACCACTGGGGATGCAGTGCGGTGAGTCCAGAGAGTGCACTGGCACCACTGGGGATGCACTGCGGTGAGTCCAGAGAGTGCACTGGCACCACTGGGGATGCACTGCGGTGAGTCCAGAGAGTGCACTGGCACCACTGGGGATGCAGTGCGGTGAGCCCAGAGAGTGCACTGGCAGCACTGGGGATGCAGCGCGGTGAGTCCAGAGAGTGCACTGGCACCACTGGGGATGCACTGTGGTGAGTCCAGAGAGTGCACTGGCACTCCCGGGGGAGTGCACTGGCACCACTGGGGATGCACTGCGGTGACTCCAGAGAGTGCACTGGCACCACTGGGGATGTACTGCGGTGACTCTAGAGAGTGCACTGGCACCACTGGGGGTGCACTGCAGTGAGTCCAGAGAGTGCACTGGTACCACTGGTGATGCACCCCTGTAACTCCAGAGAGTGCATTGTCACCACTGGGGGTGCACCCCGGTGAGTCCAGAGAGCGCACTGGCACCACTGGGGATGCACTGCGGTGAGTCCAGAGAGTGCACTGGCACCACTGGGGATGCACTGCGGTGAGTCCAGAGAGTACACTGGCACCACTGGGGATGCAGCCCGGTGAGTCCAGAGAGTGCACTGGCACCACTGGGGATGCAGCCCGGTGAGTCCAGAGAGTGCACTGGCACCACTGGGGATGCAGCCCGGTGAGTCCAGAGAGTGCACTGGCACCACTGGGGATGCAGCCCGGTGAGTCCAGAGAGTGCACTGGCACCACTGGAGATTCAGTTCGGTGAGTCCAGAGAGTGCACTGGCACCACTGGGGATGCACTGCGGTGAGTTCAGAAAGTGCACTGGCACCACTGGGGATGGACCGCGTTGAGTCCAGAGAGTGCACTGTCACCACTGGGGATGCACTGCAGTGAGTCCAGAGAGTGCCCTGGCACCACTGGGGATGCACTGCGGTGAGTCCAGAAGGTGCACTGGCACCACTGGGGATGTACTGCGGTGACTCCAGAGAGTGCACTGTAAGCACTGGGGATGCACTTCGGTGACTCCAGAGAGTGCACTGGCACCACTGGGGATGCAATGCGGTGAGTCCAGAGAGTGCATTGGTACCACTGGGGATGCCCCCCGTTGAGTCCAGAGAGTGCCCTGGCACCACTGGAGATGCACTGCGGTGAGTCCAGAGAGTGCCCTGGCACCACTGGGGATGCAGCGCGGTGAGTCCAGAGAGTGCCCTGGCACCACTGGAGATGCAGCGCGGTGAGTCCAGAGAGTGACCTGGCACCACTGGGGATGCAGCGCGGTGAGTCCAGAGAGTGCCCTGGCACCACTGGGGATGCAGCGTGGTGAGTCCAGAGAGTGCCCTGGCACCACTGGGGATGCACTGCGGTTAGTCCAGAGAGTGCACTGGCACCACTGGGGATGCACTGCGGTGAGTCCAGAAAGTGCACTGGCACCACTGGGGATGCACCGCGGTGAGTCCAGAGAGTGCACTGGCACCACTGAGGATGCACCCCAGTAACTCCTGAGAGTGCATTATCACCACTGGGGATGCTCTGCGGTGACTCCAGAGAGTGCACTGGCACCACTCGGAGTGCACCCTGGTGACTCCAGAGAGTGCACTGGCACCACTGGGGATGCAGTGCAGTGAGTCCAGTGAGTTCACTGGCACCACTGGGAATGCACTGCAGTGAGTCCAGAGAGTGTACTGGCACCACTGGGGACGCACCCCGGTGAGTCTAGATAGTGCACTGGCACCACTGGGGACGCACCCCGGTGAGTCCAGAGAGTGCACTGGCACCACTGGGGATGCACTGCGGTGAGTCCAGAGAGTGCACTGGCACCGCTGGGGACGCACCCCGGTGAGTCCAGAGAGTGCACTGGCACCACTGGGGACGCACCCCGGTGAGTCCAGAGAGTGCACTGGCACCACTGGGGATGCACTGCGGTGAGTCCAGAGAGTGGACTGGCACCACTGGGGATGCACTGCGGTGAGTCCAGAGAGTGCACTGGCAGCAGTGGGGATGCACTGCGGTGAGTCCCGAGAGTGCACTGGCACCACTGGGGATGCACCCCGTTGAGTCCAGAGAGTGCACTGGCACCACTGGGGATGCACCCCGGTGAGTCCAGAGAGTGCACTGGCACCACTGGGGATGTACCCCGGTGACTCCAGCCAGTGCACTGACACCACTGGGGATGCACTGTGGTGAGTCCAGAGAATGCACTGGCACCACTGGGGATGCACTGCGGTGAGTCCAGAGAGTGCACTGGCACCCCTGGGGATGTACCCCGTTGAGTCCAGAGAGTGCACTGGCACCACTGGGGATGCACCCCGTTGAGTCCAGAGAGTGCACTGGCACCACTGGGGATGCACCCCGGTGAGCCCAGAGAGTGCACTGGCAACACTGGGGATGCACTGCGGTGAGTCCAGAAAGTGCACTGGCAACACTGGGGATGCACTGCGGTGAGTCCAGAGAGTGCCCTGGCACCACTGTTGATGCACTGCGGTGAGTCCAGAGAGTGGACTGGCACCACTGGGGATGCACTGCGGTGAGTCCAGAGAGTGCACTGGCAGCAGTGGGGATGCACTGCGGTGAGTCCAGAGAGTGCACTGGCACCACTGGGGATGCACCCCGTTGAGTCCAGAGAGTGCACTGGCACCACTGGGGATGCACCCCGGTGAGTCCAGAGAGTGCACTGGCACCACTGGGGATGTACCCCGGTGACTCCAGCCAGTGCACTGACACCACTGGGGATGCACTGTGGTGAGTCCAGAGAATGCACTGGCACCACTGGGGATGCACTGCGGTGAGTCCAGAGAGTGCACTGGCACCACTGGGGATGCACCCCGTTGAGTCCAGAGAGTGCACTGGCACCACTGGGGATGCACCCCGGTGAGCCCAGAGAGTGCACTGGCAACACTGGGGATGCACTGCGGTGAGTCCAGAAAGTGCACTGGCAACACTGGGGACGCACCCCGGTGAGTCCAGAGAGTGCACTGGCACCACTGGGGATGCACTGCGGTGAGTCCAGAGAGTGCCCTGGCATTACTGGAGATTCAGTTCGGTGAGTCCAGTGAGTGCCCTGGCACCACTGGGAATGCAGTGCAGTGACTCCAGAGAGTGCACTGGCACCACTGGGAATGCAGTGCAGTGACTCCAGAGAGTGCACTGGCACCACTGGGGATGCACTGCGGTGACTCCAGAGAGTGCACTGGCACCACTGGGGATGCACTGCGGTGACTCCAGGGAGTGCACCGGCATCACTGGGGATGCACTGCGGTGACTCCAGGGAGTGCACCGGCACCACTGGGGACGCACCCCGGTGACTCCAGGGAGTGCACTGGCACCACTGGGGATGCACTGCGGTGAGTCCAGAGAGTGCACTGGCACCACTGGAGATTCAGTTCGGTGAGTCCAGAGAGTGCACTGGCACCACTGGGGATGCACTGCGGTGAATCCAGAGAGTGCACTGGCACCACTGGGGATGCACTGCGGTGAGTTCAGAAAGTGCACTGGCACCACTGGGGATGCACCCCGTTGAGTCCAGAGAGTGCACTGGCACCACTGGGGATGGACCGTGTTGAGTCCAGAGAGTGCACTGGCAACACTGGGGATGCACCCCGTTGAGTCCAGAGAGTGCACTGGCACCACTGGGGATGCACCCCGTTGAGTCCAGAGAGTGCACTGGCACCACTGGGGATGTACCCCGGTGACTCCAGCCAGTGCACTGACACCACTGGGGATGCACTGTGGTGAGTCCAGAGAGTGCACTGGCACCAGTGGGGATGCACTGCAGTGAGTCCAGAGTCACTGGCACCATTGGGGATGCAGTGCGGTGAGTCCAGAGAGTGCACTGGCACCACTGGGGATGCACTGCGGTGAGTCCAGAGAGTGCACTGGCACCATTGGAGATGCACTGCGGTGAGTCCAGAGAGTGCACTGTCACCACTGGGGATGGACGGCGTTGAGTCCAGAGAGTGTCCTGGCACCACTGGGGATGCAGTGCGGTGACTCCAGAGTCACTGGCACCATTGGGGATGCAGTGCGGTGAGTCCAGAGAGTGCACTGGCACCACTGGGGATGCACTGTGGTGAGTCCAGAGAGTGCACTGGCACCACTGGGGATGCACTGTGGTGAGTCCAGAGAGTGCACTGGCACCAGTGGGGATGGACGGCGTTGAGTCCAGAGAGTGCACTGGCACCAGTGGGGATGCACTGCAGTGAGTCCAGAGTCACTGGCACCACTGGGGATGCAATGCAGTGAGTCCAAAGAGTGCACTGGCACCACTGGGGATGCACTGCGGTGAGTCCAGAGAGTGCACTGGCACCATTGGAGATGCACTGCGGTGAGTCCAGAGAGTGCACTGTCACCACTGGGGATGGACGGCGTTGAGTCCAGAGAGTGTCCTGGTACCACTGGGGATGCAGTGCGGTGACTCCAGAGTCACTGGCACCATTGGGGATGCAGTGCGGTGAGTCCAGAGAGTGCACTGGCACCACTGGGGATGCACTGTGGTGAGTCCAGAGAGTGCACTGGCACCACTGGGGATGCACTGTGGTGAGTCCAGAGAGTGCACTGGCACCACTGGGGATGCACTGTGGTGAGTCCAGAGAGTGCACTGGCACCACTGGGGATGCACTGTGGTGAGTCCAGAGAGTGCACTGGCACTCCCGGGGGAGTGCACTGGCACCACTGGGGATGCACTGCGGTGACTCCAGAGAGTGCACTGGCACCACTGGGGATGTACTGCGGTGACTCTAGAGAGTGCACTGGCACCACTGGGGGTGCACTGCAGTGAGTCCAGAGAGTGCACTGGTACCACTGGTGATGCACCCCTGTAACTCCAGAGAGTGCGTTGTCACCACTGGGTGTGCACCCCGGTGAGTCCAGAGAGCGCACTGGCACCACTGGGGATGCACTGCAGTGAGTCCAGAGAGTGCACTGGCACCACTGGGGATGCACTGCGGAGAGTCCAGAGAGTGCACTGGCACCACTGGGGATGCAGCCCGGTGAGTCCAGAGAGTGCACTGGCACCACTGGGGATGCAGCCCGGTGAGTCCAGAGAGTGCACTGGCACCACTGGAGATTCAGTTCGGTGAGTCCAGAGAGTGCACTGGCACCACTGGGGATGCACTGCGGTGAGTTCAGAAAGTGCACTGGCACCACTGGGGATGGACCGCGTTGAGTCCAGAGAGTGCACTGTCACCACTGGGGATGCACTGCAGTGAGTCCAGAGAGTGCCCTGGCACCACTGGGGATGCACTGCGGTGAGTCCAGAAGGTGCACTGGCACCACTGGGGATGTACTGCGGTGACTCCAGAGAGTGCACTGTAAGCACTGGGCATGCACTTCGGTGACTCCAGAGAGTGCACTGGCACCACTGGGGATGCAATGCGGTGAGTCCAGAGAGTGCATTGGTACCACTGGGGATGCACCCCGTTGAGTCCAGAGAGTGCCCTGGCACCACTGGAGATGCACTGCGGTGAGTCCAGAGAGTGCCCTGGCACCACTGGGGATGCAGCGCGGTGAGTCCAGAGAGTGCCCTGGCACCACTGGGGATGCAGCGCGGTGAGTCCAGAGAGTGCCCTGGCACCACTGGGGATGCAGCGCGGTGAGTCCAGAGAGTGCCCTGGCACCACTGGGGATGCAGCGCGGTGAGTCCAGAGAGTGCCCTGGCACCACTGGGGATGCACTGCGGTTAGTCCAGAGAGTGCACTGGCACCACTGGGGATGCACTGCGGTGAGTCCAGAAAGTGCACTGGCACCACTGGGGATGCACCGCGGTGAGTCCAGAGAGTGCACTGGCACCACTGAGGATGCACCCCAGTAACTCCTGAGAGTGCATTATCACCACTGGGGATGCTCTGCGGTGACTCCAGAGAGTGCACTGGCACCACTCGGAGTGCACCCTGGTGACTCCAGAGAGTGCACTGGCACCACTGGGGATGCACCCCGGTGAGTCCAGAGAGTGCACTGGCACCGCTGGGTACGCACCCCGGCGAGTCTAGATAGTGCACTGGCACCACTGGGGACGCACCCCGGTGAGTCCAGAGAGTGCACTGGCACCACTGGGGATGCACTGCGGTGAGTCCAGAGAGTGCACTGGCAGCAGTGGGGATGCACTGCGGTGAGTCCAGAAAGTGCACTGGAACCACTGGGGATGCACCCCGTTGAGTCCAGAGAGTGCACTGGCACCACTGGGGATGCACCCCGTTGAGTCCAGAGAGTGCACTGGCACCACTGGGGATGCACCCCGGTGAGTCCAGAGAGTGCACTGGCACCACTGGGGATGTACCCCGGTGACTCCAGCCACTGCACTGACACCACTGGGGATGCACTGTGGTGAGTCCAGAGAGTGCACTGGCACCACTGGGGATGCACTGCGGTGAGTCCAGAGAGTGCACTGGCACCACTGGGGATCCTCTGCGGTGAGTCCAGAGAGTGCACTGGCAGCACTGGGGATGCAGCGCGGTGAGTCCAGAGAGTGCACTGGCACCACTGGGGATGCAGTGCGGTGAGTCCAGAGAGTGCACTGGCACCACTGGGGATGCAGCGCGGTGAGTCCAGAGAGTGCACTGGCACCACTGGGGATGCACTGCGGTGAGTCCAGAGAGTGCACTGGCACCGCTGGGGACGCACCCCGGTGAGTCTAGATAGTGCACTGGCACCACTGGGGATGCACCCCGTTGAGTCCAGAGAGTGCACTGGCACCACTGGGGATGCACTGCGTGAGTCCAGAGAGTGCACTGGCACCACTGGGGATGCACCCCGGTGAGTCCAGAGAGTGCACTGGCACCACTGGGGATGTACCCCGGTGACTCCAGCCAGTGCACTGACACCACTGGGGATGCACTGCGGTGAGTCCAGAGAGTGCACTGGCACCACTGGGGATGCACTGCGGTGAGTCCAGAGAGTGCACTGGCACCACTGGGGATGCTCTGCGGTGAGTCCAGAGAGTGCACTGGCACCACTGGGGATGCAGCGCGGTGAGTCCAGAGAGTGCACTGGCACCACTGGGAATGCAGCGCGGTGAGTCCAGAGAGTGCACTGGCACCACTGGGAATGCAGCGCGGTGAGTCCAGAGAGTGCACTGGCACCGCTGGGGACGCACCCCGGTGAGTCTAGATAGTGCACTGGCACCACTGGGGACGCACCCCGGTGAGTCCAGAGAGTGGACTGGCACCACTGGGGACGCACCCCGGTGAGTCCAGAGAGTGGACTGGCACCACTGGGGATGCACTGCGGTGAGTCCAGAGAGTGCACTGGCACCACTGGGGATGCACCCCGTTGAGTCCAGAGAGTGCACTGGCACCACTGGGGACGCACCCCGGTGAGTCCAGAGAGTGGACTGGCACCACTGGGGACGCACCCCGGTGAGTCCAGAGAGTGGACTGGCACCACTGGGGATGCACTGCGGTGAGTCCAGAGAGTGCACTGGCACCACTGGGGATGCACCCCGTTGAGTCCAGAGAGTGCACTGGCACCACTGGGGATGCACCCCGTTGAGTCCAGAGAGTGCACTGGCACCACTGGGGATGTACCCCGGTGACTCCAGCCAGTGCACTGACACCACTGGGGATGCACTGTGGTGAGTCCAGAGAATGCACTGGCACCACTGGGGATGCACTGCGGTGAGTCCAGAGAGTGCACTGGCACCACTGGGGATGCTCTGCGGTGAGTCTAGAGAGTGCACTGGCAGCACTGGGGATGCAGCGCGGTGAGTCCAGAGAGTGCACTGGCACCACTGGGGATGCAGTGCGGTGAGTCCAGAGAGTGCACTGGCACCACTGGGGATGCAGTGCGGTGAGTCCAGAGAGTGCACTGGCACCACTGGGGATGCACTTCGGTGAGTCCAGAGAGTGCACTGGCACCACTGGGGATGCACTTCGGTGAGTCCAGAGAGTGCACTGGCACCACTGGGGATGCACTTCGGTGAGTCCAGAGAGTGCACTGGCACCACTGGGGATGCACTTCGGTGAGTCCAGAGAGTGCACTGGCACCACTGGGGATGCACTGCGGTGAGTCCAGAGAGTGCACTGGCACCACTGGGGATGCACTGCGGTGAGTCCAGAGAGTGCATTGGCACCACTGGGGATGCACTGTGGTGAGTACAGAGAGTGCATTGGCACCACTGGGGATGCACTACGGTGAGTCCAGAGAGTGCACTGGCACCACTGGGGATGGACTGAGGTGATTCCAGAGAGTGCAATGGCACCACTGGGGATGCACTGCAGTGACTCCAGAGAATGCACTGGCACCACTGGGGATGCACTGCGGTGAGTCCAGAGAGTGCACTGGCAGCACTGGGGATGCACCCCGGTGACTCCAGAGAGTGCACTGGCAACACTGGTAATGCACCCCAGTGAGTCCAGAGAGTGCCCTGGCAACACTGGGGATGCACTGCGGTGAGTCCAGAGAGGGCACTGGCACCACTGGTGAATCACCCCGGTGAGTCCAGAGAGTGCACTGGCACCGCTGGGGACGCACCCCCGTGAGTCTAGATAGTGCACTGGCACCACTGGGGACGCACCCCGGTGAGTCCAGAGAGTGCACTGGCACCGCTGGGGACGCACCCCCGTGAGTCTAGATAGTGCACTGGCACCACTGGGGACGCACCCCGGTGAGTCCAGAGAGTGCACTGGCACCGCTGGGGACGCACCCCCGTGAGTCTAGATAGTGCACTGGCACCACTGGGGACGCACCCCGGTGAGTCCAGAGAGTGCACTGGCACCACTGGGGACGCACCCCGGTGAGTCCAGAGAGTGCACTGGCACCACTGGGGACGCACCCCGGTGAGTCTAGAGAGTGCACTGGCACCACTGGGGACGCACCCCGGTGAGTCCAGAGAGTGCACTGGCACCACTGGGGACGCACCCCGGTGAGTCCAGAGAGTGCACTGGCACCACTGGGGACGCACCCCGGTGAGTCCAGAGAGTGCACTGGCACCACTGGGGACGCACCCCGGTGAGTCCAGAGAGTGCACTGGCACCACTCGGAGTGCACCCCGGTGAGTCCAGAGAGTGCACTGGCACCACTGGGAATGCACCGCGGTGAGTCCAGAGAGTGCACTGGCACCACTGGGGATGCACCGCGGTGAGTCCAGAGAGTGCACTGGCACCACTGGGGATGCACCCCGTTGAGTCCAGAGAGTGCACTGGCACCACTGGGGATGCACCCCGTTGAGTCCAGGGAGTGCACTGGCACCATTGGGGATGCTCTGCGGTGACTCCAGAGAGTGCACTGGCACCACTGGGGATGCTCTGCGGTGACTCCAGAGAGTGCACTGGCACCACTGGGGATGCTCTGCGGTGACTCCAGAGAGTGCACTGGCACCACTGGGGATGCACCGCGGTGACTCCAGAGAGTGCACTGTTACGACTGGGGACGTACCCCGGTGAGTCCAGAGAGTGCACTGGCACCACTGGGGACGCACCCCGGTGAGTCCAGAGAGTGCACTGGCACCACTCGGAGTGCACCCCGGTGAGTCCAGAGAGTGCACTGGCACCACTCGGAGTGCACCCCGGTGAGTCCAGAGAGTGCACTGGCACCACTCGGAGTGCACCCCGGTGACTCCAGAGAGTGCACTGGCACCACTGGGGATGCACCCCGTTGAGTCCAGAGAGTGCACTGGCACCACTGGGGATGCACCCCGTAGAGTCCAGAGAGTGCACTGGCACCACTGGGGATGCACCCCGTTGAGTCCAGAGAGTGCACTGGCACCACTGGGGATGCACCCCGGTGACTCCAGCCAGTGCACTGACACCACTGGGGATGCACTGTGGTGAGTCCAGAGAGTGCACTGGCACCACTGGGGATGCACTGCGGTGAGTCCAGAGAGTGCACTGGCACCACTGGGGATGCAGTGCGGTGATTCCAGAGAGTGCACTGGCACCACTGGGGATGCAGTGCGGTGAGTCCAGAGAGTGCACTGGCACCACTGGGGATGCAGTGCGGTGAGTCCAGAGAGTGCACTGGCACCACTGGGGATGCAGTGCGGTGAGTCCAGAGAGTGCACTGGCACCACTGGGGATGCAGTGCGGTGAGTCCAGAGAGTGCACTGGCACCACTGGGGATGCAGTGCGGTGAGTCCAGAGAGTGCACTGGCACCACTGGGGATGCAGTGCGGTGAGTCCAGAGAGTGCACTGGCACCACTGGGGATGCAGTGCGGTGAGTCCAGAGAGTGCACTGGCACCACTAGGGATGCAGTGCGGTGAGTACAGAGAGTGCACTGGCACCACTGGGGATGCACTGCGGTGAGTACAGAGAGTGCATTGGCACCACTGGGGATGCACTGTGGTGAGTACAGAGAGTGCATTGGCACCACTGGGGATGCACTGTGGTGAGTACAGAGAGTGCATTGGCATCACTGGGGATGCACTACGGTGAGTCCAGAGAGTGCACTGGCACCACTGGGGATGGACTGAGGTGATTCCAGAGAGTGCAATGGCACCACTGGGGATGCACCGAGGTGATTCCAGAGAGTGCACTGGCACCACTGGGGATGTACTGCGGTGAGTCCAGAGATTGCACTGGCAGCACTGGGGATGTACCCCGGTGACTCCAGAGAGTGCACTGGCACCACTGGTAATGCACCCCGGTGAGTCCAGAGAGTGCACTGGCACCACTGGGGATGCACTGCGGTGAGTCCAGAGAGGGCACTGGCACCACTGGGGATGCACCGCGGTGAGTCCAGAGAGTGCACTGGCACCCCTGGGGATGTACCCCGTTGAGTCCAGAGAGTGCACTGGCACCACTGGGGATGCACCCCGTTGAGTCCAGAGAGTGCACTGGCACCATTGGGGATGCTCTGCGGTGACTCCAGAGAGTGCACTGGCACCACTGGGGATGCTCTGCGGTGACTCCAGAGAGTGCACTGGCACCACTGGGGATGCACCGCGGTGACTCCAGAGAGTGCACTGTTACGACTGGGGACGCACCCCGGTGAGTCCAGAGAGTGCACTGGCACCACTGGGGACGCACCCCGGTGAGTTCAGAGAGTGCACTGGCACCACTGGAGGTTCAGTTCGGTGAGTCCAGAGAGTGCACTGGCACCAGTGGGGATGCACCGCGGTGACTCCAGAGAGTGTACTGGCACCACTGGGGATGCAGTGCGGTGAGTCCAGAGAGTGCACTGGCACCACTGGGGATGCAGTGCAGTGAGTCCAGAGAGTGCCCTGGCACCACTGGGGATGCAGTGCGGTGAGTCCAGAGAGTGCCCTGGCACCACTGGGGATGCAGTGCGGTGAGTCCAGAGAGTGCCCTGGCACCACTGGGGATTCAGTGCGGTGACTCCAGAGAGCGCACTGGCACCACTGGGGATGTAGTGCGGTGATTCCAGAGAGTGCACTGGCACCACTGGGGATGCACCGCGGTGAGTCCAGAGAGTGCACTGGCAGCACTGGGGATGCAGCGCGGTGAGTCCAGAGAGTGCACTGGCACCACTGGGGATGCAGGGCGGTGAGTCCAGAGAGTGCACTGGCAGCACTGGGGATGCACCGCGGTGAGTCCAGAGAGTGCCCTGGCACCACTGGGGATGCACCGCGGTGAGTCCAGAGAGTGCCCTGGCACCACTGGGGATGCAGTGCGGTGAGTCCAGAGAGTGCCCTGGCACCACTGGGGATGCAGTGCGGTGAGTCCAGAGAGTGCCCTGGCACCACTGGGGATGCACTGCGGTGAGTCCAGAGAGTGCACTGGCACCACTGGGGATGCACTGCGGTGAGTCCAGAGAGTGCACTGGCACCACGGGGGATGCACAGCGGTGAGTCCAGAGAGTGCTCTGGCACCACTGGGGATGCACTGCAGTGAGTCCAGAGAGTGCACTGGCACCACTGGGGATGCAGCCCGGTGAGTCCAGAGAGTGCACTGGCACCACTGGGGATGCAGTGCGGTGAGTCCAGAGAGTGCACTGTAAGCACTGGGGATGCACTTCGGTGACTCCAGAGAGTGCACTGGCACCACTGGGGATGCAATGCGGTGAGTCCAGAGAGTGCACTGGTACCACTGGGGATGCACCCCGTTGAGTCCAGAGAGTGCCCTGGCACCACTGGGGATGCAGCGCGGTGAGTCCAGAGAGTGCCCTGGCACCACTGGGGATGCAGCGCGGTGAGTCCAGAGAGTGCCCTGGCACCACTGGGGATGCAGCGCTGTGAGTCCAGTGAGTGCCCTGGCACCACTGGGGATGCAGTGCGGTGAGTCCAGAGAGTGCACTGGCACCACTGGGGATGCACTGCAGTGAGTCCAGAGAGTGCACTGGTACCACTGGGGATGCACTGCGTGAGTCCAGAGAGTGCACTGGCACCACTGGGGATGCAGTGCCGTGAGTCCAGAGAGTGCACTGGCACCACTGGAGATGCACTGCAATGAGTCCAGAGAGTGCAGTGGCACCACTTGTGATGCACTGCGGTTAGTCCAGAGAGTGCACTGGCACCACTGGGGATGCACCGCGGTGAGTCCAGAGAGTGCACTGGCACCACTGGGGATGCACCGTGGTGAGTCCAGAGAGTGCACTGGCACCACTGAGGATGCACCCCAGTAACTCCTGAGAGTGCATTATCACCACTGTGGATGCAGTGCGGTGACTCCAGAGAGTGCACTGGCACCACTGTGGATGCAGTGCGGTGACTCCAGAGAGTGCACTGGCACCACTGTGGATGCAGTGCGGTGACTCCAGACAGTGCACTGGCACCACTGGGGATGTACTGCGGTGAGTCCAGAGAGTGCACTGGCACCACTCGGAGTGCACCCCGGTGAGCCCAGACAGTGCACTGGCATCACTCGGAGTGCACCCCGTTGAGTCCAGAGAGTGCACTGGCACCACTGGGGATGCACCCCGTTGAGTCCAGAGAGTGCACTGGCACCACTTGGGATGCACCCCGGTGAGTCCAGAGAGTGCACTGGCACCACTGGGGACGCACCCCGGTGAGTCCAGAGAGTGCACTGGCACCACTGGGGATGCACTGCAGTGAGTCCAGAGAGTGCACTGGCACCACTGGGGACGCACCCCGGTGAGTCCAGAGAGTGCACTGGCACCACTGGGGATGCACTGCGTTGAGTACAGAGAGTGCATTGGCACCACTGGGGATGCACTGTGGTGAGTACAGAGAGTGCATTGGCACCACTGGGGATGCACTGTGGTGAGTACAGAGAGTGCATTGGCACCACTGGGGATGCACTACGGTGAGTCCAGAGAGTGCACTGGCACCACTGGGGATGGACTGAGGTGATTCCAGAGAGTGCAATGGCACCACTGGGGATGCACCGAGGTGATTCCAGAGAGTGCACTGGCACCACTGGGGATGTACTGCGGTGAGTCCAGAGATTGCACTGGCAGCACTGGGGATGTACCCCGGTGACTCCAGAGAGTGCACTGGCACCACTGGTAATGCACCCCGGTGAGTCCAGAGAGTGCACTGGAAACACTGGGGATGCACTGCGGTGAGTCCAGAGAGGGCACTGGCACCACTGGTGATTCACCCCGGTGAGTCCAGAGAGTGCACTGGCACCGCTGGGGATGCACCGCGGTGAGTCCAGAGAGTGCACTGGCACCCCTGGGGATGTACCCCGTTGAGTCCAGAGAGTGCACTGGCACCACTGGGGATGCACCCCGTTGAGTCCAGAGAGTGCACTGGCACCATTGGGGATGCTCTGCGGTGACTCCAGAGAGTGCACTGGCACCACTGGGGATGCTCTGTGGTGACTCCAGAGAGTGCACTGGCACCACTGGGTTTGCTCTGCGGTGACTCCAGAGAGTGCACTGGCACCACTGGGGATGCACCCCGGTGACTCCAGAGAGTGCACTGTTACGACTGGGGACGCACCCCGGTGAGTCCAGAGAGTGCACTGGCACCACTGGGGACGCACCCCGGTGAGTCCAGAGAGTGCACTGGCACCACTGGGGATGCAGGCCGGTGAGTTCAGAGAGTGCACTGGCACCACTGGAGGTTCAGTTCGGTGAGTACAGAGTGCAGTGGCACCAGTGGGGATGCACCGCGGTGACTCCAGACAGTGTACTGGCACCACTGGGGATGCAGTGCGGTGAGTCCAGAGAGTGCACTGGCACCACTGGGGATGCAGTGCAGTGAGTCCAGAGAGTGCCCTGGCACCACTGGGGATGCAGTGCGGTGAGTCCAGAGAGCGCCCTGGCACCACTGGGGATTCAGTGCGGTGACTCCAGAGAGCGCACTGGCACCACTGGGGATGCAGTGCGGTGATTCCAGAGAGTGCACTGGCAGCACTGGGGATGCACCGCGGTGACTCCTGAGAGTGCACTGGCAGCACTGGGGATGCACCCCGGTGACTCCTGAGAGTGCACTGGCAGCACTGGGGATGCAGCGCGGTGAGTCCAGAGAGTGCACTGGCAGCACTGGGGATGCACCGCGGTGAGTCCAGAGAGTGCACTGGCACCACTGGGGATGCACCGCGGTGAGTCCAGAGAGTGCCCTGGCACCACTCGGAGTGCACCCCGGTGAGTCCAGAGAGTGCACTGGCACCACTGGGGATGCACCCCGTTGAGTCCAGAGAGTGCACTGGCACCACTGGGGATGCACCCCGTTGAGTTCAGAGAGTGCACTGGCACCACTGGGGATGCACCCCGGTGACTCCAGCCAGTGCACTGACACCACTGGGGATGCACTGTGGTGAGCCCAGAGAATGCACTGGCACGACTGGGGATGCAGTGCGGTGAGTCCAGAGAGTGCACTGGCACGACTGGGGATGCAGTGCGGTGAGTCCAGAGAGTGCACTGGCACGACTGGGGATGCAGTGCGGTGAGTCCAGAGAGTGCACTGGCACCACTGGGGATGCAGTGCGGTGAGTCCAGAGAGTGCACTGGCACCACTGGGGATGCACTGCGGTGAGTACAGAGAGTGCACTGGCACCACTGGGGATGCACTGCGGTGAGTACAGAGAGTGCATTGGCACCACTGGTGATGCACTGCGGTGAGTACAGAGAGTGCATTGGCACCACTGGGGATGCACTACGGTGAGTCCAGAGAGTGCACTGGCACCACTGGGGATGGACTGAGGTGATTCCAGAGAGTGCAATGGCACCACTGGGGATGCACCGTGGTGATTCCAGAGAGTGCACTGGCACCACTGGGGATGCACTGCGGTGAGTCCAGAGATTGCACTGGCAGCACTGGGGATGTACCCCGGTGACTCCAGAGAGTGCACTGGCACCACTGGTAATGCACCCCGGTGAGTCCAGAGAGTGCACTGGAAACACTGGGGATGCACTGCGGTGAGTCCAGAGAGGGCACTGGCACCACTGGTGATTCACCCCGGTTAGTCCAGAGAGTGCACTGGCACCACTGGGAATGCACCGCGGTGAGTCCAGAGAGTGCACTGGCACCACTGGGGATGCACCGCGGTGAGTCCAGAGAGTGCACTGGCACCCCTGGGGATGTACCCCGTTGAGTCCAGAGAGTGCACTGGCACCACTGCGGATGCACCCCGTTGAGTCCAGAGAGTGCACTGGCACCACTGGGGATGCACCCCGGTGAGCCCAGAGAGTGCACTGGCAACACTGGGGATGCACTGCGGTGAGTCCAGAAAGTGCACTGGCAACACTGGGGATGCACTGCGGTGAGTCCAGAGAGTGCACTGGCACCACTGGGGATTCACTGCGGTGAGTCCAGAGAGTGCACTGGCACCACTGGGGATGCACCCCGTTGAGTCCAGTGAGTGCCCTGGCACCACTGGGAATGCAGTGCAGTGAGTCCAGAGAGTGCACTGTCACCACTGGGAATGCAGTGCAGTGACTCCAGAGAGTGCACTGGCACCACTGGGGATGCACTGCGGTGACTCCAGAGAGTGCACTGGCACCATTGGGGATGCACTGCGGTGAGTCCAGAGAGTGCACCGGCACCACTGGGGACGCACCCCGGTGAGTCCAGAGAGTGCACTGGCACCACTGGGGATGCACTGCGGTGAGTCCAGAGAGTGCCCTGGCATTACTGGAGATTCAGTTCGGTGAGTCCAGTGAGTGCCCTGGCACCACTGGGAATGCAGTGCAGTGACTCCAGAGAGTGCACTGGCACCACTGGGAATGCAGTGCAGTGACTCCAGAGAGTGCACTGGCACCACTGGGGATGCACTGCGGTGACTCCACAGAGTGCACTGGCACCACTGGGGATGTACTGCGGTGAGTCCAGAGAGTGCACCGGCATCACTGGGGATGCACTGCGGTGACTCCAGGGAGTGCACTGGCACCACTGGGGACGCACCCCGGTGACTCCAGGGAGTGCACTGGCACCACTGGGGATGCACTGCGGTGAGTCCAGAGAGTGCACTGGCACCACTGGAGATTCAGTTCGGTGAGTCCAGAGAGTGCACTGGCACCACTGGGGATGCACTGCGGTGAATCCAGAGAGTGCACTGGCACCACTGGGGATGCACTGCCGTGAGTTCAGAAAGTGCACTATCTCCACTGGGGATGGACCGTGTTGAGTCCAGAGAGTGCACTGTCACCACTGGGGATGCAATGCAGTGAGTCCAAAGAGTGCCCTGGCACCACTGGGGATGCACTGCGGTGAGTCCAGAGAGTGCACTGGCACCATTGGAGATGCACTGCGGTGAGTCCAGAGAGTGCACTGTCACCACTGGGGATGGACGGCGTTGAGTCCAGAGAGTGCACTGGCACCAGTGGGGATGCACTGCAGTGAGTCCAGAGAGTGTCCTGGCATCACTGGGGATGCAGTGCGGTGACTCCAGAGTCACTGGCACCACTGGGGATGCAGTGCGGTGAGTCCAGAGAGTGCACTGGCACCACTGGGGATGCAGTGCGGTGAGTCCAGAGAGTGCACTGGCACCACTGGGGATGCACTGCGGTGAGTCCAGAGAGTGCACTGGCACCACTGGGGATGCACTGCGGTGAGTCCAGAGAGTGCACTGGCACCACTGGGGATGCACTGCGGTGAGTCCAGAGAGTGCACTGGCACCACTGGGGATGCAGTGCGGTGAGTCCAGAGAGTGCACTGGCACCACTGGGGATGCACTGTGGTGAGTCCAGAGAGTACACTGGCACTCCCGGGGGAGTGCACTGGCACCACTGGGGATGCACTGCGGTGACTCCAGAGAGTGCACTGGCACCACTGGGGATGTACTGCGGTGACTCTAGAGAGTGCACTGGCACCACTGGGGGTGCACTGCAGTGAGTCCAGAGAGTGCACTGGTACCACTGGTGATGCACCCCTGTAACTCCAGAGAGTGCATTGTCACCACTGGGGGTGCACCCCGGTGAGTCCAGAGAGCGCACTGGCACCACTGGGGATGCACTGCAGTGAGTCCAGAGAGTGCACTGGCACCACTGGGGATGCACTGCGGTGAGTCCAGAGAGTACACTGGCACCACTGGGGATGCACTGCGGAGAGTCCAGAGAGTGCACTGGCACCACTGGGGATGCAGCCCGGTGAGTCCAGAGAGTGCACTGGCACCACTGGGGATGCAGCCCGGTGAGTCCAGAGAGTGCACTGGCACCACTGGGGATGCAGCCCGGTGAGTCCAGAGAGTGCACTGGCACCACTGGAGATTCAGTTCGGTGAGTCCAGAGAGTGCACTGGCACCACTGGGGATGCACTGCGGTGAGTTCAGAAAGTGCACTGGCACCACTGGGGATGGACCGCGTTGAGTCCAGAGAGTGCACTGTCACCACTGGGGATGCACTGCAGTGAGTCCAGAGAGTGCCCTGGCACCACTGGGGATGCACTGCGGTGAGTCCAGAAGGTGCACTGGCACCACTGGGGATGTACTGCGGTGACTCCAGAGAGTGCACTGTAAGCACTGGGGATGCACTTCGGTGACTCCAGAGAGTGCACTGGCACCACTGGGGATGCAATGCGGTGAGTCCAGAGAGTGCATTGGTACCACTGGGGATGCACCCCGTTGAGTCCAGAGAGTGCCCTGGCACCACTGGAGATGCACTGCGGTGAGTCCAGAGAGTGCCCTGGCACCACTGGGGATGCAGCGCGGTGAGTCCAGAGAGTGCCCTGGCACCACTGGGGATGCAGCGCGGTGAGTCCAGAGAGTGCCCTGGCACCACTGGGGATGCAGCGCGGTGAGTCCAGAGAGTGCCCTGGCACCACTGGGGATGCAGCGCGGTGAGTCCAGAGAGTGCCCTGGCACCACTGGGGATGCAGCGCGGTGAGTCCAGAGAGTGCCCTGGCACCACTGGGGATGCAGCGCAGTGAGTCCAGAGAGTGCCCTGGCACCACTGGGGATGCACTGCGGTTAGTCCAGAGAGTGTTCTGGCACCACTGGGGATGCACTGCGGTTAGTCCAGAGAGTGCACTGGCACCACTGGGGATGCACTGCGGTGAGTCCAGAAAGTGCACTGGCACCACTGGGGATGCACTGCGGTGAGTCCAGAGAGTGCACTGGCACCACTGAGGATGCACCCCAGTAACTCCTGAGAGTGCATTATCACCACTGGGGATGCTCTGCGGTGACTCCAGAGAGTGCACTGGCACCACTCGGAGTGCACCCTGGTGAGTCCAGAGAGTGCACTGGCACCACTGGGGATGCACCCCGTTGAGTCCAGAGAGTGCACTGGCACCGCTGGGGACGCACCCCGGTGAGTCTAGATAGTGCACTGGCACCACTGGGGACGCACCCCGGTGAGTCCAGAGAGTGCACTGGCACCACTGGGGACGCACCCCGGTGAGTCCAGAGAGTGCACTGGCACCACTGGGGATGCACTGCGGTGAGTCCAGAGAGTGCACTGGCAGCAGTGGGGATGCACTGCGGTGAGTCCAGAAAGTGCACTGGCACCACTGGGGATGCACCCCGTTGAGTCCAGAGAGTGCACTGGCACCACTGGGGATGCACGGCGGTGAGTCCAGAGAGTGCACTGGCACCCCTGGGGATGTACCCCGTTGAGTCCAGAGAGTGCACTGGCACCACTGGGGATGCACCCCGTTGAGCCCAGAGAGTGCACTGGCACCACTGGGGATGCACCCCGGTGAGCCCAGAGAGTGCACTGGCAACACTGGGGATGCACTGCGGTGAGTCCAGAAAGTGCACTGGCAACACTGGGGATGCACTGCGGTGAGTCCAGAGAGTGCACTGGCACCACTGTTGATGCACTGCGGTGAGTCCAGAGAGTGCACTGGCACCACTGGGGATGCACCCCGTTGAGTCCAGTGAGTGCCCTGGCACCACTGGGAATGCAGTGCAGTGACTCCAGAGAGTGCACTGGCACCACTGGGAATGCAGTGCAGTGACTCCAGAGAGTGCACTGGCACCACTGGGGATGCAGTGCGGTGAGTCCAGAGAGTGCACTGGCACCACTGGGGATGCACTGCGGTGAGTTCAGAGAGTGCCCTGGCATTACTGGAGATTCAGTTCGGTGAGTCCAGTGAGAGCCCTGGCACCACTGGGAATGCAGTGCAGTGACTCCAGAGAGTGCACTGGCACCACTGGGAATGCAGTGCAGTGACTCCAGAGAGTGCACTGGCACCACTGGGGATGCACTGCGGTGACTCCAGGGAGTGCACCGGCATCACTGGGGATGCACTGCGGTGACTCCAGGGAGTGCACCGGCATCACTGGGGATGCACTGCGGTGACTCCAGGGAGTGCACCGGCATCACTGGGGATGCACTGCGGTGACTCCAGGGAGTGCACCGGCACCACTGGGGACGCACCCCGGTGACTCCAGGGAGTACACTGGCACCACTGGGGATGCACTGCGGTGATTCCAGAGAGTGCACTGGCACCACTGGAGATTCAGTTCGGTGAGTCCAGAGAGTGCACTGGCACCACTGGGGATGCACTGCGGTGAGTCCAGAGAGTGCACTGGCACCATTGGAGATGCACTGCGGTGAGTCCAGAGAGTGCACTGTCACCACTGGGGATGGACGGCGTTGAGTCCAGAGAGTGCACTGGCACCAGTGGGGATGCACTGCAGTGAGTCCAGAGAGTGTCCTGGCACCACTGGGGATGCAGTGCGGTGACTCCAGAGTCACTGGCACCACTGGGGATGCAGTGCGGTGAGTCCAGAGAGTGCACTGGCACCACTGGGGATGCACTGCGGTGAGTCCAGAGAGTGCACTGGCACCACTGGGGATGCACTGCGGTGAGTCCAGAGAGTGCACTGGCACCACTGGGTATGCAGTGCGGTGAGTCCAGAGAGTGCACTGGCACCACCGGGGATGCACTGTGGTGAGTCCAGAGAGTGCACTGGCACTCCCGGGGGAGTGCACTGGCACCACTGGGGATGCACTGCGGTGACTCCAGAGAGTGCACTGGCACCACTGGGGATGTACTGCGGTGACTCTAGAGAGTGCACTGGCACCACTGGGGGTGCACTGCAGTGAGTCCAGAGAGTGCACTGGTACCACTGGTGATGCACCCCTGTAACTCCAGAGAGTGCATTGTCACCACTGGGTGTGCACCCCGGTGAGTCCAGAGAGCGCACTGGCACCACTGGGGATGCACTGCAGTGAGTCCAGAGAGTGCACTGGCACCACTGGGGATGCACTGCGGTGAGTCCAGAGAGTACACTGGCACCACTGGGGATGCACTGCGGAGAGTCCAGAGAGTGCACTGGCACCACTGGGGATGCAGCCCGGTGAGTCCAGAGAGTGCACTGGCACCACTGGGGATGCAGCCCGGTGAGTCCAGAGAGTGCACTGGCACCACTGGAGATTCAGTTCGGTGAGTCCAGAGAGTGCACTGGCACCACTGGGGATGCACTGCGGTGAGTTCAGAAAGTGCACTGGCACCACTGGGGATGGACCGCGTTGAGTCCAGAGAGTGCACTGTCACCACTGGGGATGCACTGCAGTGAGTCCAGAGAGTGCCCTGGCACCACTGGGGATGCACTGCGGTGAGTCCAGAAGGTGCACTGGCACCACTGGGGATGTACTGCGGTGACTCCAGAGAGTGCACTGTAAGCACTGGGGATGCACTTCGGTGACTCCAGAGAGTGCACTGGCACCACTGGGGATGCAATGCGGTGAGTCCAGAGAGTGCATTGGTACCACTGGGGATGCACCCCGTTGAGTCCAGAGAGTGCCCTGGCACCACTGGAGATGCACTGCGGTGAGTACAGAGAGTGCACTGGCACCACTGGGGATGCACTGCAGTGAGTCCAGAGAGTGCACTGGCACCACTGGGGACGCACCCCGGTGAGTCCAGAGAGTGCACTGGCACCACTGGGGATGCACTGCAGTGAGTCCAGAGAGTGCACTGGCACCACTGGGGACGCACCCCGGTGAGTCCAGAGAGTGCACTGGCACCACTGGGGATGCTCTGCGGTGACTCCAGAGAGTGCACTGTTACGACTGGGGACGCACCCCGGTGAGTCCAGAGAGTGCACTGACACCACTGGGGACGCACCCCGGTGAGTCCAGAGAGTGCACTGGCACCACTGGGGATGCAGCCCGGTGAGTTCAGAGAGTGCACTGGCACCACTGGAGGTTCAGTTCGGTGAGTCCAGAGAGTGCACTGGCACCAGTGGGGATGCACCGCGGTGACTCCAGAGAGTGTACTGGCACCACTGGGGATGCAGTGCGGTGAGTCCAGAGAGTGCACTGGCACCACTGGGGATGCAGTGCAGTGAGTCCAGAGAGTGCCCTGGCACCACTGGGGATGCAGTGCGGTGAGTCCAGAGAGTGCCCTGGCACCACTGGGGATTCAGTGCGGTGACTCCAGAGAGCGCACTGGCACCACTGGGGATGCAGTGCGGTGATTCCAGAGAGTGCACTGGCACCACTGGGGATGCACCGCGGTGACTCCTGAGAGTGCACTGGCAGCACTGGGGATGCACCCCGGTGACTCCTGAGAGTGCACTGGCAGCACTGGGGATGCAGCGCGGTGAGTCCAGAGAGTGCACTGGCACCACTGGGGATGCAGCGCGGTGAGTCCAGAGAGTGCACTGGCACCACTGGGGATGCAGTGCGGTGAGTCCAGAGAGTGCACTGGCACCACTGGGGATGCAGTGCGGTGAGTCCAGAGAGTGCACTGGCACCACTGGGGATGCAGTGCGGTGAGTCCAGAGAGTGCACTGGCACCACTGGGGATGCAGTGCGGTGAGTCCAGAGAGTGCCCTGGCACCACTGGGGATGCAGTGCGGTGAGTCCAGAGAGTGCCCTGGCACCACTGGGGATGCACTGCGGTGAGTCCAGAGAGTGCCCTGGCACCACTGGGGATGCACTGCGGTGAGTCCAGAGAGTGCACTGGCACCACGGGGGATGCACAGCGGTGAGTCCAGAGAGTGCTCTGGCACCACTGGGGATGCACTGCAGTGAGTCCAGAGAGTGCACTGGCACCACTGGGGATGCAGCCCGGTGAGTCCAGAGAGTGCACTGGCACCACTGGGGATGCAGTGCGGTGAGTCCAGAGAGTGCACTGTAAGCACTGGGGATGCACTTCGGTGACTCCAGAGAGTGCACTGGCACCACTGGGGATGCAATGCGGTGAGTCCAGAGAGTGCACTGGTACCACTGGGGATGCACCCCGTTGAGTCCAGAGAGTGCCCTGGCACCACTGGGGATGCAGTGCGGTGAGTCCAGAGAGTGCCCTGGCACCACTGGGGATGCAGCGCGGTGAGTCCAGAGAGTGCCCTGGCACCACTGGGGATGCAGCGCTGTGAGTCCAGAGAGTGCCCTGGCACCACTGGGGATGCAGCGCTGTGAGTCCAGAGAGTGCCCTGGCACCACTGGGGATGCAGTGCGGTGAGTCCAGAGAGTGCACTGGCACCACTGGGGATGCACTGCAGTGAGTCCAGAGAGTGCACTGGTACCACTGGGGATGCACTGCGTGAGTCCAGAGAGTGCACTGGCACCACTGGGGATGCAGTGCCGTGAGTCCAGAGAGTGCACTGGCACCACTGGAGATGCACTGCAATGAGTCCAGAGAGTGCAGTGGCACCACTGGGGATGCACTGCGGTTAGTCCAGAGAGTGCACTGGCACCACTGGGGATGCACCGCGGTGAGTCCAGAGAGTGCACTGGCACCACTGGGGATGCACCGTGGTGAGTCCAGAGAGTGCACTGGCACCACTGAGGATGCACCCCAGTAACTCCTGAGAGTGCATTATCACCACTGTGGATGCAGTGCGGTGACTCCAGAGAGTGCACTGGCACCACTGTGGATGCAGTGCGGTGACTCCAGAGAGTGCACTGGCACCACTGTGGATGCAGTACGGTGACTCCAGACAGTGCACTGGCACCACTGGGGATGTACTGCGGTGAGCCCAGAGAGTGCACTGGCACCACTCGGAGTGCACCCCGGTGAGCCCAGAGAGTGCACTGGCACCACTCGGAGTGCACCCCGTTGAGTCCAGCGAGTGCACTGGCACCACTGGGGATGCACCCCGTTGAGTCCAGAGAGTGCACTGGCACCACTTGGGATGCACCCCGGTGAGTCCAGAGAGTGCACTGGCACCACTGGGGACGCACCCCGGTGAGTCCAGAGAGTGCACTGGCACCACTGGGGATGCACTGCAGTGAGTCCAGAGAGTGCACTGGCACCACTGGGGACGCACCCCGGTGAGTCCAGAGAGTGCACTGGCACCACTGGGGATGCACTGCGTTGAGTACAGAGAGTGCATTGGCACCACTGGGGATGCACTGTGGTGAGTACAGAGAGTGCATTGGCACCACTGGGGATGCAGTGTGGTGAGTCCAGAGAGTGCACTGGCACCACTGGGGATGGACTGAGGTGATTCCAGAGAGTGCAATGGCACCACTGGGGATGCACCGAGGTGATTCCAGAGAGTGCACTGGCACCACTGGGGATGCAGTGCGGTGAGTCCAGAGATTGCACTGGCAGCACTGGGGATGTACCCCGGTGACTCCAGAGAGTGCACTGGAAACACTGGGGATGCACTGCGGTGAGTCCAGAGAGGGCACTGGCACCACTGGTGATTCACCCCGGTGAGTCCAGAGAGTGCACTGGCACCACTGGGGATGCACCGCGGTGAGTCCAGAGAGTGCACTGGCACCCCTGGGGATGTACCCCGTTGAGTCCAGAGAGTGCACTGGCACCACTGGGGATGCACCCCGTTGAGTCCAGAGAGTGCACTGGCACCATTGAGGATGCTCTGCGGTGACTCCAGAGAGTGCACTGGCACCACTGGGGATGCTCTGCGGTGACTCCAGAGAGTGCACTGGCACCACTGGGGATGCTCTGCGGTGACTCCAGAGAGTGCACTGGCACCACGGGGGATCCACCGCGGTGACTCCAGAGAGTGCACTGTTACGACTGGGGACGCACCCCGGTGAGTCCAGAGAGTGCACTGGCACCACTGGGGACGCACCCCGGTGAGTCCAGAGAGTGCACTGGCACCACTGGGGATGCAGCCCGGTGAGTTCAGAGAGTGCACTGGCACCACTGGAGGTTCAGTTCGGTGAGTACAGAGAGTGCACTGGCACCAGTGGGGATGCACCGCGGTGACTCCAGAGAGTGTACTGGCACCACTGGGGATGCAGTGCGGTGAGTCCAGAGAGTGCACTGGCACCACTGGGGATGCAGTGCAGTGAGTCCAGAGAGTGCCCTGGCACCACTGGGGATGCAGTGCGGTGAGTCCAGAGAGTGCCCTGGCACCACTGGGGATTCAGTGCGGTGACTCCAGAGAGCGCACTGGCACCACTGGGGATGCAGTGCGGTGATTCCAGAGAGTGCACTGGCACCACTGGGGATGCACCGCGGTGACTCCTGAGAGTGCACTGGCAGCACTGGGGATGCACCCCGGTGACTCCTGAGAGTGCACTGGCAGCACTGGGGATGCAGCGCGGTGAGTCCAGAGAGTGCACTGGCACCACTGGGGATGCACCGCGGTGAGTCCAGAGAGTGCACTGGCACCACTGGGGATGCACCGCGGTGAGTCCAGAGAGTGCCCTGGCACCACTGGGGATGCAGTGCGGTGAGTCCAGAGAGTGCCCTGGCACCACTGGGGATGCACTGCGGTGAGTCCAGAGAGTGCCCTGGCACCACTGGGGATGCACTGCGGTGAGTCCAGAGAGTGCACTGGCACCACTGGGGATGCACTCCGGTGAGTCCAGAGAGTGCTCTGGCACCACTGGGGATGCACTGCAGTGAGTCCAGAGAGTGCACTGGCACCACTGGGGATGCAGCCCGGTGAGTCCAGAGAGTGCACTGGCACCACTGGGGATGCAGTGCGGTGAGTCCAGAGAGTGCACTGTAAGCACTGGGGATGCACTTCGGTGACTCCAGAGAGTGCACTGGCACCACTGGGGATGCAATGCGGTGAGTCCAGAGAGTGCACTGGTACCACTGGGGATGCACCCCGTTGAGTCCAGAGAGTGCCCTGGCACCACTGGGGATGCAGTGCGGTGAGTCCAGAGAGTGCCCTGGCACCACTGGGGATGCAGCGCGGTGAGTCCAGAGAGTGCCCTGGCACCACTGGGGATGCAGCGCTGTGAGTCCAGAGAGTGCCCTGGCACCACTGGGGATGCAGCGCGGTGAGTCCAGAGAGTGCCCTGGCACCACTGGGGATGCAGCGCGGTGAGTCCAGAGAGTGCCCTGGCACCACTGGGGATGCAGCGCGGTGAGTCCAGAGAGTGCCCTGGCACCACTGGGGATGCAGCGCGGTGAGTCCAGAGAGTGCCCTGGCACCACTGGGGATGCAGCGCGGTGAGTCCAGAGAGTGCCCTGGCACCACTGGGGATGCACTGCGGTTAGTCCAGAGAGTGCACTGGCACCACTGGGGATGCACCGCGGTGAGTCCAGAGAGTGCACTGGCACCACTGGGGATGCACCGTGGTGAGTCCAGAGAGTGCACTGGCACCACTGAGGATGCACCCCAGTAACTCCTGAGAGTGCATTATCACCACTGTGGATGCAGTGCGGTGACTCCAGAGAGTGCACTGGCACCACTGTGGATGCAGTGCGGTGACTCCAGAGAGTGCACTGGCACCACTGTGGATGCAGTGCAGTGAGTCCAGAGAGTGCACTGGCACCACTGGGGATGTACTGCGGTGAGCCCAGAGAGTGCACTGGCACCACTCGGAGTGCACCCCGGTGAGCCCAGAGAGTGCACTGGCACCACTCGGAGTGCACCCCGTTGAGTCCAGAGAGTGCACTGGCACCACTGGGGATGCACCCCGTTGAGTCCAGAGAGTGCACTGGCACCACTTGGGATGCACCCCGGTGAGTCCAGAGAGTGCACTGGCACCACTGGGGACGCACCCCGGTGTGTCCAGAGAGTGCACTGGCACCACTGGGGATGCACTGCAGTGAGTCCAGAGAGTGCACTGGCACCACTGGGGACGCACCCCGGTGAGTCCAGAGAGTGCACTGGCACCACTGGGGATGCAGTGCAGTGAGTCCAGAGACTGCACTCGCACCACTGGGGATGCAGTGCGGTGAGTCCAGAGAGTGCCCTGGCACCACTGGGGATGCAGTGCGGTGAGTCCAGAGAGTGCACTGTTACGACTGGGGACGCACCCCCGTGAGTCCAGAGAGTGCACTGGCACCACTGGGGACGCACCCCGGTGAGTCCAGAGAGTGCACTGGCACCACTGGGGATGCAGCCCGGTGAGTTCAGAGAGTGCACTGGCACCACTGGAGGTTCAGTTCGGTGAGTCCAGAGAGTGCACTGGCACCAGTGGGGATGCACCGCGGTGACTCCAGAGAGTGTACTGGCACCACTGGGGATGCAGTGCGGTGAGTCCAGAGAGTGCACTGGCACCACTGGGGATGCAGTGCAGTGAGTCCAGAGAGTGCCCTGGCACCACTGGGGATGCAGTGCGGTGAGTCCAGAGAGTGCCCTGGCACCACTGGGGATTCAGTGCGGTGACTCCAGAGAGCGCACTGGCACCACTGGGGATGCAGTGCGGTGATTCCAGAGAGTGCACTGGCACCACTGGGGATGCACCGCGGTGACTCCTGAGAGTGCACTGGCAGCACTGGGGATGCACCCCGGTGACTCCTGAGAGTGCACTGGCAGCACTGGGGATGCAGCGCGGTGAGTCCAGAGAGTGCACTGGCACCACTGGGGATGCAGTGCGGTGAGTCCAGAGAGTGCACTGGCACCACTGGGGATGCAGTGCGGTGAGTCCAGAGAGTGCACTGGCACCACTGGGGATGCAGTGCGGTGAGTCCAGAGAGTGCACTGGCACCACTGGGGATGCAGTGCGGTGAGTCCAGAGAGTGCACTGGCACCACTGGAGATGCAGTGCGGTGAGTCCAGAGAGTGCCCTGGCACCACTGGGGATGCAGTGCGGTGAGTCCAGAGAGTGCCCTGGCACCACTGGGGATGCACTGCGGTGAGTCCAGAGAGTGCCCTGGCACCACTGGGGATGCACTGCGGTGAGTCCAGAGAGTGCACTGGCACCACGGGGGATGCACTGCAGTGAGTCCAGAGAGTGCTCTGGCACCACTGGGGATGCACTGCAGTGAGTCCAGAGAGTGCACTGGCACCACTGGGGATGCAGCCCGGTGAGTCCAGAGAGTGCACTGGCACCACTGGGGATGCAGTGCCGTGAGTCCAGAGAGTGCACTGTAAGCACTGGGGATGCACTTCGGTGACTCCAGAGAGTACACTGGCACCACTGGGGATGCAATGCGGTGAGTCCAGAGAGTGCACTGGTACCACTGGGGATGCACCCCGTTGAGTCCAGAGAGTGCCCTGGCACCACTGGGGATGCAGTGCGGTGAGTCCAGAGAGTGCCCTGGCACCACTGGGGATGCAGTGCAGTGAGTCCAGAGAGTGCACTGGCACCACTGGGTATGCAGTGCAGTTAGTCCATAGAGTGCACTGGCTCCACTGGGGATGCAGTGCAGTGACTCAAGAGAGTGCACAGGCACCACTGGGGATGCAGTGCAGTGAGTCCAGAGAGTGCAATGGCACCACATGGGATGCACTGCAGTGATTCCAGAGAGTGCACTGGCACCACTGGGGATGCAGTGCAGTGAGTCCAGAGAGTGCACTGGCACCACTGGGGATGCAGTGCAGTGAGTGCTGGGAGTGCACTGGCACCACTGGGGATGCAGTGCAGTGAGTCCAGAGAGTGCACTGGCACCACTGGGGATGCACTGCAGTGACTCGAAAGAGTGCACTGGCACCACTGCGGATGCACTGCAGTGAGTCCGGAGAGTGCCCTGGCACCAACGGTGATGCAGTGCAGTGAGTCCAGAGAGTGCAGTGGCACCACTGGGGATGCAGTGCAGTGAGTCCAGAGAGTGCACTGGCACCACTGGGGATGCAATGCAGTGAGTCCAGAGAGTGCACTGGCACCACTGGGGATGAAGTGCAGTGAGTCCAGAGAGTGCACTGGCACCACTGGGGATGCAGTGCAGTGAGTCCAGAGAGTGCACTGGCACCACTGGGTATGCAGTGCAGTTAGTCCATAGAGTGCACTGGCACCACTGGGAATGCAGTGCAGTGAGGCCAGAGAGTGCACTGGCACCACTGGTGATGCACTGCAGTGAGTCCAGATAGTGCACTGGCACCACTGGGGATGCACCCCGGTGAGTCCAGAGAGTGCACTGGCACCACTGGGGATGCACCCCGGTGAGTCCAGAGAGTGCACTGGCACCACTGGGGATGCAGTGCAGTGAGTCCAGAGAGTGCACTGTCACCACTGGGGATGCACTGCAGTGAGTCCAGAGAGTGCACTGGCACCACTGGGAATACAGTGCAGTGAGGCCAGAGAGTGCACTGGCACCACTGGTGATGCACTGCAGTGAGTCCAGATAGTGCACTGGCACCACTGGGGATCCAGTGAAGTGAGTCCAGAGAGTGCACTGGCACCACTGGGGATGCAGTGCAGTGAGTCCAGAGAGTGCAGTGTCACCACTGGGGATGCAGTGCAGTGAGTCCAGAGAGTGCAGTGGCACCACTGGGGATGCACTGCAGTGAGTCTAGAGAGTGCACTGGCACCACTGGGGATGCAGTGCAGTGAGTCCAGAGAGTGCAATGGCACCACAGGGGATGCACTGCAGTGATTCCAGAGAGTGCACTGTCACCACTGGGGACGCAGTGCAGTGACTACAGAGAGTGCACTGGCACCATTGGAGATGTAGTGCACTGAGTCCAGAGAGTGCACTGGCACCACTGGGAATGCAGTGCAGTGAGTCCAGAGAGTGCACTGGCACCACTGGGGATGCAGTGCAGTGACTCCAGAGAGTGCACTGGCACCACTGGTGATGCACTGCAGTGAGTCCAGAGAGTGCACTGGCACCACTGGGGATGCAGTGCAGTGAGTCCAGAGAGTGCACTGGCACCAGTGGGGAAGCACTGCAGTGAGTCCAGAGAGTGCACTGGCACCACTGGGGATGCACTGCACTGAGTCCAGAGAGTGCACTGACACCACTGGGGATCCAATGCAGTGAGTCCAGAGAGTGCAATGGAACCACTGGGGATGCAGTGCAGTGAGTCCAGAGAGTGCACTGGCACCACTGGGGATGCAGTGCAGTGAGTGCAGAGAGTGCACTGGCACCGCTGGTGATGCAGTGCAGTGAGTCCAGAGAGTACACTGGCACCACTGGGGATGCACTGCAGTGAGTCCAGAGAGTGTACTGGCACCACAGGGGATGCAGTGCAGTGAGTCCAGAGAGTACACTGGCACCAGTGGGGAAGCACTGCAGTGAGTCCAGAGAGTGCACTGGCACCACTGGGGATGCAGTGCAGTGAGTCCAGAGAGTGCACTGGCACCACTGGGGTTTTAGTGCAGTGAGTCCAGAGAGTGCACTGGCACCAATGGGGATGCAGTGCTGTGAGTCCAGAGAGTGCCCTGGCACCACTGGGGATGCAGTGAGTCCAGACAGTGCACTGGCACCACTGGGGATGCACTGCAGTGAGACCAGAGAGTTCTCTGGCACCACTGGGGATGCAGTGCAGTGAGTCCAGAGAGTGCACTGGCACCACTGGGGATGCAGTGCAGTGAGTCCAGAGAGTGCACTGGCACCACTGGGTATGCAGTGCAGTTAGTCCATAGAGTGCACTGGCTCCACTGGGGATGCAGTGCAGTGACTCAAGAGAGTGCACAGGCACCACTGGGGATGCAGTGCAGTGAGTCCAGAGAGTGCAATGGCACCACATGGGATGCACTGCAGTGATTCCAGAGAGTGCACTTGCACCACTGGGGATGCAGTGCAGTGAGTCCAGAGAGTACACTGGCACCTCAGGGGCTGCACTGCAGTGAGTCCAGAGAGTGCACTGGCACCACTGGGAATGCAGTGCAGTGAGTGCTGAGAGTGCACTGGCACCACTGGGGATGCACTGCAGTGAGTCCAGAGAGTGCACTGGCACCACTGGGGATGCACTGCAGTGACTCGAAAGAGTGCACTGGCACCACTGCGGATGCACTGCAGTGAGTCCGGAGAGTGCCCTGGCACCAACGGTGATGCAGTGCAGTGAGTCCAGAGAGTGCAGTGGCACCACTGGGGATGCAGTGCAGTGAGTCCAGAGAGTGCACTGGCACCACTGGGGATGCAATGCAGTGAGTCCAGAGTGCACTGGCACCACTGGGGATGAAGTGCAGTGAGTCCAGAGAGTGCACTGTCACCACTGGGGATGCACTGCAGTGAGTCCAGAGAGTGCACTGGCACCACTGGGAATGCAGTGCAGTGAGGCCAGAGAGGTCACTGGCACCACTGGTGATGCACTGCAGTGAGTCCAGATAGTGCACGGGCACCACTGGGGATCCAGTGCAGTGAGTCCAGAGAGTGCACTGGCACCACTGGGGATGCACCCCGGTGAGTCCAGAGAGTGCAGTGTCACCACTGGGGATGCAGTGCAGTGAGTCCAGAGAGTGCAGTGGCACCACTGGGGATGCACTGCAGTGAGTCTAGAGAGTGCACTGACACCACTGGGGATGCAGTGCAGTGAGTCCAGAGAGTGCACTGGCACCACTGGGGATGCAGTGCAGTGAGTCCAGAGAGTGCACTGGCACCACTGTTGATGCAGTACAGTGAGTCCAGTGAGTGCACTGGCACCACTGGGGATGCACTGCAGTGAGTCCAGTGAGTGCACTGGCACCACTGGGGATGCAGTGCAGTGAGTCCAGAGAGTGCAATGGCACCACTGGGGGATGCACTTCAGTGAGTCCAGAGAGTGCACTCTCTGGACTTGCCGGAATGCATCCCCAGTGGTGCCAGTGCACTCTCTGGACTCACTGCACTGCATCCCCAGTGGTGCCAGTGCACTCTCTGCGCTCACTGCACAGCATCCCCAGTGGTGCCAGTGCACTCTCTTGAGTCACTGCACTGCATCCCAGTGGTGCCAGTGCACTCTCTGGACTCACTGCATTGCATCCCCAGTGGTGCCAGTGCACTCTCTGGACTCACTGCACTGCATCACCAATCGTACCAGTGCACTCTCTGGACTCACTGCACTCCATCCCCAGTGCTGCCACTGTAATCTCTGGTCTCACTGCACTGCATCCCCAGTGGTGCCAGTGCACTCTCTGGACTCATTGCACTGCATCCCCAGTGGTGCCAGTGGACTCTCTGGACTCACTGCAGTGCATATCCAGTGGTGCCAGTGCACTCTCTGGACTCACCGGGGTGCATCCCCAGTGGTGCCAGTGCACTCTCTGGACTCACTGCACTGCATCCCCAGTGGTGCCAGTGCACTCACTGGACTCACTGCACTGCATCCCCTGTGGTGACAGTGCACTCTCTGGACTTGCCGGGGTGCATCCCCAGTGGTGCCAGTGCACTCTCTGGACTCAACGGGGTGGATCCCCAGTGGTGCCAGTGCACTCTCTGGACTCACTGCACTGCATCCCCAGTGGTGCCAGTGCACTCTCTGGACTCACCGCACTGCATCCCCAGTGGTGCCACTGCACTCTCTGGACTCACTGCAGTGCATCCCCAGTGGTGCCAGTGCACTCTCTGGACTCACTGCAGTGCATCCCCAATGGTGCCAGTGCACTCTTTGGACTCACTGCACTGCATCACCTGTGGTGCCACTGCACTCTCTGGACTCACTGCACTGCATTCCCAGTGGTGCCGGGGCACTCTCTGGACTCAGTGAACTGCATCCCCAGTGGTGCCAGTGCCCTCTGTGGACTCACTGCACTGCATCCCCAGTGGGGCCAGTGCACTCTCTGGACTCACTGCACTGCATCCCCAGTGGTGACAGTACACTCTCTGGAATTGCCGGGGTGCATCCCCAGTGGTGCCAGTGCACTCTCTGGACTCACCGGGGTGCATCCCCAGTGGTGCCAGTGCACTCTCTGGACTCACTGCAGTGCATCCCCAGTGGTGCCAGTGACCTCTCTGGACTCACTGCACTGCATCCGCAGTGGTGCCAGTGTCCTCTGTGGACTCACTGCACTGCATCCCCAGTGGTGCCAGTGCACTCTCTGGACTCACTGCACTGCATCCCCAGTGGTGCCAGTGCACTCGCTGAGCTCACTGCACTGCATCCCCAGTGGTGCCAGTGCACTCACTGGACTCACTGCACTGCATCCCCAGTGGTGCCAGTGCACTCTCTGGACTCACTGCACTGCATCCCCAGTGGTGCCAGTGCACTCTCTGGACTCACTGTACTGCATCCCCAGTGGTGCCAGTGCACTCTCTGGACTCACGGCACTGCATCCCCAGTGGTGCCAGTGCACTCTCTGGACTCACGGCACTGCATCCCCTGTGGTGCCAGTGCACTCTCTGGACTCACCGCACTGCATCCCCAGTGGTGCCAGTGCACTCTCTGGACTCACCGGAGTGCATCCCCAGTGGTGCCAGTGCACTCTCTGGACTCACTGCACTGCATCCCCAGTGGTGCCAGTGCACTCTCTGGACTCACTGCACTGAATCCCCAGTGGTGACAGTGCACTCTCTGGACTTGCCGGGGTGCATCCCCAGTGGTGCCAGTGCACTCTCTGGACTCACCGCAGTGCATCCCCAGTGGTGCCAGTGACCTCTCTGGACTCACTGCACTGCATCCCCAGTGGTGCCAGTGGACTCTCTGGACTCACTGCAGTGCATATCCAGTGGTGCCAGTGCACTCTCTGGACTCACTGCACTGCATCCCCAGTGGTGCCAGTGCACTCGCTGAGCTCACTGCACTGCATCCCCAGTGGTGCCAGTGCACTCTGTGGACTCACTGCACTGCATCCCCAGTGGTGCCAGTGCACTCTCTGGACTCACTGCACTGCATCCCCTGTGGTGCCAGTGCACTCTCTGGACTCAACGCAGTGCATCCCCAGTGGTGCCAGTGCACTCTCTGGACTCACTGCACTGCATCCCCAGTGGTGCCAGTGCACTCTCTGGACTCACTGCACTGCATCCCCAATGGTTCCACTGCACTCTCTGAACTCACTGCACTGCATCCCCAGTGGTGCCAGTGCACTCTCTGGACTCACTGCAGTGCATTTCCAGTGGTGCCAGTGTAGTCTCTGGACTCACTGCACTGCATCCCCAGTGGTGCCAGTGCACTCTCTGGACTCACTGACCTGCATCCCCAGTGGTGCCAGTGCACTCTCTGGACTCACTGCACTGCATCCCCAGTGGTGCCAGTGCACTCTCTGGACTCACGGCACTGCATCCCCTGTGGTGCCAGTGCACTCTCTGGACTCACCGCACTGCATCCCCAGTGGTGCCAGTGCACTCTCTGGACTCACCGGAGTGCATCCCCTGTGGTGCCAGTGCACTCTCTGGAGTCACGGCACTGCATCCCCTGTGGTGCCAGTGCACTCTCTGGACTCACCGCACTGCATCCCCAGTGGTGCCAGTGCACTCTCTGGACTCACCGCACTGCATCCCCAGTGGTGCCAGTGCACTCTCTGGACTCACCGGAGTGCATCCCCAGTGGTGCCAGTGCACTCTCTGGACTCACCGGAGTGCATCCCCAGTGGTGCCAGTGCACTCTCTGGACTCACCGGAGTGCATCCCCAGTGGTGCCAGTGCACTCTCTGGACCAACCGGAGTGCATCCCCTGTGGTGCCAGTGCACTCTCTGGACTCACGGCACTGCATCCCCTGTGGTGCCAGTGCACTCTCTGGACTCACCGCACTGCATCCCCAGTGGTGCCAGTGCACTCTGGACTCACGGCACTGCATCCCCTGTGGTGCCAGTGCACTCTCTGGACTCACCGCACTGCATCCCCAGTGGTGCCAGTGCACTCTCTGGACTCACCGGAGTGCATCCCCTGTGGTGCCAGTGCACTCTCTGGACTCACCGCACTGCATCCCCAGTGGTGCCAGTGCACTCTCTGGACTCACCGGAGTGCATCCCCAGTGGTGCCAGTGCACTCTCTGGACTCACCGGAGTGCATCCCCAGTGGTGCCAGTGCACTCTCTGGACTCACTGCAGTGCATCCCCAGTGGTGCCACTGCACTCTCTGGACTCATTGCAGTGCATCTCCAGTGGTGCCAGTGCACTCTCTGGACTCACGGCACTGCATCCCCAGTGGTGCCAGTGCACTCTCTGGACTCACGCAGTGCATCCCCAGTGGTGCCAGTGCACTCTCTGGACTCACTGCAGTGCATCCCCAGTGGTGCCAGTGCACTCTCTGGACTCACCGCACTGCATCCCCAGTGGTGCCAGGGCACTCACTGAGCTCACTGCACTGCATCCCCAGTGGTGCCAGTGCACTCTCTGGACTCACTGTACTGCATCCCCAGTGGTGCCAGTGCACTCTCTGGACTCACTGTACTGCATCCCCAGTGGTGCCAGTGCACTCTCTGGACTCACTGCACCGCATCCCCAGTGGTGCCAGTGCACTCTCTGGACTCACTGCACTGCATCCCCAGTGGTGCCAGTGCACTCTCTGGACTTGCCGGGGTGCATCCCCAGTGGTGCCAGTGCACTCTCTGGACTCACGGCACTGCATCCCCTGTGGTGCCAGTGCACTCTCTGGACTCACTGCAGTGCATCCCCAGTGGTGCCAGTGCACTCTCTGGACTCACTGCAGTGCATCCCCAGTGGTGCCAGTGCACTCTCTTGAGTCACTGCAGTGCATCCCCAGTGGTGCCAGTGCACTCTCTGGACTCATTGCAGTGCATCTCCAGTGGTGCCAGTGCACTCTCTGGACTCACCGCACTGCATCCCCAGTGGTGCCAGTGCACTCTCTGGACTCACCGGAGTGCATCCCCAGTGGTGCCAGTGCACTCTCTGGACTCACTGCAGTGCATCCCCAGTGGTGCCAGTGCACTCTCTGGACTCACTGCAGTGCATCCCCAGTGGTGCCAGTGCACTCTCTTGAGTCACTGCAGTGCATCCCCAGTGGTGCCAGTGCACTCTCTGGACTCATTGCAGTGCATCTCCAGTGGTGCCAGTGCACTCTCTGGACTCACCGGGGTGCATCCCCAGTGGTGCCAGTGCACTCTCTGGACTCACCGGGGTGCATCCCAGTGGTGCCAGTGCACTCTCTGGACTCACTGCAGTGCATCCCCAGTGGTGCCAGTGACCTCTCTGGACTCACTGCACTGCATCCCCAGTGGTGACAGTGCACTCTCTGGACTTGCCGGGGTGCATCCCCAGTGGTGCCAGTGCACTCTCTGGAATCACCGGGGTGCATCCCCAGTGGTGCCAGTGCACTCTCTGGACTCACTGCACTGCATCCCTAGTGGTGCCAGTGAACTCTCTGGACTCACTGCACTGCATCCCCAGTGGTGCCAGTACACTCTCTGGACTCACTGCACTGCATCCCCAGTGGTGCCAGTGCACTCTCTGAGCTCACTGCACTGCATCCCCAGTGGTGCCAGTGAACTCTCTGGACTCACCGCACTGCATCCCCAGTGGTGCCAGTACACTCTCTGGACTCACTGCACTGCATCCCCAGTGGTGCCAGTGCACTCTCTGGACTCACTGCACTGCATCCCCAGTGGTGCCAGTGCACTCTCTGGACTCACCGCACTGCATCCCCAGTGGTGCCAGTGCACTCTCTGGACTCACCGGAGTGCATCCCCAGTGGTGCCAGTGCACTCTCTGGACTCACCGCACTGCATCCCCAGTGGTGCCAGTGCACTCTCTGGACTCACCGGAGTGCATCCCCAGTGGTGCCAGTGCACTTTCTGGACTCACGGCACTGCATCCCCTGTGGTGCCAGTGCACTCTCTGGACTCACCGCACTGCATCCCCAGTGGTGCCAGTGCACTCTCTGGACTCACCGCACTGCATCCCCAGTGGTGCCAGTGCACTCTCTGGACTCACGGCACTGCATCCCCTGTGGTGCCAGTGCACTCTCTGGACTCACCGCACTGCATCCCCAGTGGTGCCAGTGCACTCTCTGGACTCACCGGAGTGCATCCCCTGTGGTGCCAGTGCACTCTCTGGACTCACCGCACTGCATCCCCAGTGGTGCCAGTGCACTCTCTGGACTCACCGGAGTGCATCCCCAGTGGTGCCACTGCACTCTCTGGACTCACTGCAGTGCATCCCCAGTGGTGCCACTGCACTCTCTGGACTCATTGCAGTGCATCCCCAGTGGTGCCAGTGCACTCTCTGGACTCACGGCACTGCATCCCCAGTGGTGCCAGTGCACTCTCTGGACTCATTGCACTGCATCCCCAGTGGTGCCAGTGGACTCTCTGGACTCACTGCAGTGCATATCCAGTGGTGCCAGTGCACTCTCTGGACTCACCGGGGTGCATCCCCAGTGGTGCCAGTGCACTCTCTGGACTCACCGGGCTGCATCCCCAGTGGTGCCAGTGCACTCACTGGACTCACTGCACTGCATCCCCTGTGGTGACAGTGCACTCTCTGGACTTGCCGGGGTGCATCCCCAGTGGTGCCAGTGCACTCTCTGGACTCAACGGGGTGCATCCCCAGTGGTGCCAGTGCACTCTCTGGACTCACTGCACTGCATCCCCAGTGGTGCCAGTGCACTCTCTGGACTCACCGCACTGCATCCCCAGTGGTGCCACTGCACTCTCTGGACTCACTGCAGTGCATCCCCAGTGGTGCCAGTGCACTCTCTGGACTCACTGCAGTGCATCCCCAATGGTGCCAGTGCACTCTTTGGACTCACTGCACTGCATCACCTGTGGTGCCACTGCACTCTCTGGACTCACTGCACTGCATTCCCAGTGGTGCCGGGGCACTCTCTGGACTCAGTGAACTGCATCCCCAGTGGTGCCAGTGCCCTCTGTGGACTCACTGCACTGCATCCCCAGTGGGGCCAGTGCACTCTCTGGACTCACTGCACTGCATCCCCAGTGGTGACAGTACACTCTCTGGAATTGCCGGGGTGCATCCCCAGTGGTGCCAGTGCACTCTCTGGACTCAGTGCACTGCATCCCCAGTGGTGCCAGTGCACTCTCTGGACTCACTGCAGTGCATCCCCAGTGGTGCCAGTGACCTCTCTGGACTCACTGCACTGCATCCGCAGTGGTGCCAGTGTCCTCTGTGGACTCACTGCACTGCATCCCCAGTGGTGCCAGTGCACTCTCTGGACTCACTGCACTGCATCCCCAGTGGTGCCAGTGCACTCGCTGAGCTCACTGCACTGCATCCCCAGTGGTGCCAGTGCACTCACTGGACTCACTGCACTGCATCCCCAGTGGTGCCAGTGCACTCTCTGGACTCACTGCACTGCATCCCCAGTGGTGCCAGTGCACTCTCTGGACTCACTGTACTGCATCCCCAGTGGTGCCAGTGCACTCTCTGGACTCACTGCACTGCATCCCCAGTGGTGCCAGTGCACTCTCTGGACTCACGGCACTGCATCCCCTGTGGTGCCAGTGCACTCTCTGGACTCACCGCACTGCATCCCCAGTGGTGCCAGTGCACTCTCTGGACTCACCGGAGTGCATCCCCAGTGGTGCCAGTGCACTCTCTGGACTCACTGCACTGCATCCCCAGTGGTGCCAGTGCACTCTCTGGACTCACTGCACTGAATCCCCAGTGGTGACAGTGCACTCTCTGGACTTGCCGGGGTGCATCCCCAGTGGTGCCAGTGCACTCTCTGGACTCACCGGGGTGCATCCCCAGTGGTGCCAGTGCACTCTCTGGACTCACTGCAGTGCATCCCCAGTGGTGCCAGTGACCTCTCTGGACTCACTGCACTGCATCCCCAGTGGTGCCAGTGGACTCTCTGGACTCACTGCAGTGCATATCCAGTGGTGCCAGTGCACTCGCTGAGCTCACTGCACTGCATCCCCCGTGGTGCCAGTGCACTCTGTGAACTCACTGCACTGCATCCCCAGTGGTGCCAGTGCACTCTCTGGACTCACTGCACTGCATCCCCTGTGGTGCCAGTGCACTCTCTGGACTCACTGCACTGCATCCCCAGTGGTGCCAGTGCACTCTCTGGACTCACTGCACTGCATCCCCAATGGTTCCACTGCACTCTCTGAACTCACTGCACTGCATCCCCAGTGGTGCCAGTGCACTCTCTGGACTCACTGCAGTGCATTTCCAGTGGTGCCAGTGTAGTCTCTGGACTCACTGCACTGCATCCCCAGTGGTGCCAGTGCACTCTCTGGACTCACTGACCTGCATCCCCAGTGGTGCCAGTGCACTCTCTGGACTCACTGCACTGCATCCCCAGTGGTGCCAGTGCACTCTCTGGACTCACGGCACTGCATCCCCTGTGGTGCCAGTGCACTCTCTGGACTCACCGCACTGCATCCCCAGTGGTGCCAGTGCACTCTCTGGACTCACCGGAGTGCATCCCCTGTGGTGCCAGTGCACTCTCTGGAGTCACGGCACTGCATCCCCTGTGGTGCCAGTGCACTCTCTGGACTCACCGCACTGCATCCCCAGTGGTGCCAGTGCACTCTCTGGACTCACCGCACTGCATCCCCAGTGGTGCCAGTGCACTCTCTGGACTCACCGGAGTGCATCCCCAGTGGTGCCAGTGCACTCTCTGGACTCACCGGAGTGCATCCCCAGTGGTGCCAGTGCACTCTCTGGACTCACCGGAGTGCATCCCCAGTGGTGCCAGTGCACTCTCTGGACCAACCGGAGTGCATCCCCAGTGGTGCCAGTGCACTCTCTGGACTCACGGCACTGCATCCCCTGTGGTGCCAGTGCACTCTCTGGACTCACCGCACTGCATCCCCAGTGGTGCCAGTGCACTCTGGACTCACGGCACTGCATGCCCTGTGGTGCCAGTGCACTCTCTGGACTCACCGCACTGCATCCCCAGTGGTGCCAGTGCACTCTCTGGACTCACCGGAGTGCATCCCCAGTGGTGCCAGTGCACTCTCTGGACTCACCGCACTGCATCCCCAGTGGTGCCAGTGCACTCTCTGGACTCACCGGAGTGCATCCCCAGTGGTGCCAGTGCACTCTCTGGACTCACCGGAGTGCATCCCCAGTGGTGCCAGTGCACTCTCTGGACTCACTGCAGTGCATCCCCAGTGGTGCCACTGCACTCTCTGGACTCATTGCAGTGCATCTCCAGTGGTGCCAGTGCACTCTCTGGACTCACGGCACTGCATCCCCAGTGGTGCCAGTGCACTCTCTGGACTCACGCAGTGCATCCCCAGTGGTGCCAGTGCACTCTCTGGACTCACTGCAGTGCATCCCCAGTGGTGCCAGTGCACTCTCTGGACTCACCGCACTGCATCCCCAGTGGTGCCAGGGCACTCACTGAGCTCACTGCACTGCATCCCCAGTGGTGCCAGTGCACTCTCTGGACTCACTGTACTGCATCCCCAGTGGTGCCAGTGCACTCTCTGGACTCACTGTACTGCATCCCCAGTGGTGCCAGTGCACTCTCTGGACTCAATGCACCGCATCCCCAGTGGTGCCAGTGCACTCTCTGGACTCACTGCACTGCATCCCCAGTGGTGCCAGTGCACTCTCTGGACTTGCCGGGGTGCATCCCCAGTGGTGCCAGTGCACTCTCTGGACTCACGGCACTGCATCCCCTGTGGTGCCAGTGCACTCTCTGGACTCACTGCAGTGCATCCCCAGTGGTGCCAGTGCACTCTCTGGACTCACTGCAGTGCATCCCCAGTGGTGCCAGTGCACTCTCTTGAGTCACTGCAGTGCATCCCCAGTGGTGCCAGTGCACTCTCTGGACTCATTGCAGTGCATCTCCAGTGGTGCCAGTGCACTCTCTGGACTCACGGCACTGCATCCCCAGTGGTGCCAGTGCACTCTCTGGACTCAATGCACCGCATCCCCAGTGGTGCCAGTGCACTCTCTGGACTCACTGCACTGCATCCCCAGTGGTGCCAGTGCACTCTCTGGACTTGCCGGGGTGCATCCCCAGTGGTGCCAGTGCACTCTCTGGACTCACGGCACTGCATCCCCTGTGGTGCCAGTGCACTCTCTGGACTCACTGCAGTGCATCCCCAGTGGTGCCAGTGCACTCTCTGGACTCACTGCAGTGCATCCCCAGTGGCGCCAGTGCACTCTCTTGAGTCACCGCGCTGCATCCCCAGTGGTGCCAGTGCACTCTCTGGACTCATTGCAGTGCATCTCCAGTGGTGCCAGTGCACTCTCTGGACTCACGGCACTGCATCCCCAGTGGTGCCAGTGCACTCTCTGGACTCACCGGAGTGCATCCCCAGTGGTGCCAGTGCACTCTGTGGACTCACTGCAGTGCATCCCCAGAGGTGCCAGTGCACTCTCTGGACTCACTGCACTGCATCCCCAGTGGTGCCAGTGCACTCTCTTGAGTCACTGCAGTGCATCCCCAGTGGTGCCAGTGCACTCTCTGGACTCATTGCAGTGCATCTCCAGTGGTGCCAGTGCACTCTCTGGACTCACCGGGGTGCATCCCCAGTGGTGCCAGTGCACTCTCTGGACTCACCGGGGTGCATCCCCAGTGGTGCCAGTGCACTCTCTGGACTCACTGCAGTGCATCCCCAGTGGTGCCAGTGACCTCTCTGGACTCACTGCACTGCATCCCCAGTGGTGACAGTGCACTCTCTGGACTTGCCGGGGTGCATCCCCAGTGGTGCCAGTGCACTCTCTGGAATCACCGGGGTGCATCCCCAGTGGTGCCAGTGCACTCTCTGGACTCACTGCACTGCATCCCTAGTGGTGCCAGTGAACTCTCTGGACTCACTGCACTGCATCCCCAGTGGTGCCAGTACACTCTCTGGACTCACTGCACTGCATCCCCAGTGGTGCCAGTGCACTCTCTGAGCTCACTGCACTGCATCCCCAGTGGTGCCAGTGAACTCTCTGGACTCACCGCACTGCATCCCCAGTGGTGCCAGTACACTCTCTGGACTCACTGCACTGCATCCCCAGTGGTGCCAGTGCACTCTCTGTACTCACCGGAGTGCATCCCCTGTGGTGCCAGTGCACTCTCTGGACTCACCGCACTGCATCCCCAGTGGTGCCAGTGCACTCTCTGGACTCACCGGAGTGCATCCCCAGTGGTGCCAGTTCACTCTCTGGACTCACCGCACTGCATCCCCAGTGGTGCCAGTGCACTCTCTGGACTCACCGGAGTGCATCCCCAGTGGTGCCAGTGCACTTTCTGGACTCACGGCACTGCATCCCCTGTGGTGCCAGTGCACTCTCTGGACTCACCGGGGTGCGTCCCCAGTGGTGCCAGTGCACTCTCTGGACTCACCGCACTGCATCCCCAGTGGTGCCAGTGCACTCTCTGGACTCACGGCACTGCATCCCCTGTGGTGCCAGTGCACTCTCTGGACTCACCGCACTGCATCCCCAGTGGTGCCAGTGCACTCTCTGGACTCACCGGAGTGCATCCCCTGTGGTGCCAGTGCACTCTCTGGACTCACCGCACTGCATCCCCAGTGGTGCCAGTGCACTCTCTGGACTCACCGGAGTGCATCCCCAGTGGTGCCAGTGCACTCTCTGGACTCACCGGAGTGCATCCCCAGTGGTGCCACTGCACTCTCTGGACTCACTGCAGTGTATCCCCAGTGGTGCCACTGCACTCTCTGGACTCATTGCAGTGCATCTCCAGTGGTGCCAGTGCACTCTCTGGACTCACGGCACTGCATCCCCAGTGGTGCCAGTGCACTCTCTGGACTCACGCAGTGCATCCCCAGTGGTGCCAGGGCACTCTCTGGACTCACTGCAGTGCATCCCCAGTGGTGCCAGTGCACTCTCTGGACTCACCGCACTGCATCCCCAGTGGTGCCAGTGCACTCACTGAGCTCACTGCACTGCATCCCCAGTGGTGCCAGTGCACTCTCTGGACTCACTGTACTGCATCCCCAGTGGTGCCAGTGCACTCTCTGGACTCACTGCACCGCATCCCCAGTGGTGCCAGTGCACTCTCTGGACTCACTGCACTGCATCCCCAGTGGTGACAGTGCACTCTCTGGACTTGCCGGGGTGCATCCCCAGTGGTGCCAGTGCACTCTCTGGACTCACTGCAGTGCATCCCCAGTGGTGCCAGTGCACTCTCTGGACTCACTGCAGTGCATCCCCAGTGGTGCCAGTGCACTCTCTTGAGTCACTGCAATGAATCCCCAGTGGTGCCAGTGCACTCTCTGGACTCATTGCAGTGCATCTCCAGTGGTGCCAGTGCACTCTCTGGACTCACGGCACTGCATCCCCAGTGGTGCCAGTGCACTCTCTGAACTCACCGGAGTGCATCCCCAGTGGTGCCAGTGCACTCTCTGGACTCACTGCAGTGCATCCCCAGTGGTGCCAGTGCACTCTCTGGACTCACCGCAGTGCATCCCCAGTGGTGCCAGTGCACTCTCTTGAGTCACTGCAGTGCATCCCCAGTGGTGCCAGTGCACTCTCTGGACTCATTGCAGTGCATCTCCAGTGGTGCCAGTGCACTCTCTGGACTCACCGGGGTGCATCCCCAGTGGTGCCAGTGCACTCTCTGGACTCACCGGGGTGCATCCCCAGTGGTGCCAGTGCACTCTCTGGACTCACTGCAGTGCATCCCCAGTGGTGCCAGTGACCTCTCTGGACTCACTGCACTGCATCCCCAGTGGTGACAGTGCACTCTCTGGACTTGCCGGGGTGCATCCCCAGTGGTGCCAGTGCACTCTCTGGAATCACCGGGGTGCATCCCCAGTGGTGCCAGTGCACTCTCTGGACTCACTGCACTGCATCCCTAGTGGTGCCAGTGAACTCTCTGGACTCACTGCACTGCATCCCCAGTGGTGCCAGTACACTCTCTGGACTCACTGCACTGCATCCCCAGTGGTGCCAGTGAACTCTCTGGACTCACCGCACTGCATCCCCAGTGGTGCCAGTACACTCTCTGGACTCACTGCACTGCATCCCCAGTGGTGCCAGTGCACTCTCTGAGCTCACTGCACTGCATCCCCAGTGGTGGCAGTGCAGTCTGTGGACTCTCTGCACTGCATCCCCAGTGGTGCCAGTGCACTCTCTGGACTCACTGTAGTGCATCCCCAATGGTGCCAGTGCACTCTTTGGATTCACTGCACTGCATCCCCAGTGGTGCCAGTGCACTCTCTGGTCTCACTGCACTGCATCCCCAGTGGGGCCAGTGCACTCTCTGGACTCACTGCACTGCATCCCCAGTGGTGCCAGTGCACTCTCTGGACTTGCCGGGGTGCATCCCCAGTGGTGCCAGTGCACTCTCTGGACTCACCGGGGTGCATCCCCAGTGGTGCCAGTGCACTCTCTGGACTCACTGCAGTGCATCCCCAGTGGTGCCAGTGACCTCTCTGGACTCACTGCACTGCATCCCCAGTGGTGCCAGTGCACTCTCTGGACTCACTGCACTGCATCCCCAGTGGTGCCAGTGCACTCTCTGGACTCACTGCAGTGCATCCCCAGTGCTGACAGTGCACTCTCTGGACTCACTGCAGTGCATCCCCAGTGGTGCCAGTGCACTCTCCGGACTCACTGCACTGCATCCCCAGTGGTGCCAGTGCACTCTCTGAGCTCACTGCACTGCATCCGCAGTGGTGCCAGTGCACTCTCTGGAGTCACTGAACTGCATCCCCAGTGGTGCCAGTGCACTCTCTGGACTCACTGCAGTGCATCCCCAATGGTGCCAGTGCACTCTTTGGACTGACTGCACTGCATCCCCAGTGGTGCCACTGTACTCTCTGGACTCACTGCACTGCATCCCCAGTGGTGCCGGGGCACTCTGTGGACTCACTGCACTGCATCCCCAGTGGTGCCAGTGCCCTCTGTGGACTCACTGCACTACATCCCCAGTGGTGCCAGTGCACTCTCTGGACTCACTGCACTGCATCCCCAGTGGTGCCAGTGCACTCTCTGGACTCACCGGGGTGCATCCCCAGTGGTGCCAGTGCACTCTCTGGACTCACTGCAGTGCATCCCCAGTGGTGCCAGTGACCTCTCTGGACTCACTGCACTGCATCCCCAGTGGTGACAGTGCACTCTCTGGACTTGCCGGGGTGCATCCCCAGTGGTGCCAGTGCACTCTCTGGAATCACCGGGGTGCATCCCCAGTGGTGCCAGTGCACTCTCTGGACTCACTGCACTGCATCCCTAGTGGTGCCAGTGAACTCTCTGGACTCACTGCACTGCATCCCCAGTGGTGCCAGTACACTCTCTGGACTCACTGCACTGCATCCCCAGTGGTGCCAGTGAACTCTCTGGACTCACCGCACTGCATCCCCAGTGGTGCCAGTACACTCTCTGGACTCACTGCACTGCATCCCCAGTGGTGCCAGTGCACTCTCTGAGCTCACTGCACTGCATCCCCAGTGGTGGCAGTGCAGTCTGTGGACTCTCTGCACTGCATCCCCAGTGGTGCCAGTGCACTCTCTGGACTCACTGTAGTGCATCCCCAATGGTGCCAGTGCACTCTTTGGATTCACTGCACTGCATCCCCAGTGGTGCCAGTGCACTCTCTGGTCTCACTGCACTGCATCCCCAGTGGGGCCAGTGCACTCTCTGGACTCACTGCACTGCATCCCCAGTGGTGCCAGTGCACTCTCTGGACTTGCCGGGGTGCATCCCCAGTGGTGCCAGTGCACTCTCTGGACTCACCGGGGTGCATCCCCAGTGGTGCCAGTGCACTCTCTGGACTCACTGCAGTGCATCCCCAGTGGTGCCAGTGACCTCTCTGGACTCACTGCACTGCATCCCCAGTGGTGCCAGTGCACTCTCTGGACTCACTGCACTGCATCCCCAGTGGTGCCAGTGCACTCTCTGGACTCACTGCAGTGCATCCCCAGTGCTGACAGTGCACTCTCTGGACTCACTGCAGTGCATCCCCAGTGGTGCCAGTGCACTCTCCGGACTCACTGCACTGCATCCCCAGTGGTGCCAGTGCACTCTCTGAGCTCACTGCACTGCATCCGCAGTGGTGCCAGTGCACTCTCTGGAGTCACTGAACTGCATCCCCAGTGGTGCCAGTGCACTCTCTGGACTCACTGCAGTGCATCCCCAATGGTGCCAGTGCACTCTTTGGACTGACTGCACTGCATCCCCAGTGGTGCCACTGTACTCTCTGGACTCACTGCACTGCATCCCCAGTGGTGCCGGGGCACTCTGTGGACTCACTGCACTGCATCCCCAGTGGTGCCAGTGCCCTCTGTGGACTCACTGCACTACATCCCCAGTGGTGCCAGTGCACTCTCTGGACTCACTGCACTGCATCCCCAGTGGTGCCAGTGCACTCTCTGGACTCACCGGGGTGCATCCCCAGTGGTGCCAGTGCACTCTCTGGACTCACTGCAGTGCATCCCCAGTGGTGCCAGTGACCTCTCTGGACTCACTGCACTGCATCCCCAGTGGTGACAGTGCACTCTCTGGACTTGCCGGGGTGCATCCCCAGTGGTGCCAGTGCACTCTCTGGAATCACCGGGGTGCATCCCCAGTGGTGCCAGTGCACTCTCTGGACTCACTGCACTGCATCCCTAGTGGTGCCAGTGAACTCTCTGGACTCACTGCACTGCATCCCCAGTGGTGCCAGTACACTCTCTGGACTCACTGCACTGCATCCCCAGTGGTGCCAGTGAACTCTCTGGACTCACCGCACTGCATCCCCAGTGGTGCCAGTACACTCTCTGGACTCACTGCACTGCATCCCCAGTGGTGCCAGTGCACTCTCTGAGCTCACTGCACTGCATCCCCAGTGGTGGCAGTGCAGTCTGTGGACTCTCTGCACTGCATCCCCAGTGGTGCCAGTGCACTCTCTGGACTCACTGTAGTGCATCCCCAATGGTGCCAGTGCACTCTTTGGATTCACTGCACTGCATCCCCAGTGGTGCCAGTGCACTCTCTGGTCTCACTGCACTGCATCCCCAGTGGGGCCAGTGCACTCTCTGGACTCACTGCACTGCATCCCCAGTGGTGCCAGTGCACTCTCTGGACTTGCCGGGGTGCATCCCCAGTGGTGCCAGTGCACTCTCTGGACTCACCGGGGTGCATCCCCAGTGGTGCCAGTGCACTCTCTGGACTCACTGCAGTGCATCCCCAGTGGTGCCAGTGACCTCTCTGGACTCACTGCACTGCATCCCCAGTGGTGCCAGTGCACTCTCTGGACTCACTGCACTGCATCCCCAGTGGTGCCAGTGCACTCTCTGGACTCACTGCAGTGCATCCCCAGTGGTGCCAGTGCACTCTCCGGACTCACTGCACTGCATCCCCAGTGGTGCCAGTGCACTCTCTGAGCTCACTGCAGTGCATCCGCAGTGGTGCCAGTGCACTCTCTGGAGTCACTGAACTGCATCCCCAGTGGTGCCAGTGCACTCTCTGGACTCACTGCAGTGCATCCCCAGTGGTGCCACTGTACTCTCTGGACTCACTGCACTGCATCCCCAGTGGTGCCGGGGCACTCTGTGGACTCACTGCACTGCATCCCCAGTGGTGCCAGTGCCCTCTGTGGACTCACTGCACTACATCCCCAGTGGTGCCAGTGCACTCTCTGGACTCACTGCACTGCATCCCCAGTGGTGCCAGTACACTCTCTGGACTCACTGCAGTGCATCCCCAGTGCTGACAGTGCACTCTCTGGACTCACTGCAGTGCATCCCCAGTGGTGCCAGTGCACTCTCCGGACTCACTGCACTGCATCCCCAGTGGTGCCAGTGCACTCTCTGAGCTCACTGCAGTGCATCCGCAGTGGTGCCAGTGCACTCTCTGGAGTCACTGAACTGCATCCCCAGTGGTGCCAGTGCACTCTTTGGACTGACTGCACTGCATCCCCAGTGGTGCCACTGTACTCTCTGGACTCACTGCACTGCATCCCCAGTGGTGCCGGGGCACTCTGTGGACTCACTGCACTGCATCCCCAGTGGTGCCAGTGCCCTCTGTGGACTCACTGCACTACATCCCCAGTGGTGCCAGTGCACTCTCTGGACTCACTGCACTGCATCCCCAGTGGTGCCAGTGCACTCTCTGGACTCACAGCACTGCATCCCCAGTGGTGCCAGTGCACTCTCTGGACTCACTGCACTGCATCCCCAGTGGTGACAGTGCACTCTCTGGACTTGCCGGGGTGCATCCCCAGTGGTGCCAGTGCACTCTCTGGAATCACCGGGGTGCATCCCCAGTGGTGCCAGTACACTCTCTGGACTCACTGCACTACATCCCCAGTGGTGCCAGTGAACTCTCTGGACTCACTGCACTGCATCCCCAGTGGTGCCAGTACACTCTCTGGACTCACTGCACTGCATCCCCAGTGGTGCCAGTGCACTCTCTGAGCTCACTGCACTGCATCCCCAGTGGTGCCAGTGAACTGTCTGGACTCACCGCACTGCATCCCCAGTGGTGCCAGTACACTCTCTGGACTCACTGCAGTGCATCCCCAATGGTGCCAGTGCACTCTCTGGACTCACTGCACTGCATCCCCAGTGGTGCCAGTGCACTCTCTGGACTCACTGCAGTGCATCCCCTGTTGTGGCAGTGCACTCTCTGGACTCACTGTAGTGCATCCCCAATGGTGCCAGTGCACTCTTTGGACTCACTGCACTGCATCCCCAGTGGTGCCAGTGCACTCTCTGGTCTCACTGCACTGCATCCCCAGTGGGGCCAGTGCACTCTCTGGACTCACTGCACTGCATCCCCAGTGGTGACAGTGCACTCTCTGGACTTGCCGGGGTGCATCCCCAGTGGTGCCAGTGCACTCTCTGGACTCACCGGGGTGCATCCCCAGTGGTGCCAGTGCACTCTCTGGACTCACTGCAGTGCATCCCCAGTGGTGCCAGTGACCTCTCTGGACTCACTGCACTGCATCCCCAGTGGTGCCAGTGCACTCTCTGGACTCACTGCACTGTATCCCCAGTGGTGCCAGTGCACTCTCTGGACTCACTGCAGTGCATCCCCAGTGGTGCCAGTGCACTCTCCGGACTCACTGCACTGCATCCCCAGTGGTGCCAGTGCACTCTCTGAGCTCACTGCACTGCATCCGCAGTGGTGCCAGTGCACTCTCTGGAGTCACTGAACTGCATCCCCAGTGGTGCCAGTGCACTCTCTGGACTCACTGCAGTGCATCCCCAATGGTGCCAGTGCACTCTTTGGACTCACTGCACTGCATCCCCAGTGGTGCCACTGTACTCTCTGGACTCACTGCACTGCATCCGCAGTGGTGCCGGGGCACTCTGTGGACTCACTGCACTGCATCCCCAGTGGTGCCAGTGCCCTCTGTGGACTCACTGCACTACATCCCCAGTGGTGCCAGTGCACTCTCTGGACTCACTGCACTGCATCCCCAGTGGTGCCAGTGCATTCTCTGGACTCACAGCACTGCATCCCCAGTGGTGCCAGTGCACTCTCTGGACTCACTGCACTGCATCCCCAGTGGTGCCAGTGCACACTCTGGACTCACTGCAGTGCATCCCCAGTGGTGCTAGTGCACTCTCTGGACCAACGGCACTGCATCCCCAGTGGTGCCAGTGCACTCTCTGGAATCACTGCACTGCATCCCCAGTGCTGCCGGGGTACTCTCTGGAGTCACTGCACTGCATCCCCACTGGTGCCAGTGCACTCTCTGGACTCACTGCACTGCATCCCCAGTGGTGACAGTGTACTCTCTGGACTTGCCAGGGTGCATCCCCAGTGGTGCCAGTGCACTCTCTGGAATCACCGGGGTGCATCCCCAGTGGTGCCAGTGCACTCTCTGGACTCACTGCACTACATCCCCAGTGGTGCCAGTGAACTCTCTGGACTCACTGCACTGTATCCCCAGTGGTGCCAGTACACTCTCTGGACTCACTGCACTGCATCCCCAGTGGTGCCAGTGCACTCTCTGAGCTCACTGCACTGCATCCCCAGTGGTGCCAGTGAACTCTCTGGACTCACCGCACTGCATCCCCAGTGGTGCCAGTGCACTCTCTGGACTCACTGCAGTGCATCCCCAGTGGTGCCAGTGCACTCTCTGGACTCACTGCACTGCATCCCCAGTGGTGCCAGTGCACTCTCTGGACTCACTGCAGTGCATCCCCTTTTGTGCCAGTGCACTCTCTGGACTCACTGTAGTGCATCCCCAATGGTGCCAGTGCACTCTTTGGACTCACTGCACTGCATCCCCAGTGGTGCCAGTGCACTCTCTGGTCTCACTGCACTGCATCCCCAGTGGGGCCAGTGCACTCTCTGGACTCACTGCACTGCATCCCCAGTGGTGACAGTGCACTCTCTGGACTTGCCGGGGTGCATCCCCAGTGGTGCCAGTGCACTCTCTGGACTCACCGGGGTGCATCCCCAGTGGTGCCAGTGCACTCTCTGGACTCACTGCAGTGCATCCCCAGTGGTGCCAGTGCACTCTCTGGACTCACTGCACTGCATCCCCAGTGGTGCCAGTGCACTCTCTGGACTCACTGCACTGCATCCCCAGTGGTGCCAGTGCACTCTCTGGACTCACTGCAGTGCATCCCCAGTGCTGACAGTGCACTCTCTGGACTCACTGCACTGCATCCCCAGTGGTGCCAGTGCACTCTCCGGACTCACTGCACTGCATCCCCAGTGGTGCCAGTGCACTTTCTGAGCTCACTGCACTGCATCCGCAGTGGTGCCAGTGCACTCTCTGGACTCACTGCACTGCATCCCCAGTGGTGCCAGTGCACTCTCTGGACTCACTGCAGTGCATCCCAAGTGGTGCCAGTGCACTCTCTGGACTCACTGCACTGCATCCCCAGTGGTGCCACTGTACTCTCTGGACTCACTGCACTGCATCCCCAGTGGTGCCGGGGCACTCTGTGGACTCACTGCACTGCATCCCCAGTGGTGCCAGTGCCCTCTGTGGACTCACTGCACTACATCCCCAGTGGTGCCAGTGCACTCTCTGGACTCACTGCACTGCATCCCCAGTGGTGCCAGTGCACTCTCTGGACTCACAGCACTGCATCCCCAGTGGTGCCAGTGCACTCTCTGGACTCACTGCACTGCATCCCCAGTGGTGCCAGTGCACACTCTGGACTCACTGCAGTGCATCCCCAGTGGTGCTAGTGCACTCTCTGGACCAACGGCACTGCATCCCCAGTGGTGCCAGTGCACTCTCTGGAATCACTGCACTGCATCCCCAGTGCTGCCGGGGTACTCTCTGGACTCACTGCACTGCATCCCCAGTGGTGCCAAGGCACTCTCTGGACTCACTGCACTGCGTTGCTATTGGTGCCAGTGCACTCTCTGGACTCATTGCAGTGCATCCCCAGTGGTGCCAATGCACTCTCTGGACTCACTGCACTGCATCCCCAGTGGTGCCAGTGCACTCTCTGGAGTCACTGTGCTGCATCCCCACTGGTTCCAGTGCACTCTCTGGACTCACTGCACTGCAACTCCAGTGGTGCCAGTGCACTCTCTGGAGTCACTGCACTGCATCACCAGTGGTGACAGTGCACTCTCTGGACTCACTGCTCTGCATCCCCAGTGGTGCCAGTGCACTCTCTGGACTCACCGGGGTGCATCCCCAGTGGTGCCAGTGCACTCTCTGGACTCACTGCAGTGCATCGCCAGTGGTGCCAGTGCTCTCTCTGGACTCACTGCACTGCATCCCCAGTGGTGCCAGTGCAGTCTCTGTGTTAGTGTTGGGGAGAATCGAATGGATGTTTTACTAATGTCTCTTAGGTAATGGGACCTATCAGTATAATTAAGCATTGCCAAATGTACTTACATTATCAATTAATCTATGTATACTGGATACTTAGGGAGTACATTGAACAATCAAAAGAATCATTGAAGGGGAACCTTGGGAGGGAACAGGTACAACCTGACCTTGGATAAGGGCCTGGAAATGATGAAATGAGTTGAAGCAGAACCAAGAAGCGGAGGGAGCATGCGTCGAGTAAGAAAGGTGAAAAGTTTAGCGGAGAGGAAGACTCCTTACTTCATCTGGACGACCACCTGGACGACCACCAGAGTGCGCCACGCATGTGCAAAGGGGAGGGGAGCTAATTAGAATGAAAAGCGAGGCTGATGTTGCAACCTGTAATGAATATGTATACCTGACGCAATATTGTATGTATAAATAACGGCTGGGAAGTAACGGGACTTGAAGCCAGATTTGGGCACCTGCCCCGGCTTCCAGCGCTGAATAAAGCACCTTCATATAATCACTTGGTGGTTATGTGGTTGCTAGGCTAACATTTTGGCGACCCGGGTGGGACAGCGTGGGCACTGCTGAGGCGGCTCGTGTCTCGGTTTCGCTCCAGCCGGCACCGAGGGATTCTCGGGGAGCAGTCGACCACGACCGACCTCCGCTGCTCACGACGTACCACTGGAGTGGTAAGCAAAGGTGCTTTCAACTTTGGGTATTCGGTACCGATTTGGTTGGGAAAGCCTGCCGGTCAGACGCGGCGAAAGCCACGCTCGGTTGGGCAGGGAGCTCCCGGGGTAAGCCTAGGCGCCGTCCGTTAGACAGAGCGAAAGCTCTGCAGGTTCGGCATTGGTGGTTTGGTATTGGTAATTGTATTGGTTTGTGCTGAAGGGTCAGCACTTGGTATTATTGGTATGTAGTAAGCACGCTGCTGCTCCGGCAGCTTCTGGGAAAGCGTGCTGCTGCTCCGGCAGCTTTTGGGAGAGCACGCTGCTGCTCCGGCAGCTTTTGGGAGAGCACGCTGCTGCTCCGGCAGCTTTTGGGAAAGCGTGCTGCTGCTCCGGCAGCTTCTGGGAGAGCACGCTGCTGCTCCGGCAGCTTTTGGGAGAGTGTGCTGCTGCTCCGGCAGCTTTTGGGAAAGCGTGCTGCTGCTCCGGCAGCTTTTGGGAGAGCACGCTGTTGCTCCGGCAGCTTTTGGGAAAGCGTGCTGCTGCTCTGGCAGCTTTTGGGAGAGCATGCTGCTGCTCCGGCAGCTTTTGGGAAAGCGTGCTGCTGCTCCGGCAGCTTTTGGGAGAGCACGCTGCTGCTCCGGCAGCTTTTGGGAGAGCACGCTGCTGCTCCGGCAGCTTTTGGGAAAGCGTGCTGCTGCTCCGGCAGCTTCTGGGAGAGCACGCTGCTGCTCCGGCAGCTTTTGGGAGAGTGTGCTGCTGCTCCGGCAGCTTTTGGGAAAGCGTGCTGCTGCTCCGGCAGCTTTTGGGAGAGCACGCTGCTGCTCCGGCAGCTTTTGGGAAAGCGTGCTGCTGCTCTGGCAGCTTTTGGGAGAGCATGCTGCTGCTCCGGCAGCTTTTGGGAAAGCGTGCTGCTGCTCCGGCAGCTTCTGGGAGAGCACGCTGCTGCTCCGGCAGCTTTTGGGAGAGTGTACTGCTGCTCCGGCAGCTTCTGGGAAAGTGTGCTGCTGCTCTGGCAGCTTTTGGGTTTGTATCATAAGCTCAAAATGAAAAAGATCAAAGGAATTCTGGGAAAAGATGTACCTATCCCGCGGACATCCCCGCTGGGGTGTTTGCTAGCACACTGGAAAGAGGGAGGTTTTGGTCAAGAAATGCGGAAAGGAAAGCTGATTGATTATTGTAATATTTGGTGGCCACAGTATAAGCTAGAGGACCAAGAAACTTGGCCTGAGAATGGAACATTGCAATATAATACAATTTTACAATTGATGCTATTCTGTAAGCGGGAAGGAAAATATGATGAACTGCCGTATGTGGAATTATTCTTTTATTTGCGCCGAAAGCCTGAATGGCAGCATGCTTGTGGAATAATGGTGCTTGAGGTTTCAACTGAGGAACGTTGTTGTGCATGTACTAAGGAGGGACACTGTATACAGCATCAGGCAATAGAGAATAATAAGTATTATGGGGAAATGAATAATGGAAATATTGATTTGGAAGTTGCGCCGTCGGCTCCGCCGGAAGAGCCAGGACAGGGAGGGAAAAGAGAAAAGGAAGATAGCAGTAGTGATGGAGAATCCCCGACTTTAGTCTCCCCTGTGTCACATAGGACCCGGCAACAGCGAAGGGCAGGAGAAACTATAAATGAACAGGGAGGGAAAATAATCGCTCCCCTCAGGCAAGGAGTGGGGACAGAAGGACCGGTATATGTTAAGGTGCCTTTTTCAGCTGGGGATTTAATGATATGGAAACAAGCAGCCGGCACCTACAGGGAAAACCCAGATAAAGTAGCTAGGGTAATGAAAATGATAATTAAAACCCAAAATCCCGATTGGGATGATCTCCAGGTGATCCTGGATACTTTGATGGACTCGACAGAAAAAGACATGGTATTGCGGGCAGCCAGAGAGAGAGCCCGAGAAGATATACGTAATGGATTAGTGCTTGGAAATCTAGATCAAAACTTCCCCACCGAGGATCCCCAATGGGATTATAACACAGGGGATGGAATAAGGAGGCTGAAGAGATATCAAGATTGGGTACAAGTCGGGGTACAGAATGCCATGCCCCGGACTTATCAAAGGACTTCCAGCCGTTTGTGCATGAGAGACAACGATTGGCATTAGGAGTACTGACCCAGCGACTTGGGAGCTGGAAAAGACCTGTGGGGTATTTTTCTAAACAATTGGATGCAGTAAGCGCTGGATGGCCCTCGTGTTTAAGGGCCGTGGCAGCCACAGTCCTTTTAATACAGGAAGCCAGGAAGCTCACATTAGGGAAGCAAATTGAGTGTTCGTGCCACATATGGTGACTACGGTATTGGAGCAAAAGGGGGGCCATTGGCTATCGCCCAGCCGAATGATGAAATATCAAGCTATACTAACTGAGCAAGATGATGTAATCTTAAGAACTACTAACTTATTGAACCCAGCAGTGTTTCTAGGAACAACTACGGAGGAAGGAGACCTCAGTCATGATTGCGTGGAGATCATCGAACATACCTATGCCAGCAGAACAGACTTAAAGGATCAGCCTCGGGGGAGACCGGATTGGGAACTTTTCACGGATGGAAGCAGCTTTGTGGAAAATGGGACTCGTTATGCAGGATACGCGGCAACTACATCAAAGGTAGTGATTGAGGCAAATTCCCTACCTCCGGGGACTTCAGCCCAACGAGCAGAAATAGTCGCCCTGACACGAGCCCTGGAACTAAGCGAGGGTAAGAACGTGAATATTTGGACAGATTCAAAATATGCATTCGGGGTAGTCCACGTACATGGGGCATTATGGAAAGAAAGGGGAATGCTATCCTCACAAGGGACTAATATAAAATACCAGGAAGAAATATTGAAATTAATAACAGCTGTACAGAAACCCCAACAGGTGGCCATAATGCATTGTAAAGCTCATCAAGGAGGGGTGTCAGAGATTGCAGAAGGTAACAGACTGGCAGATTTGACGGCCCGGAAGGTTGCACGTGAAGTATGGAAAGTAATGGCTCTAATTCCATCGAAGGTAGGCCTCTCTTGTTTTAAATTACCTAAAGACCCAAAGTATTCAGCGGAAGATGAGAGACTTGCAAATTTGATGAAGGCCCAGAAGAATCCTGACGGGTGGTATGTGACTACGACAGGACAACTCATAGTACCTCCTATAATAATGCGAGAAATCTTACAAATAAAACATAATGAATGTCACTGGGGTGCAGAAGCAATGGTGACCTATTTGAAACGAGGTGTCATCTCGGTACACGTTAACAATGGCAAAGTCAGTAATGTCAAAATGTGAGCTTTGCTTAAAGAATAATCCGGTAGCAAGGAAACATGCTGAGATGGGAAGAACTAGAGCTGGAATAGAGCCTGGAGATTACTGGCAAATAGACTTCGTGGAACTGCCTAAAGCAAGAGGTTATAAATACCGATTGGTAGGGGTTGATACTTTTTCAGGATGGCCAGAGGCCCTTCCCTGTCACACCAACTAAGCAAAGGAAACGGTAAAATGGTTACTACGGGAAATAATCCCTAGATTTGGTGTACCGTTGGGTATTTCTTCAGACAGGGGACCACATTTCATTGCCAACGTGGTCAAGGAGGTTAGTAGGTTACTGGGAATCACCCAGAACACCCTATCCCACTTACTCCACCCCCATCCTATAGTACTAGCGTTAACAAGCAGGCATAGAGGAATCAATAAGATAGTAGACTAACGAAGATGCGTTAAGATTATACTTACTAATCTCTATATCAAGTTATACTCACTAACCTCTACTAACCTGATTCAACCTAACAGTAATGAAAATACTTGCTCTTGGTATGAGTGAAGTATTTTCAAAGGGGGGGGGAATGTTAGTGTTGGGGAGAATCGAATGGATGTTTTACTAATGTCTCTTAGGTAATGGGACCTATCAGTATAATTAAGCATTGCCAAATGTACTTACATTATCAATTAATCTATGTATACTGGATACTTAGGGAGTACATTGAAAAATCAAAAGAATCATTGAAGGGGAACCCTGGGAGGGAACAGGTACAACCTGACCTTGGATAAGGGCCTGGAAATGATGAAATGAGTTGAAGCAGAACCAAGAAGCAGAGGGAGCATGCGTCGAGTAAGAAAGGTGAAAAGTTTAGCGGAGAGGAAGACTCCTTACTTCATCTGGACGACCACCTGGACGACCACCAGAGTGCGCCACGCATGTGCAAAGGGGAGGGGAGCTAATTAGAATGAAAAGCGAGGCTGATGTTGCAACCTGTAATGAATATGTATACCTGACGCAATATTGTATGTATAAATAACGGCTGGGAAGTAACGGGACTTGAAGCCAGATTTGGGCACCTGCCCCGGCTTCCAGCGCTGAATAAAGCACCTTCACATAATCACTTGGTGATTATGTGGTTGCTAGGCTAACATCTGGACTCACTGCAGTGCATCCCCAGTGGTGCCAGTGCACTCTCTGGAGTCACTGCACTGCATCCCCAGTGGTGCCAGTGCACTCTCTGGACTCACTGCAGTGCATCCCCAGTGGTGCCAGTGCACTCCCTGGACTCACTGCAGTGCATCCCCAGTGGTGCCAGTGCACTCTCTGGACTCACCGGGGTGCATCCCCAGTGGTGCCAGTGCACTCTCTGGACTCACTGCACTGCATCCCCAGTGGTGCCAGTGCACTCTCTGGACTCAGTGCGCTGCATCCCCAGTGGTGCCAGTGCACTCTCTGGACTTGCCGGGGTGCATCCCCAGTGGTGCCAGTGCACTCTCTGGACTCACTGCACTGCATCCCCAGTGGTGCCAGTGCACTCTCTGGACTCACTGCAGTGCATCCCCAATCGTACCAGTGCACTCTCTGGACTCACTGCACTGCATCCCCAGTGGTGCCACTGCAACCTCTGGTCTCACTGCAGTGCATCCCCAGTGGTGCCAGTGCACTCTCTGGACTCACTGCAGTGCATCCCCAGTGGTACCAGTGCACTCTCTGGACTCACTGCACTGCATCCCCACTGGTGCCAGTGCACTCTCTGGACTCACTGCACTGCATCCCCAGTGGTGCCAGTGCACTCTCTGGACTCACTGCACTGCATCCCCAGTGGTGACAGTGCACTCTCTGGACTTGCCGGGGTGCATCCCCAGTGGTGCCAGTGCACTCTCTGGAGTCACCGGGGTGCATCCCCAGAGGTGCCAGTGCACTCTCTGGACTCACTGCTCTACATCCCCAGTGGTGCCAGTTCACTCTCTGGACTCAAGGAACTGAATCCCCAGTGGTGCCAGTGCACTCTCTGGACTCACTGTACTGCATCCCCAGTGGTGCCTGTGAAGTCTCTGGACTCACTGCAGTGCATCCCAGTGGTGCCAGTGCAATCTCACGACTCACAGCAGTGCAGCTCCAGTTGGTGCCAGTGCACTCTCTGGACTCACTGCAGTGCATCCCCAGTGGTGCCAGTGCACTCTCTGGACTCACTGCATTGCATCCCCAGTGGTGCCAGTGCACTCTCTGGACTCACTGCAGTGCATCCCCTGTGGTGCCATTGCACTCTCAGGACTCACTGCACTGCATCCCCAGTGGTGCCAGTGCACTCTCTGGACTCACTGCACTGCATCCCCAGTGGTGCCTGTGAAGTCTCTGGACTCACTGCACTGCATCCCCAGTGGTGCCAGTGCACTCTCTGGACTCACTGCACTGCATCCCCATTGCTGACAGTGCCCTCTCTGGACTCAGTGCACTGCATCCCCAGTGGTGCCGCTGCACTCTCTGAAAACACCGGGGTGCAACCGCAGCGGTGCCAGTGCACTCTCTGCGCTCACGGCAGTGCATCCCCAGTGGTGCCAGTGCACTCTCTGGACTCACTGCAGTGCATCACCTGTGGTGCCAGTGCACTCTGTGGACTCAGTGCACTGCATCCCAGTGGTGCCAGTGCACTCTCTGTACGCACTGCACTGCATCCCAGTGGTGCCAGTGCACTCTCTGGACTCACTGCAGTGCATCCCCAGTGGTGCCAGTGCACTCTCTGGACTCACTGCACTGCATCCCCAGTGGTGCCAGTGCACTCTCTGGACTCACTGCACTGCATCCCCAGTGGTGCCAGTGCACTCTCTGGACTCACTGCACTGCATCCCCAGTGGTGCAGGTGCACTCTCTGGACTCACTGCAGTGCAAACCCAAAGGTGCCAGTGCATTCTCTGGACTCACTGCAGTGCATCCCCAATCGTACCAGTGCACTCTCTGGACTCACTGCACTGCATCCCCAGTGGTGCCAGTGCACTCTCTGGACTCACTGCACTGCATCCCCAGTGGTGCCAGTGCACTCTCTGGACTCAGTGCGCTGCATCCCAAGTGGTGCCAGTGCACTCTCTGGACTTGCCGGGGTGCATCCCCAGTGGTGCCAGTGCACTCTCTGGACTCACTGCATTGCATCCCCAGTGGTGCCAGTGCACTCTCTGGACTCACTGCAGTGCATACCCAGTGGTGCCAGTGCACTCTCTGGACTCACTGCAGTGCATCCCCAATCGTACCAGTGCACTCTCTGGACTCACTGCACTGCATCCCCACTGGTACCAGTGCACTCTCTGGACTCACTGCACTGCATCCCCAGTGGTGCCAGTGCACTCTCTGGACTCACTGCACTGCATCCCCAGTGGTGCCAGTGCACTCTCTGGACTCACTGCACTGCATCCCCAGTGGTGACAGTGCACTCTCTGGACTTGCCGGGGTGCATCCCCAGTGGTGCCAGTGCACTCTCTGGAGTCACCGGGGTGCATCCCCAGAGGTGCCAGTGCACTCTCTGGACTCACTGCACTGCATCCCCAGTGGTGCCAGTGCACTCTCTGGACTCACTGAACTGAATCCCCAGTGGTGCCAGTGCACTCTCTGGACTCACTGCACTGCATCCCCAGTGCTGACAGTGCACTCTCTGGACTCACTGCACTGCATCCCCAGTGGTGCCAGTGTACTCTCTGGACTCAGTGCACTGCATCCCCAGTGGTGCCACTGCACTCTCTGGACTCACTGCAGTGCATCCCCAGTGGTGCCAGTGCACTCTCTGGACTCACTGCACTGCATCCCCAGTGGTGCCAGTGCACTCTCTGGACTCACTGCAGTGCGTCACCAGTGGTGCCAGTGCACTCTCTGGACTCACTGCACTGCATCCACAGTGGTGCCTGTGAAGTCTCTGGTCTCACTGCACTGCATCCCCAGTGGTGCCAGTGCACTCTCTGGACTCACTGCACTGCATCCCCATTACTGACAGTGCCCTCTCTGGACTCAGTGCACTGCATCGCCAGTGGTGCCAGTTCACTCTCTGGACTAAATGCACTGCATCCCCAGTGGTGCCAGTGGCTCTCTGGACTCATTGCACTGCATCACCAGTGGTGCCAGTGCACTCTCTGGACTCACTGCAGTGCATCCACAGTGGCGCCAGTGTACTCTCTTAACTCACTGCACTGCATCACCAGTGGTGCCAGTGCACTCTCTGGACTCACTGCACTGCATCCCCAATGGTGCCACTGCACTCTCTGGACTCACTGAACTGCATCCCCAAGGTGCCAGTGCACTCTCTGGACTCACTGCACTGCATCCCCAGTGGTGACAGTGCACTCTCTGGACTCACTGCACTGCATCCCCAGTGGTGCCAGTGCACACTCTGGACTCACTGCAGTGCATCCCCAGTGGTGCTAGTGCACTCTCTGGACCAACGGCACTGCATCCCCAGTGGTGCCAGTGCACTCTCTGGAATCACTGCACTGCATCCCCAGTGCTGCCGGGGTACTCTCTGGACTCACTGCACTGCATCCCCAGTGGTGCCAAGGCACTCTCTGGACTCACTGCACTGCGTTGCTATTGGTGCCAGTGCACTCTCTGGACTCATTGCAGTGCATCCCCAGTGGTGCCAATGCACTCTCTGGACTCACTGCACTGCATCCCCAGTGGTGCCAGTGCACTCTCTGGAGTCACTGTGCTGCATCCCCACTGGTTCCAGTGCACTCTCTGGACTCACTGCACTGCAACTCCAGTGGTGCCAGTGCACTCTCTGGAGTCACTGCACTGCATCACCAGTGGTGACAGTGCACTCTCTGGACTCACTGCTCTGCATCCCCAGTGGTGCCAGTGCACTCTCTGGACTCACCGGGGTGCATCCCCAGTGGTGCCAGTGCACTCTCTGGACTCACTGCAGTGCATCGCCAGTGGTGCCAGTGCTCTCTCTGGACTCACTGCACTGCATCCCCAGTGGTGCCAGTGCAGTCTCTGTGTTAGTGTTGGGGAGAATCGAATGGATGTTTTACTAATGTCTCTTAGGTAATGGGACCTATCAGTATAATTAAGCATTGCCAAATGTACTTACATTATCAATTAATCTATGTATACTGGATACTTAGGGAGTACATTGAACAATCAAAAGAATCATTGAAGGGGAACCTTGGGAGGGAACAGGTACAACCTGACCTTGGATAAGGGCCTGGAAATGATGAAATGAGTTGAAGCAGAACCAAGAAGCGGAGGGAGCATGCGTCGAGTAAGAAAGGTGAAAAGTTTAGCGGAGAGGAAGACTCCTTACTTCATCTGGACGACCACCTGGACGACCACCAGAGTGCGCCACGCATGTGCAAAGGGGAGGGGAGCTAATTAGAATGAAAAGCGAGGCTGATGTTGCAACCTGTAATGAATATGTATACCTGACGCAATATTGTATGTATAAATAACGGCTGGGAAGTAACGGGACTTGAAGCCAGATTTGGGCACCTGCCCCGGCTTCCAGCGCTGAATAAAGCACCTTCATATAATCACTTGGTGGTTATGTGGTTGCTAGGCTAACATTTTGGCGACCCGGGTGGGACAGCGTGGGCACTGCTGAGGCGGCTCGTGTCTCGGTTTCGCTCCAGCCGGCACCGAGGGATTCTCGGGGAGCAGTCGACCACGACCGACCTCCGCTGCTCACGACGTACCACTGGAGTGGTAAGCAAAGGTGCTTTCAACTTTGGGTATTCGGTACCGATTTGGTTGGGAAAGCCTGCCGGTCAGACGCGGCGAAAGCCACGCTCGGTTGGGCAGGGAGCTCCCGGGGTAAGCCTAGGCGCCGTCCGTTAGACAGAGCGAAAGCTCTGCAGGTTCGGCATTGGTGGTTTGGTATTGGTAATTGTATTGGTTTGTGCTGAAGGGTCAGCACTTGGTATTATTGGTATGTAGTAAGCACGCTGCTGCTCCGGCAGCTTCTGGGAAAGCGTGCTGCTGCTCCGGCAGCTTTTGGGAGAGCACGCTGCTGCTCCGGCAGCTTTTGGGAGAGCACGCTGCTGCTCCGGCAGCTTTTGGGAAAGCGTGCTGCTGCTCCGGCAGCTTCTGGGAGAGCACGCTGCTGCTCCGGCAGCTTTTGGGAGAGTGTGCTGCTGCTCCGGCAGCTTTTGGGAAAGCGTGCTGCTGCTCCGGCAGCTTTTGGGAGAGCACGCTGTTGCTCCGGCAGCTTTTGGGAAAGCGTGCTGCTGCTCTGGCAGCTTTTGGGAGAGCATGCTGCTGCTCCGGCAGCTTTTGGGAAAGCGTGCTGCTGCTCCGGCAGCTTTTGGGAGAGCACGCTGCTGCTCCGGCAGCTTTTGGGAGAGCACGCTGCTGCTCCGGCAGCTTTTGGGAAAGCGTGCTGCTGCTCCGGCAGCTTCTGGGAGAGCACGCTGCTGCTCCGGCAGCTTTTGGGAGAGTGTGCTGCTGCTCCGGCAGCTTTTGGGAAAGCGTGCTGCTGCTCCGGCAGCTTTTGGGAGAGCACGCTGCTGCTCCGGCAGCTTTTGGGAAAGCGTGCTGCTGCTCTGGCAGCTTTTGGGAGAGCATGCTGCTGCTCCGGCAGCTTTTGGGAAAGCGTGCTGCTGCTCCGGCAGCTTCTGGGAGAGCACGCTGCTGCTCCGGCAGCTTTTGGGAGAGTGTACTGCTGCTCCGGCAGCTTCTGGGAAAGTGTGCTGCTGCTCTGGCAGCTTTTGGGTTTGTATCATAAGCTCAAAATGAAAAAGATCAAAGGAATTCTGGGAAAAGATGTACCTATCCCGCGGACATCCCCGCTGGGGTGTTTGCTAGCACACTGGAAAGAGGGAGGTTTTGGTCAAGAAATGCGGAAAGGAAAGCTGATTGATTATTGTAATATTTGGTGGCCACAGTATAAGCTAGAGGACCAAGAAACTTGGCCTGAGAATGGAACATTGCAATATAATACAATTTTACAATTGATGCTATTCTGTAAGCGGGAAGGAAAATATGATGAACTGCCGTATGTGGAATTATTCTTTTATTTGCGCCGAAAGCCTGAATGGCAGCATGCTTGTGGAATAATGGTGCTTGAGGTTTCAACTGAGGAACGTTGTTGTGCATGTACTAAGGAGGGACACTGTATACAGCATCAGGCAATAGAGAATAATAAGTATTATGGGGAAATGAATAATGGAAATATTGATTTGGAAGTTGCGCCGTCGGCTCCGCCGGAAGAGCCAGGACAGGGAGGGAAAAGAGAAAAGGAAGATAGCAGTAGTGATGGAGAATCCCCGACTTTAGTCTCCCCTGTGTCACATAGGACCCGGCAACAGCGAAGGGCAGGAGAAACTATAAATGAACAGGGAGGGAAAATAATCGCTCCCCTCAGGCAAGGAGTGGGGACAGAAGGACCGGTATATGTTAAGGTGCCTTTTTCAGCTGGGGATTTAATGATATGGAAACAAGCAGCCGGCACCTACAGGGAAAACCCAGATAAAGTAGCTAGGGTAATGAAAATGATAATTAAAACCCAAAATCCCGATTGGGATGATCTCCAGGTGATCCTGGATACTTTGATGGACTCGACAGAAAAAGACATGGTATTGCGGGCAGCCAGAGAGAGAGCCCGAGAAGATATACGTAATGGATTAGTGCTTGGAAATCTAGATCAAAACTTCCCCACCGAGGATCCCCAATGGGATTATAACACAGGGGATGGAATAAGGAGGCTGAAGAGATATCAAGATTGGGTACAAGTCGGGGTACAGAATGCCATGCCCCGGACTTATCAAAGGACTTCCAGCCGTTTGTGCATGAGAGACAACGATTGGCATTAGGAGTACTGACCCAGCGACTTGGGAGCTGGAAAAGACCTGTGGGGTATTTTTCTAAACAATTGGATGCAGTAAGCGCTGGATGGCCCTCGTGTTTAAGGGCCGTGGCAGCCACAGTCCTTTTAATACAGGAAGCCAGGAAGCTCACATTAGGGAAGCAAATTGAGTGTTCGTGCCACATATGGTGACTACGGTATTGGAGCAAAAGGGGGGCCATTGGCTATCGCCCAGCCGAATGATGAAATATCAAGCTATACTAACTGAGCAAGATGATGTAATCTTAAGAACTACTAACTTATTGAACCCAGCAGTGTTTCTAGGAACAACTACGGAGGAAGGAGACCTCAGTCATGATTGCGTGGAGATCATCGAACATACCTATGCCAGCAGAACAGACTTAAAGGATCAGCCTCGGGGGAGACCGGATTGGGAACTTTTCACGGATGGAAGCAGCTTTGTGGAAAATGGGACTCGTTATGCAGGATACGCGGCAACTACATCAAAGGTAGTGATTGAGGCAAATTCCCTACCTCCGGGGACTTCAGCCCAACGAGCAGAAATAGTCGCCCTGACACGAGCCCTGGAACTAAGCGAGGGTAAGAACGTGAATATTTGGACAGATTCAAAATATGCATTCGGGGTAGTCCACGTACATGGGGCATTATGGAAAGAAAGGGGAATGCTATCCTCACAAGGGACTAATATAAAATACCAGGAAGAAATATTGAAATTAATAACAGCTGTACAGAAACCCCAACAGGTGGCCATAATGCATTGTAAAGCTCATCAAGGAGGGGTGTCAGAGATTGCAGAAGGTAACAGACTGGCAGATTTGACGGCCCGGAAGGTTGCACGTGAAGTATGGAAAGTAATGGCTCTAATTCCATCGAAGGTAGGCCTCTCTTGTTTTAAATTACCTAAAGACCCAAAGTATTCAGCGGAAGATGAGAGACTTGCAAATTTGATGAAGGCCCAGAAGAATCCTGACGGGTGGTATGTGACTACGACAGGACAACTCATAGTACCTCCTATAATAATGCGAGAAATCTTACAAATAAAACATAATGAATGTCACTGGGGTGCAGAAGCAATGGTGACCTATTTGAAACGAGGTGTCATCTCGGTACACGTTAACAATGGCAAAGTCAGTAATGTCAAAATGTGAGCTTTGCTTAAAGAATAATCCGGTAGCAAGGAAACATGCTGAGATGGGAAGAACTAGAGCTGGAATAGAGCCTGGAGATTACTGGCAAATAGACTTCGTGGAACTGCCTAAAGCAAGAGGTTATAAATACCGATTGGTAGGGGTTGATACTTTTTCAGGATGGCCAGAGGCCCTTCCCTGTCACACCAACTAAGCAAAGGAAACGGTAAAATGGTTACTACGGGAAATAATCCCTAGATTTGGTGTACCGTTGGGTATTTCTTCAGACAGGGGACCACATTTCATTGCCAACGTGGTCAAGGAGGTTAGTAGGTTACTGGGAATCACCCAGAACACCCTATCCCACTTACTCCACCCCCATCCTATAGTACTAGCGTTAACAAGCAGGCATAGAGGAATCAATAAGATAGTAGACTAACGAAGATGCGTTAAGATTATACTTACTAATCTCTATATCAAGTTATACTCACTAACCTCTACTAACCTGATTCAACCTAACAGTAATGAAAATACTTGCTCTTGGTATGAGTGAAGTATTTTCAAAGGGGGGGGGAATGTTAGTGTTGGGGAGAATCGAATGGATGTTTTACTAATGTCTCTTAGGTAATGGGACCTATCAGTATAATTAAGCATTGCCAAATGTACTTACATTATCAATTAATCTATGTATACTGGATACTTAGGGAGTACATTGAAAAATCAAAAGAATCATTGAAGGGGAACCCTGGGAGGGAACAGGTACAACCTGACCTTGGATAAGGGCCTGGAAATGATGAAATGAGTTGAAGCAGAACCAAGAAGCAGAGGGAGCATGCGTCGAGTAAGAAAGGTGAAAAGTTTAGCGGAGAGGAAGACTCCTTACTTCATCTGGACGACCACCTGGACGACCACCAGAGTGCGCCACGCATGTGCAAAGGGGAGGGGAGCTAATTAGAATGAAAAGCGAGGCTGATGTTGCAACCTGTAATGAATATGTATACCTGACGCAATATTGTATGTATAAATAACGGCTGGGAAGTAACGGGACTTGAAGCCAGATTTGGGCACCTGCCCCGGCTTCCAGCGCTGAATAAAGCACCTTCACATAATCACTTGGTGATTATGTGGTTGCTAGGCTAACATCTGGACTCACTGCAGTGCATCCCCAGTGGTGCCAGTGCACTCTCTGGAGTCACTGCACTGCATCCCCAGTGGTGCCAGTGCACTCTCTGGACTCACTGCAGTGCATCCCCAGTGGTGCCAGTGCACTCCCTGGACTCACTGCAGTGCATCCCCAGTGGTGCCAGTGCACTCTCTGGACTCACCGGGGTGCATCCCCAGTGGTGCCAGTGCACTCTCTGGACTCACTGCACTGCATCCCCAGTGGTGCCAGTGCACTCTCTGGACTCAGTGCGCTGCATCCCCAGTGGTGCCAGTGCACTCTCTGGACTTGCCGGGGTGCATCCCCAGTGGTGCCAGTGCACTCTCTGGACTCACTGCACTGCATCCCCAGTGGTGCCAGTGCACTCTCTGGACTCACTGCAGTGCATCCCCAATCGTACCAGTGCACTCTCTGGACTCACTGCACTGCATCCCCAGTGGTGCCACTGCAACCTCTGGTCTCACTGCAGTGCATCCCCAGTGGTGCCAGTGCACTCTCTGGACTCACTGCAGTGCATCCCCAGTGGTACCAGTGCACTCTCTGGACTCACTGCACTGCATCCCCACTGGTGCCAGTGCACTCTCTGGACTCACTGCACTGCATCCCCAGTGGTGCCAGTGCACTCTCTGGACTCACTGCACTGCATCCCCAGTGGTGACAGTGCACTCTCTGGACTTGCCGGGGTGCATCCCCAGTGGTGCCAGTGCACTCTCTGGAGTCACCGGGGTGCATCCCCAGAGGTGCCAGTGCACTCTCTGGACTCACTGCTCTACATCCCCAGTGGTGCCAGTTCACTCTCTGGACTCAAGGAACTGAATCCCCAGTGGTGCCAGTGCACTCTCTGGACTCACTGTACTGCATCCCCAGTGGTGCCTGTGAAGTCTCTGGACTCACTGCAGTGCATCCCAGTGGTGCCAGTGCAATCTCACGACTCACAGCAGTGCAGCTCCAGTTGGTGCCAGTGCACTCTCTGGACTCACTGCAGTGCATCCCCAGTGGTGCCAGTGCACTCTCTGGACTCACTGCATTGCATCCCCAGTGGTGCCAGTGCACTCTCTGGACTCACTGCAGTGCATCCCCTGTGGTGCCATTGCACTCTCAGGACTCACTGCACTGCATCCCCAGTGGTGCCAGTGCACTCTCTGGACTCACTGCACTGCATCCCCAGTGGTGCCTGTGAAGTCTCTGGACTCACTGCACTGCATCCCCAGTGGTGCCAGTGCACTCTCTGGACTCACTGCACTGCATCCCCATTGCTGACAGTGCCCTCTCTGGACTCAGTGCACTGCATCCCCAGTGGTGCCGCTGCACTCTCTGAAAACACCGGGGTGCAACCGCAGCGGTGCCAGTGCACTCTCTGCGCTCACGGCAGTGCATCCCCAGTGGTGCCAGTGCACTCTCTGGACTCACTGCAGTGCATCACCTGTGGTGCCAGTGCACTCTGTGGACTCAGTGCACTGCATCCCAGTGGTGCCAGTGCACTCTCTGTACGCACTGCACTGCATCCCAGTGGTGCCAGTGCACTCTCTGGACTCACTGCAGTGCATCCCCAGTGGTGCCAGTGCACTCTCTGGACTCACTGCACTGCATCCCCAGTGGTGCCAGTGCACTCTCTGGACTCACTGCACTGCATCCCCAGTGGTGCCAGTGCACTCTCTGGACTCACTGCACTGCATCCCCAGTGGTGCAGGTGCACTCTCTGGACTCACTGCAGTGCAAACCCAAAGGTGCCAGTGCATTCTCTGGACTCACTGCAGTGCATCCCCAATCGTACCAGTGCACTCTCTGGACTCACTGCACTGCATCCCCAGTGGTGCCAGTGCACTCTCTGGACTCACTGCACTGCATCCCCAGTGGTGCCAGTGCACTCTCTGGACTCAGTGCGCTGCATCCCAAGTGGTGCCAGTGCACTCTCTGGACTTGCCGGGGTGCATCCCCAGTGGTGCCAGTGCACTCTCTGGACTCACTGCATTGCATCCCCAGTGGTGCCAGTGCACTCTCTGGACTCACTGCAGTGCATACCCAGTGGTGCCAGTGCACTCTCTGGACTCACTGCAGTGCATCCCCAATCGTACCAGTGCACTCTCTGGACTCACTGCACTGCATCCCCACTGGTACCAGTGCACTCTCTGGACTCACTGCACTGCATCCCCAGTGGTGCCAGTGCACTCTCTGGACTCACTGCACTGCATCCCCAGTGGTGCCAGTGCACTCTCTGGACTCACTGCACTGCATCCCCAGTGGTGACAGTGCACTCTCTGGACTTGCCGGGGTGCATCCCCAGTGGTGCCAGTGCACTCTCTGGAGTCACCGGGGTGCATCCCCAGAGGTGCCAGTGCACTCTCTGGACTCACTGCACTGCATCCCCAGTGGTGCCAGTGCACTCTCTGGACTCACTGAACTGAATCCCCAGTGGTGCCAGTGCACTCTCTGGACTCACTGCACTGCATCCCCAGTGCTGACAGTGCACTCTCTGGACTCACTGCACTGCATCCCCAGTGGTGCCAGTGTACTCTCTGGACTCAGTGCACTGCATCCCCAGTGGTGCCACTGCACTCTCTGGACTCACTGCAGTGCATCCCCAGTGGTGCCAGTGCACTCTCTGGACTCACTGCACTGCATCCCCAGTGGTGCCAGTGCACTCTCTGGACTCACTGCAGTGCGTCACCAGTGGTGCCAGTGCACTCTCTGGACTCACTGCACTGCATCCACAGTGGTGCCTGTGAAGTCTCTGGTCTCACTGCACTGCATCCCCAGTGGTGCCAGTGCACTCTCTGGACTCACTGCACTGCATCCCCATTACTGACAGTGCCCTCTCTGGACTCAGTGCACTGCATCGCCAGTGGTGCCAGTTCACTCTCTGGACTAAATGCACTGCATCCCCAGTGGTGCCAGTGGCTCTCTGGACTCATTGCACTGCATCACCAGTGGTGCCAGTGCACTCTCTGGACTCACTGCAGTGCATCCACAGTGGCGCCAGTGTACTCTCTTAACTCACTGCACTGCATCACCAGTGGTGCCAGTGCACTCTCTGGACTCACTGCACTGCATCCCCAATGGTGCCACTGCACTCTCTGGACTCACTGAACTGCATCCCCAAGGTGCCAGTGCACTCTCTGGACTCACTGCACTGCATCCCCAGTGGTGACAGTGCACTCTCTGGACTCACTGCACTGCATCCCCCCTGGTGCCAGTGCACTCTCTGGACTCACTGCACTGCATCCCCAGTGGTGCCAGTGCACTCTCTGAAAACACCGGGGTGTAACCGCAGCGGTGCCAGTGCACTCTCTGCACTCACGGCACTGCATCCCCAGTGGTGCCAGTGCACTCTCTGGACTCACTGCAGTGTATCCCCTGTGGTGCCAGTGCACTCTGTGGACTCAGTGCACTGCATCCCTGTGGTGCCAGTGCACTCTCTGGACTCACTGCAGTGCATCCCAAGTGGTGCCAGTGCACTCTCTGGACTCACTGCACTGCATCCCAATGGTGCCAGTGCACTCTCTGGACTCACTGCAGTGCATCCCCCGTGGTGCCAGTGCACTCTCTGGACTCACTGCAGTGCATCCCCAGTGGTGCCAGTGCACTCTCTGGACTCACTGCACTGCATCCCCAGTGGTGCCAGTGCACTCTCTGGACTCACTGCAGTCCATCCCCAGTGGTGCCAGTGCACTCTCTGGACTCACTGCACTGCATCCACAGTGGTGCCAGTGCACTCTCTTTACTCACTGCACTGCATCCCCAGTGGTGCCAGTGCACTCTCTGGACTCACTGCACTGCATCCCCAGTGGTGCCAGTGCACTCTCTGGACTCACTGCACTGCATAACCAGTGGTGCCAGTGCACTCTCTGGACTCACTGCAGTGCATCCCCAGTGGTGCCAGTGCACTCTCTGGACTCACTGCACTGCATCCCCAGTGGTGCCAGTGCACTCTCTGGACGTGCCGGGGTGCATCCTCAGTGGTGCCAGTGCACTCTCTGGACTCACTGCAGTGCATCCCCAGTGGTGCCAGTGCACTGTCTGGACTCACTGCATTCCCAGTGGTGCCAGGGCACTCTCTGGACTCACTGCACTGCATCCCCAGTGGTGCCTGTGAAGTCTCTGGACTCACTGCAGTGCATCCCCAATGGTGCCAGTGCACTCTTTGGACTCACTGCACTACATCCCCAGTGGAGCCACTGTACTCTCTTTACTCACTGCACTGCATCCCCAGTGGTGCCAGTTCACTCTCTGGACTCACTGCACTGCATCCCCAGTGGTGCCAGTGCACTCTCTGGACTCACTGCAGTGCATCCCCAGTGGTGCCAGTGCACTCTCTGGACTCACTGCAGTGCATCCCCAGTGGTGCCAGTGCACTCTCTGGACTCACTGCACTGCATCCCCAGTGGTGCCAGTGCACTCTCTGGACTCACTGCAGTGCATCCCCTTTTGTGTCAGTGCACTCTCTGCACTCACTGCACTGCATCCCCAGTGGTGCCAGTGCACTCTCTGGACTCACTGCACTGCATCCCCAGTGGTGCCTGTGAAGTCTCTGGTCTCACTGCACTGCATCCCCAGTGGTGCCAGTGCACTCTCTGGACTCACTGCACTGCATCCCCATTGCTGACAGTGCCCTCTCTGGACTCAGTGCACTGCATCCCCAGTGGTGCCAGTTCACTCTCTGGACTAAATGCACTGCATCCCCAGTGGTGCCAGTGGCTCTCTGGACTCATTGCACTGCATCACCAGTGGTGCCAGTGCACTCTCTGGACTCACTGCAGTGCATCAACAGTGGCGCCAGTGTACTCTCTTAACTCACTGCACTGCATCACCAGTGGTGCCAGTGCACTCTCTGGACTCACTGCACTGCATCCCCAATGGTTCCACTGCACTCTCTGAACTCACTGCACTGCATCCCCAGTGGTGCGAGTGCACTCTCTGGACTCACTGCAGTGCATTTCCAGTGGTGCCAGTGTAGTCTCTGGACTCACTGCACTGCATCCCCAGTGGTGCCAGTGCACTCTCTGGACTCACTGAACTGCATCCCCAAGGTGCCAGTGCACTCTCTGGACTCACTGCACTGCATCCCCAGTGGTGCCAGTGCACTCTCTGGACTCACTGCACTGCATCCCCAGTGGTGCCAGTGCACTCTCTGGACTCACTGCACTGCATCCCCCGTGGTGCCAGTGCACTCTCTGGACTCACTGCACTGCATCCCCAGTGGTGCCACTGCACTCTCTGAAAACACCGGGGTGCAACCGCAGCGGTGCCAGTGCACTCTCTGCACTCACGGCACTTCATCCCCAGTGGTGCCAGTGCACTCTCTGGACTCACTGCAGTGTATCCCCTGTGGTGCCAGTGCACTCTGTGGACTCAGTGCACTGCATCCCTGTGGTGCCAGTGCACTCTCTGGACTCACTGCAGTGCATCCCAAGTGGTGCCAGTGCACTCTCTGGACTCACTGCACTGCATCCCAATGGTGCCAGTGCACTCTCTGGAGTCACTGCAGTGCATCCCCACTGGTGCCAGTGCACTCTCTGGACTCACTGCAGTGCATCCCCAGTGGTGCCAGTGCACTCTCTGGACTCACTGCACTGCATCCCCAGTGGTGCCAGTGCACTCTCCGGACTCACTGCAGTCCATCCCCAGTGGTGCCAGTGCACTCTCTGGACTCACTGCACTGCATCCCCAGTGGTGCCAGTGCACTCTCTTTACTCACTGCACTGCATCCCCAGTGGTGCCAGTGCACTCTCTGTAGTCACTGCACTGCATCCCCAGTGGTGCCAGTGCACTCTCTGGACTCACTGCACTGCATACCCAGTGGTGCCAGTGTACTCTCTGGACTCACTGCACTGCATCCCAGGTGGTGCCAGTGCACTCTCTGGACTCACTGCACTGCATCCCCAGTGGTGCCAGTGCACTCTCTGGACTCACTGCACTGCATCCCCAGTGGTGCCAGTGCACTCTCTGGACTCACTGCAGTGCATCCCCAGTGGTGCCAGTGCACTGTCTGGACTCACTGCATTCCCAGTGGTGCCAGGGCACTCTCTGGACTCACTGCACTGCATCCCCAGTGGTGCCTGTGAAGTCTCTGGACTCACTGCAGTGCATCCCCAATGGTGCCAGTGCACTCTTTGGACTCAATGCACTGCATCCCCAGTGGAGCCACTGTACTCTCTTTACTCACTGCACTGCATCCCCAGTGGTGCCAGTTCACTCTCTGGACTCACTGCACTGCATCCCCAGTGGTGCCAGTGCACTCTCTGGACTCACTGCAGTGCATCCCCAGTGGTGCCAGTGCACTCTCTGGACTCACTGCACTGCATCCCCAGTGGTGCCAGTGCACTCTCTGGACTCACTGCACTGCATCCCCAGTGGTGCCAGTGCACTCTCTGGACTCACTGCAGTGCATCCCCTTTTGTGTCAGTGCACTCTCTGCACTCACTGCACTGCATCCCCAGTGGTGCCAGTGCACTCTCTGGACTCACTGCAGTGCATCCCCAGTGGTGCCTGTGAAGTCTCTGGTCTCACTGCACTGCATCCCCAGTGGTGCCAGTGCACTCTCTGGACTCACTGCACTGCATCCCCATTACTGACAGTGCCCTCTCTGGACTCAGTGCACTGCATCCCCAGTGGTGCCAGTTCACTCTCTGGACTAAATGCACTGCATCCCCAGTGGTGCCAGTGGCTCTCTGGACTCATTGCACTGCATCACCAGTGGTGCCAGTGCACTCTCTGGACTCACTGCAGTGCATCAACAGTGGCGCCAGTGTACTCTCTTAACTCACTGCACTGCATCACCAGTGGTGCCAGTGCACTCTCTGGACTCACTGCACTGCATCCCCAATGGTTCCACTGCACTCTCTGAACTCACTGCACTGCATCCCCAGTGGTGCCAGTGCACTCTCTGGACTCACTGCAGTGCATTTCCAGTGGTGCCAGTGTAGTCTCTGGACTCACTGCACTGCATCCCCAGTGGTGCCAGTGCACTCTCTGGACTCACTGAACTGCATCCCCAAGGTGCCAGTGCACTCTCTGGACTCACTGCACTGCATCCCCAGTGGTGCCAGTGCACTCTCTGGACTCACTGCACTGCATCCCCAGTGGTGCCAGTGCACTCTCTGAAAACACCGGGGTGCAACCGCAGCGGTGCCAGTGCACTCTCTGGACTCACGGCACTGCATCCCCAGTGGTGCCAGTGCACTCTCTGGACTCACTGCAGTGCATCCCCAGTGGTGCCAGTGCACTCTCTGGACTCACTGCACTGCATCCCAGTGGTGCCAGTGCACTCTCTGGACTCACTGCAGTGCATCCCCAGTGGTGCCAGTGCACTCTCTGGACTCACTGCAGTGCATCCCCAGTGGTGCCAGTGCACTCTCTGGACTCACTGCAGTGCATCCCCAGTGGTGCCAGTGCACTCTCTGGACTCACTGCAGTGCATCCCCAGTGGTGCCAGTGCACTCTCTGGACTCACTGCACTGCATCCCCAGTGGTGCCAGTGCACTCTCTGGACTCACTGCAGTCCATCCCCAGTGGTGCCAGTGCACTCTCTGGACTCACTGCACTGCATCCACAGTGGTGCCAGTGCACTCTCTTTACTCACTGCACTGCATCCCCAGTGGTGCCAGTGCACTCTCTGGACTCACTGTACTGCATCCCCAGTGGTGCCAGTGCACTCTCTGGACTCACTGCACTGCATCCCCAGTGGTGCCAGTGCACTCTCTGGACTCACTGCACTGCATCCCCAGTGGTGCCAGTGCACTCTCTGGACTCACTGCAGTGCATCCCGAGTGGTGCCAGTGCACTCTCTGGACTCACTGCACTGCATCCCCAGTGGTGCCAGTGCACTCTCTGGACTTGCCGGGGTGCATCCCCAGTGGTGCCAGTGCACTCTGTGGACTCACTGCAGTGCATCCCCAGTGGTGCCAGTGCACTGTCTGGACTCACTGCATTCCCAGTGGTGCCAGGGCACTCTCTGGACTCATTTCACTGCATCCCCAGTGGTGCCTGTGAAGTCTCTGGACTCACTGCAGTGCATCCCCAATGGTGCCAGTGCACTCTTTGGACTCACTGCACTGCATCCCCAGTGGAGCCACTGTACTCTCTTTACTCACTGCAGTGCATCCCCAGTGGTGCCAGTTCACTCTCTGGACTCACTGCACTGCATCCCCAGTGGTGCCAGTGCACTCTCTGGACTCACTGCAGTGCATCCCCAGTTGTGCCAGTGCATTCTCTGGACTCACTGCAGTGCATCCCCAGTGGTGCCAGTGCACTCTCTGTAGTCACTGCACTGCATCCCCAGTGGTGCCAGTGCACTCTCTGGACTTGCCGGAGTGCATCCCCAGTGGTGCCAGTGCACTCTCTGGACTCACTGCAGTGCATCCCCAGTGGTGCCAGTGCACTGTCTGGACTCACTGCATTCCCAGTGGTGCGAGGGCACTCTCTGGACTCACTGCACTGCATCCCCAGTGGTGCCTGTGAAGTCTCTGGACTCACTGCAGTGCATGCCCAGTGGTGCCAGTGCACTCTTTGGACTCACTGCACTGCATCCCCAGTGGTGCCACTGTACTCTCTGGACTCACTACAATGCATCCCCAGTGGTGCCAGTGCCCTCTGTGGACTCACTGCACTACATCCCCAGTGGTGCCAGCGCACTCTCTGGACTCACTGCACTGCATCCCCAGTGGTGCCAGTGCACTCTCTGGACTCACTGCACTGCATCCCCATTGGTGACAGTGCACACTCTGGACTCACTGCAGTGCATCCCCAGTGGTGCTAGTGCACTCTCTGGACTCACTGCACTGCATCCCCTGTGGTGCCAGTGCACTCTCTCGACTCACTGCTCTGCGTTGCCATTGGTGCCAGTGCACTCTCTGGACTCATTGCAGTGCATCCCCAGTGGTGCCAATGCACTCTCTGGACTCACGGCACTGCATCCCCAGTGGTGCCAGTGCACTCTCTGGACTCACTGCACTGCATCCCCAGTGGTGCCAGTGCACTCTCAGGAGTCACTGCGCTGCATCCCCAGTGGTTCCAGTGCACTCTCTGGACTCACTGCACTGCAACTCCAGTGGTGCCAGTGCACTCTCTGGAGTCACTGCACTGCATCACCAGTGGTGCCAGTGCACTCTCTGGACTCACTGCACTGCATCCCAGGTGGTGCCAGTGCACTCTCTGGACTCACTGCAGTGCATCCCCAGTGGTGCCAGTGCACTCTCTGGACTCACTGCAGTGCATCCCCAGTGGTGCCAGTGCACTCTCTGGACTCACTGCACTGCATCCCAGTGGTGCCAGTGCACTCTCTGGACTCACTGCAGTGCATCCCCAGTGGTGCCAGTGCACTCTCTGGACTCACTGCAGTGCATCCCCAGTGGTGCCAGTGCACTCTCTGGACTCACTGCAGTGCATCCCCAGTGGTGCCAGTGCACTCTCTGGACTCACTGCAGTGCATCCCCAGTGGTGCCAGTGCACTCTCTGGACTCACTGCACTGCATCCCCAGTGGTGCCAGTGCACTCTCTGGACTCACTGCAGTCCATCCCCAGTGGTGCCAGTGCACTCTCTGGACTCACTGCACTGCATCCACAGTGGTGCCAGTGCACTCTCTTTACTCACTGCACTGCATCCCCAGTGGTGCCAGTGCACTCTCTGGACTCACTGTACTGCATCCCCAGTGGTGCCAGTGCACTCTCTGGACTCACTGCACTGCATCCCCAGTGGTGCCAGTGCACTCTCTGGACTCACTGCACTGCATCCCCAGTGGTGCCAGTGCACTCTCTGGACTCACTGCAGTGCATCCCGAGTGGTGCCAGTGCACTCTCTGGACTCACTGCACTGCATCCCCAGTGGTGCCAGTGCACTCTCTGGACTTGCCGGGGTGCATCCCCAGTGGTGCCAGTGCACTCTGTGGACTCACTGCAGTGCATCCCCAGTGGTGCCAGTGCACTGTCTGGACTCACTGCATTCCCAGTGGTGCCAGGGCACTCTCTGGACTCATTTCACTGCATCCCCAGTGGTGCCTGTGAAGTCTCTGGACTCACTGCAGTGCATCCCCAATGGTGCCAGTGCACTCTTTGGACTCACTGCACTGCATCCCCAGTGGAGCCACTGTACTCTCTTTACTCACTGCAGTGCATCCCCAGTGGTGCCAGTTCACTCTCTGGACTCACTGCACTGCATCCCCAGTGGTGCCAGTGCACTCTCTGGACTCACTGCAGTGCATCCCCAGTTGTGCCAGTGCATTCTCTGGACTCACTGCAGTGCATCCCCAGTGGTGCCAGTGCACTCTCTGTAGTCACTGCACTGCATCCCCAGTGGTGCCAGTGCACTCTCTGGACTTGCCGGAGTGCATCCCCAGTGGTGCCAGTGCACTCTCTGGACTCACTGCAGTGCATCCCCAGTGGTGCCAGTGCACTGTCTGGACTCACTGCATTCCCAGTGGTGCGAGGGCACTCTCTGGACTCACTGCACTGCATCCCCAGTGGTGCCTGTGAAGTCTCTGGACTCACTGCAGTGCATGCCCAGTGGTGCCAGTGCACTCTTTGGACTCACTGCACTGCATCCCCAGTGGTGCCACTGTACTCTCTGGACTCACTACAATGCATCCCCAGTGGTGCCAGTGCCCTCTGTGGACTCACTGCACTACATCCCCAGTGGTGCCAGCGCACTCTCTGGACTCACTGCACTGCATCCCCAGTGGTGCCAGTGCACTCTCTGGACTCACTGCACTGCATCCCCATTGGTGACAGTGCACACTCTGGACTCACTGCAGTGCATCCCCAGTGGTGCTAGTGCACTCTCTGGACTCACTGCACTGCATCCCCTGTGGTGCCAGTGCACTCTCTCGACTCACTGCTCTGCGTTGCCATTGGTGCCAGTGCACTCTCTGGACTCATTGCAGTGCATCCCCAGTGGTGCCAATGCACTCTCTGGACTCACGGCACTGCATCCCCAGTGGTGCCAGTGCACTCTCTGGACTCACTGCACTGCATCCCCAGTGGTGCCAGTGCACTCTCAGGAGTCACTGCGCTGCATCCCCAGTGGTTCCAGTGCACTCTCTGGACTCACTGCACTGCAACTCCAGTGGTGCCAGTGCACTCTCTGGAGTCACTGCACTGCATCACCAGTGGTGCCAGTGCACTCTCTGGACTCACTGCACTGCATCCCAGGTGGTGCCAGTGCACTCTCTGGACTCACTGCAGTGCATCCCCAGTGGTGCCAGTGCACTCTCTGGACTCACTGCACTGCATCCCCAGTGGTGCCAGTGCCCTCTCTGGACTCACTGCACTGCATCCCCAGTGGTGCCAGTGCAGTCTCTGTGTTAGTGTTGGGGAGAATCGAATGGATGTTTTACTAATGTCTCTTAGGTAATGGGACCTACAGTATAATTAAGCATTGCCAAATGTACTTACATTATCAATTAATCTATGTATACTGGATACTTTGGGAGTACATTGAACAATCAAAAGAGTCATTGAAGGGGAACCTTGGGAGGGAACAGGTACAACCTGACCTTGGATTAAGGGCCTGGAAATGATGAAATGAGTTGAAGCAGAACCAAGAAACGGAGGGAGCACGCGTCGAGTAAGAAAGGTGAAAAGTTTAGCGGAGAGGAAGACTCCTTACTTCATCTGGACGACCACCAGAGTGCGCCACGCATGTGCAAAGGGGAGGGGAGCTAATTAGAATGAAAAGCGAGGCTGCTGTTGCAACCTGTAATGAATATGTATACCTGACGCAATATTGTATGTATAAATAACGGCTGGGAAGTAACGGGACTTGAAGCCAGATTTGGGCACCTGCCCCGGCTTCCAGCGCTGAATAAAGCACCTTCATATAATCACTTGGTGATTATGTGGTTGCTAGGCTAACATCTGGACTCACTGCAGTGCATCCCCAGTGGTGCCAGTGCCCTCTCTGGACTCACTGCACTGCATCCCCAGTGGTGCCAGTGCAGTCTCTGTGTTAGTGTTGGGGAGAATCGAATGGATGTTTTACTAATGTCTCTTAGGTAATGGGACCTACAGTATAATTAAGCATTGCCAAATGTACTTACATTATCAATTAATCTATGTGTACTGGATACTTAGGGAGTACATTGAACAATCTAAAGAGTCATTGAAGGGGAACCTTGGGAGGGAACAGGTACAACCTGACCTTAGATAAGGGCCTGGAAATAATGAAATGAGTTGAAGCAGAACCAAGAAACGGAGGGAGCACGCGTCGAGTAAGAAAGGTGAAAGGTTTAGCGGAGAGGAAGACTCCTTACTTCATCTGGACGACCACCTGGACGACCACCAGAGTGCGCCACGCATGTGCAAAGGGGAGGGGAGCTAATTAGAATGAAAAGCGAGGCTGCTGTTGCAACCTGTAAAGAATATGTATACCTGACGCAATATTGTATGTATAAATAACGGCTGGGAAGTAACGGGACTTGAAGCCAGATTTGATCACCTGCCCCGGCTTCCAGCGCTGAATAAAGCACCTTCATATAATCACTTGGTGATTATGTGGTTGCTAGGCTAACATCTGGACTCACTGCAGTGCATCCCCAGTGGTGCCAGTGCACTCTCTGGACTCACTGCACTGCATCCCCAGTGGTGCCAATGCACTCTCTGGACTCACTGCACTGCAACCCCAGTGGTGCCAGTGCACTCTCTGGACTCACTGCAGTGCATCCCCAGTGGTGCCAGTGCACTCTCTGAACTCACTGCAGTGCATCCCCAGTGGTGCCAGTGCACTCTGTGGACTCACTGCACTGCATCCCCAGTGGTGCCAGTGCACTCTCTGGACTCACTGCACTGCATCCCCAAGGTGCCAGTGCACTCTCTGGACTCACTGCACTGCATCCCCAGTGGTGCCAGTGCACTCTCTGGACTCACTGCACTGCATCCTCAGTGGTGACAGTGCACTCTCTGGACTCACTGCACTGCATCCCCAGTGGTGCCAGTGCACTCTCTGGACTCACTGCAGTGCATCCCCAGTGGTGCCACTGCACTCTCTGAAAACACCGGGGTGCAAACGCAGCGGTGCCAGTGCACTCTCTGCACTCACGGCAGTGCATACCCAGTGGTGCCAGTGCACTCTCTGGACTCACTGCAGTGCATCCCCTGTGGTGCCAGTGCACTCTGTGGACTCACTGCACTGCATCCCCAGTGCTGCCAGTGCACTCTCTGGACTCACTGCAGTGCATCCCCAGTGGTGCCAGTGCACTCTCTGGACTCAGTGCACTGCATCCCCAAGGTGCCAGTCACTCTCTGGACTCACTGCACTGCATCCCCAGTGGTGCCAGTGCACTCTCTGGACTCACTGCAGTGCATCCCCAGTGGTGCCAGTGCACTCTCTGGACTCACCGCAGTGCATCCCCACTGGTGCCAGTGCACTCTCTGGACTCACTGCAGTGCATCCCAAGTGGTGCCAGTGCACTCTCTGGACTCACCGCACTGCATCCCCAGTGGTGCCAGTGCACTCTCTGGACTCACTGCACTGCATCCCCAGTGGTGCCAGTGCACTCTCTTTACTCACTGCACTGCATCCCCATTGGTGCCAGTGCACTCTCTGGACTCACTGTACTGCATCCCCAGTGGTGCCAGTGCACTCTCTGACTCACTGCACTGCATCCCCAGTGGTGCCAGTGCACTCTCTGGATTCACTGCAGTGCATCCCCAGTGGTGCCAGTGCACTCTCTGGACTCACGGCAGTGCATCCCCAGTGGTGCCAGTGCACTCTCTGGACTCACGGCAGTGCATCCCCAGTGGTGCCAGTGCACTCTCTGGACTCACTGCACTGCATCCCCAGTGGTGCCAGTGCACTCTCTGGACTCACTGCACTGCATCCCCAGTGGTGCCAGTGCAGTCTCTGTGTTAGTATTGGGGAGAATCGAATGGATATTTTACTAATGTCTCTTAGGTAATGGGACCTACAGTATAATTAAGCATTGCCAAATGTACTTACATTATCAATTAATCTATGTATACTGGATACTTAGGGAGTACATTGAACAATCAAAAGAATCATTGAAGGGGAACCTTGGGAGGGAACAGGTACAACCTGACCTTGGATAAGGGCCTGGAAATGATGAAATGAGTTGAAGCAGAACCAAGAAACGGAGGGAGCACGCGTCGAGTAAGAAAGGTGAAAAGTTTAGCGGAGAGGAAGACTCCTTACTTCATCTGGACGACCACCAGAGTGCGCCACGCATGTGCAAAGGGGAGGGGAGCTAATTAGAATGAAAAGCGAGGCTGCTGTTGCAACCTGTAATGAATATGTATACCTGACGCAATATTGTATGTATAAATAACGGCTGGGAAGTAACGGGACTTGAAGCCAGATTTGGGCACCTGCCCCGGCTTCCAGCGCTGAATAAAGCACCTTCACATAATCACTTGGTGATTATGTGGTTGCTAGGCTAACATCTGGACTCACTGCAGTGCATCCCCAGTGGTGCCAGTGCACTCTCTGGACTCACTGCACTGCATCCCCAGTGGTGCCAGTGCACTCTCTGGACTCACTGCAGTGCATCCCCAGTGGTGCCAGTGCACTCCCTGGACTCACTGCAGTGCATCCCCAGTGGTGCCAGTGCACTCTCTGGACTCACTGCAGTGCATCCCCAGTGGTGCCAGTGCACTCCCTGGACTCACTGCAGTGCATCCCCAGTGGTGCCAGTGCACTCTCTGGACTCTCCGGGGTACATCCCCAGTGGTGCCAGTGCACTCTCTGGACTCACTGCACTGCTTCCCCAGTGGTGCCAGTGCACTCTCTGGACTCAGTGCGCTGCATCCCCAGTGGTGCCAGTGCACTCTCTGGACTTGCCGGGGTGCATCCCCAGTGGTGCCAGTGCACTCTCTGGACTCACTGCATTGCATCCCCAGTGGTGCCAGTGCACTCTCTGGACTCACGGCAGTGCATCCCCAGTGGTGCCAGTGCACTCTCTGGACTCACCGCAGTGCATCCCCAATCGTACCAGTGCACTCTCTGGACTCACTGCACTGCATCCCCAGTGGTGCCACTGCAACCTCTGGTCTCACTGCAGTGCATCCCCAGTGGTGCCAGTGCACTCTCTGGACTCACTGCAGTGCATCCCCAGTGGTACCAGTGCACTCTCTGGACTCACTGCACTGCATCCCCAGTGGTGACAGTGCACTCTCTGGACTTGCCGGGGTGCATCCCCAGTGGTGCCAGTGCACTCTCTGGAGTCACCGGGGTGCATCCCCAGAGGTGCCAGTGCACTCTCTGGACTCACTGCTCTACATCCCCAGTGGTGCCAGTTCACTCTCTGGACTCAAGGAACTGAATCCCCAGTGGTGCCAGTGCACTCTCTGGACTCACTGTACTGCATCCCCAGTGGTGCCTGTGAAGTCTCTGGACTCACTGCAGTGCATCCCAGTGGTGCCAGTGCAATCTCAGGACTCACAGCAGTGCAGCTCCAGTTGGTGCCAGTGCACTCTCTGGACTCACTGCAGTGCATCCCCAGTGGTGCCAGTGCACTCTCTGGACTCACTGCATTGCATCCCCAGTGGTGCCAGTGCACTCTCTGGACTCACTGCAGTGCATCCCCTGTGGTGCCATTGCACTCTCAAGACTCACTGCACTGCATCCCCAGTGGTGCCAGTGCACTCTCTGGACTCACTGCACTACATCCCCAGTGGTGCCTGTGAAGTCTCTGGACTCACTGCACTGCATCCCCAGTGGTGCCAGTGCACTCTCTGGACTCACTGCACTGCATCCCCATTGCTGACAGTGCCCTCTCTGGACTCAGTGCACTGCATCCCCAGTGGTGCCACTGCACTCTCTGAAAACACCAGGGTGCAACCGCAGCGGTGCCAGTGCACTCTCTGCGCTCACGGCAGTGCATCCCCAGTGGTGCCAGTGCACTCTCTGGACTCACTGCAGTGCATCCCCTGTGGTGCCAGTGCACTCTGTGGACTCAGTGCACTGCATCCCAGTGGTGCCAGTGCACTCTCTGGACTCACTGCAGTGCATCCCCAGTGGTGCCAGTGCACTCTCTGGACTCACTGCACTGCATCCCCAGTGGTGCCAGTGCACTCTCTGGACTCACTGCACTGCATCCCCAGTGGTGCCAGTGCACTCTCTGGACTCACTGCACTGCACCCCCAGTGGTGCGAGTGCACTCTCTGGACTCACTGCACTGCATCCCCAGTGGTGCCAGTGCACTCTCTGGACTCACTGCACTGCATCCCCAGTGGTGCCAGTGCACTCTCTGGACTCACTGCACTGCATCCCAAGTGGTGCCAGTGCACACTCTGGACTTGCCGGGGTGCATCCCCAGTGGTGCCAGTGCACTCTCTGGACTCACTGCATTGCATCCCCAGTGGTGCCAGTGCACTCTCTGGACTCACTGCAGTGCATACCCAGTGGTGCCAGTGCACTCTCTGGACTCACTGCAGTGCATCCCCAATCGTACCAGTGCACTCTCTGGACTCACTGCACTGCATCCCCACTGGTACCAGTGCACTCTCTGGACTCACTGCACTGCATCCCCAGTGGTGCCAGTGCACTCTCTGGACTCACTGCACTGCATCCCCAGTGGTGCCAGTGCACTCTCTGGACTCACTGCACTGCATCCCCAGTGGTGACAGTGCACTCTCTGGACTTGCCGGGGTGCATCCCCAGTGGTGCCAGTGCACTCTCTGGAGTCACCGGGGTGCATCCCCAGAGGTGCCAGTGCACTCTCTGGACTCACTGCACTACATCCCCAGTGGTGCCAGTTCACTCTCTGGACTCACTGAACTGAATCCCCAGTGGTGCCAGTGCACTCTCTGGACTCACTGTACTGCATCCCCAGTGGTGCCTGTGAAGTCTCTGGACTCATTGCAGTGCATCCCCAGTGGTGCCAGTGCAATCTCAGGACTCACATCAGTGCAGCTCCAGTTGGTGCCAGTGCACTGTCTGGACTCACTGCACTGCATCCCCAGTGCTGACAGTGCACTCTCTGGACTAACTGCACTGCATCCCCAGTGGTGCCAGTGTACTCTCTGGACTCAGTGCACTGCAACCCCAGTGGTGCCACTGCACTCTCTGGACTCACTGCAGTGCATCCCCAGTGGTGCCAGTGCACTCTCTGGACTCACTGCACTGCATCCCCAGTGGTGCCAGTGCACTCTCTGGACTCACTGCAGTGCATTCCCTTTTGTGCCAGTGCACTCTCTACACTCACTGCACTGCATCCCCAGTGGTGCCAGTGCACTCTCTGGACTCACTGCACTGCATCCACAGTGGTGCCTGTGAAGTCTCTGGTCTCACTGCACTGCATCCCCAGTGGTGCCAGTGCACTCTCTGGACTCACTGCACTGCATCCCCATTACTGACAGTGCCCTCTCTGGACTCAGTGCACTGCATCGCCAGTGGTGCCAGTTCACTCTCTGGACTAAATGCACTGCATCCCCAGTGGTGCCAGTGGCTCTCTGGACTCATTGCACTGCATCACCAGTGGTGCCAGTGCACTCTCTGGACTCACTGCAGTGCATCCACAGTGGCGCCAGTGTACTCTCTTAACTCACTGCACTGCATCACCAGTGGTGCCAGTGCACTCTCTGAACTCACTGCACTGCATCCCCAATGGTGCCACTGCACTCTCTGGACTCACTGAACTGCATCCCCAAGGTGCCAGTGCACTCTCTCGACTCACTGCAGTGCATCCCCAGTGGTGACAGTGCACTCTCTGGACTCACTGCACTGCATCCCCCGTGGTGCCAGTGCACTCTCTGGACTCACTGCACTGCATCCCCAGTGGTGCCAGTGCACTCTCTGAAAACACCGGGGTGCAACCGCAGCGGTGCCAGTGCACTCTCTGCACTCACGGCACAGCATCCCCAGTGGTGCCAGTGCACTCTCTGGACTCACTGCAGTGTATCCCCTGTGGTGCCAGTGCACTCTGTGGACTCAGTGCACTGCATCCCTGTGGTGCCAGTGCAATCTCTGGACTCACTGCAGTGCATCCCCAGTGGTGCCAGTGCACTCTCTGGACTCACTGCACTGCATCCCAATGGTGCCAGTGCACTCTCTGGACTCACTGCAGTGCATCCCCAGTGGTGCCAGTGCACTCTCTGGACTCACTGCAGTGCATCCCCAGTGGTGCCAGTGCACTCTCTGGACTCACTGCACTGCATCCCCAGTGGTGCCAGTGCACTCTCTGGACTCACTGCAGTCCATCCCCAGTGGTGCCAGTGCACTCTCTGGACTCACTGCACTGCATCCACAGCGGTGCCAGTGCACTCTCTTTACTCACTGCACTGCATCCCCAGTGGTGCCAGTGCACTCTCTGGACTCACTGCACTGCATCCCCAGTGGTGCCAGTGCACTCTCTGGACTCACTGCACTGCATACCCAGTGGTGCCAGTGCACTCTCTGGACTCACTGCAGTGCATCCCCAGTGGTGCCAGTGCACTCTCTGCACTCACTGCAGTGCATCCCCAGTGGTGCCAGTGCACTCTCTGGACTCACTGTACTGCATCCCCAGTGGTGCCAGTGCACTCTCTGGACTTGCCGGGGTGCATCCCCAGTGGTGCCAGTGCACTCTCTGGACTCACTGCAGTGCATCCCCAGTGGTGCCAGTGCACTGTCTGGACTCACTGCATTCCCAGTGGTGCCAGGGCACTCTCTGGACTCACTGCACTGCATCCCCAGTGGTGCCTGTGAAGTCTCTGGACTCAGTGCAGTGCATCCCCAATGGTGCCAGTGCACTCTTTGGACTCACTGCACTGCATCCCCAGTGGTGCCACTGTACTCTCTGGACTCACTACACTGCATCCCCAGTGGTGCCAGTGCCCTCTGTGGACTCACTGCACTGTATCCCAGTGGTGCCAGTGCACTCTCTGGACTAACTGCACTGCATCCCCAGTGGTGACAGTGCACTCTCTGGACTCACTGCAGTGCATCCCCTTTTGTGTCAGTGCACTCTCTGCACTCACTGCACTGCATCCCCAGTGGTGCCAGTGCACTCTCTGGACTCACTGCACTGCATCCCCAGTGGTGCCTGTGAAGTCTCTGGTCTCAATGCACTGCATCCCCAGTGGTGCCAGTGCACTCTCTGGACTCACTGCACTGCATCCCCTTTGCTGACAGTGCCCTCTCTGGACTCAGTGCACTGCATCCCCAGTGGTGCCAGTTCACTCTCTGGACTAAATGCACTGCATCCCCAGTGGTGTCAGTGGCTCTCTGGACTCATTGCACTGCATCACCAGTGGTGCCAGTGCACTCTCTGGACTCACTGCAGTGCATCAACAGTGGCGCCAGTGTACTCTCTTAACTCACTGCACTGCATCACCAGTGGTGCCAGTGCACTCTCTGGACTCACTGCACTGCATCCCCAATGGTGCCACTGCACTCTCTGAACTCACTGCACTGCATCCCCAGTGGTGCCAGTGCACTCTCTGGACTCACTGCAGTGCATTTCCAGTGGTGCCAGTGTAGTCTCTGGATTCACTGCACTGCATCCGCAGTGGTGCCAGTGCACTCTCTGGACTCACTGAACTGCATCCCCAAGGTGCCAGTGCACTCTCTGGACTCACTGCACTGCATCCCCAGTGGTGCCAGTGCACTCTCTGGACTCACTGCAGTGCATCCCCAGTGGTGCCAGTGCACTCTCTGGACTCACTGCACTGCATCGCCCATGGTGCCAGTGCACTCTCTGGACTCACTGCACTGCATCCCCAGTGGTGCCACTGCACTCTCTGAAAACACCGGGGTGCAACCGCAGCGGTGCCAGTGCACTCTCTGGACTCACGGCACTGCATCCCAGTGGTGCCAGTGCACTCTCTGGACTCACTGCACTGCATACCCAGTGGTGCCAGTGCACTCACTGGACTCACTGTACTGCATCATCTGTGGTGCCAGTGCACTCTCTGGACTCACTGCAATGCATCCCCAGTGGTGCCAGTGCACTCTCTGGACTCACTGCACTGCATCCCCAGTGGTGCCAGTGCACTCTCTGGACTCACTGCACTGTATCCCCAGTGGTGCCAGTGCACTCACTGGATTCACTGCAGTGCATCCCCAGTGGTGCCAGTGCACTCTCTGGACTCACTGCACTGCATCCCCAGTGGTGCCAGTGCACTCTGTGGACTCACTGCAGTGCATCCCCAGTGGTGACAGTGCACTCTCTGGACTCACTGCAGTGCATCCCCAGTGGTGCCAGCGCACTCTCTGGACTCACTGCAGTGCATCCCCAGTGGTGCCAGTGCACTCTCTGGACTCACTGCACTGCATCCCCAGTGGTGCCAGTGCACTCTCTGGAGTAACTGCAGTGCATCCCCGCTGGTGCCAAAGCACTCTCTGGACTCCCGGCACCGCATCCCCAGTGGTGCCAGTGCACTCTCTGGACTCACTGCACTGCATCCCCAGTGGTGCCAGTGCACTCTCTGGAGTCACAGCACTGCATCCCCAGTGGTGCCAGTGCACTCTCTGGACTCACTGCAGTGCATCCCCAGTGGTGCCAGTGCACTCTCTGGACTCACTGAAGTGCATCCCCAGTGGTGCCAGTGCACTCTCTGGACTCACTGAAGTGCATTCTCAGTGGTGCCAGTGCACTCTCTGGACTCAGTGCAGTGCATCCCCAGTGGTGCCAGTGCACTCACTGGACTCACTGCACTGCATCCCCAGTGGTGCCAGTGCACTCTCTGGACTCACTGCACTGCATCACCAGTGGTGCCTCTGCACTCTCTGGACTCACTGCACTGCTTCCCCAGTGGTGCCAGTGCACTCACTGGACTCACTGCAGTGCATCCCCACTGGTGCCAGTGCACTCTCTGGGCTCACTGCAGTGCATCCCCAGTGGTGCCAGTGCACTCTCTGGACTCACTGCACTGCATCCCCAGTGGTGCCTGTGCGCTCTCTGGAGTCACAGCACTGCATCCCCAGTGGTGCCAGTGCAATCTCTGGACTCACTGTACTGCATCCCCAGTGGTGCCAGTGCACTCTCTGGACTCACTGAAGTGCATTCTCAGTGGTGCCAGTGCACTCTCTGGACTCACAGAACTGAATCCCCAGTGGTGCCAGTGCACTCTCTGGACTCACAGAACTGCATCCCCAGTGGTGCCAGTGCACTCTCTGGACTCACTGCACTGCATCCCCAGTGGTGCCAGTGCACTCTCTGGACTCACTGCACTGCATCCCTAGTGGTGCCACTGCACTCTCTGGACTCACTGCACTGCTTCCCCAGTGGTGCCAGTGCACTCTCTGGACTCACTGCACTGCATCCCCGGTGGTGCCAGTGCACTCACTGGACTCACTGCAGTGCATCCCCAGTGGTGCCAGTGCACTCTCTGGACTCACTGCACTGCATCCCCAGTGGTGCCAGTGCACTCTCTGGACTCACTGCACTGCATCCCCCGTGGTGCCAGTGCACTCTCTGGACTCACTGCACTGCATCCCCAGTGGTGCCAGTGCACTCTCTGAAAACACAGGGGGGGGACCGCAGCGGTGCCAGTGCACTCTCTGCACTCACGGCACAGCATCCCCAGTGGTGCCAGTGCACTCTCTGGACTCACTGCAGTGTATCCCCTGTGGTGCCAGTGCACTCTGTGGACTCACTGCAGTCCATCCCCAGTGGTGCCAGTGCACTCTCTGGACTCACTGCACTGCATCCACAGCGGTGCCAGTGCACTCTCTTTACTCACTGCACTGCATCCCCAGTGGTGCCAGTGCACTCTCTGGACTCACTGCACTGCATCCCCAGTGGTGCCAGTGCACTCTCTGGACTCACTGCACTGCATACCCAGTGGTGCCAGTGCACTCTCTGGACTCACTGCAGTGCATCCCCAGTGGTGCCAGTGCACTCTCTGGACTCACTGCAGTGCATCCCCAGTGGTGCCAGTGCACTCTCTGGACTTGCCGGGGTGCATCCCCAGTGGTGCCAGTGCACTCTCTGGACTCACTGCAGTGCATCCCCAGTGGTGCCAGTGCACTGTCTGGACTCACTGCATTCCCAGTGGTGCCAGGGCACTCTCTGGACTCACTGCACTGCATCCCCAGTGGTGCCTGTGAAGTCTCTGGACTCAGTGCAGTGCATCCCCAATGGTGCCAGTGCACTCTTTGGACTCACTGCACTGCATCCCCAGTGGTGCCACTGTACTCTCTGGACTCACTACACTGCATCCCCAGTGGTGCCAGTGCCCTCTGTGGACTCACTGCACTGTATCCCAGTGGTGCCAGTGCACTCTCTGGACTCACTGCACTGCATCCCCTTTTGTGTCAGTGCACTCTCTGCACTCACTGCACTGCATCCCCAGTGGTGCCAGTGCACTCTCTGGACTCACTGCACTGCATCCCCAGTGGTGCCTGTGAAGTCTCTGGTCTCAATGCACTGCATCCCCAGTGGTGCCAGTGCACTCTCTGGACTCACTGCACTGCATCCCCTTTGCTGACAGTGCCCTCTCTGGTCTCAGTGCACTGCACCCCAGTGGTGCCAGTTCACTCTCTGGACTAAATGCACTGCATCCCCAGTGGTGTCAGTGGCTCTCTGGACTCATTGCACTGCATCCCCAGTGGTGCCAGTGCACTCTCTGGACTCACTGCACTGCATCCACAGCGGTGCCAGTGCACTCTCTTTACTCACTGCACTGCATCCCCAGTGGTGCCAGTGCACTCTCTGGACTCACTGCACTGCATCCCCAGTGGTGCCAGTGCACTCTCTGGACTCACTGCACTGCATACCCAGTGGTGCCAGTGCACTCTCTGGACTCACTGCAGTGCATCCCCAGTGGTGCCAGTGCACTCTCTGGACTCACTGCAGTGCATCCCCAGTGGTGCCAGTGCACTCTCTGGACTTGCCGGGGTGCATCCCCAGTGGTGCCAGTGCACTCTCTGGACTCACTGCAGTGCATCCCCAGTGGTGCCAGTGCACTGTCTGGACTCACTGCATTCCCAGTGGTGCCAGGGCACTCTCTGGACTCACTGCACTGCATCCCCAGTGGTGCCTGTGAAGTCTCTGGACTCAGTGCAGTGCATCCCCAATGGTGCCAGTGCACTCTTTGGACTCACTGCACTGCATCCCCAGTGGTGCCACTGTACTCTCTGGACTCACTACACTGCATCCCCAGTGGTGCCAGTGCCCTCTGTGGACTCACTGCACTGTATCCCAGTGGTGCCAGTGCACTCTCTGGACTCACTGCACTGCATCCCCTTTTGTGTCAGTGCACTCTCTGCACTCACTGCACTGCATCCCCAGTGGTGCCAGTGCACTCTCTGGACTCACTGCACTGCATCCCCAGTGGTGCCTGTGAAGTCTCTGGTCTCAATGCACTGCATCCCCAGTGGTGCCAGTGCACTCTCTGGACTCACTGCACTGCATCCCCTTTGCTGACAGTGCCCTCTCTGGTCTCAGTGCACTGCACCCCAGTGGTGCCAGTTCACTCTCTGGACTAAATGCACTGCATCCCCAGTGGTGTCAGTGGCTCTCTGGACTCATTGCACTGCATCACCAGTGGTGCCAGTGCACTCTCTGGACTCACTGCAGTGCATCAACAGTGGCGCCAGTGTACTCTCTTAACTCACTGCACTGCATCACCAGTGGTGCCAGTGCACTCTCTGGACTCACTGCACTGCATCCCCAATGGTGCCACTGCACTCTCTGAACTCACTGCACTGCATCCCCAGTGGTGCCAGTGCACTCTCTGGACTCACTGCAGTGCATTTCCAGTGGTGCCAGTGTAGTCTCTGGATTCACTGCACTGCATCCCCAGTGGTGCCAGTGCACTCTCTGGACTCACTGAACTGCATCCCCAAGGTGCCAGTGCACTCTCTGGACTCACTGCACTGCATCCCCAGTGGTGCCAGTGCACTCTCTGGACTCACTGCACTGCATCCTCAGTGGTGACAGTGCACTCTCTGGACTCACTGCACTGCATCGCCCATGGTGCCAGTGCACTCTCTGGACTCACTGCACTGCATCCCCAGTGGTGCCACTGCACTCTCTGAAAACACCGGGGTGCAACCGCAGCGGTGCCAGTGCACTCTCTGGACTCACGGCATTGCATCTCAGTGTTGCCAGTGCACTCTCTGGACTCACTGCAGTGCATCCCCAGTGGTGCCAGTGCACTCACTGGACTCACTGTACTGCATCATCTGTGGTGCCAGTGCACTCTCTGGACTCACTGCAATGCATCCCCAGTGGTGCCAGTGCACTCTCTGGACTCACTGCACTGCATCCCCAGTGGTGCCAGTGCACTCTCTGGACTCACTGAACTGTATCCCCAGTGGTGCCAGTGCACTCACTGGATTCACTGCAGTGCATCCCCAGTGGTGCCAGTGCACTCTCTGGACTCACTGAAGTGCATCCCCAGTGGTGCCAGTGCACTCTGTGGACTCACTGCACTGCATCCCCAGTGGTGACAGTGCACTCTCTGGACTCACTGCAGTGCATCCCCAGTGGTGACAGTGCACTCTCTGGACTCACTGCAGTGCATCCCCAGTGGTGCCAGTGCACTCTCTGGACTCACTGCACTGCATCCCCAGTGGTGCCAGTGCACTCTCTGGAGTAACTGCAGTGCATCCCCAGTGGTGCCAGTGCACTCTCTGGACTCACTGAAGTGCATCCCCAGTGGTGCCAGTGCACTCTCTGGACTCACTGCACTGCATCCCCAGTGGTGCCAGTGCACTCTCTGGAGTCACAGCACTGCATCCCCAGTGGTGCCAGTGCACTCTCTGGACTCACTGCAGTGCATCCCCAGTGGTGCCAGTGCACTCTCTGGACTCACTGAAGTGCATCCCCAGTGGTGCCAGTGCACTCTCTGGACTCACTGAAGTGCATTCTCAATGGTGCCAGTGCACTCTCTGGACTCAGTGCAGTGCATCCCCAGTGGTGCCAGTGCACTCTCTGGACTCACTGCACTGCATCACCAGTGGTGCCTCTGCACTCTCTGGACTCACTGCACTGCTTCCCCAGTGGTGCCAGTGCACTCACTGGACTCACTGCAGTGCATCCCCACTGGTGCCAGTGCACTCTCTGGGCTCACTGCAGTGCATCCCCAGTGGTGCCAGTGCACTCTCTGGACTCACTGCACTGCTTCCCCAGTGGTGCCAGTGCACTCTCTGGACTCACTGCACTGCATCCCCAGTGGTGCCAGTGCACTCTCTGGACTCACTGCACTGCATCCCCAGTGGTTCCAGCGCACTCTCTGGACTCACTGCACTGCATCCCCAGTGGTGCTAGTGCACTCTGTGGACACACTGCAGTGCATCCCCAGTGGTGCCAGTGCACTCTCTGGACTCACTGTACTGCACCCCCAGTGGTGCCAGTGCACTCACTGGACTGACTGCACTGCATCCCCAGTGGTGCCCGTGCACTCTCTGGACTCACTGCACTGCATCCCCACTGGTGCCAGTGTACTCTCTGGACTCACTGCACTGCATCCCCAGTGGTGCCAGTGCACTCACTGGACTCACTGGACACATCCCCAGTGGTGCCAGTGCACTCTCTGGACTCACTGCAGTGCATCCCCAGTGGTGCCAGTGCACTCTCTGGACTCACTGCACTGCATCCCCACTGGTTCCAGTGTACTCTCTGGACTCACTGCAGTGCATCCCCAGTGGTGCCAGTGCACTCTCTGGACTCACTGCACTGCATCCCCAGTGGTGTCAGTGCACTCTCTGGACTCACTGAAGTGCATCCCCAGTTGTGCCAGTGCACTCTCTGGACTCAATGCACTGCATCCCCAGTGGTGCCAGTGCACTCTCTGGACTCACTGCACTGCATCCCCAGTGGTGCCAGTGCAATCTCTGGACTCACTGAAGTGAATCCTAGTGGTGCCAGTGCACTCTCTGGACTCACTGCAGTGCATCCCCAGTGGTGCCAGTGCACTCTCTGGACTCACTGTACTGCATCACCAGTGGTGCCAGTGCACTCTCTGGACTCACTGCAGTGCATTCCCAGTGGTGCCAGTGCACTCTTTGGACTCACTGCACTGCAGCCCCATTGGTGCCAGTGCACTCTCTGGACTCACTGCACTGCATCACAGGTGGTGCCAGTGCACTCTCTGGACTCACTGCACTGCATCCCCAGTGGTGCCAGTGCACTCTCTGGACTCACTGCACTGCATCCCCAGTGGTGCCAGTGCACTCTCTGCACTCACTTCTCTGCATTCCCAGTGGTGCCAGTGAAGTCTCTGGACTCACTGCACTGCATCCACAGTGGTGCCAGTGCAATCTCTGGACTCACTGCAGTGCATCACCAGTGGTGCCAGTGCACTCTCTGGACTGACTGCAGTGCATCCCCAGTGGTGCCAGTGCACTCTCTGGACTCACTGCAGTGCATCCCCAGTGGTGCCAGTGCACTCTCTGGACTCACTGCACTGCATCCCCAGTGGTGCAAGTGCACTCTCTCGAGTCACGGCACTACATCCCCAGTGGTGCCAGTGCACTCACTGGACTCACTGTACTGCATCATCTGTGGTGCCAGTGCACTCTCTGGACTCACTGCACTGCATCCCCAGTGGTGCCAGTGCACTCTCTGGACTCACTGCACTGTATCCCCAGTGGTGCCAGTGCACTCACTGGATTCACTGCAGTGCATACCCAGTGGACCAGTGCACTCTCTGGACTCACTGCACTGCATCCCCAGTGGTGCCAGTGCACTCTCTGGACTCACTGCACTGCATCCCCAGTGGTGACAGTGCACTCTCTGGACTCACTGCAGTGCATCCCCAGTGGTGACAGTGCACTCTCTGGACTCACTGCAGTGCATCCCCAGTGGTGCCAGTGCACTCTCTGGACTCACTGCACTGCATCCCCAGTGGTGCCAGTGCAGTCTCTGGAGTAACTGCACTGCATCCCCACTGGTGCCAAAGCACTCTCTGGACTCCCGGCACCGCATCCCCAGTGGTGGCAGTGCACTCTCTGGACTCACTGCACTGCATCCCCAGTGGTGCCAGTGCACCTTCTGGAGTCACAGCACTGCATCCCCAGTGGTGCCAGTGCACTCTCTGGACTCACTGAAGTGCATTCCCAGTGGTGCCAGTGCACTCTCTGGACTCACTGAAGTGCATTCTCAGTGGTGCCAGTGCACTCTCTGGACTCACTGCAGTGCATCCCCAGTGGTGCCAGTACACTCACTGGACTCACTGCACTGCATCCCCAGTGGTGCCAGTGCACTCTCTGGACTCACTGCACTGCATCACCAGTGGTGCCTCTGCACTCTCTGGACTCACTGCACTGCTTCCCCAGTGGTGCCAGTGCACTCACTGGACTCACTGCAGTGCATCCCCACTGGTGCCAGTGCACTCTCTGGGCTCACTGCAGTGCATCCCCAGTGGTGCCAGTGCACTCTCTGGACTCACTGCAGTGCATCCCCAGTGGTGCCTGTGCGCTCTCTGGAGTCACAGCACTGCATCCCCAGTGGTGCCAGTGCACTCTCTGGACTCACTGAAGTGCATTCTCAGTGGTGCCAGTGCACTCTCTGGACTCACTGCACTGCATCCCCAGTGGTGCCAGTGCACTCTCTGGACTCACTGAACTGCATCCCCAGCGGTGCCAGTGCACTCTCTGGACTCACTGCACTGCATCACAGGTGGTGCCAGTGCACTCTCTGGACTCACTGCACTGCATCCCTAGTGGTGCCACTGCACTCTCTGGACTCACTGCACTGCTTCCCCAGTGGTGCCAGTGCACTCTCTGGACTCACTGCACTGCATCCCCAGTGGTGACAGTGCACTCACTGGACTCACTGCAGTGCATCCCCACTGGTGCCAGTGCACTCTCTGGACTCACTGCACTGCATCCCCAGTGGTGCCAGTGCACTCTCTGGACTCACTGAAGTGCATCCCCAGTGGTGCCAGTGCACTCTCTGGACTCACTGCAGTGCATCCCCAGTGGAGCCAGTGCACTCTCTGGACTCACTGCTGTGCATCCGCAGTGGTGTCATTGCACTCTCTTGAGTCACTGCACTGCATCTCCAGTGGTGCCAGTGCACTCTCTGGACTCACTGCACTGCATCCCCAGTGCTGCCAGTGCACTCTCTTGAGTCACTGCACTGCATCCCCTGTGGTGCAAGAGCACTCTCTGGACTCACAGCAGTGCATCCCCAGTGGTGCCAGTGCACTCTCTGGACTCACTGAAGTGCATCCCCAGTGGTGCCAGTGCACTCTCTGGACTCACTGAAGTGCATTCTCAATGGTGCCAGTGCACTCTCTGGACTCAGTGCAGTGCATCCCCAGTGGTGCCAGTGCACTCACTGGACTCACTGCACTGCATCCCCAGTGGTGCCAGTGCACTCTCTGGACTCACTGCACTGCATCACCAGTGGTGCCTCTGCACTCTCTGGACTCACTGCACTGCTTCCCCAGTGGTGCCAGTGCACTCACTGGACTCACTGCAGTGCATCCCCACTGGTGCCAGTGCACTCTCTGGGCTCACTGCAGTGCATCCCCAGTGGTGCCAGTGCACTCTCTGGACTCACTGCACTGCATCCCCATTGGAGCCTGTGCGCTCTCTGGAGTCACAGCACTGCATCCCCAGTGGTGCCAGTGCAATCTCTGGACTCACTGCAGTGCATCCCCAGTGGTGCCAGTGCACTCTCTGGACTCACTGAAGTGCATTCTCAGTGGTGCCAGTTCACTCTCTGGACTCACTGCACTGCATCCCCGGTGGTGCCAGTGCACTCACTGGACTCACTGCAGTGCATCCCCAGTGGTGCCAGTGCACTCTCTGGACTCACTGCACTGCATCCCCAGTGGTGCCAGTGCACTCTCTGGACTCACTGCACTGCATCCCCAGTGGTTCCAGCGCACTCTCTGGACTCACTGCACTGCATCCCCAGTGGTGCTAGTGCACTCTGTGGACACACTGCAGTGCATCCCCAGTGGTGCCAGTGCACTCTCTGGACTCACTGTACTGCACCCCCAGTGGTGCCAGTGCACTCACTGGACTGACTGCACTGCATCCCCAGTGGTGCCAGTGCACTCTCTGGACTCACTGCACTGCATCCCCACTGGTGCCAGTGTACTCTCTGGACTCACTGCACTGCATCCCCAGTGGTGCCAGTGCACTCTCTGGACTCACTGGACACATCCCCAGTGGTGCCAGTGCACTCTCTGGACTCACTGCAGTGCATCCCCAGTGGTGCCAGTGCACTCTCTGGACTCACTGCACTGCATCCCCACTGGTGCCAGTGTACTCTCTGGACTCACTGCAGTGCATCCCCAGTGGTGCCAGTGCACTCTCTGGACTCACTGCACTGCATCCCCAGTGGTGTCAGTGCACTCTCTGGACTCACTGAAGTGCATCCCCAGTTGTGCCAGTGCACTCTCTGGACTCAATGCACTGCATCCCCAGTGGTGCCAGTGCACTCTCTGGACTCACTGCACTGCATCCCCAGTGGTGCCAGTGCAATCTCTGGACTCACTCAAGTGAATCCTAGTGGTGCCAGTGCACTCTCTGGACTCACTGCAGTGCATCCCCAGTGGTGCCAGTGCACTCTCTGGACTCACTGTACTGCATCACCAGTGGTGCCAGTGCACTCTCTGGACTCACTGCAGTGCATTCCCAGTGGTGCCAGTGCACTCTTTGGACTCACTGCACTGCAGCCCCATTGGTGCCAGTGCACTCTCTGGACTCACTGCACTGCATCACAGGTGGTGCCAGTGCACTCTCTGGACTCACTGCACTGCATCCCCAGTGGTGCCAGTGCACTCTCTGGACTCACTGCACTGCATCCCCAGTGCTGCCAGTGCACTCTCTGCACTCACTTCTCTGCATTCCCAGTGGTGCCAGTGAAGTCTCTGGACTCACTGCACTGCATCCACAGTGGTGCCAGTGCAATCTCTGGAGTCACTGCAGTGCATCACCAGTGGTGCCAGTGCACTCTCTGGACTCACTGCACTGCATCCCCAGTGGTGCCAGTGCACTCTCTGGACTCACTGCAGTGCATCCCCAGTGGTGCCAGTGCACTCTCTGGACTCACTGCACTGCATCCCCAGTGGAGCAAGTGCACTCTCTCGAGTCACGGCACTACATCCCCAGTGGTGCCAGTGCACTCACTGGACTCACTGTACTGCATCATCTGTGGTGCCAGTGCACTCTCTGGACTCACTGCACTGCATCCCCAGTGGTGCCAGTGTACTCTCTGGACTCACTGCACTCTATCCCCAGTGGTGCCAGTGCACTCACTGGATTCACTGCAGTGCATACCCAGTGGTGCCAGTGCACTCTCTGGACTCACTGCACTGCATCCCCAGTGGTGCCAGTGCACTCTCTGGACTCACTGCACTGCATCCCCAGTGGTGACAGTGCACTCTCTGGACTCACTGCAGTGCATCCCCAGTGGTGACAGTGCACTCTCTGGACTCACTGCAGTGCATCCCCAGTGGTGCCAGTGCACTCTCTGGACTCACTGCACTGCATCCCCAGTGGTGCCAGTGCAGTCTCTGGAGTAACTGCACTGCATCCCCACTGGTGCCAAAGCACTCTCTGGACTCCCGGCACCGCATCCCCAGTGGTGCCAGTGCACTCTCTGGACTCACTGCACTGCATCCCCAGTGGTGCCAGTGCACCTTCTGGAGTCACAGCACTGCATCCCCAGTGGTGCCAGTGCACTCTCTGGACTCACTGAAGTGCATTCCCAGTGGTGCAAGTGCACTCTCTGGACTCACTGAAGTGCATTCTCAGTGGTGCCAGTGCACTCTCTGGACTCACTGCAGTGCATCCCCAGTGGTGCCAGTACACTCACTGGACTCACTGCAGTGCATCCCCAGTGGTGCCAGTGCACTCTCTGGACTCACTGCACTGCATCACCAGTGGTGCCTCTGCACTCTCTGGACTCACTGCACTGCTTCCCCAGTGGTGCCAGTGCACTCACTGGACTCACTGCAGTGCATCCCCACTGGTGCCAGTGCACTCTGTGGACTCACTGCACTGCATCCCCAGTGGTGCCAGTGCACTCTCTGGACTCACTGCAGTGCATCCCCAGTGGTGCCTGTGCGCTCTCTGGAGTCACAGCACTGCATCCCCAGTGGTGCCAGTGCACTCTCTGGACTCACTGAAGTGCATTCTCAGTGGTGCCAGTGCACTCTCTGGACTCACTGCACTGCATCCCCAGTGGTGCCAGTGCACTCTCTGGACTCACTGAACTGCATCCCCAGTGGTGCCAGTGCACTCTCTGGACTCACTGCACTGCATCCCCAGTGCTGCCAGTGCACTCTCTGGACTCACTGCACTGCATCCCTAGTGGTGCCACTGCACTCTCTGGACTCACTGCACTGCTTCCCCAGTGGTGCCAGTGCACTCTCTGGACTCACTGCACTGCATCCCCAGTGGTGACAGTGCACTCACTGGACTCACTGCAGTGCATCCCCACTGGTGCCAGTGCACTCTCTGGACTCACTGCACTGCATCCCCAGTGGTGCCAGTGCACTCTCTGGACTCACTGAAGTGCATCCCCAGTGGTGCCAGTGCACTCTCTGGACTCACTTCAGTGCATCCCCAGTGGTGCTAGTACACTCTCTGGACTCACTGCAGTGCATCCCCAGTGGAGCCAGTGCACTCTCTGGACTCACTGCTGTGCATCCGCAGTGGTGCCATTGCACTCTCTTGAGTCACTGCACTGCATCTCCAGTGGTGCCAGTGCACTCTCTGGACTCACTGCACTGCATCCCCAGTGCTGCCAGTGCACTCTCTTGAGTCACTGCACTGCATCCCCTGTGGTGCAAGAGCACTCTCTGGACTCACAGCAGTGCATGCCCAGTGGTGCCAGTGCACTCTCTGGACTCACTGCACTGCATCCCCAGTGGTGCCAGTGCACTCACTGGACTCACTGCACTGCATCCCCAGTGGTGCTAGTGCACTGTGTGGACTCACTGTACTGCATCCCCAGTGGTGCCAGTGCAATCTCTGGACTCACTGCAGTGCATCCCCAGTGGTGCCAGTGCACTCTCAGGACTCACTGCACTGCATCCCCAGTGGGGCCAGTGCACTCTCTGGACTCACTGCACTGCATCCCCAGTAGTGACAGTGCACTCTCTGGACTCAATGCAGTGCATCCCCAGTGGTGCCAGTGCACTCTCTGGACTCACTGCACTGCATCCCCAGTAGTGCCAATGCACTCTCTGGACTCACTGCACTGCATCCCCAGTGCTGCCAGTGCACTCACTGGATTCACTGCACTGCATCCCCAGTGGTGCCAGTGCACTCTCTGGACTCACTGCACTGCATCTCCAGTGGTGCCAGTGCACTCTGTGGACTCACTGTACTGCATCCCCAGTGGTGACAGTGCACTCTCTGGACTCACTGCAGTGCATCCCCAGTGGTGCCAGTGCACTCTCTGGACTCACTGCACTGCATCCCCACTGGTGCCAGTGCACTCCCTGGACTCACTGCAGTGCATCCCCAGTGGTGCCAGTGCAGTCTCTGGAGTAACTGCAGTGCATCCCCACTGGTGCCAAAGCACTCTCTGGACTCACTGCAGTGCATCCCCAGTGGTGCCACTGCACTCTCTGGACTCACTGCAGTGCATCCCCAGTGGTGCCAGTGCACTCTCTGGACTCATTGAAGTGCATTCTCAGTGGTGCCAGTGCACTCTCTGGACTCACTGCAGTGCATCCCCAGTGGTGCCAGTACACTCACTGGACTCACTGCACTGCATCCCCAGTGGTGCCAGTGCACTCTCTGGACTCACTAAACTGCATCCCCAGTGGTGCCACTGCACTCTCTGGACTCACTGCACTGCTTCCCCAGTGGTGCCAGTGCACTCTCTGGACTCACTGCAGTGCATCACCACTGGTGCCAGTGCACTCTCTGGGCTCACTGCAGTGCATCCCCAGTGGTGCCAGTGCACTCTCTGGACTCACTGCACTGCATCCCCAGTGGTGCCAGTGCACTCTCTGGACTCACTGCACTGCATCCCCAGTGGTGCCAGTGCACTCTCTGGACTCACTGCACTGCATCCCCGGTGGTGCCAGTGCAGTCTCTGGAGTAACTGCACTGCATCCCCACTGGTGCCAAAGCACTCTCTGGACTCCCAGCACCGCATCCCCAGTGGTGCCAGTGCACTCTCTGGACTCACTGCACTGCATCCCCAGTGGTGCCAGTGCACTCTCTGGACTCACTGCACTGCATCCCCAGTGGTGCCAGTGCACTCTCTGGACTCACTGAAGTGCATTCTCAGTGGTGCCAGTGCACTCTCTGGACTCACTGCACTGCATCCCCAGTGGTGCCAGTACACTCACTGGACTCACTGCACTGCATCCCCAGTGGTGCCAGTGCACTCTCTGGACTCACTAAACTGCATCACCAGTGGTGCCACTGCACTCTCTGGACTCACTGCACTGCTTCCCCCGTGGTGCCAGTGCACTCACTGGACTCACTGCAGTGCATCCCCACTGGTGCCAGTGCACTCTCTGGGCTCACTGCAGTGCATCCCCAGTGGTGCCAGTGCACTCTCTGGACTCACTGCACTGCATCCCCAGTGGTGCCAGTGCGCTCTCTGGAGTCACAGCACTGCATCCCCAGTGGTGCCAGTGCAATCTCTGGACTCACTGCACTGAATCCCCAGTGGTGCCAGTGCACTCTCTGGACTCACTGCACTGCATCCCCGGTGGTGCCAGTGCAGTCTCTGGAGTAACTGCACTGCATCCCCACTGGTGCCAAAGCACTCTCTGGACTCACTGCACTGCATCCCCAGTGGTGCCAGTGCACTCTCTGGACTCACTGCACTGCATGCCCAGTGGTGCCAGTGCACTCTCTGGACTCACTGTACTGCATACCCACTGGTGCCAGTGCACTCTGTGGACTCACTGTACTGCATCCCCAGTGGTGACAGTGCACTCTCTGGACTCACTGCAGTGCATCCCCAGTGGTGCCAGTGCACTCTCTGGACTCACTGCAGTGCATCCCCAGTGGTGCCAGTGCACTCTCTGGACTCACTGCAGTGCATCCCCAGTGGCGCCAGTGCACTCTCTTTACTCACTGCACTGCATCCCCAGTGGTGCCAGTGCACTCTCTGGACTCACTGCACTGCATCCCCAGTGGTGCCAGTGCACTCTCTGGACTCACTGCAGGGCATCCCCAGTGGTGCCAGTGCACTCTCTGGACTCACTGCAGTGCATCCCGAGTGGTGCCAGTGCACTCTCTGGACTCACTGTACTGCACCCCCAGTGGTGCCAGTGCACTCACTGGACTGACTGCACTGCATCCCCAGTGGTGCCAGTGTACTCTCTGGACTCACTGCACTGCATCCCCACTGGTGCCAGTGTACTCTCTGGACTCACTGCACTGCATCCCCAGTGGTGCCAGTGCACTCACTGGACTCACTGGACACATCCCCAGTGGTGCCAGTGCACTCTCTGGACTCACTGCAGTGCATCCCCAGTGGTGCCAGTGCACTCTCTGGACTCACTGCACTGCATCCCCACTGGTGCCAGTGTACTCTGTGGACTCACTGCAGTGCATCCCCAGTGGTGCCAGTGCACTCTCTGGACTCACTGCACTGCATCCCCACTGGTGCCAGTGCACTCTCTGGACTCACTGAAGTGCATCCCCAGTAGTGCCAGTGCACTCTCTGGACTCAATGCACTGCATCCCCAGTGGTGCCAGTGCACTCTCTGGACTCACTGCACTGCATCCCCAGTGGTGCCAGTGCAATCTCTGGACTCACTGTAGTGCATCCCCAGTGGTGCCAGTGCACTCTCTGGACTCACTGCAGTGCATCCCCAGTGGTGCCAGTGCACTCACTGGACTCACTGCAGTGCATCCCCACTGGTGCCAGTGCACTCTCTGGACTCACTGCACTGCATCCCCAGTGGTGCCAGTGCACTCTCTGGACTCACTGCACTGCAGCCCCATTGGTGCCAGTGCACTCTCTGGACTCACTGCACTGCATCACAGGTAGTGCCAGTGCACTCTCTGGACTCACTGCACTGCATCCCCAGTGGTGCCAGTGCACTCTCTGGACTCACTGCACTGCATCCCCAGTGGTGCCAGTGCACTCTCTGCACTCACTTCTCTGCATTCCCAGTGGTGCCAGTGAAGTCTCTGGACTCACTGCACTGCATCCCCAGTGGTGCCAGTGCAATCTCTGGACTCACTGCACTGCATCACCAGTGGTGCCAGTGCACTCTGGACTCACTGCACTGCATCCCCAGTGGTGCCAGTGTACTCTCTGGACTCACTGCAGTGCATCCCCAGTGGTGCCAGTGCACTCTCTGGACTCACTGCACTGCATCCCCAGTGGTGCAAGTGCACTCTCTCGAGTCACTGCACTACATCCCCAGTGGTGCCAGTGCACTCACTGGACTCACTGTACTGCATCATCTGTGGTGCCAGTGCACTCTCTGGACTCACTGCAATGCATCCCCAGTGGTGCCAGTGCACTCTCTGGACTCACTGCACTGCATCCCCAGTGGTGCCAGTGCACTCTCTGGACTCACTGCACTGTATCCCCAGTGGTGCCAGTGCACTCACTGGATTCACTGCAGTGCATCCCCAGTGGTGCCAGTGCACTCTCTGGACTCACTGCACTGCATCCCCAGTGGTGACAGTGCACTCTGTGGACTCACTGCACTGCATCCCCAGTGGTGACAGTGCACTCTCTGGACTCACTGCAGTGCATCCCCAGTGGTGACAGTGCACTCTCTGGACTCACTGCAGTGCATCCCCAGTGGTGCCAGTGCACTCTCTGGACTCACTGCACTGCATCCCCAGTGGTGCCAGTGCAGTCTCTGGAGTAACTGCAGTGCATCCCCACTGGTGCCAAAGCACTCTCTGGACTCCCGGCACCGCATCCCCAGTGGTGCCAGTGCACTCTCTGGACTCACTGCACTGCATCCCCAGTGGTGCCAGTGCACTCTCTGGAGTCACAGCACTGCATCCCCAGTGGTGCCAGTGCACTCTCTGGACTCACTGAAGTGCATCCCCAGTGGTGCCAGTGCACTCTCTGGACTCACTGAAGTGCATTCTCAGTGGTGCCAGTGCACTCTCTGGACTCACTGCAGTGCATCCCCAGTGGTGCCAGTACACTCACTGGACTCACTGCACTGCATCCCCAGTGGTGCCAGTGCACTCTCTGGACTCACTAAACTGCATCACCAGTGGTGCCTCTGCACTCTCTGGACTAACTGCACTGCTTCCCCAGTGGTGCCAGTGCACTCACTGGACTCACTGCAGTGCATCCCCACTGGTGCCAGTGCACTCTCTGGGCTCACTGCAGTGCATCCCCAGTGGTGCCAGTGCACTCTCTGGACTCACTGCACTGCATCCCCAGTGGTGCCTGTGCGCTCTCTGGAGTCACAGCACTGCATCCCCAGTGGTGCCAGTGCAATCTCTGGACTCACTGCACTGCATCCCCAGTGGTGCCAGTGCACTCTCTGGACTCACTGAAGTGCATTCTCAGTGGTGCCAGTGCACTCTCTGGACTCACTGCAGTGCATCCCCAGTGGTGCCAGTGCACTCTCTGGACTCACTGAACTGCATCCCCAGTGGTTCCAGTGCACTCTCTGGACTCACTGCACTGCATCCCCAGTGCTGCCAGTGCACTCTCTGGACTCACTGCACTGCATCCCTAGTGGTGCCACTGCACTCTCTGGACTCACTGCACTGCTTCCCCAGTGGTGCCAGTGCACTCTCTGGACTCACTGCAGTGCATCCCCAGTGCTACCAGTGCACTCACTGGACTCACTGCAGTGCATCCCCACTGGTGCCAGTGCACTCTGTGGACTCACTGCACTGCATCCCCAGTGGTGCCAGTGCACTCTCTGGACTCACCGCACTGCATCCCCAGTGGTTCCAGCGCACTCTCTGGACTCACTGAACTGCATCCCCAGTGGTGCCAGTACACTCTCTGGACTCACTGCAGTGCATCCCCAGTGGTGCCAGTGCACTCTCTGGACTCACTGCAGTGCATCCCCAGTGCAGCCAGTGCACTCTCTGGACTCACTGCAGTGCATCCGCAGTGGTGCCATTGCACTCTCTGGACTCACTGCACTGCATCTCCAGTGGTGCCAGTGCACTCTCTGGACTCACTGCACTGCATCCCCAGTGCTGCCAGTGCACTCTCTTGAGTCACTGCACTGCATCCCCTGTGGTGCAAGAGCACTCTCTGGACTCACAGCAGTGCATCACCAGTGGTGCCAGTGCACTCTCTGGACTCACTGCACTGCATCCCCAGTGGTGCCAGTGCACTCTCTGGACTCACTGAAGTGCATCCCCAGCGGTGCCTGTGCGCTCTCTGGAGTCACAGCACTGCATCCCCAGTGGTGCCAGTGCAATCTCTGGACTCACTGCACTGCATCCCCAGTGGTGCCAGTGCACTCTCTGGACTCACTGAAGTGCATTCTCAGTGGTGCCAGTGCACTCTCTGGACTCACTGCACTGCATCCCCAGTGGTGCCAGTGCACTCTCTGGACTCACTGAACTGCATCCCCAGTGGTGCCAGTGCACTCTCTGGACTCACTGCACTGCATCCCCAGTGCTGCCAGTGCACTCTCTGGACTCACTGCACTGCATCCCTAGTGGTGCCACTGCACTCTCTGGACTCACTGCACTGCTTCCCCAGTGGTGCCAGTGCACTCTCTGGACTCACTGCACTGCATCCCCAGTGGTGCCAGTGCACTCACTGGACTCACTGCAGTGCATCCCCACTGGTGCCAGTGCACTCTGTGGACTCACTGCAGTGCATCCCCAGTGGTGCCAGTGCACTCTCTGGACTCACTGAAGTGCATTCTCAGTGGTGCCAGTGCACTCTCTGGACTCACTGCAGTGCATCCCCAGTGGTTCCAGTACACTCTCTGGACTCACTGCAGTGCATCCCCAGTGGTGCCAGTGCACTCTCTGGACTCACTGCAGTGCATCCCCAGTGCAGCCAGTGCACTCTCTGGACTCACTGCAGTGCATCCGCAGTGGTGCCATTGCACTCTCTGGACTCACTGCACTGCATCTCCAGTGGTGCCAGTGCACTCTCTGGACTCACTGCACTGCATCCCCAGTGCTGCCAGTGCACTCTCTTGAGTCACTGCACTGCATCCCCAGTGGTGCAAGAGCACTCTCTGGACTCACAGCAGTGCATCACCAGTGGTGCCAGTGCACTCTCTGGACTCACTGCACTGCATCCCCAGTGGTGCCAGTGCACTCTCTGGACTCACTGCACTGCATCCCCAGTGGTGCTAGTGCACTGTGTGGACTCACTGTACTGCATCCCCAGTGGTGCCAGTGCAATCTCTGGACTCACTGCAGTGCATCCCCAGTGGTGCCAGTGCACTCTCAGGACTCACTGCACTGCATCCCCAGTGGGGCCAGTGCACTCTCTGGACTCACTGCACTGCATCCCCAGTAGTGACAGTGCACTCTCTGGACTCACTGCAGTGCATCCCCAGTGGTGCCAGTGCACTCTCTGGACTCACTGCACTGCATCCCCAGTAGTGCCAGTGCACTCTCTGGACTCACTGCACTGCATCCCCAGTGGTGCCAGTGCACTCTCTGGACTCACTAAACTGCATCACCAGTGGTGCCTCTGCACTCTCTGGACTCACTGCACTGCTTCCCCAGTGGTGCCAGTGCACTCACTGGACTCACTGCAGTGCATCCCCACTGGTGCCAGTGCACTCTCTGGGCTCACTGCAGTGCATCCCCAGTGGTGCCAGTGCACTCTCTGGACTCACTGCACTGCATCCCCAGTGGTGCCTGTGCGCTCTTTCGAGTCACAGCACTGCATCCCCAGTGGTGCCAGTGCAATCTCTGGACTCACTGCACTGCATCCCCAGTGGTGCCAGTGCACTCTCTGGACTCACTGAAGTGCATTCTCAGTGGTGCCAGTGCACTCTCTGGACTCACTGCACTGCATCCCCAGTGGTGCCAGTGCACTCTCTGGACTCACTGAACTGCATCCCCAGTGGTGCCAGTGCACTCTCTGGACTCACTGGAGTGCATCCCCAGTGCTGCCAGTGCACTCTCTGGACTCACTGCACTGCATCCCTAGTGGTGCCACTGCACTCTCTGGACTCACTGCACTGCTTCCCCAGTGGTGCCAGTGCACTCTCTGGACTCACTGCACTGCATCCCCACTGGTGCCAGTGCACTCTCTGGACTCACTGCAGTGCATCCCCACTGGTGCCAGTGCACTCTCTGGACTCACTGCACTGCATCCCCAGTGGTGCCAGTGCACTCTCTGGACTCACTGAACTGCATCCCCAGTGGTGCTAGTGCACTCTGTGGACTCACTGCAGTGCATCCCCAGTGGTGCCAGTGCACTCTCTGGACTCACTGAAGTGCATTCTCAGTGGTGCCAGTGCACTCTCTGGACTCACTTCAGTGCATCCCCAGTGGTGCCAGTACACTCTCTGGACTCACTGCAGTGCATCCCCAGTGGTGCCAGTGCACTCTCTGGACTCACTGCAGTGCATCCCCAGTGGTGCCAGTGCACTCTCTGGACTCACTGCAGTGCATCCGCAGTGGTGCCATTGCACTCTCTGGACTCACTGCACTGCATCTCCAGTGGTGCCAGTGCACTCTCTGGACTCACTGCACTGCATCCCCAGTGCTGCCAGTGCACTCTCTTGAGTCACTGCACTGCATCCCCTGTGGTGCAAGAGCACTCTCTGGACTCACAGCAGTGCATCACCAGTGGTGCCAGTGCACTCTCTGGACTCAAAGCACTGCATCCCCAGTGGTGCCAGTGCACTCTCTGGACTCACTGCACTGCATCCCCAGTGGTGCTAGTGCACTGTGTGGACTCACTGTACTGCATCCCCAGTGGTGCCAGTGCAATCTCTGGACTCACTGCAGTGCATCCCCAGTGGTGCCAGTGCACTCTCAGGACTCACTGCAGTGCATCCCCAGTGGGGCCAGTGCACTCTCTGGTCTCACTGCACTGCATTCGCAGTAGTGACAGTGCACTCTCTGGACTCACTGCAGTGCATCCCCAGTGGTGCCAGTGCACTCTCTGGACTCACTGCACTGCATCCCCAGTAGTGCCAGTGCACTCTCTGGACTCACTGCACTGCATCCCCAGTGGTGCCAGTGCACTCTCTGGACTCACTAAACTGCATCACCAGTGGTGCCTCTGCACTCTCTGGACTCACTGCACTGCTTCCCCAGTGGTGCCAGTGCACTCACTGGACTCACTGCAGTGCATCCCCACTGGTGCCAGTGCACTCTCTGGGCTCACTGCAATGCATCCCCAGTGGTGCCAGTGCACTCTCTGGACTCACTGCACTGCATCCCCAGTGGTGCCTGTGCGCTCTCTGGAGTCACAGCACTGCATCCCCAGTGGTGCCAGTGCAATCTCTGGACTCACTGCACTGCATCCCCAGTGGTGCCAGTGCACTCTCTGGACTCACTGAAGTGCATTCTCAGTGGTGCCAGTGCACTCTCTGGACTCACTGCACTGCATCCCCAGTGGTGCCAGTGCACTCTCTGGACTCACTGAACTGCATCCCCAGTGGTGCCAGTGCACTCTCTGGACTCACTGCAGTGCATCCCCAGTGCTGCCAGTGCACTCTCTGGACTCACTGCACTGCATCCCTAGTGGTGCCACTGCACTCTCTGGACTCACTGCACTGCTTCCCCAGTGGTGCCAGTGCACTCTCTGGACTCACTGCACTGCATCCCCAGTGGTGCCAGTGCACTCACTGGACTCACTGCAGTGCATCCCCACTGGTACAAGTGCACTCTCTGGACTCACTGCACTGCATCCCCACTGGTGCCAGTGCACTCTCTGGACTCACTGCACTACATCCCCAGTGGTTCCAGCGCACTCTCTGGACTCACAGCACTGCATCCCCAGTGGTGCTAGTGCACTCTGTGGACTCACTGCAGTGCATCCCCAGAGGTGCCAGTGCACTCTCTGGACTCACTGAAGTGCATTCTCAGTGGTGCCAAGTGCACTCTCTGGACTCACTTCAGTGCATCCCCAGTGGTGCCAGTACACTCTCTGGACTCACTGCAGTGCATCCCCAGTGGTGCCAGTGCACTCTCTGGACTCACTGCAGTGCATCCCCAGTGGTGCCAGTGCACTCTCTGGACTCACTGCAGTGCATCCGCAGTGGTGCCATTGCACTCTCTGGACTCACTGCACTGCATCTGCAGTGGTGCCAGTGCACTCTCTGGACTCACTGCACTGCATCCCCAGTGCTGCCAGTGCACTCTCTTGAGTCACTGCACTGCATCCCCTGTGGTGCAAGAGCACTCTCTGGACTCACAGCAGTGCATCACCAGTGGTGCCAGTGCACTCTCTGGACTCACTGCACTGCATCCCCAGTGGTGCCAGTGCACTCTCTGGACTCACTGCACTGCATCCCCAATGGTGCTAGTGCACTGTGTGGACTCACTGTACTGCATACCCAGTGGTGCCAGTGCAATCTCTGGACTCACTGCAGTGCATCCCCAGTGGTGCCAGTGCACTCTCAGGACTCACTGCACTGCATCCCCAGTGGGGCCAGTGCACTCTCTGGACTCACTGCACTGCATCCCCAGTAGTGACAGTGCACTCTCTGGACTCACTGCACTGCATCCCGAGTGGTGCCAGTGCACTCTCTGGACTCACTGCACTGCATCCCCAGTAGTGCCAGTGCACTCTGTGGACTCACTGTACTGCATCCCCAGTGGTGCCAGTGCACTCTGTGGACTCACTGTACTGCATCCCCAGTGGTGACAGTACACTCTCTGGACTCACTGTGCTGCATCCCCAGTGGTGCCAGTGCACTCTCTGGACTCACTGCAGTGCATCCCCACTGGTGCCAGTGTACTCTCTGGACTCACTGCAGTGCATCCCCAGTGGTGCCAGTGCAGTCTCTGGAGTAACTGCAGTGCATCCCCACTGGTGCCAAAGCACTCTCTGGACTCACTGCAGTGCATCCCCAGTGGTGCCACTGCACTCTCTGGACTCACTGCAGTGCATCCCCAGTGGTGCCAGTGCACTCTCTGGACTCATTGAAGTGCATTCTCAGTGGTGCCAGTGCACTCTCTGGACTCACTGCAGTGCATCCCCAGTGGTGCCAGTGCACTCTCTGGACTCACTAAACTGCATCCCCAGTGGTGCCACTGCACTCTCTGGACTCACTGCACTTCTTCCCCAGTGGTGCCAGTGCACTCACTGGACTCACTGCAGTGCATCCCCACTGGTGCCAGTGCACTCTGTGGACTCACTGCAGTGCATCCCCAGTGGTGCCAGTGCACTCTCTGGACTCACTGCACTGCATCCCCAGTGGTGCCAGTGCGCTCTCTGGAGTCACAGCACTGCATCCCCAGTGGTGCCAGTGCAATCTCTGGACTCACTGCACTGCATCCCCGGTGGTGCCAGTGCAGTCTCTGGAGTAACTGCACTGCATCCCCACTGGTGCCAAAGCACTCTCTGGACTCCCAGCACCGCATCCCCAGTGGTGCCAGTGCACTCTCTGGACTCACTGCACTGCATCACCAGTGGTGCCACTGCACTCTCTGGACTCACTGCACTGCTTCCCCAGTGGTGCCAGTGCACTCACTGGACTGACTGCAGTGCATCCCCACTGGTGCCAGTGCACTCTCTGGGCACACTGCAGTGCATCCCCAGTGGTGCCAGTGCACTCTCTGGACTCACTGCACTGCATCCCCAGTGGTGCCTGTGCGCTCTCTGGAGTCACAGCACTGCATTCTCAGTGGTTCCAGTGCACTCTCTGGACTCACTGCACTGCATCCCCAGTGGTGCCAGTGCACTCTCTGGACTCACTGAACTGCATCCCCAGTGGTGCCAGTGCACTCTCTGGACTCACTGCACTGCATCCCCAGTGCTGCCAGTGCACTCTCTTGAGTCACTGCGCTGCATCCCCTGTGGTGCCAGTGCACTCTCTGGACTCACTGCACTGCATCCCCAGTGGTTCCAGCGCACTCTCTGGACTCACTGCACTGCATCCCCAGTAGTGCTAGTGCACTCTGTGGACTCACTGCACTGCATCCCCAGTGGTGCCAGTGCACTCTCTGGACTCACTGAAGTGCATTCTCAGTGGTGCCACTGCACTCTCTGGACTCACTTCAGTGCATCCCCAGTGGTGCCAGTACACTCTCTGGACTCACTGCAGTGCATCCCCAGTGGTGCCAGTGCACTCTCTGGACTCACTGCACTGCATCCCCAGTGGAGCCAGTGCACTCTCTGGACTCACTGCAGTGCATCCCCAGTGGTGCCAGTGCACTCTCTGGACTCACTGCACTGCATCCCCAGTGGAGCCAGTGCACTCTCTGGACTCACTGCAGTGCATCCGCAGTGCTGCCATTGCACTCTCTGGACTCATCGCACTGCATCCCCAGTGGTGCCAGTGCACTCTCTGGACTCACTGCACTGCATCCCCAGTGCTGCCAGTGCACTCTCTTGAGTCACTGCGCTGCATCCCCTGTGGTGCCAGTGCACTCTCTGGACTCACTGCACTGCATCCCCAGTGGTGCCAGTGCGCTCTCTGGAGTCACAGCACTGCATCCCCAGTGGTGCCAGTGCAATCTCTGGACTCACTGCACTGCATCCCCGGTGGTGCCAGTGCAGTCTCTGGAGTAACTGCACTGCATCCCCACTGGTGCCAAAGCACTCTCTGGACTCCCAGTACCGCATCCCCAGTGGTGCCAGTGCACTCTCTGGACTCACTGCACTGCATCACCAGTGGTGCCACTGCACTCTCTGGACTCACTGCACTGCTTCCCCAGTGGTGCCAGTGCACTCACTGGACTCACTGCAGTGCATCCCCACTGGTGCCAGTGCACTCTCTGGGCACACTGCAGTTTATCCCCAGTGGTGCCAGTGCACTCTCTGGAATCACTGCACTGCATACCCAGTGGTGCCTGTGCCCTCTCTGGAGTCACAGCACTGCATTCTCAGTGGTGTCAGTGCACTCTCTGGACTCACTGCACTGCATCCCCAGTGGTGCCAGTGCACTCTCTGGACTCACTGAACTGCATCCCCAGTGGTGCCAGTGCACTCTCTGGACTCACTGCACTGCATCCCCAGTGCTGCCAGTGCACTCTCTGGACTCACTGCACTGCATCCCCAGTGGTGCCACTGCACTCTCTGGACTCACTGCACTGCTTCCCCAGTGGTGCCAGTGCACTCTCTGGACTCACTGCACTGCATCCCCAGTGGTGCCAGTGCACTCACTGGACTCACTGCAGTGCATCCCCAGTGGTGCCAGTGCACTCTCTGGAGTCACTGCACTGCATCCCCAGTGGTGCCAGTGCACTCTCTGGACTCACTGCACTGCATCCCCAGTGGTTCCAGCGCACTCTCTGGACTCACTGCACTGCATCCCCAGTAGTGCTAGTGCACTCTGTGGACTCACTGCACTGCATCCCCAGTGGTGCCAGTGCACTCTCTGGACTCACTGAAGTGCATTCTCAGTGGTGCCACTGCACTCTCTGGACTCACTTCAGTGCATCCCCACTGGTGCCAGTACACTCTCTGGACTCACTGCAGTGCATCCCCAGTGGTGCCAGTGCACTCTCTGGACTCACTGCACTGCATCCCCAGTGGAGCCAGTGCACTCTCTGGACTCACTGCAGTGCATCCGCAGTGCTGCCATTGCACTCTCTGGACTCATCGCACTGCATCCCCAGTGGTGCCAGTGCACTCTCTGGACTCACTGCACTGCATCCCCAGTGCTGCCAGTGCACTCTCTTGAGTCACTGCGCTGCATCCCCTGTGGTGCAAGAGCACTCTCTGGACTCACAGCAGTGCATCACCAGTGGTGCCAGTGCACTCTCTGGACTCACTGCAGTGCATCCCCAGTGGAGCCAGTGCACTCTCTGGAATCACTGCACTGCATCCCCAGTGGTGCTAGTGCACTGTGTGGACTCACTGTACTGCATCCCCAGTGGTGCCAGTGCAATCTCTGGACTCACTGCAGTGCATCCCCAGTGGTGCCAGTGCACTCTCTGGACTCACTGAAGTGCATTCTCAGTGGTGCCACTGCACTCTCTGGACTCACTGCACTGCATCCCCAGTAGTGACAGTGCACTCTCTGGACTCACTGCAGTGCATCCCCAGTGGTGCCAGTGCACTCTCTGGACTCACTGCACTGCTTCCCCAGTGGTGCCAGTGCACTCTTTCGAGTCACTGCACTGCATCCCCAGTGGTGCCAGTGCACTCTCTGTACTCACTGCAGTGCATCCCCAGTGGTGCCAGTGCGCTCTCTGGAGTCACAGCACTGCATCCCCAGTGGTGCCAGTGAAATCTCTGGACTCACTGCACTGCATCCCCAGTGGTGCCAGTGCACTCTCTGGACTCACTGAAGTGCATTCTCAGTGGTGCCAGTGCACTCTCTGGACTCACTGCACTGCATCCCCAGTGGTGCCAGTGCACTCTCTGGACTCACTGAACTGCATCCCCAGTGGTGCCAGTGCAATCTCTGGACTCACTGCAGTGCATCCCCAGTGGTGCCAGTGCACTCTCTGGACTCACTGAAGTGCATTATCAGTGGTGCCAGTGCACTCTCTGGACTCACTGCACTGCATCCCCAGTAGTGACAGTGCACTCTCTGGACTCACTGCAGTGCATCCCCAGTGGGGCCAGTGCACTCTCTGGACTCACTGCACTTCATCCCCAGTGGTGCTAGTGCACTGTGTGGACTCACTGTACTGCATCCCCAGTGGTGCCAGTGCAATCTCTGGACTCACTGCAGTGCATCCCCAGTGGTGCCAGTGCACTCTCAGGACTCACTGCACTGCATCCCCAGTGGTGCCAGTGCACTCTCTGGACTCACTGCGCTGCATCCCCAGTAGTGACAGTGCACTCTCTGGACTCACTGCAGTGCATCCCCAGTGGTGCCAGTGCACTCTCTGGACTCACTGCACTGCATCCCCAGTAGTGCCAGTGCACTCTCTGGACTCACTGCACTGCATCCCCAGTGGTGCCAGTGTACTCTCTGGACTCACTAAACTGCATCACCAGTGGTGCCTCTGCACTCTCTGGACTCACTGCACTGCTTCTCCAGTGGTGCCAGTGCACTCACTGGACTCACTGCAGTGCATCCCCACTGGTGCCAGTGCACTCTCTGGGCTCACTGCAGTGCATCCCCAGTGGTGCCAGTGCACTCTCTGGACTCACTGCACTGCATCCCCAGTGGTGCCTGTGCGCTCTCTGGAGTCACAGCACTGCATCCCCAGTGGTGCCAGTGCAATCTCTGGACTCACTGCACTGCATCTCCAGTGGTGCCAGTGCACTCTCTGGACTCACTGAAGTGCATTCTCAGTGGTGCCAGTGCACTCTCTGGACTCACTTCAGTGCATCCCCAGTGGTGCCAGTACACTCTCTGGACTCACTGCAGTGCATCCCCAGTGGTGCCAGTGCACTCTCTGGACTCACTGCAGTGCATTCCCAGTGCAGCCAGTGCACTCTCTGGACTCACTGCAGTGCATCCGCAGTGGTGCCATTGCACTCTCTGGACTCACTGCACTGCATCTCCAGTGGTGCCAGTGCACTCTCTGGACTCACTGCACTGCATCCCCAGTGCTGCCAGTGCACTCTCTTGAGTCACTGCACTGCATCCCCTGTGGTGCAAGAGCACTCTCTGGACTCACAGCAGTGCATCCCCAGTGGTGCCAGTGCACTCTCTGGACTCACTGCACTGCATCCCCAGTGGTGCCAGTGCACTCTCTGGACTCACTGCACTGCATCCCCAGTGGTGCTAGTGCACTGTGTGGACTCACTGTACTGCATCCCCAGTGGTGCCAGTGCAATCTCTGGACTCACTGCAGTGCATCCCCAGTGGTGCCAGTGCACTCTCAGGACTCACTGCACTGCATCCCCAGTGGGGCCAGTGCACTCTCTGGACTCACTGCACTGCATCCCCAGTAGTGACAGTGCACTCTCTGGACTCACTGCAGTGCATCCCCAGTGGTGCCAGTGCACTCTCTGGACTCACTGCACTGCATCCCCAGTAGTGCCAGTGCACTCTCTGGACTCACTGCACTGCATCCCCAGTGCTGCCAGTGCACTCACTGGATTCACTGCACTGCATCCCCAGTGGTGCCAGTGCAATCTCTGGACTCACTGCACTGCATCCTCAGTGGTGCCAGTGCACTCTGTGGACTCACTGTACTGCATCCCCAGTGGTGACAGTGCACTCTCTGGACTCACTGCAGTGCATCCCCAGTGGTGCCAGTGCACTCTCTGGACTCACTGCAGTGCATCCCCACTGGTGCCAGTGCACTCTCTGAACTCACTGCAGTGCATCCCCAGTGGTGCCAGTGCAGTCTCTGGAGTAACTGCAGTGCATCCCCACTGGTGCCAAAGCACTATCTGGACTCACTGCAGTGCATCCCCAGTGGTGCCACTGCACTCTCTGGACTCACTGCAGTGCATCCCCAGTGGTGCCAGTGCACTCTCTGGACTCATTGAAGTGCATTCTCAGTGGTGCCAGTGCACTCTCTGGACTCACTGCAGTGCATCCCCAGTGGTGCCAGTACACTCACTGGACTCACTGCACTGCATCCCCAGTGGTGCCAGTGCACTCTCTGGACTCACTAAACTGCATCCCCAGTGGTGCCACTGCACTCTCTGGACTCACTGCACTGCTTCCCCAGTGGTGCCAGTGCACTCACTGGACTCACTGCAGTGCATCCCCACTGGTGCCAGTGCACTCTCTGGGCTCACTGCAGTGCATCCCCTGTGGTGCCAGTGCACTCTCTGGACTCACTGCACTGCATCCCCAGTGGTGCAAGTGCGCTCTCTGGAGTCACAGCACTGCATCCCCAGTGGTGCCAGTGCAATCTCTGGACTCACTGCACTGCATCCCCAGTGTTGCCAGTGCACTCTCTGGACTCACTGCAGTGCATCCCCGGTGGTGCCAGTGCAGTCTCTGGATTAACTGCACTGCATCCCCACTGGTGCCAAAGCACTCTCTGGACTCCCAGCACCGCATCCCCAGTGGTGCCAGTGCACTCTCTGGACTCACTGCACTGCATCACCAGTGGTGCCACTGCACTCTCTGGACTCACTGCACTGCTTCCCCAGTGGTGCCAGTGCACTCACTGGACTGACTGAAGTGCATCCCCACTGGTGCCAGTGCACTCTCTGGGCTCACTGCAGTGCATCCCCAGTGGTGCCAGTGCACTCTCTGGACTCACTGCAGTGCATCCCCACTGGTGCCAGTGCACTCTCTGGACTCACTGCAGTGCATCCCCAGTGGTGCCAGTGCAGTCTCTGGAGTAACTGCAGTGCATCCCCACTGGTGCCAAAGCACTATCTGGACTCACTGCAGTGCATCCCCAGTGGTGCCACTGCACTCTCTGGACTCACTGCAGTGCATCCCCAGTGGTGCCAGTGCACTCTCTGGACTCATTGAAGTGCATTCTCAGTGGTGCCAGTGCACTCTCTGGACTCACTGCAGTGCATCCCCAGTGGTGCCAGTACACTCACTGGACTCACTGCACTGCATCCCCAGTGGTGCCAGTGCACTCTCTGGACTCACTAAACTGCATCCCCAGTGGTGCCACTGCACTCTCTGGACTCACTGCACTGCTTCCCCAGTGGTGCCAGTGCACTCACTGGACTCACTGCAGTGCATCCCCACTGGTGCCAGTGCACTCTCTGGGCTCACTGCAGTGCATCCCCTGTGGTGCCAGTGCACTCTCTGGACTCACTGCACTGCATCCCCAGTGGTGCAAGTGCGCTCTCTGGAGTCACAGCACTGCATCCCCAGTGGTGCCAGTGCAATCTCTGGACTCACTGCACTGCATCCCCAGTGTTGCCAGTGCACTCTCTGGACTCACTGCACTGCATCCCCGGTGGTGCCAGTGCAGTCTCTGGATTAACTGCACTGCATCCCCACTGGTGCCAAAGCACTCTCTGGACTCCCAGCACCGCATCCCCAGTGGTGCCAGTGCACTCTCTGGACTCACTGCACTGCATCACCAGTGGTGCCACTGCACTCTCTGGACTCACTGCACTGCTTCCCCAGTGGTGCCAGTGCACTCACTGGACTGACTGAAGTGCATCCCCACTGGTGCCAGTGCACTCTCTGGGCTCACTGCAGTGCATCCCCAGTGGTGCCAGTGCACTCTCTGGACTCACTGCACTGCATCCCCAGTGGTGCCTGTGCGCTCTCTGGAGTCACAGCACTGCATTCTCAGTGGTGCCAGTGCACTCTCTGGACTCACTGCACTGCATCCCCAGTGGTGCCAGTGCACTCTCTGGACTCACTGAACTGCATCCCCAGTGGTGCCAGTGCACTCTCTGGACTCACTGCACTGCATCCCCAGTGGTGCCAGTGCACTCTCTGGACTCACTGCACTGCATCCCCAGTGGTGCCACTACACTCTCTGGACTCACTGCACTGCATCCCCAGTGGTGCCAGTGCACTCTCTGGACTCACTGCACTGCAACCCCAGTGGTGCCAGTGCACTCACTGGACTCACTGCAGTGCATCCCCAGTGGTGCCAGTGCACTCTCTGGAGTCACTGCACTGGATCCCCAGTGGTGCCAGTGCACTCTCTGGACTCACTGCACTGCATCCCCAGTGGTTCCAGCGCACTCTCTGGACACACTGAAGTGCATTTTCAGTGGTGCCAGTGCACTCTCTGGACTCACTGCACTGCATCCCCAGTGGTGCCAGTGCACTCTCTGGACTCACTGAAGTGCATTCTCAGTGGTGCCACTGCACTCTCTGGACTCACTTCAGTGCATCCCCAGTGGTGCCAGTACACTCTCTGGACTCACTGCACTGCATCCCCCAGTGGTGCCAGTGCACTCTCTGGACTCACTGCACTGCATCCCCAGTGGAGCCAGTGCACTCTCTGGACTCACTGCAGTGCATCCGCAGTAGTGCCAGTGCACTCTCTAGAGTCACTGCGCTGCATCCCCAGTGGTGCCAGTGCACTCTCTGGACTCACTGCACTGCATCCCCAGTGCTGCCAGTGCACTCTCTTGAGTCACTGCGCTGCATCCCCTGTGGTGCAAGAGCACTCTCTGGACTCACAGCAGTGCATCCCCAGTGGTGCCAGTGCACTCTCTGGACTCACTGCACTGCATCCCCAGTGGAGCCAGTGCACTCTCTGGACTCACTGCACTGCATCCCCAGTGGTGCTAGTGCACTGTGTGGACTCACTGTACTGCATCCCCAGTGGTGCCAGTGCATTCTCTGGACTCACTGCAGTGCATCCACAGTGGTGCCAGTGCACTCTCTGGACTCACTGAAGTGCATTCTCAGTGGTGCCAGTGCACTCTCTGGACTCACTGCACTGCATCCCCAGTAGTGACAGTGCACTCTCTGGACTCACTGCAGTGCATCCCCAGTGGTGCCAGTGCACTCTCTGGACTCACTGCACTGCTTCCCCAGTGGTGCCAGTGCACTCTTTCGAGTCACTGCACTGCATCCCCAGTGGTGCCAGTGCACTCTCTGTACTCACTGCAGTGCATCCCCAGTGGTGCCAGTGCGCTCTCTGGAGTCACAGCACTGCATCCCCAGTGGTGCCAGTGCAATCTCTGGACTCACTGCACTGCATCCCCAGTGGTGCCAGTGCACTCTCTGGACTCACTGCAGTGCATCCCCAGTGGTGCCAGTGCACTCTCTGGACTCACTGCACTGCATCCCCAGTGGTGCCAGTGCACTCTCTGGACTCACTGAACTGCATCCCCAGTGGTGCCAGTGCAATCTCTGGACTCACTGCAGTGCATCCCCAGTGGTGCCAGTGCACTCTCTGGACTCACTGATGTGCATTATCAGTGGTGCCTGTGCACTCTCTGGACTCACTGCACTGCATCCCCAGTAGTGACAGTGCACTCTCTGGACTCACTGCAGTGCATCCCCAGTGGGGCCAGTGCACTCTCTGGACTCACTGCGCTGCATCCCCAGTGGTGCCAGTGCACTCTCTGGACTCACTGCAGTGCATCGCCAGTGCACTCTCTGGACTCACTGCAGGGCATCCCCGGTGGAGCCAGTGTACTCTCAGGACTCACTGCACTGCATCCCCAGTGGTGCCAGTGCACTCTCTGGACTCACTGCACTGCATCCCCAGTGGTGCCAGTACACTCTCTGGACTCACTGCAGTGCATCCCCAGTGGTGCCAGTGCACTCTCTGGACTCACTGCAGTGCATCCCCAGTGCAGCCAGTGCACTCTCTGGACTCACTGCAGTGCATCCGCAGTGGTGCCATTGCACTCTCTGGACTCACTGCACTGCATCTCCAGTGGTGCCAGTGCACTCTCTGGACTCACTGCACTGCATCCCCAGTGCTGCCAGTGCACTCTCTTGAGTCACTGCACTGCATCCCCTGTGGTGCAAGAGCACTCTCTGGACTCACAGCAGTGCATCACCAGTGGTGCCAGTGCACTCTCTGGACTCACTGCAGTGCATCCCCAGTGGTGCCAGTGCACTCTCTGGACTCACTGCACTGCATCCCCAGTGGTGCTAGTGCACTGTGTGGACTCACTGTACTGCATCCCCAGTGGTGCCAGTGCAATCTCTGGACTCACTGCAGTGCATCCCCAGTGGTGCCAGTGCACTCTCAGGACTCACTGCACTGCATCCCCAGTGGGGCCAGTGCACTCTCTGGACTCACTGCACTGCATCCCCAGTAGTGACAGTGCACTCTCTGGACTCACTGCAGTGCATCCCAATGGTGCCAGTGCACTCTCTGGACTCACTGCACTGCATCCCCAGTAGTGCCAGTGCACTCTCTGGACTCACTGCACTGCATCCCCAGTGCTGCCAGTGCACTCACTGGATTCACTGCACTGCATCCCCAGTGGTGCCAGTGCACTCTCTGGACTCACTGCACTGCATCCTCAGTGGTGCCAGTGCACTCTGTGGACTCACTGTACTGCATCCCCAGTGGTGCCAGTGCACTCTCTGGACTCACTGCAGTGCATCCCCAGTGGTGCCAGTGCACTCTCTGGACTCACTGCAGTGCATCCCCACTGGTGCCAGTGCACTCTCTGGACTCACTGCAGTGCATCCCCAGTGGTGCCAGTGCAGTCTCTGGAGTAACTGCAGTGCATCCCCACTGGTGCCAAAGCACTCTCTGGACTCACTGCACTGCATCCCCAGTGGTGCCACTGCACTCTCTGGACTCACTGCAGTGCATCCCCAGTGGTGCCAGTGCACTCTCTGGACTCATTGAAGTGCATTCTCAGTGGTGCCAGTGCACTCTCTGGACTCACTGCAGTGCATCCCCAGTGGTGCCAGTACACTCACTGGACTCACTGCACTGCATCCCCAGTGGTGCCAGTGCACTCTCTGGACTCACTAAACTGCATCCCCAGTGGTGCCACTGCACTCTCTGGACTCACTGCACTGCTTCCCCAGTGGTGCCAGTGCACTCACTGGACTCACTGCAGTGCATCCCCACTGGTGCAAGTGCACTCTCTGGGCTCACTGCAGTGCATCCCCTGTGGTGCCAGTGCACTCTCTGGACTCACTGCACTGCATCCCCAGTGGTGCAAGTGCGCTCTCTGGAGTCACAGCACTGCATCCCCAGTGGTGCCAGTGCAATCTCTGGACTCACTGCACTGCATCCCCAGTGTTGCCAGTGCACTCTCTGGACTCACTGCACTGCATCCCCGGTGGTGCCAGTGCAGTCTCTGGATTAACTGCACTGCATCCCCACTGGTGCCAAAGCACTCTCTGGACTCCCAGCACCGCATCCCCAGTGGTGCCAGTGCACTCTCTGGACTCACTGCACTGCATCACCAGTGGTGCCACTGCACTCTCTGGACTCACTGCACTGCTTCCCCAGTGGTGCCAGTGCACTCACTGGACTCACTGCAGTGCATCCCCACTGGTGCCAGTGCACTCTCTGGACTCACTGCAGTGCATCCCCAGTGGTGCCAGTGCACTCTCTGGACTCACTGCAGTGCATCCCCAGTGCAGCCAGTGCACTCTCTGGACTCACTGCAGTGCATCCGCAGTGGTGCCATTGCACTCTCTGGACTCACTGCACTGCATCTCCAGTGGTGCCAGTGCACTCTCTGGACTCACTGCACTGCATCCCCAGTGCTGCCAGTGCACTCTCTTGAGTCACTGCACTGCATCCCCTGTGGTGCAAGAGCACTCTCTGGACTCACAGCAGTGCATCACCAGTGGTGCCAGTGCACTCTCTGGACTCACTGCAGTGCATCCCCAGTGGTGCCAGTGCACTCTCTGGACTCACTGCACTGCATCCCCAGTGGTGCTAGTGCACTGTGTGGACTCACTGTACTGCATCCCCAGTGGTGCCAGTGCAATCTCTGGACTCACTGCAGTGCATCCCCAGTGGTGCCAGTGCACTCTCAGGACTCACTGCACTGCATCCCCAGTGGGGCCAGTGCACTCTCTGGACTCACTGCACTGCATCCCCAGTAGTGACAGTGCACTCTCTGGACTCACTGCAGTGCATCCCAATGGTGCCAGTGCACTCTCTGGACTCACTGCACTGCATCCCCAGTAGTGCCAGTGCACTCTCTGGACTCACTGCACTGCATCCCCAGTGCTGCCAGTGCACTCACTGGATTCACTGCACTGCATCCCCAGTGGTGCCAGTGCACTCTCTGGACTCACTGCACTGCATCCTCAGTGGTGCCAGTGCACTCTGTGGACTCACTGTACTGCATCCCCAGTGGTGCCAGTGCACTCTCTGGACTCACTGCAGTGCATCCCCAGTGGTGCCAGTGCACTCTCTGGACTCACTGCAGTGCATCCCCACTGGTGCCAGTGCACTCTCTGGACTCACTGCAGTGCATCCCCAGTGGTGCCAGTGCAGTCTCTGGAGTAACTGCAGTGCATCCCCACTGGTGCCAAAGCACTCTCTGGACTCACTGCAGTGCATCCCCAGTGGTGCCACTGCACTCTCTGGACTCACTGCAGTGCATCCCCAGTGGTGCCAGTGCACTCTCTGGACTCATTGAAGTGCATTCTCAGTGGTGCCAGTGCACTCTCTGGACTCACTGCAGTGCATCCCCAGTGGTGCCAGTACACTCACTGGACTCACTGCACTGCATCCCCAGTGGTGCCAGTGCACTCTCTGGACTCACTAAACTGCATCCCCAGTGGTGCCACTGCACTCTCTGGACTCACTGCACTGCTTCCCCAGTGGTGCCAGTGCACTCACTGGACTGACTGCAGTGCATCCCCACTGGTGCAAGTGCACTCTCTGGGCTCACTGCAGTGCATCCCCTGTGGTGCCAGTGCACTCTCTGGACTCACTGCACTGCATCCCCAGTGGTGCAAGTGCGCTCTCTGGAGTCACAGCACTGCATCCCCAGTGGTGCCAGTGCAATCTCTGGACTCACTGCACTGCATCCCCAGTGTTGCCAGTGCACTCTCTGGACTCACTGCACTGCATCCCCGGTGGTGCCAGTGCAGTCTCTGGATTAACTGCACTGCATCTCCACTGGTGCCAAAGCACTCTCTGGACTCCCGGCACCGCATCCCCAGTGGTGCCAGTGCACTCTCTGGACTCACTGCACTGCATCACCAGTGGTGCCACTGCACTCTCTGGACTCACTGCACTGCTTCCCCAGTGGTGCCAGTGCACTCACTGGACTCACTGCAGTGCATCCCCACTGGTGCCAGTGCACTCTCTGGGCTCACTGCAGTGCATCCCCAGTGGTGCCAGTGCACTCTCTGGACTCACTGCACTGCATCCCCAGTGGTGCCTGTGCGCTCTCTGGAGTCACAGCACTGCATTCTCAGTGGTGCCAGTGCACTCTCTGGACTCACTGCACTGCATCCCCAGTGGTGCCAGTGCACTCTCTGGACTCACTGAACTGCATCCCCAGTGGTGCCAGTGCACTCTCTGGACTCACTGCACTGCATCCCCAGTGCTGCCAGTGCACTCTCTGGACTCACTGCACTGCATCCCCAGTGGTGCCACTGCACTCTCTGGACTCACTGCACTGCATCCCCAGTGGTGCCAGTGCACTCTCTGGACTCACTGCACTGCAACCCCAGTGGTGCCAGTGCACTCACTGGACTCACTGCAGTGCATCCCCAGTGGTGCCAGTGCACTCTCTGGAGTCACTGCACTGCATCCCCAGTGGTGCCAGTGCACTCTCTGGACTCACTGCACTGCATCCCCAGTGGTTCCAGCGCACTCTCTGGACACACTGAAGTGCATTTTCAGTGGTGCCAGTGCACTCTCTGGACTCACAGCACTGCATCCCCAGTGGTGCCAATGCACTCTCTGGACTCACTGAAGTGCATTCTCAGTGGTGCCACTGCACTCTCCGGACTCACTTCAGTGCATCCCCAGTGGTGCCAGTACACTCTCTGGACTCACTGCACTGCATCCCCCAGTGGTGCCAGTGCACTCTCTGGACTCACTGCACTGCATCCCCAGTGGAGCCAGTGCACTCTCTGGACTCACTGCAGTGCATCCGCAGTAGTGCCAGTGCACTCTCTAGAGTCACTGCGCTGCATCCCCAGTGGTGCCAGTGCACTCTCTGGACTCACTGCACTGCATCCCCAGTGCTGCCAGTGCACTCTCTTGAGTCACTGCGCTGCATCCCCTGTGGTGCAAGAGCACTCTCTGGACTCACAGCAGTGCATCCCCAGTGGTGCCAGTGCACTCTCTGGACTCACTGCACTGCATCCCCAGTGGAGCCAGTGCACTCTCTGGACTCACTGCACTGCATCCCCAGTGGTGCTAGTGCACTGTGTGGACTCACTGTACTGCATCCCCAGTGGTGCCAGTGCATTCTCTGGACTCACTGCAGTGCATCCCCAGTGGTGCCAGTGCACTCTCTGGACTCACTGAAGTGCATTCTCAGTGGTGCCAGTGCACTCTCTGGACACACTGCACTGCATCCCCAGTAGTGACAGTGCACTCTCTGGACTCACTGCAGTGCATCCCCAGTGGTGCCAGTGCACTCTCTGGACTCACTGCACTGCTTCCCCAGTGGTGCCAGTGCACTCTTTCGAGTCACTGCAGTGCATCCCCAGTGGTGCCAGTGCACTCTCTGTACTCACTGCAGTGCATCCCCAGTGGTGCCAGTGCGCTCTCTGGAGTCACAGCACTGCATCCCCAGTGGTGCCAGTGCACTCTCTGGACTCACTGCAGTGCATCCCCAGTGGTGCCAGTGCACTCTCTGGACTCGCGTCACTGCATCCCCAGTGGTGCCAGTGCACTCTCTGGACTCGCGTCACTGCATCCCCAGTGGTGCCAGTGCACTCTCTGGACTCACTGAAGTGCATCCCCAGTGGTGCCAGTGCACTCTCTGGACTCACTGCAGTGCATTCCCGTTGGTGCCAGTGCACTCTCTGGACTCACTGCAGTGCATCCCCAGTGGTGCTAGTGCACTCTGGACTCACTGCAGTGCATCCCCAGTGGTGACAGTGCACTCTCTGGACTCACTGCACTGCATACCCAGTGGTGCCAGTGCACTCTCTAGAGTCACTGTACTGCATCCCCAGTGGTGCCAGTGCACTCTCTGGACTCACCGCACTGCACCCTAAGTGGTGCCAGTGCACTCTCTGGACTCACTGCACCGCATCCCCAGTGGTGCCAGTGCACTCTCTAGAGTCACTGCGCTGCATCCCCAGTGGTGCCAGTGCACTCTCTGGACTCACTGTACTGCATCCCCAGTGGTGCCAAAGCACTCTCTGGACTCCCGCCACCGCATCCCCAGTGGTTCCAGTGCACTCTCTGGACTCACTGCACTGCATCCCCAGTGGTGCCAGTGCACTTACTGGACTCACTGTACTGCATCATCTGTGGTGCCAGTGCACTCTCTGGACTCACTGCAATGCATCCCCAGTGGTGCCAGTGCACTCTCTGGACTCACTGCACTGCATCCCCAGTGGTGCCAGTGCACTCTCTGGACTCACTGCACTGTATCCCCAGTGGTGCCAGTGCACTCACTGGATTCACTGCAGTGCATCCCCAGTGGTGCCAGTGCACTCTCTGGACTCACTGCACTGCATCCCCAGTGGTGCCAGTGCACTCTGTGGACTCACTGCACTGCATCCCCAGTGGTGACAGTGCACTCTCTGGACTCACTGCAGTGCATCCCCAGTGGTGACAGTGCACTCTCTGGACTCACTGCAGTGCATCCCCAGTGGTGCCAGTGCACTCTCTGGACTCACTGCACTGCATCCCCAGTGGTGCCAGTGCAGTCTCCGGAGTAACTGCAGTGCATCCCCACTGGTGCCAAAGCACTCTCTGGACTCCCGGCACCGCATCCCCAGTGGTGCCAGTGCACTCTCTGGACTCACTGCACTGCATCCCCAGTGGTGCCAGTGCACTCTCTGGAGTCACAGCACTGCATCCCCAGTGGTGCCAGTGCACTCTCTGGACTCACTGCACTGCATCCCCAGTGGTGCCAGTGCAATCTCTGGACTCACAGCACTGCATCCCCAGTGGTGCCAGTGCACTCTCTGGACTCACTGCACTGCATCCCCAGTGGTGCCAGTGCACTCTCTGGACTCACTGAAGTGCATTCTCAGTGGTGCCAGTGCACTCTCTGGACTCACTGCAGTGCATCCCCAGTGGTGCCAGTGCACTCTCTGGACTCACTGAACTGCATCCCCAGTGGTGCCAGTGCACTCTCTGGACTCACTGCACTGCATCCCCAGTGCTGCCAGTGCACTCTCTGGACTCACTGCATTGCATCCCTAGTGGTGCCACTGCACTCTCTGGACTCACTGCACTGCTTCCCCAGTGGTGCCAGTGCACTCTCTGGACTGACTGCACTGCATCCCCAGTGGTGCCAGTGCACTCACTGGACTCACTGCAGTGCATCCCCATTAGTGCCAGTGCACTCTGTGGACTCACTGCACTGCATCCCCAGTGGTGCCAGTGCACTCTCTGGACTCACTGCACTGCATCCCCAGTGGTTCCAGCGCACTCTCTGGACTCACTGAACTGCATCCCCAGTGGTGCCAGTACACTCTCTGGACTCACTGCACTGCATCCCCAGTGGTGCCAGTGCACTCTCTGGACTCACTGCAGTGCATCCCCAGTGCAGCCAGTGCACTCTCTGGACTCACTGCAGTGCATCCGCAGTGGTGCCATTGCACTCTCTGGACTCACTGCACTGCATCTCCAGTGGTGCCAGTGCACTCTCTGGACTCACTAAACTGCATCCCCAGTGCTGCCAGTGCACTCTCTTGAGTCACTGCACTGCATCCCCTGTGGTGCAAGAGCACTCTCTGGACTCACAGCAGTGCATCACCAGTGGTGCCAGTGCACTCTCTGGACTCACTGCAATGCATCCCCAGTGGTGCCAGTGCACTCTCTGGACTCACTGAAGTGCATCCCCAGTGGTGCCTGTGCGCTCTCTGGAGTCACAGCACTGCATCCCCAGTGGTGCCAGTGCAATCTCTGGACTCACTGCACTGCATCCCCAGTGGTGCCAGTGCACTCTCTGGACTCACTGAAGTGCATTCTCAGTGGTGCCAGTGCACTCTCTGGACTCACTGCACTGCATCCCCAGTGGTGCCAGTGCACTCTCTGGACTCACTGAACTGCATCCCCAGTGGTGCCAGTGCACTCTCTGGACTCACTGCACTGCATCCCCAGTGCTGCCAGTGCACTCTCTGGACTCACTGCACTGCATCCCTAGTGGTGCCACTGCACTCTCTGGACTCACTGCACTGCTTCCCCAGTGGTGCCAGTGCACTCTCTGGACTCACTGCACTGCATCCCCAGTGGTGCCAGTGCACTCACTGGACTCACTGCAGTGCATCCCCACTGGTGCCAGTGCACTCTGTGGACTCACTGCAGTGCATCCCCAGTGGTGCCAGTGCACTCTCTGGACTCACTGAAGTGCATTCTCAGTGGTGCCAGTGCACTCTCTGGACTCACTGCAGTGCATCCCCAGTGGTGCCAGTACACTCTCTGGACTCACTGCAGTGCATCCCCAGTGGTGCCAGTGCACTCTCTGGACTCACTGCAGTGCATCCCCAGTGCAGCCAGTGCACTCTCTGGACTCACTGCAGTGCATCCGCAGTGGTGCCATTGCACTCTCTGGACTCACTGCACTGCATCTCCAGTGGTGCCAGTGCACTCTCTGGACTCACTGCACTGCATCCCCAGTGCTGCCAGTGCACTCTCTTGAGTCACTGCACTGCATCCCCTGTGGTGCAAGAGCACTCTCTGGACTCACAGCAGTGCATCCCCAGTGGTGAGAGTGCACTCTCTGGACTCACTGCACTGCATCCCCAGTGGTGCCAGTGCACTCTCTGGACTCACTGCACTGCATCCCCAGTGGTGCTAGTGCACTGTGTGGACTCACTGTACTGCATCCCCAGTGGTGCCAGTGCAATCTCTGGACTCACTGCAGTGCATCCCCAGTGGTGCCAGTGCACTCTCAGGACTCACTGCACTGCATCCCCAGTGGGGCCAGTGCACTCTCTGGACTCACTGCACTGCATCCCCAGTAGTGACAGTGCACTCTCTGGACTCACTGCACTGCATCCCCAGTGGTGCCAGTGCACTCTCTGGACTCACTGCACTGCATCCCCAGTAGTGCCAGTGCACTCTCTGGACTCACTGCACTGCATCCCCAGTGGTGCCAGTGCACTCTCTGGACTCACTGTGCTGCATCCCCAGTGGTGCCTCTGCACTCTCTGGCTTCACTGCACTGCTTCCCCAGTGGTGCCAGTGCACTCACTGGACTCACTGCAGTGCATCCCCACTGGTGCCAGTGCACTCTCTGGGCTCATTGCAGTGCATCCCCAGTGGTGCCAGTGCACTCTCTGGACTCACTGCACTGCATCCCCAGTGGTGCCTGTGCGCTCTCTGGAGTCACAGCACTGCATCCCCAGTGGTGCCAGTGCAATCTCTGGACTCACTGCACTGCATCCCCAGTGGTGCCAGTGCACTCTCTGGACTCACTGAAGTGCATTCTCAGTGGTGCCAGTGCACTCTCTGGACTCACTGCACTGCATCCCCAGTGGTGCCTGTGCGCTCTCTGGAGTCACAGCACTGCATCCCCAGTGGTGCCAGTGCAATCTCTGGACTCACTGCACTGCATCCCCAGTGGTGCCAGTGCACTCTCTGGACTCACTGAAGTGCATTCTCAGTGGTGCCAGTGCACTCTCTGGACTCACTGCAGTGCATCCCCAGTGGTGCCAGTGCACTCTCTGGACTCACTGAACTGCATCCCCAGTGGTGCCAGTGCACTCTCTGGACTCACTGCACTGCATCCCCAGTGCTGCCAGTGCACTCTCTGGACTCACTGCACTGCATCCCTAGTGGTGCCACTGCACTCTCTGGACTCACTGCACTGCTTCCCCAGTGGTGCCAGTGCACTCTCTGGACTCACTGCAGTGCATCCCCAGTGCTGCCAGTGCACTCACTGGACTCACTGCAGTGCATCCCCACTGGTGCCAGTGCACTCTGTGGACTCACTGCACTGCATCCCCAGTGGTGCCAGTGCACTCTCTGGACTCACTGCACTGCATCCCCAGTGGTTCCAGCGCACTCTCTGGACTCACTGAACTGCATCCCCAGTGGTGCCAGTACACTCTCTGGACTCACTGCAGTGCATCCCCAGTGGTGCCAGTGCACTCTCTGGACTCACTGCAGTGCATCCCCAGTGCAGCCAGTGCACTCTCTGGACTCACTGCAGTGCATCCGCAGTGGTGCCATTGCACTCTCTGGACTCACTGCACTGCATCTCCAGTGGTGCCAGTGCACTCTCTGGACTCACTGCACTGCATCCCCAGTGCTGCCAGTGCACTCTCTTGAGTCACTGCACTGCATCCCCTGTGGTGCAAGAGCACTCTCTGGACTCACAGCAGTGCATCACCAGTGGTGCCAGTGCACTCTCTGGACTCACTGCTCTGCATCCCCAGTGGTGCCAGTGCACTCTCTGGACTCACTGAAGTGCATCCCCAGTGGTGCCTGTGCGCTCTCTGGAGTCACAGCACTGCATCCCCAGTGGTGCCAGTGCAATCTCTGGACTCACTGCACTGCATCCCCAGTGGTGCCAGTGCACTCTCTGGACTCACTGAAGTGCATTCTCAGTGGTGCCAGTGCACTCTCTGGACTCACTGCACTGCATCCCCAGTGGTGCCAGTGCACTCTCTGGACTCACTGAACTGCATCCCCAGTGGTGCCAGTGCACTCTCTGGACTCACTGCACTGCATCCCCAGTGCTGCCAGTGCACTCTCTGGACTCACTGCACTGCATCCCTAGTGGTGCCACTGCACTCTCTGGACTCACTGCACTGCTTCCCCAGTGGTGCCAGTGCACTCTCTGGACTCACTGCACTGCATCCCCAGTGGTGCCAGTGCACTCACTGGACTCACTGCAGTGCATCCCCACTGGTGCCAGTGCACTCTGTGGACTCACTGCAGTGCATCCCCAGTGGTGCCAGTGCACTCTCTGGACTCACTGAAGTGCATTCTCAGTGGTGCCAGTGCACTCTCTGGACTCACTGCAGTGCATCCCCAGTGGTTCCAGTACACTCTCTGGACTCACTGCAGTGCATCCCCAGTGGTGCCAGTGCACTCTCTGGACTCACTGCAGTGCATCCCCAGTGCAGCCAGTGCACTCTCTGGACTCACTGCAGTGCATCCGCAGTGGTGCCATTGCACTCTCTGGACTCACTGCACTGCATCTCCAGTGGTGCCAGTGCACTCTCTGGACTCACTGCACTGCATCCCCAGTGCTGCCAGTGCACTCTCTTGAGTCACTGCAGTGCATCCCCTGTGGTGCAAGAGCACTCTCTGGACTCACAGCAGTGCATCCCCGTTGGTGCCAGTGCACTCTCTGGACTCACTGCACTGCATCCCCAGTGGTGCCAGTGCACTCTCTGGACTCACTGCACTGCATCCCCAGTGGTGCTAGTGCACTGTGTGGACTCACTGTACTGCATCCCCAGTGGTGCCAGTGCAATCTCTGGACTCACTGCAGTGCATCCCCAGTGGTGCCAGTGCACTCTCAGGACTCACTGCAGTGCATCCCTAGTGGGGCCAGTGCACTCTCTGGACTCACTGCACTGCATCCCCAGTAGTGACAGTGCACTCTCTGGACTCACTGCAGTGCATCCCCAGTGGTGCCAGTGCACTCTCTGGACTCACTGCACTGCATCCCCAGTAGTGCCAGTGCACTCTCTGGACTCACTGCACTGCATCCCCAGTGGTGCCAGTGCACTCTCTGGACTCACTAAACTGCATCACCAGTGGTGCCTCTGCACTCTCTGGACTCACTGCACTGCTTCCCCAGTGGTGCCAGTGCACTCACTGGACTCACTGCAGTGCATCCCCACTGGTGCCAGTGCACTCTCTGGGCTCACTGCAGTGCATCCCCAGTGGTGCCAGTGCACTCTCTGGACTCACTGCACTGCATCCCCAGTGGTGCCTGTGCGCTCTCTGGAGTCACAGCACTGCATCCCCAGTGGTGCCAGTGCAATCTCTGAACTCACTGCACTGCATCCCCAGTGGTGCCAGTGCACTCTCTGGACTCACTGAAGTGCATTCTCAGTGGTGCCAGTGCACTCTCTGGACTCACTGCAGTGCATCCCCAGTGCTGCCAGTGCACTCTCTGGACTCACTGCACTGCATCCCTAGTGGTGCCACTGCACTCTGTGGACTCACTGCACTGCTTCCCCAGTGGTGCCAGTGCACTCACTGGACTCACTGCAGTGCATCCCCACTGGTGCCAGTGCACTCTCTGGACTCACTGCACTGCATCCCCAGTGGTGCCAGTGCACTCTCTGGACTCACTGCACTGCATCCCCAGTGGTTCCAGCGCACTCTCTGGACTCACTGCACTGCATCCCCAGTGGTGCTAGTGCACTCTGTGGACTCACTGCAGTGCATCCCCAGTGGTGCCAGTGCACTCTCTGGACTCACTGAAGTGCATTCTCAGTGGTGCCTGTGCACTCTCTGGACTCACTTCAGTGCATCCCCAGTGGTGCCAGTACACTCTCTGGACTCACTGCAGTGCATCCCCACTGGTGCCAGTGCACTCTCTGGACTCACTGAACTGCATCCCCAGTGGTGCCAGTGCACTCTCTGGACTCACTGCAGTGCATCCGCAGTGGTGCCATTGCACTCTCTGGACTCACTGCACTGCATCTCCAGTGGTGCCAGTGCACTCTCTGGACTCACTGCACTGCATCCCCAGTGCTGCCAGTGCACTCTCTTGAGTCACTGCACTGCATCCCCAGTGGTGCAAGAGCACTCTCTGGACTCACAGCAGTGCATCACCAGTGGTGCCAGTGCACTCTCTGGACTCACTGCACTGCATCCCCAGTGGTGCCAGTGCAATCTCTGGACTCACTGCAGTGCATCCCCAGTGGTGCCAGTGCACTCTCAGGACTCACTGCACTGCATCCCCAGTGGGGCCAGTGCACTCTCTGGACTCACTGAACTGCATCCCCAGTAGTGACAGTGCACTCTCTGGACTCACTGCAGTGCATCCCCAGTGGTGCCAGTGCACTCTCTGGACTCACTGAACTGCATCCCCAGTGGTGCCAGTGCACTCACTGGACTCACTGCAGTGCATCCCCAATGGTGCCAGTGCACTCTCTGGGCTCACTGCAGTGCATCCGCAGTGGTGCCAGTGCACTCTCTGGACTCACTGCACTGCATCCCCAGTGGTGCCTGTGCGCTCTCTGGAGTCACAGCACTGCATCCCCAGTGGTGCCAGTGCAATCTCTGGATTCACTGCACTGCATCCCCAGTGGTGCCAGTGCACTCTCTGGACTCACTGAAGTGCATTCTCAGTGGTGCCAGTGCACTCTCTGGACTCACTGCACTGCATCCCCAGTGGTGCCAGTGCACTCTCTGGACTCACTGAACTGCATCCCCAGTGGTGCCAGTGCACTCTCTGGACTCACTGCAGTGCATCCCCAGTGTTGCCAGTGCACTCTCTGGACTCACTGCACTGCATCCCTAGTGGTGCCACTGCACTCTCTGGACTCACTGCACTGCTTCCCCAGTGGTGCCAGTGCACTCTCTGGACTCACTGCACTGCATCCCCACTGGTGCCAGTGCACTCTCTGGACTCACTGCAGTGCATCCCCACTGGTGCCAGTGCACTCTCTGGACTCACTGCACCGCATCCCCAGTGGTGCCAGTGCACTCTCTGGACTCACTGCACTGCATCCCCAGTGGTTCCAGCGCACTCTCTGGACTCACTGAACTGCATCCCCAGTGGTGCTAGTGCACTCTGTGGACTCACTGCAGTGCATCCCCAGTGGTGCCAGTGCACTCTCTGGACTCACTGAAGTGCATTCTCAGTGGTGCCAGTGCACTCTGTGGACTCACTTCAGTGCATCCCCAGTGGTGCCAGTACACTCTCTGGACTCACTGCAGTGCATCCCCAGTGGTGCCAGTGCACTCTCTGGACTCACTGCAGTGCATCCCCAGTGGTGCCAGTGCACTCTCTGGACTCACTGCAGTGCATCCGCAGTGGTGCCATTGCACTCTCTGGACTCACTGCACTGCATCTCCAGTGGTGCCAGTGCACTCTCTGGACTCACTGCACTGCATCCCCAGTGCTGCCAGTGCACTCTCTTGAGTCACTGCACTGCATCCCCTGTGGTGCAAGAGCACTCTCTGGACTCACAGCAGTGCATCACCAGTGGTGCCAGTGCACTCTCTGGACTCAAAGCACTGCATCCCCAGTGGTGCCAGTGCACTCTCTGGACTCACTGCACTGCATCCCCAGTGGTGCTAGTGCACTGTGTGGACTCACTGTACTGCATCCCCAGTGGTGCCAGTGCAATCTCTGGACTCACTGCAGTGCATCCCCAGTGGTGCCAGTGCACTCTCAGGACTCACTGCAGTGCATCCCCAGTGGGGCCAGTGCACTCTCTGGTCTCACTGCACTGCATCCGCAGTAGTGACAGTGCACTCTCTGGACTCACTGCAGTGCATCCCCAGTGGTGCCAGTGCACTCTCTGGACTCACTGCACTGCATCCCCAGTAGTGCCAGTGCACTCTCTGGACTCACTGCACTGCATCCCCAGTGGTGCCAGTGCACTCTCTGGACTCACTAAACTGCATCACCAGTGGTGCCTCTGCACTCTCTGGACTCACTGCACTGCTTCCCCAGTGGTGCCAGTGCACTCACTGGACTCACTGCAGTGCATCCCCACTGGTGCCAGTGCACTCTCTGGGCTCACTGCAGTGCATCCCCAGTGGTGCCAGTGCACTCTCTGGACTCACTGCACTGCATCCCCAGTGGTGCCTGTGCGCTCTCTGGAGTCACAGCACTGCATCCCCAGTGGTGCCAGTGCAATCTCTGGACTCACTGCACTGCATCCCCAGTGGTGCCAGTGCACTCTCTGGACTCACTGAAGTGCATTCTCAGTGGTGCCAGTGCACTCTCTGGACTCACTGCACTGCATCCCCAGTGGTGCCAGTGCACTCTCTGGACTCACTGAACTGCATCCCCAGTGGTGCCAGTGCACTCTCTGGACTCACTGCAGTGCATCCCCAGTGCTGCCAGTGCACTCTCTGGACTCACTGCACTGCATCCCTAGTGGTGCCAGTGCACTCTCTGGACTCACTGCACTGCTTCCCCAGTGGTGCCAGTGCACTCTCTGGACTCACTGCACTGCATCCCCAGTGGTGCCAGTGCACTCACTGGACTCACTGCAGTGCATCCCCACTGGTGCCAGTGCACTCTCTGGACTCACTGCAGTGCATCCCCACTGGTGCCAGTGCACTCTCTGGACTCACTGCACTACATCCCCAGTGGTTCCAGCGCACTCTCTGGACTCACTGCACTGCATCCCCAGTGGTGCTAGTGCACTCTGTGGACTCACTGCAGTGCATCCCCAGAGGTGCCAGTGCACTCTCTGGACTCACTGAAGTGCATTCTCAGTGGTGCCAGTGCACTCTCTGGACTCACTTCAGTGCATCCCCAGTGGTGCCAGTGCACTCTCTGGACTCACTTCAGTGCATCCCCACTGGTGCCAGTGCACTCTCTGGGCACACTGCAGTGCATCCCCAGTGGTGTCAGTGCACTCTCTGGACTCACTGCACTGCATCCCCAGTGGTGCCTGTGCGCTCTCTGGAGTCACAGCACTGCATTCTCAGTGGTGCCAGTGCACTCTCTGGACTCACTGCACTGCATCCCCAGTGGTGCCAGTGCACTCTCTGGACTCACTGAACTGCATCCCCAGTGGTGCCAGTGCACTCTCTGGACTCACTGCACTGCATCCCCAGTGCTGCCAGTGCACTCTCTGGACTCACTGCACTGCATCCCCAGTGGTGCCACTGCACTCTCTGGACTCACTGCACTGCTTCCCCAGTGGTGCCAGTGCACTCTCTGGACTCACTGCACTGCATCCCCAGTGGTGCCAGTGCACTCACTGGACTCACTGCAGTGCATCCCCAGTGGTGCCAGTGCACTCTCTGGAGTCACTGCAGTGCATCCCCAGTGGTGCCAGTGCACTCTCTGGACTCACTGCACTGCATCCCCAGTGGTTCCAGCGCACTCTCTGGACTCACTGCACTGCATCCCCAGTAGTGCTAGTGCACTCTGTGGACTCACTGCACTGCATCCCCAGTGGTGCCAGTGCACTCTCTGGACTCACTGAAGTGCATTCTCAGTGGTGCCACTGCACTCTCTGGACTCACTTCAGTGCATCCCCAGTGGTGCCAGTACACTCTCTGGACTCACTGCAGTGCATCCCCAGTGGTGCCAGTGCACTCTCTGGACTCACTGCACTGCATCCCCAGTGGAGCCAGTGCACTCTCTGGACTCACTGCAGTGCATCCGCAGTGCTGCCATTGCACTCTCTGGACTCATCGCACTGCATCCCCAGTGGTGCCAGTGCACTCTCTGGACTCACTGCACTGCATCCCCAGTGCTGCCAGTGCACTCTCTTGAGTCACTGCGCTGCATCCCCTGTGGTGCCAGTGCACTCTCTGTACTCACTGCAGTGCATCCCCAGTGGTGCCAGTGCGCTCTCTGGAGTCACAGCACTGCATCCCCAGTGGTGCCAGTGCAATCTCTGGACTCACTGCACTGCATCCCCAGTGGTGCCAGTGCACTCTCTGGACTCACTGCAGTGCATCCCCAGTGGTGCCAGTGCACTCTCTGGACTCACTGCACTGCATCCCCAGTGGTGCCAGTGCACTCTCTGGACTCACTGAACTGCATCCCCAGTGGTGCCAGTGCAATCTCTGGACTCACTGCAGTGCATCCCCAGTGGTGCCAGTGCACTCTCTGGACTCACTGATGTGCATTATCAGTGGTGCCAGTGCACTCTCTGGACTCACTGCACTGCATCCCCAGTAGTGACAGTGCACTCTCTGGACTCGCTGCAGTGCATCCCCAGTGGGGCCAGTGCACTCTCTGGACTCACTGCGCTGCATCCCCAGTGGTGCCAGTGCACTCTCTGGACTCACTGCACTGCATCGCCAGTGCACTCTCTGGACTCACTGCAGGGCATCCCCGGTGGAGCCAGTGTACTCTCAGGACTCACTGCAGTGCATCCCCAGTGGTGCCAGTGCACTCTCTGGACTCACTGCACTGCATCCCCAGTGGTGCCAGTACACTCTCTGGACTCACTGCAGTGCATCCCCAGTGGTGCCAGTGCACTCTCTGGACTCACTGCAGTGCATCCCCAGTGCAGCCAGTGCACTCTCTGGACTCACTGCAGTGCATCCACAGTGGTGCCATTGCACTCTCTGGACTCACTGCACTGCATCTCCAGTGGTGCCAGTGCACTCTCTGGACTCACTGCAGTGCATCCCCAGTGCTGCCAGTGCACTCTCTTGAGTCACTGCACTGCATCGCCAGTGCACTCTCTGGACTCACTGCAGTGCATCCCCGGTGGAGCCAGTGTACTCTCAGGACTCACTGCAGTGCATCCCCAGTGGTGCCAGTGCACTCTCCGGACTCACTGCACTGCATCCCCAGTGGTGCCAGTACACTCTCTGGACTCACTGCAGTGCATCCCCAGTGGTGCCAGTGCACTCTCTGGACTCACAGCAGTGCATCACCAGTGGTGCCAGTGCACTCTCTGGACTCACTGCAGTGCATCCCCAGTGGTGCCAGTGCACTCTCTGGACTCACTGCACTGCATCCCCAGTGGTGCTAGTGCACTGTGTGGACTCACTGTACTGCATCCCCAGTAGTGCCAGTGCAATCTCTGGACTCACTGCAGTGCATCCCCAGTGGTGCCAGTGCACTCTCAGGACTCACTGCACTGCATCCCCAGTGGGGCCAGTGCACTCTCTGGACTCACTGCACTGCATCCCCAGTAGTGACAGTGCACTCTCTGGACTCACTGCAGTGCATCCCAATGGTGCCAGTGCACTCTCTGGACTCACTGCACTGCATCCCCAGTAGTGCCAGTGCACTCTCTGGACTCACTGCACTGCATCCCCAGTGCTGCCAGTGCACTCACTGGATTCACTGCACTGCATCCCCAGTGGTGCCAGTGCACTCTCTGGACTCACTGCACTGCATCCTCAGTGGTGCCAGTGCACTCTGTGGACTCACTGTACTGCATCCCCAGTGGTGCCAGTGCACTCTCTGGACTCACTGCAGTGCATCCCCAGTGGTGCCAGTGCACTCTCTGGACTCACTGCAGTGCATCCCCACTGGTGCCAGTGCACTCTCTGGACTCACTGCAGTGCATCCCCAGTGGTGCCAGTGCACTCTCTGGACTCACTGCAGTGCATCCCCAGTGGTGCCAGTACACTCACTGGACTCACTGCACTGCATCCCCAGTGGTGCCAGTGCACTCTCTGGACTCACTAAACTGCATCCCCAGTGGTGCCACTGCACTCTCTGGACTCACTGCACTGCTTCCCCAGTGGTGCCAGTGCACTCACTGGACTCACTGCAGTGCATCCCCACTGGTGCAAGTGCACTCTCTGGGCTCACTGCAGTGCATCCCCTGTGGTGCCAGTGCACTCTCTGGACTCACTGCACTGCATCCCCAGTGGTGCAAGTGCGCTCTCTGGAGTCACAGCACTGCATCCCCAGTGGTGCCAGTGCAATCTCTGGACTCACTGCACTGCATCCCCAGTGTTGCCAGTGCACTCTCTGGACTCACTGCACTGCATCCCCGGTGGTGCCAGTGCAGTCTCTGGATTAACTGCACTGCATCCCCACTGGTGCCAAAGCACTCTCTGGACTCCCAGCACCGCATCCCCAGTGGTGCCAGTGCACTCTCTGGACTCACTGCACTGCATCACCAGTGGTGCCACTGCACTCTCTGGACTCACTGCACTGCTTCCCCAGTGGTGCCAGTGCACTCACTGGACTCACTGCAGTGCATCCCCACTGGTGCCAGTGCACTCTCTGGGCTCACTGCAGTGCATCCCCAGTGGTGCCAGTGCACTCTCTGGACTCACTGCACTGCATCCCCAGTGGTGCCTGTGCGCTCTCTGGAGTCACAGCACTGCATTCTCAGTGGTGCCAGTGCACTCTCTGGACTCACTGCACTGCATCCCCAGTGGTGCCAGTGCACTCTCTGGACTCACTGAACTGCATCCCCAGTGGTGCCAGTGCACTCTCTGGACTCACTGCACTGCATCCCCAGTGCTGCCAGTGCACTCTCTGGACTCACTGCACTGCATCCCCAGTGGTGCCACTGCACTCTCTGGACTCACTGCACTGCATCCCCAGTGGTGCCAGTGCACTCTCTGGACTCACTGCACTGCAACCCCAGTGGTGCCAGTGCACTCACTGGACTCACTGCAGTGCATCCCCAGTGGTGCCCGTGCACTCTCTGGAGTCACTGCACTGCATCCCCAGTGGTGCCAGTGCACTCTCTGGACTCACTGCACTGCATCCCCAGTGGTTCCAGCGCACTCTCTGGACACACTGAAGTGCATTTTCAGTGGTGCCAGTGCACTCTCTGGACTCACTGCACTGCATCCCCAGTGGTGCCAGTGCACTCTCTGGACTCACTGAAGTGCATTCTCAGTGGTGCCACTGCACTCTCTGGACTCACTTCAGTGCATCCCCAGTGGTGCCAGTACACTCTCTGGACTCACTGCACTGCATCCCCCAGTGGTGCCAGTGCACTCTCTGGACTCACTGCACTGCATCCCCAGTGGAGCCAGTGCACTCTCTGGACTCACTGCAGTGCATCCGCAGTAGTGCCAGTGCACTCTCTAGAGTCACTGCGCTGCATCCCCAGTGGTGCCAGTGCACTCTCTGGACTCACTGCACTGCATCCCCAGTGCTGCCAGTGCACTCTCTTGAGTCACTGCGCTGCATCCCCTGTGGTGCAAGAGCACTCTCTGGACTCACAGCAGTGCATCCCCAGTGGTGCCAGTGCACTCTCTGGACTCACTGCACTGCATCCCCAGTGGAGCCAGTGCACTCTCTGGACTCACTGCACTGCATCCCCAGTGGTGCTAGTGCACTGTGTGGACTCACTGTACTGCATCCCCAGTGGTGCCAGTGCATTCTCTGGACTCACTGCAGTGCATCCCCAGTGGTGCCAGTGCACTCTCTGGACTCACTGAAGTGCATTCTCAGTGGTGCCAGTGCACTCTCTGGACACACTGCACTGCATCCCCAGTAGTGACAGTGCACTCTCTGGACTCACTGCAGTGCATCCCCAGTGGTGCCAGTGCACTCTCTGGACTCACTGCACTGCTTCCCCAGTGGTGCCAGTGCACTCTTTCGAGTCACTGCAGTGCATCCCCAAAGGTGCCAGTGCACTCTCTGTACTCACTGCAGTGCATCCCCAGTGGTGCCAGTGCGCTCTCTGGAGTCACAGCACTGCATCCCCAGTGGTGCCAGTGCAATCTCTGGACTCACTGCACTGCATCCCCAGTGGTGCCAGTGCACTCTCTGGACTCACTGCAGTGCATCCCCAGTGGTGCCAGTGCACTCTCTGGACTCGCGTCACTGCATCCCCAGTGGTGCCAGTGCACTCTCTGGACTCGCGTCACTGCATCCCCAGTGGTGCCAGTGCACTCTCTGGACTCACTGAAGTGCATACCCAGTGGTGCCAGTGCACTCTCTGGACTCACTGCAGTGCATTCCCGTTGGTGCCATTGCACTCTCTGGACTCACTGCAGTGCATCCCCAGTGGTGCTAGTGCACTCTGGACTCACTGCAGTGCATCCCCAGTGGTGACAGTGCACTCTCTGGACTCACTGCACTGCATACCCAGTGGTGCCAGTGCACTCTCTAGAGTCACTGTACTGCATCCCCAGTGGTGCCAGTGCACTCTCTGGACTCACCGCACTGCACCCTAAGTGGTGCCAGTGCACTCTCTGGACTCACTGCACCGCATCCCCAGTGGTGCCAGTGCACTCTCTAGAGTCACTGCGCTGCATCCCCAGTGGTGCCAGTGCACTCTCTGGACTCACTGTACTGCATCCCCAGTGGTGCCAAAGCACTCTCTGGACTCCCGCCACCGCATCCCCAGTGGTTCCAGTGCACTCTCTGGACTCACTGCACTGCATCCCCAGTGGTGCCAGTGCACTTACTGGACTCACTGTACTGCATCATCTGTGGTGCCAGTGCACTCTCTGGACTCACTGCAATGCATCCCCAGTGGTGCCAGTGCACTCTCTGGACTCACTGCACTGCATCCCCAGTGGTGCCAGTGCACTCTCTGGACTCACTGCACTGTATCCCCAGTGGTGCCAGTGCACTCACTGGATTCACTGCAGTGCATCCCCAGTGCTGCCAGTGCACTCTCTGGACTCACTGCACTGCATCCCCAGTGGTGCCAGTGCACTCTGTGGACTCACTGCACTGCATCCCCAGTGGTGACAGTGCACTCTCTGGACTCACTGCAGTGCATCCCCAGTGGTGACAGTGCACTCTCTGGACTCACTGCAGTGCATCCCCAGTGGTGCCAGTGCACTCTCTGGACTCACTGCACTGCATCCCCAGTGGTGCCAGTGCAGTCTCCGGAGTAACTGCAGTGCATCCCCACTGGTGCCAAAGCACTCTCTGGACTCCCGGCACCGCATCCCCAGTGGTGCCAGTGCACTCTCTGGACTCACTGCACTGCATCCCCAGTGGTGCCAGTGCACTCTCTGGAGTCACAGCACTGCATCCCCAGTGGTGCCAGTGCACTCTCTGGACTCACTGCACTGCATCCCCAGTGGTGCCTGTGCGCTCTCTGGAGTCACAGCACTGCATCCCCAGTGGTGCCAGTGCACTCTCTGGACTCACTGCACTGCATCCCCAGTGGTGCCAGTGCACTCTCTGGACTCACTGAAGTGCATTCTCAGTGGTGCCAGTGCACTCTCTGGACTCACTGCAGTGCATCCCCAGTGGTGCCAGTGCACTCTCTGGACTCACTGAACTGCATCCCCAGTGGTGCCAGTGCACTCTCTGGACTCACTGCACTGCATCCCCAGTGCTGCCAGTGCACTCTCTGGACTCACTGCACTGCATCCCTAGTGGTGCCACTGCACTCTCTGGACTCACTGCACTGCTTCCCCAGTGGTGCCAGTGCACTCTCTGGACTGACTGCACTGCATCCCCAGTGGTGCCAGTGCACTCACTGGACTCACTGCAGTGCATCCCCATTAGTGCCAGTGAACTCTGTGGACTCACTGCACTGCATCCCCAGTGGTGCCAGTGCACTCTCTGGACTCACTGCACTGCATCCCCAGTGGTTCCAGCGCACTCTCTGGACTCACTGAACTGCATCCCCAGTGGTGCCAGTACACTCTCTGGACTCACTGCACTGCATCCCCAGTGGTGCCAGTGCACTCTCTGGACTCACTGCAGTGCATCCCCAGTGCAGCCAGTGCACTCTCTGGACTCACTGCAGTGCATCCGCAGTGGTGCCATTGCACTCTCTGGACTCACTGCACTGCATCTCCAGTGGTGCCAGTGCACTCTCTGGACTCACTAAACTGCATCCCCAGTGCTGCCAGTGCACTCTCTTGAGTCACTGCACTGCATCCCCTGTGGTGCAAGAGCACTCTCTGGACTCACAGCAGTGCATCACCAGTGGTGCCAGTGCACTCTCTGGACTCACTGCAATGCATCCCCAGTGGTGCCAGTGCACTCTCTGGACTCACTGAAGTGCATCCCCAGTGGTGCCTGTGCGCTCTCTGGAGTCACAGCACTGCATCCCCAGTGGTGCCAGTGCAATCTCTGGACTCACTGCACTGCATCCCCAGTGGTGCCAGTGCACTCTCTGGACTCACTGAAGTGCATTCTCAGTGGTGCCAGTGCACTCTCTGGACTCACTGCACTGCATCCCCAGTGGTGCCAGTGCACTCTCTGGACTCACTGAACTGCATCCCCAGTGGTGCCAGTGCACTCTCTGGACTCACTGCACTGCATCCCCAGTGCTGCCAGTGCACTCTCTGGACTCACTGCACTGCATCCCTAGTGGTGCCACTGCACTCTCTGGACTCACTGCACTGCTTCCCCAGTGGTGCCAGTGCACTCTCTGGACTCACTGCACTGCATCCCCAGTGGTGCCAGTGCACTCACTGGACTCACTGCAGTGCATCCCCACTGGTGCCAGTGCACTCTCTGGACTCACTGCAGTGCATCCCCAGTGGTGCCAGTGCACTCTCTGGACTCACTGAAGTGCATTCTCAGTGGTGCCAGTGCACTCTCTGGACTCACTGCAGTGCATCCCCAGTGGTGCCAGTACACTCTCTGGACTCACTGCAGTGCATCCCCAGTGGTGCCAGTGCACTCTCTGGACTCACTGCAGTGCATCCCCAGTGCAGCCAGTGCACTCTCTGGACTCACTGCAGTGCATCCCCAGTGCAGCCAGTGCACTCTCTGGACTCACTGCAGTGCATCCGCAGTGGTGCCATTGCACTCTCTGGACTCACTGCACTGCATCTCCAGTGGTGCCAGTGCACTCTCTGGACTCACTGCACTGCATCCCCAGTGCTGCCAGTGCACTCTCTTGAGTCACTGCACTGCATCCCCTGTGGTGCAAGAGCACTCTCTGGACTCACAGCAGTGCATCCCCAGTGGTGAGAGTACACTCTCTGGACTCACTGCACTGCATCCCCAGTGGTGCCAGTGCACTCTCTGGACTCACTGCACTGCATCCCCAGTGGTGCTAGTGCACTGTGTGGACTCACTGTACTGCATCCCCAGTGGTGCCAGTGCAATCTCTGGACTCACTGCAGTGCATCCCCAGTGGTGCCAGTGCACTCTCAGGACTCACTGCACTGCATCCCCAGTGGGGCCAGTGCACTCTCTGGACTCACTGCACTGCATCCCCAGTAGTGACAGTGCACTCTCTGGACTCACTGCACTGCATCCCCAGTGGTGCCAGTGCACTCTCTGGACTCACTGCACTGCATCCCCAGTAGTGCCAGTGCACTCTCTGGACTCACTGCACTGCATCCCCAGTGGTGCCAGTGCACTCTCTGGACTCACTGTGCTGCATCCCCAGTGGTGCCTCTGCACTCTCTGGCTTCACTGCACTGCTTCCCCAGTGGTGCCAGTGCACTCACTGGACTCACTGCAGTGCATCCCCACTGGTGCCAGTGCACTCTCTGGGCTCACTGCAGTGCATCCCCAGTGGTGCCAGTGCACTCTCTGGACTCACTGCACTGCATCCCCAGTGGTGCCTGTGCGCTCTCTGGAGTCACAGCACTGCATCCCGAGTGGTGCCAGTGCAATCTCTGGACTCACTGCACTGCATCCCCAGTGGTGCCAGTGCACTCTCTGGACTCACTGAAGTGCATTCTCAGTGGTGCCAGTGCACTCTCTGGACTCACTGCACTGCATCCCCAGTGGTGCCTGTGCGCTCTCTGGAGTCACAGCACTGCATCCCGAGTGGTGCCAGTGCAATCTCTGGACTCACTGCACTGCATCCCCAGTGGTGCCAGTGCACTCTCTGGACTCACTGAAGTGCATTCTCAGTGGTGCCAGTGCACTCTCTGTGCTCACTGCAGTGCATCCCCAGTGGTGCCAGTGCACTCTCTGGACTCACTGAACTGCATCCCCAGTGGTGCCAGTGCACTCTCTGGACTCACTGCACTGCATCCCCAGTGGTGCCAGTGCACTCTCTGGACTCACTGCACTGCATCCCTAGTGGTGCCACTGCACTCTCTGGACTCACTGCACTGCTTCCCCAGTGGTGCCAGTGCACTCTCTGGACTCACTGCAGTGCATCCCCAGTGCTGCCAGTGCACTCACTGGACTCACTGCAGTGCATCCCCACTGGTGCCAGTGCACTCTGTGGACTCACTGCACTGCATCCCCAGTGGTGCCAGTGCACTCTCTGGACTCACTGCACTGCATCCCCAGTGGTTCCAGCGCACTCTCTGGACTCACTGAACTGCATCCCCAGTGGTGCCAGTACACTCTCTGGACTCACTGCAGTGCATCCCCAGTGGTGCCAGTGCACTCTCTGGACTCACTGCAGTGCATCCCCAGTGCAGCCAGTGCACTCTCTGGACTCACTGCAGTGCATCCGCAGTGGTGCCATTGCACTCTCTGGACTCACTGCACTGCATCTCCAGTGGTGCCAGTGCACTCTCTGGACTCACTGCACTGCATCCCCAGTGCTGCCAGTGCACTCTCTTGAGTCACTGCACTGCATCCCCTGAGGTGCAAGAGCACTCTCTGGACTCACAACAGTGCATCACCAGTGGTGCCAGTGCACTCTCTGGACTCACTGCTCTGCATCCCCAGTGGTGCCAGTGCACTCTCTGGACTCACTGAAGTGCATCCCCAGTGGTGCCTGTGCGCTCTCTGGAGTCACAGCACTGCATCCCCAGTGGTGCCAGTGCAATCTCTGGACTCACTGCACTGCATCCCCAGTGGTGCCAGTGCACTCTCTGGACTCACTGAAGTGCATTCTCAGTGGTGCCAGTGCACTCTCTGGACTCACTGCAGTGCATCCCCAGTGGTGCCAGTGCACTCTCTGGACTCACTGAACTGCATCCCCAGTGCTGCCAGTGCACTCTCTGGACTCACTGCACTGCATCCCCAGTGCTGCCAGTGCACTCTCTGGACTCACTGCACTGCATCCCCAGTGGTGCCACTGCACTCTCTGGACTCACTGCACTGCATCCCCTGTGGTGCTAGTGCACTGTGTGGACTCACTGTACTGCATCCCCAGTGGTGCCAGTGCAATCTCTGGACTCACTGCAGTGCATCCCCAGTGGTGCCAGTGCACTCTCAGGACTCACTGCAGTGCATCCCCAGTGGTGCCAGTGCACTCTCTGGACTCACTGCACTGCATCCCCAGTAGTGACAGTGCACTCTCTGGACTCACTGCAGTGCATCCCCAGTGGTGCCAGTGCACTCTCTGGACTCACTGCACTGCATCCCCAGTAGTGCCAGTGCACTCTCTGGACTCACTGCACTGCATCCCCAGTGGTGCCAGTGCACTCTCTGGACTCACTAAACTGCATCACCAGTGGTGCCTCTGCACTCTCTGGACTCACTGCACTGCTTCCCCAGTGGTGCCAGTGCACTCACTGGACTCACTGCAGTGCATCCCCACTGGTGCCAGTGCACTCTCTGGGCTCACTGCAGTGCATCCCCAGTGGTGCCAGTGCACTCTCTGGACTCACTGCACTGCATCCCCAGTGGTGCCTGTGCGCTCTCTGGAGTCACAGCACTGCATCCCCAGTGGTGCCAGTGCAATCTCTGAACTCACTGCACTGCATCCCCAGTGGTGCCAGTGCACTCTCTGGACTCACTGAAGTGCATTCTCAGTGGTGCCAGTGCACTCTCTGGACTCACGGCAGTGCATCCCCAGTGCTGCCAGTGCACTCTCTGGACTCACTGCACTGCATCCCTAGTGGTGCCACTGCACTCTGTGGACTCACTGCACTGCTTCCCCAGTGGTGCCAGTGCACTCACTGGACTCACTGCAGTGCATCCCCACTGGTGCCAGTGCACTCTCTGGACTCACTGCACTGCATCCCCAGTGGTGCCAGTGCACTCTCTGGACTCACTGCACTGCATCCCCAGTGGTTCCAGCGCACTCTCTGGACTCACTGCACTGCATCCCCAGTGGTGCTAGTGCACTCTGTGGACTCACTGCAGTGCATCCCCAGTGGTGCCAGTGCACTCTCTGGACTCACTGAAGTGCATTCTCAGTGGTGCCTGTGCACTCTCTGGACTCACTTCAGTGCATCCCCAGTGGTGCCAGTACACTCTCTGGACTCACTGCAGTGCATCCCCAGTGGTGCCAGTGCACTCTCTGGACTCACTGAACTGCATCCCCAGTGGTGCCAGTGCACTCTCTGGACTCACTGCAGTGCATCCGCAGTGGTGCCATTGCACTCTCTGGACTCACTGCACTGCATCTCCAGTGGTGCCAGTGCACTCTCTGGACTCACTGCACTGCATCCCCAGTGCTGCCAGTGCACTCTCTTGAGTCACTGCACTGCATCCCCAGTGGTGCAAGAGCACTCTCTGGACTCACAGCAGTGCATCACCAGTGGTGCCAGTGCACTCTCTGGACTCACTGCACTGCATCCCCAGTGGTGCCAGTGCACTCTCTGGACTCACTGCACTGCATCCCCAGTGGTGCTAGTGCACTGTGTGGACTCACTGTACTGCATCCCCAGTGGTGCCAGTGCAATCTCTGGACTCACTGCAGTGCATCCCCAGTGGTGCCAGTGCACTCTCAGGACTCACTGCACTGCATCCCCAGTGGGGCCAGTGCACTCTCTGGACTCACTGCACTGCATCCCCAGTAGTGACAGTGCACTCTCTGGACTCACTGAACTGCATCCCCAGTGGTGCCAGTGCACTCTCTGGACTCACTGCACTGCATCCCCAGTAGTGCCAGTGCACTCTCTGGACTCACTGCACTGCATCCCCAGTGGTGCCAGTGCACTCTCTGGACTCACTAAACTGCATCACCAGTGGTGCCTCTGCACTCTCTGGACTCACTGCACTGCTTCCCCAGTGGTGCCAGTGCACTCACTGGACTCACTGCAGTGCATCCCCACTGGTGCCAGTGCACTCTCTGGGCTCACTGCAGTGCATCCCCAGTGGTGCCAGTGCACTCTCTGGACTCACTGCACTGCATCCCCAGTGGTGCCTGTGCGCTCTCTGGAGTCACAGCACTGCATCCCCAGTGGTGCCAGTGCAATCTCTGGACTCACTGCACTGCATCCCCAGTGGTGCCAGTGCACTCTCTGGACTCACTGAAGTGCATTCTCAGTGGTGCCAGTGCACTCTCTGGACTCACTGCACTGCATCCCCAGTGGTGCCAGTGCACTCTCTGGACTCACTGAACTGCATCCCCAGTGGTGCCAGTGCACTCTCTGGACTCACTGCAGTGCATCCCCAGTGTTGCCAGTGCACTCTCTGGACTCACTGCACTGCATCCCTAGTGGTGCCACTGCACTCTCTGGACTCACTGCACTGCTTCCCCAGTGGTGCCAGTGCACTCTCTGGACTCACTGCACTGCATCCCCACTGGTGCCAGTGCACTCTCTGGACTCACTGCAGTGCATCCCCACTGGTGCCAGTGCACTCTCTGGACTCACTGCACTGCATCCCCAGTGGTGCCAGTGCACTCTCTGGACTCACTGCACTGCATCCCCAGTGGTTCCAGCGCACTCTCTGGACTCACTGAACTGCATCCCCAGTGGTGCTAGTGCACTCTGTGGACTCACTGCAGTGCATCCCCAGTGGTGCCAGTGCACTCTCTGGACTCACTGAAGTGCATTCTCAGTGGTGCCAGTGCACTCTCTGGACTCACTTCAGTGCATCCCCAGTGGTGCCAGTACACTCTCTGGACTCACTGCAGTGCATCCCCAGTGGTGCCAGTGCACTCTCTGGACTCACTGCAGTGCATCCCCAGTGGTGCCAGTGCACTCTCTGGACTCACTGCAGTGCATCCCCAGTGGTGCCATTGCACTCTGTGGACTCACTGCACTGCATCTCCAGTGGTGCCAGTGCACTCTCTGGACTCACTGCACTGCATCCCCAGTGCTGCCAGTGCACTCTCTTGAGTCACTGCACTGCATCCCCTGTGGTGCAAGAGCACTCTCTGGACTCACAGCAGTGCATCACCAGTGGTGCCAGTGCACTCTCTGGACTCAAAGCACTGCATCCCCAGTGGTGCCAGTGCACTCTCTGGACTCACTGCACTGCATCCCCAGTGGTGCTAGTGCACTGTGTGGACTCACTGTACTGCATCCCCAGTGGTGCCAGTGCAATCTCTGGACTCACTGCAGTGCATCCCCAGTGGTGCCAGTGCACTCTCAGGACTCACTGCAGTGCATCCCCAGTGGGGCCAGTGCACTCTCTGGTCTCACTGCACTGCATCCGCAGTAGTGACAGTGCACTCTCTGGACTCACTGCAGTGCATCCCCAGTGGTGCCAGTGCACTCTCTGGACTCACTGCACTGCATCCCCAGTAGTGCCAGTGCACTCTCTGGACTCACTGCACTGCATCCCCAGTGGTGCCAGTGCACTCTCTGGACTCACTAAACTGCATCACCAGTGGTGCCTCTGCACTCTCTGGACTCACTGCACTGCTTCCCCAGTGGTGCCAGTGCACTCACTGGACTCACTGCAGTGCATCCCCACTGGTGCCAGTGCACTCTCTGGGCTCACTGCAGTGCATCCCCAGTGGTGCCAGTGCACTCTCTGGACTCACTGCACTGCATCCCCAGTGGTGCCTGTGCGCTCTCTGGAGTCACAGCACTGCATCCCCAGTGGTGCCAGTGCAATCTCTGGACTCACTGCACTGCATCCCCAGTGGTGCCAGTGCACTCTCTGGACTCACTGAAGTGCATTCTCAGTGGTGCCAGTGCACTCTCTGGACTCACTGCACTGCATCCCCAGTGGTGCCAGTGCACTCTCTGGACTCACTGAACTGCATCCCCAGTGGTGCCAGTGCACTCTCTGGACTCACTGCAGTGCATCCCCAGTGGTGCCAGTGCACTCTCTGGACTCACTGCACTGCATCCCTAGTGGTGCCACTGCACTCTCTGGACTCACTGCACTGCTTCCCCAGTGGTGCCAGTGCACTCTCTGGACTCACTGCACTGCATCCCCAGTGGTGCCAGTGCACTCACTGGACTCACTGCAGTGCATCCCCACTGGTGCCAGTGCACTCTCTGGACTCACTGCACTACATCCCCAGTGGTTCCAGCGCACTCTCTGGACTCACTGCACTGCATCCCCAGTGGTGCTAGTGCACTCTGTGGACTCACTGCAGTGCATCCCCAGAGGTGCCAGTGCACTCTCTGGACTCACTGAAGTGCATTCTCAGTGGGGCCAGTGCACTCTCTGGACTCACTTCAGTGCATCCCCAGTGGTGCCAGTACACTCTCTGGACTCACTGCAGTGCATCCCCAGTGGTGCCAGTGCACTCTCTGGACTCACTGCAGTGCATCCCCAGTGGTGCCAGTGCACTCTCTGGACTCACTGCAGTGCATCCGCAGTGGTGCCATTGCACTCTCTGGACTCACTGCACTGCATCTGCAGTGGTGCCAGTGCACTCTCTGGACTCACTGCACTGCATCCCCAGTGCTGCCAGTGCACTCTCTTGAGTCACTGCACTGCATCCCCTGTGGTGCAAGAGCACTCTCTGGACTCACAGCAGTGCATCACCAGTGGTGCCAGTGCACTCTCTGGACTCACTGCACTGCATCCCCAGTGGTGCCAGTGCACTCTCTGGACTCACTGCACTGCATCCCCAATGGTGCTAGTGCACTGTGTGGACTCACTGTACTGCATACCCAGTGGTGCCAGTGCAATCTCTGGACTCACTGCAGTGCATCCCCAGTGGTGCCAGTGCACTCTCAGGACTCACTGCACTGCATCCCCAGTGGGGCCAGTGCACTCTCTGGACTCACTGCACTGCATCCCCAGTAGTGACAGTGCACTCTCTGGACTCACTGCACTGCATCCCCAGTGGTGCCAGTGCACTCTCTGGACTCACTGCACTGCATCACCAGTAGTGCCAGTGCACTCTCTGGACTCACTGCACTGCATCCCCAGTGCTGCCAGTGCACTCACTGGATTCACTGCACTGCATCCCCAGTGGTGCCAGTGCACTCTGTGGACTCACTGTACTGCATCCCCAGTGGTGCCAGTGCACTCTGTGGACTCACTGTACTGCATCCCCAGTGGTGACAGTGCACTCTCTGGACTCACTGTGCTGCATCCCCAGTGGTGCCAGTGCACTCTCTGGACTCACTGCAGTGCATCCCCACTGGTGCCAGTGTACTCTCTGGACTCACTGCAGTGCATCCCCAGTGGTGCCAGTGCAGTCTCTGGAGTAACTGCAGTGCATCCCCACTGGTGCCAAAGCACTCTCTGGACTCACTGCAGTGCATCCCCAGTGGTGCCACTGCACTCTCTGGACTCACTGCAGTGCATCCCCAGTGGTGCCAGTGCACTCTCTGGACTCATTGAAGTGCATTCTCAGTGGTGCCAGTGCACTCTCTGGACTCACTGCAGTGCATCCCCAGTGGTGCCAGTGCACTCTCTGGACTCACTAAACTGCATCCCCAGTGGTGCCACTGCACTCTCTGGACTCACTGCACTGCTTCCCCAGTGGTGCCAGTGCACTCACTGGACTCACTGCAGTGCATCCCCACTGGTGCCAGTGCACTCTGTGGACTCACTGCAGTGCATCCCCAGTGGTGCCAGTGCACTCTCTGGACTCACTGCACTGCATCCCCAGTGGTGCCAGTGCGCTCTCTGGAGTCACAGCACTGCATCCCCAGTGGTGCCAGTGCAATCTCTGGACTCACTGCACTGCATCCCCGGTGGTGCCAGTGCAGTCTCTGGAGTAACTGCACTGCATCCCCACTGGTGCCAAAGCACTCTCTGGACTCCCAGCACCGCATCCCCAGTGGTGCCAGTGCACTCTCTGGACTCACTGCACTGCATCCCCAGTGGTGCCACTGCACTCTCTGGACTCACTGCACTGCTTCCCCAGTGGTGCCAGTGCACTCACTGGACTGACTGCAGTGCATCCCCACTGGTGCCAGTGCACTCTCTGGGCACACTGCAGTGCATCCCCAGTGGTGCCAGTGCACTCTCTGGACTCACTGCACTGCATCCCCAGTGGTGCCTGTGCGCTCTCTGGAGTCACAGCACTGCATTCTCAGTGGTGCCAGTGCACTCTCTGGACTCACTGCACTGCATCCCCAGTGGTGCCAGTGCACTCTCTGGACTCACTGAACTGCATCCCCAGTGGTGCCAGTGCACTCTCTGGACTCACTGCACTGCATCCCCAGTGCTGCCAGTGCACTCTCTGGACTCACTGCACTGCATCCCCAGTGGTGCCACTGCACTCTCTGGACTCACTGCACTGCTTCCCCAGTGGTGCCAGTGCACTCTCTGGACTCACTGCACTGCATCCCCAGTGGTGCCAGTGCACTCTCTGGACTCACTGCAGTGCATCCCCAGTGGTGCCAGTGCACTCTCTGGAGTCACTGCAGTGCATCCCCAGTGGTGCCAGTGCACTCTCTGGACTCACTGCACTGCATCCCCAGTGGTTCCAGCGCACTCTCTGGACTCACTGCACTGCATCCCCAGTAGTGCTAGTGCACTCTGTGGACTCACTGCACTGCATCCCCAGTGGTGCCAGTGCACTCTCTGGACTCACTGAAGTGCATTCTCAGTGGTGCCACTGCACTCTCTGGACTCACTTCAGTGCATCCCCAGTAATGCCAGTACACTCTCTGGACTCACTGCAGTGCATCCCCAGTGGTGCCAGTGCACTCTCTGGACTCACTGCACTGCATCCCCAGTGGAGCCAGTGCACTCTCTGGACTCATCGCACTGCATCCCCAGTGCTGCCAGTGCACTCTCTTGAGTCACTGCGCTGCATCCCCTGTGGTGCCAGTGCACTCTCTGGACTCACTGCACTGCATCCCCAGTGGTGCCAGTGCGCTCTCTGGAGTCACAGCACTGCATCCCCAGTGGTGCCAGTGCAATCTCTGGACTCACTGCACTGCATCCCCGGTGGTGCCAGTGCAGTCTCTGGAGTAACTGCACTGCATCCCCACTGGTGCCAAAGCACTCTCTGGACTCCCAGCACCGCATCCCCAGTGGTGCCAGTGCACTCTCTGGACTCACTGCACTGCATCACCAGTGGTGCCACTGCACTCTCTGGACTCACTGCACTGCTTCCCCAGTGGTGCCAGTGCACTCACTGGACTGACTGCAGTGCATCCCCACTCGTGCCAGTGCACTCTCTGGGCACACTGCAGTTTATCCCCAGTGGTGCCAGTGCACTCTCTGGAATCACTGCACTGCATCCCCAGTGGTGCCTGTGCGCTCTCTGGAGTCACAGCACTGCATTCTCAGTGGTGCCAGTGCACTCTCTGGACTCACTGCACTGCATCCCCAGTGGTGCCAGTGCACTCTCTGGACTCACTGAACTGCATCCCCAGTGGTGCCAGTGCACTCTCTGGACTCACTGCACTGCATCCCCAGTGCTGCCAGTGCACTCTCTGGACTCACTGCACTGCATCCCCAGTGGTGCCACTGCACTCTCTGGACTCACTGCACTGCTTCCCCAGTGGTGCCAGTGCACTCTCTGGACTCACTGCACTGCATCCCCAGTGGTGCCAGTGCACTCACTGGACTCACTGCAGTGCATCCCCAGTGGTGCCAGTGCACTCTCTGGAGTCACTGCACTGCATCCCCAGTGGTGCCAGTGCACTCTCTGGACTCACTGCACTGCATCCCCAGTGGTTCCAGCGCACTCTCTGGACTCACTGCACTGCATCCCCAGTAGTGCTAGTGCACTCTGTGGACTCACTGCACTCCATCCCCAGTGGTGCCAGTGCACTCTCTGGACTCACTGAAGTGCATTCTCAGTGGTGCCACTGCACTCTCTGGACTCACTTCAGTGCATCCCCACTGGTGCCAGTACACTCTCTGGACTCACTGCAGTGCATCCCCAGTGGTGCCAGTGCACTCTCTGGACTCACTGCACTGCATCCCCAGTGGAGCCAGTGCACTCTCTGGACTCACTGCAGTGCATCCGCAGTGCTGCCATTGCACTCTCTGGACTCATCGCACTGCATCCCCAGTGGTGCCAGTGCACTCTCTGGACTCACTAAACTGCATCCCCAGTGCTGCCAGTGCACTCTCTTGAGTCACTGCGCTGCATCCCCTGTGGTGCAAGAGCACTCTCTGGACTCACAGCAGTGCATCACCAGTGGTGCCAGTGCACTCTCTGGACTCACTGCAGTGCATCCCCAGTGGAGCCAGTGCACTCTCTGGACTCACTGCACTGCATCCCCAGTGGTGCTAGTGCACTGTGTGGACTCACTGTACTGCATCCCCAGTGGTGCCAGTGCAATCTCTGGACTCACTGCAGTGCATCCCCAGTGGTGCCAGTGCACTCTCTGGACTCACTGCACTGCATCCCCAGTAGTGACAGTGCACTCTCTGGACTCACTGCAGTGCATCCCCAGTGGTGCCAGTGCACTCTCTAGACTCACTGCACTGCTTCCCCAGTGGTGCCAGTGCACTCTTTCGAGTCACTGCAGTGCATCCCCAGTGGTGCCAGTGCACTCTCTGTACTCACTGCAGTGCATCCCCAGTGGTGCCAGTGCGCTCTCTGGAGTCACAGCACTGCATCCCCAGTGGTGCCAGTGAAATCTCTGGACTCACTGCACTGCATCCCCAGTGGTGCCAGTGCACTCTCTGGACTCACTGAAGTGCATTCTCAGTGGTGCCAGTGCACTCTCTGGACTCACTGCACTGCATCCACAGTGGTGCCAGTGCACTCTCTGGACTCACTGAACTGCATCCCCAGTGGTGCCAGTGCAATCTCTGGACTCACTGCAGTGCATCCCCAGTGGTGCCAGTGCACTCTCTGGACTCACTGAAGTGCATTATCAGTGGTGCCAGTGCACTCTCTGGACTCACTGCACTGCATCCCCAGTAGTGACAGTGCACTATCTGGACTCACTGCAGTGCATCCCCAGTGGGGCCAGTGCACTCTCTGGACTCACTGCACTTCATCCCCAGTGGTGCTAGTGCACTGTGTGGACTCACTGTACTGCATCCCCAGTGGTGCCAGTGCAATCTCTGGACTCACTGCAGTGCATCCCCAGTGGTGCCAGTGCACTCTCAGGACTCACTGCACTGCATCCCCAGTGGGGCCAGTGCACTCTCTGGACTCACTGCACTGCATCCCCAGTAGTGACAGTGCACTCTCTGGACTCACTGCAGTGCATCCCCAGTGGTGCCAGTGCACTCTCTGGACTCACTGCACTGCATCCCCAGTAGTGCCAGTGCACTCTCTGGACTCACTGCACTGCATCCCCAGTGGTGCCAGTGCACTCTCTGGACTCACTAAACTGCATCACCAGTGGTGCCTCTGCACTCTCTGGACTCACTGCACTGCTTCCCCAGTGGTGCCAGTGCACTCACTGGACTCACTGCAGTGCATCCCCACTGGTGCCAGTGCACTCTCTGGGCTCACTGCAGTGCATCCCCAGTGGTGCCAGTGCACTCTCTGGACTCACTGCACTGCATCCCCAGTGGTGCCTGTGCGCTCTCTGGAGTCACAGCACTGCATCCCCAGTGGTGCCAGTGCAATCTCTGGACTCACTGCACTGCATCTCCAGTGGTGCCAGTGCACTCTCTGGACTCACTGAAGTGCATTCTCAGTGGTGCCAGTGCACTCTCTGGACTCACTTCAGTGCATCCCCAGTGGTGCCAGTACACTCTCTGGACTCACTGCAGTGCATCCCCAGTGGTGCCAGTGCACTCTCTGGACTCACTGCAGTGCATCCCCAGTGCAGCCAGTGCACTCTCTGGACTCACTGCAGTGCATCCGCAGTGGTGCCATTGCACTCTCTGGACTCACTGCACTGCATCTCCAGTGGTGCCAGTGCACTCTCTGGACTCACTGCACTGCATCCCCAGTGCTGCCAGTGCACTCTCTTGAGTCACTGCACTGCATCCCCTGTGGTGCAAGAGCACTCTCTGGACTCACAGCAGTGCATCACCAGTGGTGCCAGTGCACTCTCTGGACTCACTGCACTGCATCCCCAGTGGTGCCAGTGCACTCTCTGGACTCACTGCACTGCATCCCCAGTGGTGCTAGTGCACTGTGTGGACTCACTGTACTGCATCCCCAGTGGTGCCAGTGCAATCTCTGGACTCACTGCAGTGCATCCCCAGTGGTGCCAGTGCACTCTCAGGACTCACTGCACTGCATCCCCAGTGGGGCCAGTGCACCCTCTGGACTCACTGCACTGCATCCCCAGTAGTGACAGTGCACTCTCTGGACTCACTGCAGTGCATCCCCAGTGGTGCCAGTGCACTCTCTGGACTCACTGCACTGCATCGCCAGTAGTGCCAGTGCACTCTCTGGACTCACTGCACTGCATCCCCAGTGCTGCCAGTGCACTCACTGGATTCACTGCACTGCATCCCCAGTGGTGCCAGTGCAATCTCTGGACTCACTGCACTGCATCCTCAGTGGTGCCAGTGCACTCTGTGGACTCACTGTACTGCATCCCCAGTGGTGACAGTGCACTCTCTGGACTCACTGCAGTGCATCCCCAGTGGTGCCAGTGCACTCTCTGGACTCACTGCAGTGCATCCCCACTGGTGCCAGTGCACTCTCTGGACTCACTGCAGTGCATCCCCAGTGGTGCCAGTGCAGTCTCTGGAGTAACTGCAGTGCATCCCCACTGGTGCCAAAGCACTCTCTGGACTCACTGCAGTGCATCCCCAGTGGTGCCACTGCACTCTCTGGACTCACTGCAGTGCATCCCCAGTGGTGCCAGTGCACTCTCTGGACTCATTGAAGTGCATTCTCAGTGGTGCCAGTGCACTCTCTGGACTCACTGCAGTGCATCCCCAGTGGTGCCAGTACACTCACTGGACTCACTGCACTGCATCCCCAGTGGTGCCAGTGCACTCTCTGGACTCACTAAACTGCATCCCCAGTGGTGCCACTGCACTCTCTGGACTCACTGCACTGCTTCCCCAGTGGTGCCAGTGCACTCACTGGACTCACTGCAGTGCATCCCCACTGGTGCCAGTGCACTCTCTGGGCTCACTGCAGTGCATCCCCTGTGGTGCCAGTGCACTCTCTGGACTCACTGCACTGCATCCCCAGTGGTGCAAGTGCGCTCTCTGGAGTCACAGCACTGCATCCCCAGTGGTGCCAGTGCAATCTCTGGACTCACTGCACTGCATCCCCAGTGTTGCCAGTGCACTCTCTGGACTCACTGCACTGCATCCCCGGTGGTGCCAGTGCAGTCTCTGGATTAACTGCACTGCATCCCCACTGGTGCCAAAGCACTCTCTGGACTCCCAGCACCGCATCCCCAGTGGTGCCAGTGCACTCTCTGGACTCACTGCACTGCATCACCAGTGGTGCCACTGCACTCTCTGGACTCACTGCACTGCTTCCCCAGTGGTGCCAGTGCACTCACTGGACTGACTGCAGTGCATCCCCACTGGTGCCAGTGCACTCTCTGGGCTCACTGCAGTGCATCCCCAGTGGTGCCAGTGCACTCTCTGGACTCACTGCACTGCATCCCCAGTGGTGCCTGTGCGCTCTCTGGAGTCACAGCACTGCATTCTCAGTGGTGCCAGTGCACTCTCTGGACTCACTGCACTGCATCCCCAGTGGTGCCAGTGCACTCTCTGGACTCACTGAACTCCATCCCCAGTGGTGCCAGTGCACTCTCTGGACTCACTGCACTGCATCCCCAGTGGTGCCAGTGCACTCTCTGGACTCACTGCACTGCATCCCCAGTGGTGCCACTGCACTCTCTGGACTCACTGCACTGCATCCCCAGTGGTGCCAGTGCACTCTCTGGACTCACTGCACTGCAACCCCAGTGGTGCCAGTGCACTCACTGGACTCACTGCAGTGCATCCCCAGTGGTGCCAGTGCACTCTCTGGACTCACTGCACTGCATCCCCAGTGGTGCCAGTGCACTCTCTGGAGTCACTGCACTGCATCCCCAGTGGTTCCAGCGCACTCTCTGGACACACTGAAGTGCATTTTCAGTGGTGCCAGTGCACTCTCTGGACTCACTGCACTGCATCCCCAGTGGTGCCAGTGCACTCTCTGGACTCACTGAAGTGCATTTTCAGTGGTGCCACTGCACTCTCTGGACTCACTTCAGTGCATCCCCAGTGGTGCCAGTACACTCTCTGGACTCACTGCACTGCATCCCCCAGTGGTGCCAGTGCACTCTCTGGACTCACTGCACTGCATCCCCAGTGGAGCCAGTGCACTCTCTGGACTCACTGCAGTGCATCCGCAGTAGTGCCAGTGCACTCTCTAGAGTCACTGCGCTGCATCCCCAGTGGTGCCAGTGCACTCTCTGGACTCACTGCACTGCATCCCCAGTGCTGCCAGTGCACTCTCTTGAGTCACTGCGCTGCATCCCCTGTGGTGCAAGAGCACTCTCTGGACTCACAGCAGTGCATCCCCAGTGGTGCCAGTGCACTCTCTGGACTCACTGCACTGCATCCCCAGTGGAGCCAGTGCACTCTCTGGACTCACTGCACTGCATCCCCAGTGGTGCTAGTGCACTGTGTGGACTCACTGTACTGCATCCCCAGTGGTGCCAGTGCATTCTCTGGACTCACTGCAGTGCATCCACAGTGGTGCCAGTGCACTCTCTGGACTCACTGAAGTGCATTCTCAGTGGTGCCAGTGCACTCTCTGGACTCACTGCACTGCATCCCCAGTAGTGACAGTGCACTCTCTGGACTCACTGCAGTGCATCCCCAGTGGTGCCAGTGCACTCTCTGGACTCACTGCACTGCTTCCCCAGTGGTGCCAGTGCACTCTTTCGAGTCACTGCAGTGCATCCCCAGTGGTGCCAGTGCACTCTCTGTACTCACTGCAGTGCATCCCCAGTGGTGCCAGTGCGCTCTCTGGAGTCACAGCACTGCATCCCCAGTGGTGCCAGTGCAATCTCTGGACTCACTGCACTGCATCCCCAGTGGTGCCAGTGCACTCTCTGGACTAACTGCAGTGCATCCCCAGTGGTGCCAGTGCACTCTCTGGACTCACTGCACTGCATCCCCAGTGGTGCCAGTGCACTCTCTGGACTCACTGAACTGCATCCCCAGTGGTGCCAGTGCAATCTCTGGACTCACTGCAGTGCATCCCCAGTGGTGCCAGTGCACTCTCTGGACTCACTGATGTGCATTATCAGTGGTGCCAGTACACTCTCTGGACTCACTGCACTGCATCCCCAGTAGTGACAGTGCACTCTCTGGACTCACTGCAGTGCATCCCCAGTGGGGCCAGTGCACTCTCTGGACTCACTGCGCTGCATCCCCAGTGGTGCCAGTGCACTCTCTGGACTCACTGCACTGCATCGCCAGTGCACTCTCTGGACTCACTGCAGGGCATCCCCGGTGGAGCCAGTGTACTCTCAGGACTCACTGCAGTGCATCCCCAGTGGTGCCAGTGCACTCTCTGGACTCACTGCACTGCATCCCCAGTGGTGCCAGTACACTCTCTGGACTCACTGCAGTGCATCCCCAGTGGTGCCAGTGCACTCTCTGGACTCACTGCAGTGCATCCCCAGTGCAGCCAGTGCACTCTCTGGACTCACTGCAGTGCATCCGCAGTGGTGCCATTGCACTCTCTGGACTCACTGCACTGCATCTCCAGTGGTGCCAGTGCACTCTCTGGACTCACTGCACTGCATCCCCAGTGCTGCCAGTGCACTCTCTTGAGTCACTGCACTGCATCCCCTGTGGTGCAAGAGCACTCTCTGGACTCACAGCAGTGCATCACCAGTGGTGCCAGTGCACTCTCTGGACTCACTGCAGTGCATCCCCAGTGGTGCCAGTGCACTCTCTGGACTCACTGCACTGCATCCCCAGTGGTGCTAGTGCACTGTGTGGACTCACTGTACTGCATCCCCAGTGGTGCCAGTGCACTCTCAGGACTCACTGCACTGCATCCCCAGTGGGGCCAGTGCACTCTCAGGACTCACTGCACTGCATCCCCAGTAGTGACAGTGCACTCTCTAGACTCACTGCAGTGCATCCCAATGGTGCCAGTGCACTCTCTGGACTCACTGCACTGCATCCCCAGTAGTGCCAGTGCACTCTCTGGACTCACTGCACTGCTTCCCCAGTGCTGCCAGTGCACTCACTGGATTCACTGCACTGCATCCCCAGTGGTGCCAGTGCACTCTCTGGACTCACTGCACTGCATCCTCAGTGGTGCCAGTGCACTCTGTGGACTCACTGTACTGCATCCCCAGTAGTGCCAGTGCACTCTCTGGACTCACTGCAGTGCATCCCCAGTGGTGCCAGTGCACTCTCTGGACTCACTGCAGTGCATCCCCACTGGTGCCAGTGCACTCTCTGGACTCACTGCAGTGCATCCCCAGTGGTGCCAGTGCAGTCTCTGGAGTAACTGCAGTGCATCCCCACTGGTGCCAAAGCACTCTCTGGACTCACTGCAGTGCATCCCCAGTGGTGCCACTGCACTCTCTGGACTCACTGCAGTGCATCCCCAGTGGTGCCAGTGCACTCTCTGGACTCATTGAAGTGCATTCTCAGTGGTGCCAGTGCACTCTCTGGACTCACTGCAGTGCATCCCCAGTGGTGCCAGTACACTCACTGGACTCACTGCACTGCATCCCCAGTGGTGTCAGTGCACTCTCTGGACTCACTAAACTGCATCCCCAGTGGTGCCACTGCACTCTCTGGACTCACTGCACTGCTTCCCCAGTGGTGCCAGTGCACTCTCTGGACTCACTGCAGTGCATCCCCAGTGGTGCCAGTGCACTCTCTGGGCTCACTGCAGTGCATCCCCTGTGGTGCCAGTGCACTCTCTGGACTCACTGCACTGCATCCCCAGTGGTGCAAGTGCGCTCTCTGGAGTCACAGCACTGCATCCCCAGTGGTGCCAGTGCAATCTCTGGACTCACTGCACTGCATCCCCAGTGGTGCCAGTGCACTCTCTGGACTCACTGCACTGCATCCCCGGTTGTGCCAGTGCAGTCTCTGGATTAACTGCACTGCATCCCCACTGGTGCCAAAGCACTCTCTGGACTCCCAGCACCGCATCCCCAGTGGTGCCAGTGCACTCTCTGGACTCACTGCACTGCATCACCAGTGGTGCCACTGCACTCTCTGGACTCACTGCACTGCTTCCCCAGTGGTGCCAGTGCACTCACTGGACTCACTGCAGTGCATCCCCAGTGGTGCCAGTGCACTCTCTGGACTCACTGCACTGCATCCCCAGTGGTGCCTGTGCGCTCTCTGGAGTCACAGCACTGCATTCTCAGTGGTGCCAGTGCACTCTCTGGACTCACTGCACTGCATCCCCAGTGGTGCCAGTGCACTCTCTGGACTCACTGAACTGCATCCCCAGTGGTGCCAGTGCACTCTCTGGACTCACTGCACTGCATCCCCAGTGCTGCCAGTGCACTCTCTGGACTCACTGCACTGCATCCCCAGTGGTGTCACTGCACTCTCTGGACTCACTGCACTGCATCCCCAGTGGTGCCAGTGCACTCTCTGGACTCACTGCACTGCAACCCCAGTGGTGCCAGTGCACTCACTGGACTCACTGCAGTGCATCCCCAGTGGTGCCAGTGCACTCTCTGGAGTCACTGCACTGCATCCCCAGTGGTGCCAGTGCACTCTCTGGACTCACTGCACTGCATCCCCAGTGGTTCCGGCGCACTCTCTGGACACACTGAAGTGCATTTTCAGTGGTGCCAGTGCACTCTCTGGACTCACTGCAGTGCATCCCCAGTGGTGCCAGTGCACTCTCTGGACTCACTGAAGTGCATTCTCAGTGGTGCCACTGCACTCTCTAGACTCACTTCAGTGCATCCCCAGTGGTGCCAGTACACTCTCTGGACTCACTGCACTGCATCCCCCAGTGGTGCCAGTGCACTCTCTGGACTCACTGCACTGCATCCCCAGTGGAGCCAGTGCACTCTCTGGACTCACTGCAGTGCATCCGCAGTAGTGCCAGTGCACTCTCTAGAGTCACTGCGCTGCATCCCCAGTGGTGCCAGTGCACTCTCTGGACTCACTGCACTGCATCCCCAGTGCTGCCAGTGCACTCTCTTGAGTCACTGCGCTGCATCCCCTGTGGTGCAAGAGCACTCTCTGGACTCACAGCAGTGCATCCCCAGTGGTGCCAGTGCACTCTCTGGACTCACTGCACTGCATCCCCAGTGGAGCCAGTGCACTCTCTGGACTCACTGCACTGCATCGCCAGTGGTGCTAGTGCACTGTGTGGACTCACTGTACTGCATCCCCAGTGGTGCCAGTGCATTCTCTGGACTCACTGCAGTGCATCCCCAGTGGTGCCAGTGCACTCTCTGGACTCACTGAAGTGCATTCTCAGTGGTGCCAGTGCACTCTCTGGACACACTGCACTGCATCCCCAGTAGTGACAGTGCACTCTCTGGACTCACTGCAGTGCATCCCCAGTGGTGCCAGTGCACTCTCTGGACTCACTGCACTGCTTCCCCAGTGGTGCCAGTGCACTCTTTCGAGTCACTGCAGTGCATCCCCAGTGGTGCCAGTGCACTCTCTGTACTCACTGCAGTGCAGCCCCAGTGGTGCCAGTGCGCTCTCTGGAGTCACAGCACTGCATCCCCAGTGGTGCCAGTGCAATCTCTGGACTCACTGCACTGCATCCCCAGTGGTGCCAGTGCACTCTCTGGACTCACTGCAGTGCATCCCCAGTGGTGCCAGTGCACTCTCTGGACTCGCGTCACTGCATCCCCAGTGGTGCCAGTGCACTCTCTGGACTCACTGAAGTGCATCCCCAGTGGTGCCAGTGCACTCTCTGGACTCACTGCAGTGCATTCCCGTTGGTGCCAGTGCACTCTCTGGACTCACTGCAGTGCATCCCCAGTGGTGCTAGTGCACTCTGGACTCACTGCAGTGCATCCCCAGTGGTGACAGTGCACTCTCTGGACTCACTGCACTGCATACCCAGTGGTGCCAGTGCACTCTCTAGAGTCACTGTACTGCATCCCCAGTGGTGCCAGTGCACTCTCTGGACTCACCGTACTGCACCCTAAGTGGTGCCAGTGCACTCTCTGGACTCACTGCACCGCATCCCCAGTGGTGCCAGTGCACTCTCTAGAGTCACTGCGCTGCATCCCCAGTGGTGCCAGTGCACTCTCTGGACTCACTGTACTGCATCCCCAGTGCTGCCAAAGCACTCTCTGGACTCCCGCCACCGCATCCCCAGTGGTTCCAGTGCACTCTCTGGACTCACTGCACTGCATCCCCAGTGGTGCCAGTGCACTCACTGGACTCACTGTACTGCATCATCTGTGGTGCCAGTGCACTCTCTGGACTCACTGCAATGCATCCCCAGTGGTGCCAGTGCACTCTCTGGACTCACTGCACTGCATCCCCAGTGGTGCCAGTGCACTCTCTGGACTCACTGCACTGTATCCCCAGTGGTGCCAGTGCACTCACTGGATTCACTGCAGTGCATCCCCAGTGGTGCCAGTGCACTCTCTGGACTCACTGCACTGCATCCCCAGTGGTGCCAGTGCACTCTGTGGACTCACTGCACTACATCCCCAGTGGTGACAGTGCACTCTCTGGACTCACTGCAGTGCATCCCCAGTGGTGACAGTGCACTCTCTGGACTCACTGCAGTGCATCCCCAGTGGTGCCAGTGCACTCTCTGGACTCACTGCACTGCATCCCCAGTGGTGCCAGTGCAGTCTCTGGAGTAACTGCAGTGCATCCCCACTGGTGCCAAAGCACTCTCTGGACTCCCGGCACCGCATCCCCAGTGGTGGCAGTGCACTCTCTGGACTCACTGCACTGCATCCCCAGTGGTGCCAGTGCACTCTCTGGAGTCACAGCACTGCATCCCCAGTGGTGCCAGTGCACTCTCTGGACTCACTGCACTGCATCCCCAGTGGTGCCTGTGCGCTCTCTGGAGTCACAGCACTGCATCCCCAGTGGTGCCAGTGCACTCTCTGGACTCACTGCACTGCATCCCCAGTGGTGCCAGTGCACTCTCTGGACTCACTGAAGTGCATTCTCAGTGGTGCCAGTGCACTCTCTGGACTCACTGCACTGCATCCCCAGTGGTGCCAGTGCACTCTCTGGACTCACTGAACTGCATCCCCAGTGGTGCCAGTGCACTCTCTGGACTCACTGCACTGCATCCCCAGTGCTGCCAGTGCACTCTCTGGACTCACTGCACTGCATCCCTAGTGGTGCCACTGCACTCTCTGGACTCACTGCACTGCTTCCCCAGTGGTGCCAGTGCACTCTCTGGACTGACTGCACTGCATCCCCAGTGGTGCCAGTGCACTCACTGGACTCACTGCAGTGCATCCCCATTAGTGCCAGTGCACTCTGTGGACTCACTGCACTGCATCCCCAGTGGTGCCAGTGCACTCTCTGGACTCACTGCACTGCATCCCCAGTGGTTCCAGCGCACTCTCTGGACTCACTGAACTGCATCCCCAGTGGTGCCAGTACACTCTCTGGACTCACTGCACTGCATCCCCAGTGGTGCCAGTGCACTCTCTGGACTCACTGCAGTGCATCCCCAGTGCAGCCAGTGCACTCTCTGGACTCACTGCAGTGCATCCGCAGTGGTGCCATTGCACTCTCTGGACTCACTGCACTGCATCTCCAGTGGTGCCAGTGCACTCTCTGGACTCACTAAACTGCATCCCCAGTGCTGCCAGTGCACTCTCTTGAGTCACTGCACTGCATCCCCTGTGGTGCAAGAGCACTCTCTGGACTCACAGCAGTGCATCACCAGTGGTGCCAGTGCACTCTCTGGACTCACTGCAATGCATCCCCAGTGGTGCCAGTGCACTCTCTGGACTCACTGAAGTGCATCCCCAGTGGTGCCTGTGCGCTCTCTGGAGTCACAGCACTGCATCCCCAGTGGTGCCAGTGCAATCTCTGGACTCACTGCACTGCATCCCCAGTGGTGCCAGTGCACTCTCTGGACTCACTGAAGTGCATTCTCAGTGGTGCCAGTGCACTCTCTGGACTCACTGCACTGCATCCCCAGTGGTGCCAGTGCACTCTCTGGACTCACTGAACTGCATCCCCAGTGGTGCCAGTGCACTCTCTGGACTCACTGCACTGCATCCCCAGTGCTGCCAGTGCACTCTCTGGACTCACTGCACTGCATCCCTAGTGGTGCCACTGCACTCTCTGGACTCACTGCACTGCTTCCCCAGTGGAGCCAGTGCACTCTCTGGACTCACTGCACTGCATCCCCAGTGGTGCCAGTGCACTCACTGGACTCACTGCAGTGCATCCCCACTGGTGCCAGTGCACTCTGTGGACTCACTGCAGTGCATCCCCAGTGGTGCCAGTGCACTCTCTGGACTCACTGAAGTGCATTCTCAGTGGTGCCAGTGCACTCTCTGGACTCACTGCAGTGCATCCCCAGTGGTGCCAGTACACTCTCTGGACTCACTGCACTGCATCCCCAGTGGTGCCAGTGCACTCTCTGGACTCACGGCAGTGCATCCCCAGTGCAGCCAGTGCACTCTCTGGACTCACTGCAGTGCATCCGCAGTGGTGCCATTGCACTCTCTGGACTCACTGCACTGCATCTCCAGTGGTGCCAGTGCACTCTCTGGACTCACTGCACTGCATCCCCAGTGCTGCCAGTGCACTCTCTTGAGTCACTGCACTGCATCCCCTGTGGTGCAAGAGCACTCTCTGGACTCACAGCAGTGCATCCCCAGTGGTGCCAGTGCACTCTCTGGACTCACTGCACTGCATCCCCAGTGGTGCCAGTGCACTCTCTGGACTCACTGCACTGCATCCCCAGTGGTGCTAGTGCACTGTGTGGACTCACTGTACTGCATCCCCAGTGGTGCCAGTGCAATCTCTGGACTCACTGCAGTGCATCCCCAGTGGTGCCAGTGCACTCTCAGGACTCACTGCACTGCATCCCCAGTGGGGCCAGTGCACTCTCTGGACTCACTGCACTGCATCCCCAGTAGTGACAGTGCACTCTCTGGACTCACTGCAGTGCATCCCCAGTGGTGCCAGTGCACTCTCTGGACTCACTGCACTGCATCCCCAGTAGTGCCAGTGCACTCTCTGGACTCACTGCACTGCATCCCCAGTGGTGCCAGTGCACTCTCTGGACTCACTAAACTGCATCACCAGTGGTGCCTCTGCACTCTCTGGCTTCACTGCACTGCTTCCCCAGTGGTGCCAGTGCACTCACTGGACTCACTGCAGTGCATCCCCACTGGTGCCAGTGCACTCTCTGGGCTCACTGCAGTGCATCCCTAGTGGTGCCAGTGCACTCTCTGGACTCACTGCACTGCATCCCCAGTGGTGCCAGTGCACTCTCTGGACTCACTGAACTGCATCCCCAGTGGTGCCAGTGCACTCTCTGGACTCACTGCACTGCATCCCTAGTGGTGCCACTGCACTCTCTGGACTCACTGCACTGCTTCCCCAGTGGTGCCAGTGCACTCTCTGGACTCACTGCACTGCATCCCCAGTGGTGCCAGTGCACTCACTGGACTCACTGCAGTGCATCCCCAGTGGTGCCAGTGCACTCTCTGGACTCACTGCACTGCATCCCCACTGGTGCCAGTGCACTCTCTGGACTCACTGCACTGCATCCCCAGTGGTTCCAGCGCACTCTCTGGACTCACTGCACTGCATCCCCAGTGGTGCTAGTGCACTCTGTGGACTCACTGCAGTGCATCCCCAGTGGTGCCAGTGCACTCTCTGGACTCACTGAAGTGCATTCTCAGTGGTGCCAGTGCACTCTCTGGACTCACTTCAGTGCATACCCAGTGGTGCCAGTGCACTCTCTGGACTCACTGCAGTGCATCACCAGTGGTGCCAGTGCACTCTCTGGACTCACTGCAGTGCATCCCCAGTGCAGCCAGTGCACTCTCTGGACTCACTGCAGTGCATCCGCAGTGGTGCCATTGCACTCTCTGGACTCACTGCACTGCATCTCCAGTGGTGCCAGTGCACTCTCTGGACTCACTGCACTGCATCCCCAGTGCTGCCAGTGCACTCTCTTGAGTCACTGCACTGCATCCCCTGTGGTGCAAGAGCACTCTCTGGACTCAGAGCAGTGCATCACCAGTGGTGCCAGTGCACTCTCTGGACTCACTGCACTGCATCCCCAGTGGTGCCAGTGCACTCTCTGGACTCACTGCACTGCATCCCCAGTGGTGCTAGTGCACTGTGTGGACTCACTGTACTGCATACCCAGTGGTGCCAGTGCAATCTCTGGACTCACTGCAGTGCATCCCCAGTGGTGCCAGTGCACTCTCAGGACTCACTGTACTGCATCCCCAGTGGTGACAGTGCACTCTCTGGACTCACTGTGCTGCATCCCCACTGGTGCCAGTGCACTCTCTGGACTCACTGCACTGCATCCCCAGTAGTGACAGTGCACTCTCTGGACTCACTGCAGTGCATCCCCAGTGGTGCCAGTGCACTCTCTGGACTCACTGCACTGCATCCCCAGTGCTGCCAGTGCACTCACTGGATTCACTGCACTGCATCCCCAGTGGTGCCAGTGCACTCTGTGGACTCACTGTACTGCATCCCCAGTGGTGCCAGTGCACTCTGTGGACTCACTGTACTGCATCCCCAGTGGTGACAGTGCACTCTCTGGACTCACTGTGCTGCATCCCCAGTGGTGCCAGTGCACTCTCTGGACTCACTGCAGTGCATCCCCACTGGTGCCAGTGCACTCTCTGGACTCACTGCAGTGCATCCCCAGTGGTGCCCCTGCAGTCTCTGGAGTAACTGCAGTGCATCCCCACTGGTGCCAAAGCACTCTCTGGACTCACTGCAGTGCATCCCCAGTGGTGCCACTGCACTCTCTGGACTCACTGCAGTGCATCCCCAGTGGTGCCAGTGCACTCTCTGGACTCATTGAAGTGCATTCTCAGTGGTGCCAGTGCACTCTCTGGACTCACTGCAGTGCATCCCCAGTGGTGCCAGTACACTCACTGGACTCACTGCACTGCATCCCCAGTGGTGCCAGTGCACTCTCTGGACTCACTAAACTGCATCCCCAGTGGTGCCACTGCACTCTCTGGACTCAATGCACTGCTTCCCCAGTGGTGCCAGTGCACTCACTGGACTCACTGCAGTGCATCCCCACTGGTGCCAGTGCACTCTCTGGGCTCACTGCAGTGCATCCCCAGTGGTGCTAGTGCACTCTCTGGACTCACTGCACTGCATCCCCAGTGGTGCCAGTGCGCTCTCTGGAGTCACAGCACTGAATCCCCAGTGGTGCCAGTGCAATCTCTGGACTCACTGCACTGCATCCCCGGTGGTGCCAGTGCAGTCTCTGGAGTAACTGCACTGCATCCCCACTGGTGCCAAAGCACTCTCTGGACTCCCAGCACCGCATCCCCAGTGGTGCCAGTGCACTCTCTGGACTCACTGCACTGCATCACCAGTGGTGCCACTGCACTCTCTGGACTCACTGCACTGCTTCCCCAGTGGTGCCAGTGCACTCACTGGACTGACTGCAGTGCATCCCCAGTGGTGCCAGTGCACTCTCTGGGCTCACTGCAGTGCATCCCCAGTGGTGCCAGTGCACTCTCTGGACTCACTGCACTGCATCCCCAGTGGTGCCTGTGCGCTCTCTGGAGTCACAGCACTGCATTCTCAGTGGTGCCAGTGCACTCTCTGGACTCACTGCACTGCATCCCCAGTGGTGCCAGTGCACTCTCTGGACTCACTGAACTGCATCCCCAGTGGTGCCAGTGCACTCTCTGGACTCACTGCACTGCATCCCCAGTGGTGCCAGTGCATTCTCTGGAGTCACTGCACTGCATCCCCAGTGGTGCCAGTGCACTCTCTGGACTCACTGCACTGCATCCCCAGTGGTGCCAGTGCACTCACTGGACTCACTGCAGTGCATCCCCAGTGGTGCCAGTGCACTCTCTGGAGTCACTGCACTGCATCCCCAGTGGTGCCAGTGCACTCTCTGGACTCACTGCACTGCATCCCCAGTGGTTCCAGCGCACTCTCTGGACTCACTGCACTGCATCCCCAGTAGTGCTAGTGCACTCTGTGGACTCACTGCACTGCATCCCCAGTGGTGCCAGTGCACTCTGTGGACTCACTGAAGTGCATTCTCAGTGGTGCCACTGCACTCTCTGGACTCACTTCAGTGCATCCCCAGTGGTGCCAGTACACTCCCTGGACTCACTGCAGTGCATCCCCAGTGGTGCCAGTGCACTCTCTGGACTCACTGCACTGCATCCCCAGTGGAGCCAGTGCACTCTCTGGACTCACTGCAGTGCATCCGCAGTGGTGCCATTGCACTCTCTGGACTCATCGCACTGCATCCCCTGTGGTGCCAGTGCACTCTCTGGACTCACTGCACTGCATCCCCAGTGCTGCCAGTGCACTCTCTTGAGTCACTGCGCTGCATCCCCTGTGGTGCAAGAGCACTCTCTGGACTCACAGCAGTGCATCACCAGTGGTGCCAGTGCACTCTCTGGACTCACTGCAGTGCATCCCCAGTGGAGCCAGTGCACTCTCTGGACTCACTGCACTGCATCCCCAGTGGTGCTAGTGCACTGTGTGGACTCACTGTACTGCATCCCCAGTGGTGCCAGTGCAATCTCTGGACTCACTGCAGTGCATCCCCAGTGGTGCCAGTGCACTCTCTGGACTCACTGAAGGGCATTCTCAGTGGTGCCAGTGCACTCTCTTTACTCACTGCACTGCATCCCCAGTAGTGACAGTGCACTCTCTGGACTCACTGCAGTGCATCCCCAGTGGTGCCAGTGCACTCTCTGGACTCACTGCACTGCTTCCCCAGTGGTGCCAGTGCACTCTTTCGAGTCACTGCAGTGCATCCCCAGTGGTGCCAGTGCACTCTCTGGACTCACTGCAGTGCATCCCCAGTGGTGCCAGTGCGCTCTCTGGAGTCACAGCACTGCATCCCCAGTGGTGCCAGTGCAATCTCTGGACTCACTGCACTGCATCCCCAGTGGTGCCAGTGCACTCTCTGGACTCACTGAAGTGCATTCTCAGTGGTGCCAGTGCACTCCCTGGACTCACTGCACTGCATCCCCAGTGGTGCCAGTGCACTCTCTGGACTCACTGAACTGCATCCCCAGTGGTGCCAGTGCAATCTCTGGACTCACTGCAGTGCATCCCCAGTGGTGCCACTGCACTCTCTGGACTCACTGAAGTGCGTTATCAGTGGTGCCAGTGCACTCTCTGGACTCACTGCACTGCATCCCCAGTAGTGACAGTGCACTCTCTGGACTCACTGCAGTGCATCCCCAGTGGGGCCAGTGCACTCTCTGGACTCACTGCACTGCATCCCCAGTGGTGCTAGTGCACTGTGTGGACTCACTGTACTGCATCCCCAGTGGTGCCAGTGCAATCTCTGGACTCACTGCAGTGCATTCCCAGTGGTGCCAGTGCACTCTCAGGACTCACTGCACTGCATCCCCAGTGGGGCCAGTGCACTCTCTGGACTCACTGCACTGCATCCCCAGTAGTGACAGTGCACTCTCTGGACTCACTGCACTGCATCCCCAGTGGTGCCAGTGCACTCTCTGGACTCACTGCACTGCATCCCTAGTAGTGCCAGTGCACTCTCTGGACTCACTACACTGCATCCCCTGTGGTGCCAGTGCACTCTCTGGACTCACTAAACTGCATCACCAGTGGTGCCTCTGCACTCTCTGGACTCACTGCACTGCTTCCCCAGTGGTGCCAGTGCACTCACAGGACTCACTGAACTGCATCCCCATTGGTGCCAGTGCACTCTCTGGACTCCCTGCAGTGCATCCCCAGTGGTGCCAGTGCACTCTCTGGACTCACTGCACTGCATCCCCAGTGGTGCCAGTGCGCTCTCTGGAGTCACAGCACTGCATCCCCAGTGGTGCCAGTGCAATCTCTGGACTCACTGCACTGCATCCCCAGTGGTGCCAGTGCACTCTCTGGACTCACTGAAGTGCATTCTCAGTGGTGCCAGTGCACTCTCTGGACTCACTGCACTGCATCCCCAGTGGTGCCAGTGCACTCTCTGGACTCACTGAACTGCATCCCCAGTGGTGCCAGTGCACTCTCTGGACTCACTGCAGTGCATCCCCAGTGCTGCCAGTGCACTCTCTGGACTCACTGCACTGCATCCCTAGTGGTGCCACTGCACTCTCTGGACTCACTGCACTGCTTCCCCAGTGGTGCCAGTGCACTCTCTGGACTCACTGCACTGCATCCCCAGTGGTGCCAGTGCACTCTCTGGACTCACTGCAGTGCATCCCCACTGGTGCCAGTACACTCTTTGGACTCACTGCACTGCATCCCCAGTGGTGCCAGTGCACTCTCTGGACTCACTGCACTGCATCCCCAGTGGTTCCAGCGCACTCTCTGGGCTCACTGCACTGCATCCCCAGTGGTGCTAGTGCACTCTGTGGACTCACTGCAGTGCATCCCCAGTGGTGCCAGTGCACTCTCTGGACTCACTGAAGTGCATTCTCAGTGGTGCCAGTGCACTCTCTGGACTCACTTCAGTGCATCCCCAGTGGTGCCAGTACACTCTCTGGACTCACTGAAGTGCATCCCCAGTGGTGCCAGTGCACTCTCTGGACTCACTGCAGTGCATCCCCAGTGCAGCCAGTGCACTCTCTGGACTCACTGCACTGCATCCGCAGTGGTGCCATTGCACTCTCTGGACTCACTGCACTGCATCTCCAGTGGTGCCAGTGCACTCTCTGGACTCACTGCACTGCATCCCCAGTGCTGCCAGTGCACTCTCTTGAGTCACTGCACTGCATCCCCTGTGGTGCAAGAGCACTCTCTGGACTCACAGCAGTGCATCACCAGTGGTGCCAGTGCACTCTCTGGACTCACTGCACTGCATCCCCAGTGGTGCCAGTGCACTCTCTGGACTCACTGCACTGCATCCCCAGTGGTGCTAGTGCACTGTGTGGACTCACTGTACTGCATCCCCAGTGGTGCCTGTGCAATCTCTGGACTCACTGCAGTGCATCCCCAGTGGTGCCAGTGCAGTCTCTGGACTCACTGCACTGCATCCCCAGTGGGGCCAGTGCACTCTCTGGACTCACTGCACTGCATCCCCAGTAGTGACAGTGCACTCTCTGGACTCACTGCAGTGCATCCCCAGTGGTGCCAGTGCACTCTCTGGACTCACTGCACTGCATCCCCAGTAGTGCCAGTGCACTCTCTGGACTCACTGCACTGCATCCCCAGTGCTGCCAGTGCACTCACTGGATTCACTGCACTGCATCCCCAGTGGTGCCAGTGCACTCTCTGGACTCACTGCACTGCATCCCCAGTGGTGCCAGTGCACTCTGTGGACTCACTGAAGTGCATCCCCAGTGGTGACAGTGCACTCTCTGGACTCACTGCAGTGCATCCCCAGTGGTGCCAGTGCACTCTCTGGACTCACTGCAGTGCATCCCCACTGGTGCCAGTGCACTCTCTGGACTCACTGCAGTGCATCCCCAGTGGTGCCAGTGCAGTCTCTGGAGTAACTGCAGTGCATCCCCACTGGTGCCAAAGCACTCTCTGGACTCACTGCAGTGCATCCCCAGTGGTGCCACTGCACTCTCTGGACTCACTGCAGTGCATCCCCAGTGGTGCCAGTGCACTCTCTGGACTCATTGAAGTGCATTCTCAGTGGTGCCAGTACACTCTCTGGACTCACTGCAGTGCATCCCCAGTGGTGCCAGTACACTCACTGGACTCACTGCACTGCATCCCCAGTGGTGCCAGTGCACTCTCTGGACTCAGTGCACTGCATCCCCAGTGGTGCCACTGCACTCTCTGGACTCACTGCACTGCTTCCCCAGTGGTGCCAGTGCACTCACTGGACTCACTGCAGTGCATCCCCACTGGTGCCAGTGCACTCTCTGGGCTCACTGCAGTGCATCCCCAGTGGTGCCAGTGCACTCTCTGGACTCACTGCACTGCATCCCCAGTGGTGCCAGTGCGCTCTCTGGAGTCACAGCACTGCATCCCCAGTGGTGCCAGTGCAATCTCTGGACTCACTGCACTGCATCCCCAGTGGTGCCAGTGCACTCTCTGGACTCACTGCACTGCATCCCCGGTGGTGCCAGTGCTGTCTCTGGATTAACTGCACTGCATCCCCACTGGTGCCAAAGCACTCTCTGGACTCCCAGCACCGCATCCCCAGTGGTGCCAGTGCACTCTCTGGACTCACTGCACTATATCACCAGTGGTGCCACTGCACTCTCTGGACTCACTGCACTGCTTCCCCAGTGGTGCCAGTGCACTCACTGGACTGACTGCAGTGCATCCCCACTGGTGCCAGTGCACTCTCTGGGCTCACTGCAGTGCATCCCCAGTGGAGCCAGTGCACTCTCTGGACTCACTGCACTGCATCCCCAGTGGTGCCTGTGCGCTCTCTGGAGTCACAGCACTGCATTCTCAATGGTGCCAGTGCACTCTCTGGACTCACTGCACTGCATCCCCAGTGGTGCCAGTGCACTCTCTGGACTCACTGAACTGCATCCCCAGTGGTGCCAGTGCACTCTCTGGACTCACTGCACTGCATCCCCAGTGCTGCCAGTGCACTCTCTGGACTCACTGCACTGCTTCCCCAGTGGTGCCACTGCACCTTCTGGACTCACTGCACTGCTTCCCCAGTGGTGCCAGTGCACTCTCTGGAGTCACTGCACTGCATCCCCAGTGGTGCCAGTGCACTCTCTGGACTCACTGCACTGCATCCCCAGTGGTTCCAGCGCACTCTCTGGACTCACTGCACTGCATCCCCAGTAGTGCTAGTGCACTCTGAGGACTCACTGCACTGCATCCCCAGTGGTGCCAGTGCACTCTCTGGACTCACTGAAGTGCATTCTCAGTGGTGCCACTGCACTCTCTGGACTCACTTCAGTGCATCCGCAGTGGTGCCAGTACACTCTCTGGACTCACTGCACTGCATCCCCCAGTGGTGCCAGTGCACTCTCTGGACTCACTGCACTGCATCCTCAGTGGAGCCAGTGCACTCTCTGGACTCACTGCACTGCATCCGCAGTGGTGCCATTGCACTCTCTGGACTCATCGCACTGCATCCCCAGTGGTGCCAGTGCACTCTCTGGACTCACTGCACTGCATCCCCAGTGCTGCCAGTGCACTCTCTTGAGTCACTGCGCTGCATCCCCTGTGGTGCAAGAGCACTCTCTGGACTCACAGCAGTGCATCACCAGTGGTGCCAGTGCACTCTCTGGACTCACTGCACTGCATCCCCAGTGGAGCCAGTGCACTCTCTGGACTCACTGCACTGCATCCCCAGTGGTGCTAGTGCACTGTGTGGACTCACTGTACTGCATCCCCAGTGGTGCCAGTGCAATCTCTGGACTCACTGCAGTGCATCCCCAGTGGTGCCAGTGCACTCTCTGGACTCACTGAAGTGCATTCTCAGTGGTGCCAGTGCACTCTCTGGACTCACTGCACTGCATCCCCAGTAGTGACAGTGTACTCTCTGGACTCACTGCAGTGCATCCCCAGTGGTGCCAGTGCACTCTCTGGACTCACTGCACTGCTTCCCCAGTGGTGCCAGTGCACTCTTTCGAGTCACTGCAGTGCATCCCCAGTGGTGCCAGTGCACTCTCTGTACTCACTGCAGTGCATCCCCAGTTGTGCCAGTGCGCTCTCTGGAGTCACAGCACTGCATCCCCAGTGGTGTCAGTGCAATCTCTGGACTCACTGCACTGCATCCCCAGTGGTGCCAGTGCACTCTCTGGACTCACTGCACTGCATCCCCAGTGGTGCCAGTGCACTCTCTGGACTCACTGCACTGCATCCCCAGTAGTGCCAGTGCACTCTCTGGACTCACTGAACTGCATCCCCAGTGGTGCCAGTGCAATCTCTGGACTCACTGCAGTGCATCCCCAGTGGTGCCAGTGCACTCTCTGGACTCACTGATGTGCATTATCAGTGGTGCCAGTGCACTCTCTGGACTCACTGCACTGCATCCCCAGTAGTGACAGTGCACTCTCTGGACTCACTGCAGTGGATCCCCAGTGGGGCCAGTGCACTCTCTGGACTCACTGCGCTGCATACCCAGTGGTGCCAGTGCACTCTCTGGACTCACTGCAGTGCATCGCCAGTGCACTCTCTGGACTCACTGCAGGGCATCCCCGGTGGAGCCAGTGTACTCTCAGGACTCACTGCAGTGCATCCCCAGTGGTGCCAGTGCACTCTCTGGACTCACTGCACTGCATCCCCAGTGGTGCCAGTGCACTCTCTGGAGTCACTGCACTGCACCCCAATGCTGCCAGTGCACTCTCTGGCGTCACTGCACTGCATCCCCCGTGGTGCAAGTGCACTCTCTGGACTCACTGGAGTGCATCACCTGTGGTGCCAGTGCACTCTCTGGACTCACTGCACTGCATCCCCAGTGCTGCCAGTGCACTCTCTGGACTCACTGCACTGCATCACCTGTGGTGCCAGTGCACTCTCTGGACTCACTGCACCGCATCCGCAGTAGTGCCAGTGCACTCTCTAGAGTCACTGCGCTGCATCCCCAGTTGTGCCAGTGCACTCTCTGGACTCACTGCAGCGCATCCCCAGTGGTGCCAGTGCACTCTCTGGAGTGACTGCAGTGCATCCCCAGTGGTGCCAGTGCACTCTCTGGACTCGCGTCACTGCATCCCCAGTGGTGCCAGTGCACTCTCTGGACTCGCGTCACTGCATCCCCAGTGGTGCCAGTGCACTCTCTGGACTCACTGAAGTGCATCCCCAGTGGTGCCAGTGCACTCTCTGGACTCACTGCAGTGCATTCCCGTTGGTGCCAGTGCACTCTCTGGACTCACTGCAGTGCATCCCCAGTGGTGCTAGTGCACTCTGGACTCACTGCAGTGCATCCCCAGTGGTGACAGTGCACTCTCAGGACTCACTGCACTGCATACCCAGTGGTGCCAGTGCACTCTCTAGAGTCACTGTACTGCATCCCCAGTGGTGCCAGTGCACTCTCTGGACTCACGGCACTGCACCCTGAGTGGTGCCAGTGCACTCTCTGGACTCCCGGCACCGCATCCCCAGTCGTGCCAGTGCACTCTCTAGAGTCACTGCGCTGCATCCCCAGTGGTGTCAGTGCACTCTCTGGACTCACTGTACTGCATCCCCAGTGGTGCCAAAGCACTCTCTGGACTCCCGCCACCGCATTCCCAGTGGTTCCAGTGCACTCTCTGGACTCACTGCACTGCATCCCCAGTGGTGCCAGTGCACTATCTGGACTCACTGCACCGCATCCCCAGTGGTGCCAGTGCACTCTCTGGAGTGACTGCAGTGCATCCCCAGTGGTGCCAGTGCACTCTCTGGACTCGCGTCAATGCATCCCCTTTGGTGCTAATGCACTCTGGACTCACTGCACTGCATCCCGAATGGTGCCAGTGCACTCTCTGGACTCACTGCACTGCATCCCCAGTGGTGCCAGTGCACTCTCTGGACTCACTGAAGTGCATCCCCAGTGGTGCCTGTGCGCTCTCTGGAGTCACAGCACTGCATCCCCAGTGGTGCCAGTGCAATCTCTGGACTCACTGCACTGCATCCCCAGTGGTGCCAGTGCACTCTCTGGACTCACTGAAGTGCATTCCCAGTGGTGCCAGTGCACTCTCTGGACTCACTGCACTGCATCCCCAGTGGTGCCAGTGCACTCTCTGGACTCACTGAACTGCATCCCCAGTGGTGCCAGTGCACTCTCTGGACTCACTGCACTGCATCCCCAGTGCTGCCAGTGCACTCTCTGGACTCACTGCACTGCATCCCTAGTGGTGCCACTGCACTCTCTGGACTCACTGCACTGCTTCCCCAGTGGTGCCAGTGCACTCTCTGGACTCACTGCACTGCATCCCCAGTGGTGCCAGTGCACTCACTGGACTCACTGCAGTGCATCCCCACTGGTGCCAGTGCACTCTCTGGACTCACTGCAGTGCATCCCCAGTGGTGCCAGTGCACTCTCTGGACTCACTGAAGTGCATTCTCAGTGGTGCCAGTGCACTCTCTGGACTCACTGCAGTGCATCCCCAGTGGTGCCAGTACACTCTCTGGACTCACTGCAGTGCATCCCCAGTGGTGCCAGTGCACTCTCTGGACTCACTACAGTGCATCCCCAGTGCAGCCAGTGCACTCTCTGGATTCACTGCACTGCATCCGCAGTGGTGCCATTGCACTTTCTGGACTCACTGCACTGCATCTCCAGTGGTGCCAGTGCACTCTCTGGACTCACTGCACTGCATCCCCAGTGCTGCCAGTGCACTCTCTTGAGTCACTGCACTGCATCCCCTGTGGTGCAAGAGCGCTCTCTGGACTCACAGCTGTGCATCACCAGTGGTGCCAGTGCACTCTCTGGACTCACTGCACTGCATCCCCAGTGGTGCCAGTGCACTCTCTGGACTCACTGCACTGCATCCCCAGTGGTGCTAGTGCACTGTGTGGACTCACTGTACTGCATCCCCAGTGGTGCCAGTGCAATCTCTGGACTCACTGCAGTGCATCCCCAGTGGTGCCAGTGCACTCTCAGGACTCACTACACTGCATCCCCAGTGGGGCCAGTGCACTCTCTGGACTCACTGCACTGCATCCCCAGTAGTGACAGTGCACTCTCTGGACTCACTGCAGTGCATCCCCAGTGGTGCCAGTGCACTCTCTGGACTCACTGCACTGCATCCCCAGTAGTGCCAGTGCACTCTCTGGACTCACTGCACTGCATCCCCAGTGGTGCCAGTGCACTCTCTGGACTCACTAAACTGCATCACCAGTGGTGCCTCTGCACTCTCTGGACTCACTGCACTGCTTCCCCAGTGGTGCCAGTGCACTCACTGGACTCACTGCAGTGCATCCCCACTGGTGCCAGTGCACTCTCTGGGCTCACTGCAGTGCATCCCCAGTGGTGCCAGTGCACTCTCTGGACTCACTGCACTGCATCGCCAGTGGTGCCTGTGCGCTCTCTGGAGTCACAGCACTGCATGCCCAGTGGTGCCAGTGCAATCTCTGGACTCACTGCACTGCATCCCCAGTGGTGCCAGTGCACTCTCTGGACTCACTGAACTGCATTCTCAGTGGTGCCAGTGCACTCTCTGGACTCACTGCACTGCATCCCCAGTGGTGCCAGTGCACTCTCTGGACTCACTGAACTGCATCCCCAGTGGTGCCAGTGCACTCTCTGGACTCACTGCAGTGCATCCCCAGTGCTGCCAGTGCACTCTCTGGACTCACTGCACTGCATCCCTAGTGGTGCCACTGCACTCTCTGGACTCACTGCACTGCTTCCCCAGTGGTGCCAGTGCACTCTCTGGACTCACTGCACTGCATCCCCAGTGGTGCCAGTGCACTCACTGGACTCACTGCAGTGCATCCCCACTGGTGCCAGTGCACTCTCTGGACTCACTGCACTGCATCCCCAGTGGTGCCAGTGCACTCTCTGGACTCACTGCACTGCATCCCCAGTGGTTCCAGCGCACTCTCTGGACTCACTGCACTGCATCCCCAGTGGTGCTAGTGCACTCTGTGGACTCACTGCAGTGCATCCCCAGTTGTGCCAGTGCACTCTCTGGACTCACTGAAGTGCATTCTCAGTGGTGCCAGTGCACTCTCTGGACTCACTTCAGTGCATCCCCAGTGGTGCCAGTACACTCTCTGGACTCACTGCAGTGCATCCCCAGTGGTGCCAGTGCACTCTCTGGACTCACTGCAGTGCATCCCCAGTGGTGCCAGTGCACTCTCTGGACTCACTGCAGTGCATCCGCAGTGGTGCCATTGCACTCTCTGGACTCACTGCACTGCATCTCCAGTGGTGCCAGTGCACTCTCTGGACTCACTGCACTGCATCCCCAGTGCTGCCAGTGCACTCTCTTGAGTCACTACACTGCATCCCCTGTGGTGCAAGAGCACTCTCTGGACTCACAGCAGTGCATCACCAGTGGTGCCAGTGCACTCTCTGGACTCACTGCACTGCATCCCCAGTGGTGCCAGTGCACTCTCTGGACTCACTGCACTGCATCCCCAGTGGTGCTAGTGCACTGTGTGGACTCACTGTACTGCATACCCAGTGGTGCCAGTGCAATCTCTGGACTCACTGCAGTGCATCCCCAGTGGTGCCAGTGCACTCTCAGGACTCACTGCACTGCATCCCCAGTGGGGCCAGTGCACTCTCTGGACTCACTGCACTGCATCACCAGTAGTGACAGTGCACTCTCTAGACTCACTGCAGTGCACCCCCAGTGGTGCCAGTGCACTCTCTGGACTCACTGCACTGCATCCCCAGTGCTGCCAGTGCACTCACTGGATTCACTGCACTGCATCCCCAGTGGTGCCAGTGCACTCTCTGGACTCACTGTACTGCATCCCCAGTGGTGCCAGTGCACTCTGTGGACTCACTGTACTGCATCCCCAGTGGTGACAGTGCACTCTCTGGACTCACTGTGCTGCATCCCCAGTGGTGCCAGTGCACTCTCTGGACTCACTGCACTGCATCCCCACTGGTGCCAGTGCACTCTCTGGACTCACTGCAGTGCATCCCCAGTGGTGCCAGTGCAGTCTCTGGAGTAACTGCAGTGCATCCCCACTGGTGCCAAAGCACTCTCTGGACTCACTGCAGTGCATCCCCAGTGGTGCCACTGCACTCTCTGGACTCACTGCAGTGCATCCCCAGTGGTGCCAGTGCACTCTCTGGACTCACTGAAGTGCATTCTCAGTGGTGCCAGTGCACTCTCTGGACTCACTGCAGTGCATCCCCTGTGGTGCCAGTGCACTCTCTGGACTCACTGCAGTGCATCCCCAGTGGTGCCAGTGCAATCTCTGGACTCACTGCAGTGCATCCCCAGTGGTGCCAGTGCACTCTCTGGACTCACTGAAGTGCATTATCAGTGGTGCCAGTGCACTCTCTGGACTCACTGCACTGCATCCCCAGTAGTGACAGTGCACTCTCTGGACTCACTGCAGTGCATCCCCAGTGGGGCCAGTGCACTCTCTGGACTCACTGCACTGCATCCCCAGTGGTGCTAGTGCACTGTGTGGACTCACTGTACTGCATCCCCAGTGGTGCCAGTGCAATCTCTGGACTCACTGCAGTGCATCCCCAGTGGTGCCAGTGCACTCTCAGGACTCACTGCACTGCATCCCCAGTGGGGCCAGTGCACTCTCTGGACTCACTGCACTGCATCCCCAGTAGTGACAGTGCACTCTCTGGACTCACTGCACTGCATCCCCAGTGGTGCCAGTGCACTCTCTGGACTCACTGCACTGCATCCCCAGTAGTGCCAGTGCACTCTCTGGACTCACTGCACTGCATCACCAGTGGTGCCAGTGCACTCTCTGGACTCACTAAACTGCATCACCAGTGGTGCCTCTGCACTCTCTGGACTCACTGCACTGCTTCCCCAGTGGTGCCAGTGCACTCACTGGACTCACTGCACTGCATCCCCATTGGTGCCAGTGCACTCTCTGGACTCACTGCAGTGCATCCCCAGTGGTGCCAGTGCACTCTCTGGACTCACTGCACTGCATCCCCAGTGGTGCCTGTGCGCTCTCTGGAGTCACAGCACTGCAACCCCAGTGGTGCCAGTGCAATCTCTGGACTCACTGCACTGCATCCCCAGTGGTGCCAGTGCACTCTCTGGACTCACTGAAGTGCATTCTCAGTGGTGCCAGTGCACTCTCTGGACTCACTGCACTGCATCCCCAGTGGTGCCAGTGCACTCTCTGGACTCACTGCAGTGCATCCCCAGTGGTGCCAGTGCACTCTCTGGACTCACTGCAGTGCATCCCCAGTGCTGCCAGTGCACTCTCTGGACTCACTGCACTGCATCCCTAGTGGTGCCACTGCACTCTCTGGGCTCACTGCACTGCTTCCCCAGTGGTGCCAGTGCACTTTCTGGACTCACTGCACTGCATCCCCAGTGGTGCCAGTGCACTCTCTGGACTCACTGCAGTGCATCCCCACTGGTGCCAGTACACTCTTTGGACTCACTGCACTGCATCCCCAGTGGTGCCAGTGCACTCTCTGGACTCACTGCACTGCATCCCCAGTGCTTCCAGCGCACTCTCTGGACTCACTGCACTGCATCCCCAGTGGTGCTAGTGCACTCTGTGGACTCACTGCAGTGCATCCCCAGTGGTGCCAGTGCACTCTCTGGACTCACTGAAGTGCATTCTCAGTGGTGCCAGTGCACTCTCTGGACTCACTTCAGTGCATCCCCAGTGGTGCCAGTACACTCTCTGGACTCACTGCAGTGCATCCCCAGTGGTGCCAGTGCACTCTCTGGACTCACTGCAGTGCATCCCCAGTGCAGCCAGTGCACTCTCTGGACTCACTGCAGTGCATCCGCAGTGGTGCCATTGCACTCTCTGGACTCACTGCACTGCATCTCCAGTGGTGCCAGTGCACTCTCTGGACTCACTGCACTGCATCCCCAGTGCTGCCAGTGCACTCTCTTGAGTCACTGCACTGCATCCCCTGTGGTGCAAGAGCACTCTCTGGACTCACAGCAGTGCATCACCAGTGGTGCCAGTGCACTGTGTTGACTCACTGCACTGCATCCCCAGTGGTGCCAGTGCACTCTCTGGACTCACTCCACTGCATCCCCAGTGGTGCTAGTGCACTGTGTTGACTCACTGTACTGCATCCCCAGTGGTGCCTGTGCAATCTCTGGACTCACTGCAGTGCATCCCCAGTGGTGCCAGTGCACTCTCTGGACTCACTGCACTGCATCCCCAGTGGTGCCAGTGCACTCTCTGGACTCACTGCACTGCATCCCCAGTGGTGCCAGTGCACTCTCTGGACTCACTGTACTGCATCCCCAGTGGTGCCACTGCACTCTGTGGACTCACTGTACTGCATCCCCAGTGGTGACAGTGCACTCTCTGGACTCACTGTGCTGCATCCCCAGTGGTGCCAGTGCACTCTCTGGACTCACTGCAGTGCATCCCCACTGGTGCCAGTGCACTCTCTGGACTCACTGCACTGCATCCCCAGTGGTGCCAGTGCAGTCTCTGGAGTAACTGCAGTGCATCCCCACTGGTGCCAAAGCACTCTCTGGACTCACTGCAGTGCATCCCCAGTGGTGCCACTGCACTCTCTGGACTCACTGCAGTGCATCCCCAGTGGTGCCAGTGCACTCTCTGGACTCACTGCACTGCATCCCCAGTAGTGACAGTGCACTCTCTGGACTCACTGCACTGCATCCCCAGTGGTGCTAGTGCACTGTGTGGACTCACTGTACTGCATCCCCAGTGGTGCCAGTGCAATCTCTGGACTCACTGCAGTGCATCCCCAGTGGTGCCAGTGCACTCTCAGGACTCACTGCACTGCATCCCCAGTGGGGCCAGTGCACTCTCTGGACTCACTGCACTGCATCCCCAGTAGTGACAGTGCACTCTCTGGACTCACTGCACTGCATCCCCAGTGGTGCCAGTGCACTCTCTGGACTCACTGCACTGCATCCCCAGTAGTGCCAGTGCACTCTCTGGACTCACTGCACTGCATCACCAGTGGTGCCAGTGCACTCTCTGGACTCACTAAACTGCATCACCAGTGGTGCCTCTGCACTCTCTGGACTCACTGCACTGCTTCCCCAGTGGTGCCAGTGCACTCACTGGACTCACTGCACTGCATCCCCATTGGTGCCAGTGCACTCTCTGGACTCACTGCAGTGCATCCCCAGTGGTGCCAGTGCACTCTCTGGACTCACTGCACTGCATCCCCAGTGGTGCCTGTGCGCTCTCTGGAGTCACAGCACTGCATCCCCAGTGGTGCCAGTGCAATCTCTGGACTCACTGCACTGCATCCCCAGTGGTGCCAGTGCACTCTCTGGACTCACTGAAGTGCATTCTCAGTGGTGCCAGTGCACTCTCTGGACTCACTGCACTGCATCCCCAGTGGTGCCAGTGCACTCTCTGGACTCACTGCAGTGCATCCCCAGTGGTGCCAGTGCACTCTCTGGACTCACTGCAGTGCATCCCCAGTGCTGCCAGTGCACTCTCTGGACTCACTGCACTGCATCCCTAGTGGTGCCACTGCACTCTCTGGACTCACTGCACTGCTTCCCCAGTGGTGCCAGTGCACTTTCTGGACTCACTGCACTGCATCCCCAGTGGTGCCAGTGCACTCTCTGGACTCACTGCAGTGCATCCCCACTGGTGCCAGTACACTCTTTGGACTCACTGCACTGCATCCCCAGTGGTGCCAGTGCACTCTCTGGACTCACTGCACTGCATCCCCAGTGCTTCCAGCGCACTCTCTGGACTCACTGCACTGCATCCCCAGTGGTGCTAGTGCACTCTGTGGACTCACTGCAGTGCATCCCCAGTGGTGCCAGTGCACTCTCTGGACTCACTGAAGTGCATTCTCAGTGGTGCCAGTGCACTCTCTGGACTCACTTCAGTGCATCCCCAGTGGTGCCAGTACACTCTCTGGACTCACTGCAGTGCATCCCCAGTGGTGCCAGTGCACTCTCTGGACTCACTGCAGTGCATCCCCAGTGCAGCCAGTGCACTCTCTGGACTCACTGCAGTGCATCCGCAGTGGTGCCATTGCACTCTCTGGACTCACTGCACTGCATCTCCAGTGGTGCCAGTGCACTCTCTGGACTCACTGCACTGCATCCCCAGTGCTGCCAGTGCACTCTCTTGAGTCACTGCACTGCATCCCCTGTGGTGCAAGAGCACTCTCTGGACTCACAGCAGTGCATCACCAGTGGTGCCAGTGCACTGTGTTGACTCACTGCACTGCATCCCCAGTGGTGCCAGTGCACTCTCTGGACTCACTCCACTGCATCCCCAGTGGTGCTAGTGCACTGTGTTGACTCACTGTACTGCATCCCCAGTGGTGCCTGTGCAATCTCTGGACTCACTGCAGTGCATCCCCAGTGGTGCCAGTGCAGTCTCAGGACTCACTGCACTGCATCCCCAGTGGTGCCAGTGCACTCTCTGGACTCACTGCACTGCATCCCCAGTAGTGCCAGTGCACTCTCTGGACTCACTGCACTGCATCCCCAGTGGTGCCAGTGCACTCTCTGGACTCACTGTACTGCATCCCCAGTGGTGCCAGTGCACTCTGTGGACTCACTGTACTGCATCCCCAGTGGTGACAGTGCACTCTCTGGACTCACTGTGCTGCATCCCCAGTGGTGCCAGTGCACTCTCTGGACTCACTGCAGTGCATCCCCACTGGTGCCAGTGCACTCTCTGGACTCACTGCACTGCATCCCCAGTGGTGCCAGTGCAGTCTCTGGAGTAACTGCAGTGCATCCCCACTGGTGCCAAAGCACTCTCTGGACTCACTGCAGTGCATCCCCAGTGGTGCCACTGCACTCTCTGGACTCACTGCAGTGCATCCCCAGTGGTGCCAGTGCACTCTCTGGACTCACTGCACTGCATCCCCAGTAGTGACAGTGCACTCTCTGGACTCACTGCACTGCATCCCCAGTGGTGCTAGTGCACTGTGTGGACTCACTGTACTGCATCCCCAGTGGTGCCAGTGCAATCTCTGGACTCACTGCAGTGCATCCCCAGTGGTGCCAGTGCACTCTCAGGACTCACTGCACTGCATCCCCAGTGGGGCCAGTGCACTCTCTGGACTCACTGCACTGCATCCCCAGTAGTGACAGTGCACTCTCTGGACTCACTGCACTGCATCCCCAGTGGTGCCAGTGCACTCTCTGGACTCACTGCACTGCATCCCCAGTAGTGCCAGTGCACTCTCTGGACTCACTGCACTGCATCACCAGTGGTGCCAGTGCACTCTCTGGACTCACTAAACTGCATCACCAGTGGTGCCTCTGCACTCTCTGGACTCACTGCACTGCTTCCCCAGTGGTGCCAGTGCACTCACTGGACTCACTGCACTGCATCCCCATTGGTGCCAGTGCACTCTCTGGACTCACTGCAGTGCATCCCCAGTGGTGCCAGTGCACTCTCTGGACTCACTGCACTGCATCCCCAGTGGTGCCTGTGCGCTCTCTGGAGTCACAGCACTGCATCCCCAGTGGTGCCAGTGCAATCTCTGGACTCACTGCACTGCATCCCCAGTGGTGCCAGTGCACTCTCTGGACTCACTGAAGTGCATTCTCAGTGGTGCCAGTGCACTCTCTGGACTCACTGCACTGCATCCCCAGTGGTGCCAGTGCACTCTCTGGACTCACTGCAGTGCATCCCCAGTGGTGCCAGTGCACTCTCTGGACTCACTGCAGTGCATCCCCAGTGCTGCCAGTGCACTCTCTGGACTCACTGCACTGCATCCCTAGTGGTGCCACTGCACTCTCTGGACTCACTGCACTGCTTCCCCAGTGGTGCCAGTGCACTTTCTGGACTCACTGCACTGCATCCCCAGTGGTGCCAGTGCACTCTCTGGACTCACTGCAGTGCATCCCCACTGGTGCCAGTACACTCTTTGGACTCACTGCACTGCATCCCCAGTGGTGCCAGTGCACTCTCTGGACTCACTGCACTGCATCCCCAGTGCTTCCAGCGCACTCTCTGGACTCACTGCACTGCATCCCCAGTGGTGCTAGTGCACTCTGTGGACTCACTGCAGTGCATCCCCAGTGGTGCCAGTGCACTCTCTGGACTCACTGAAGTGCATTCTCAGTGGTGCCAGTGCACTCTCTGGACTCACTTCAGTGCATCCCCAGTGGTGCCAGTACACTCTCTGGACTCACTGCAGTGCATCCCCAGTGGTGCCAGTGCACTCTCTGGACTCACTGCAGTGCATCCCCAGTGCAGCCAGTGCACTCTCTGGACTCACTGCAGTGCATCCGCAGTGGTGCCATTGCACTCTCTGGACTCACTGCACTGCATCTCCAGTGGTGCCAGTGCACTCTCTGGACTCACTGCACTGCATCCCCAGTGCTGCCAGTGCACTCTCTTGAGTCACTGCACTGCATCCCCTGTGGTGCAAGAGCACTCTCTGGACTCACAGCAGTGCATCACCAGTGGTGCCAGTGCACTGTGTTGACTCACTGCACTGCATCCCCAGTGGTGCCAGTGCACTCTCTGGACTCACTCCACTGCATCCCCAGTGGTGCTAGTGCACTGTGTTGACTCACTGTACTGCATCCCCAGTGGTGCCTGTGCAATCTCTGGACTCACTGCAGTGCATCCCCAGTGGTGCCAGTGCAGTCTCAGGACTCACTGCACTGCATCCCCAGTGGTGCCAGTGCACTCTCTGGACTCACTGCACTGCATCCCCAGTAGTGCCAGTGCACTCTCTGGACTCACTGCACTGCATCCCCAGTGGTGCCAGTGCACTCTCTGGACTCACTGCACTGCATCCCCAGTGCTGCCAGTGCACTCACTGGATTCACTGCACTGCATCCCCAGTGGTGCCAGTGCACTCTCTGGACTCACTGCACTGCATCCCCAGTGGTGCCAGTGCACTCTGTGGACTCACTGTACTGCATCCCCAGTGGTGACAGTGCACTCTCTGGACTCACTGCAGTGCATCCCCAGTGGTGCCAGTGCACTCTCTGGACTCACTGCAGTGCATCCCCACTGGTGCCAGTGCACTCTCTGGACTCACTGCAGTGCATCCCCAGTGGTGCCAGTGCAGTCTCTGGAGTAACTGCAGTGCATCCCCACTGGTGCCAAAGCACTCTCTGGACTCACTGCAGTGCATCCCCAGTGGTGCCACTGCACTCTCTGGACTCACTGCAGTGCATCCCCAGTGGTGCCAGTGCACTCTCTGGACTCATTGAAGTGCATTCTCAGTGGTGCCAGTGCACTCTCTGGACTCACTGCAGTGCATCCCCAGTGGTGCCAGTACACTCACTGGACTCACTGCACTGCATCCCCAGTGGTGCCAGTGCACTCTCTGGACTCAGTGCACTGCATCCCCAGTGGTGCCACTGCACTCTCTGGAGTCACAGCACTGCATCCCCAGTGGTGCCAGTGCAATCTCTGGACTCACTGCACTGCATCCCCAGTGGTGCCAGTGCACTCTCTGGACTCACTGCACTGCATCCCCGGTGGTGCCTGTGCTGTCTCTGGATTAACTGCACTGCATCCCCACTGGTGCCAAAGCACTCTCTGGACTCCCAGCACTGCATCCCCAGTGGTGCCAGTGCACTCTCTGGACTCACTGCACTGCATCACCAGTGGTGCCACTGCACTCTCTGGACTCACTGCACTGCATTCCCAGTGGTGCCAGTGCACTCACTGGACTGACTGCAGTGCATCCCCACTGGTGCCAGTGCACTCTCTGGGCTCACTGCAGTGCATCCCCAGTGGTTCCAGTGCACTCTCTGGACTCACTGCACTGCATCCCCAGTGGTGCCTGTGCGCTCTCTGGAGTCACAGCACTGCATTCTCAGTGGTGCCAGTGCACTCTCTGGACTCACTGCACTGCATCCCCAGTGGTGCCAGTGCACTCTCTGGACTCACTGAACTGCATCCCCAGTGGTGCCAGTGCACTCTCTGGACTCACTGCACTGCATCCCCAGTGCTGCCAGTGCACTCTCTGGACTCACTGCACTGCTTCCCCAGTGGTGCCACTGCACTCTCTGGACTCACTGCACTGCTTCCCCAGTGGTGCCAGTGCACTCTCTGGACTCACTGCACTGCATCCCCAGTGGTGCCAGTGCACTCACTGGACTCACTGCAGTGCATCCCCAGTGGTGCCAGTGCACTCTCTGGAGTCACTGCACTGCATCCCCAGTGGTGCCAGTGCACTCTCTGGACTCACTGCACTGCATCCCCAGTGGTGCCAGTGCACTCTCTGGACTCACTGAAGTGCATTCTCAGTGGTGCCAGTGAACTCTCTGGACTCACTGCACTGCATCCCCAGTAGTGACAGTGTACTCTCTGGACTCACTGCAGTGCATCCCCAGTGGTGCCAGTGCACTCTCTGGACTCACTGCACTGCTTCCCCAGTGGTGCCAGTGCACTCTTTCGAGTCACTGCAGTGCATCCCCAGTGGTGCCAGTGCACTCTCTGGACTCACTGCACTGCATCCCCAGTGGTGCCAGTGCACTCTCTGGAGTCACTGCACTGCACCCCAATGCTGCCAGTGCACTCTCTGGCGTCACTGCACTGCATCCCCCGTGGTGCAAGTGCACTCTCTGGACTCACTGGAGTGCATCACCTGTGGTGCCAGTGCACTCTCTGGACTCACTGCACTGCATCCCCAGTGCTGCCAGTGCACTCTCTGGACTCACTGCACTGCATCACCTGTGGTGCCAGTGCACTCTCTGGACTCACTGCACCGCATCCGCAGTAGTGCCAGTGCACTCTCTAGAGTCACTGCGCTGCATCCCCAGTTGTGCCAGTGCACTCTCTGGACTCACTGCAGCGCATCCCCAGTGGTGCCAGTGCACTCTCTGGAGTGACTGCAGTGCATCCCCAGTGGTGCCAGTGCACTCTCTGGACTCGCGTCACTGCATCCCCAGTGGTGCCAGTGCACTCTCTGGACTCGCGTCACTGCATCCCCAGTGGTGCCAGTGCACTCTCTGGACTCACTGAAGTGCATCCCCAGTGGTGCCAGTGCACTCTCTGGACTCACTGCAGTGCATTCCCGTTGGTGCCAGTGCACTCTCTGGACTCACTGCAGTGCATCCCCAGTGGTGCTAGTGCACTCTGGACTCACTGCAGTGCATCCCCAGTGGTGACAGTGCACTCTCAGGACTCACTGCACTGCATACCCAGTGGTGCCATTGCACTCTCTAGAGTCACTGTACTGCATCCCCAGTGGTGCCAGTGCACTCTCTGGACTCACCGCACTGCACCCTGAGTGGTGCCAGTGCACTCTCTGGACTCCCGGCACCGCATCCCCAGTGGTGCCAGTGCACTCTCTAGAGTCACTGCGCTGCATCCCCAGTGGTGTCAGTGCACTCTCTGGACTCACTGTACTGCATCCCCAGTGGTGCCAAAGCACTCTCTGGACTCCCGCCACCGCATTCCCCAGTGGTTCCAGTGCACTCTCTGGACTCACTGCACTGCATCCCCAGTGGTGCCAGTGCACTCTCTGGACTCACTGCACCGCATCCCCAGTGGTGCCAGTGCACTCTCTGGAGTGACTGCAGTGCATCCCCAGTGGTGCCAGTGCACTCTCTGGACTCGTGTCAATGCATCCCCTTTGGTGCTAATGCACTCTGGACTCACTGCACTGCATCCCCAGTGGTGCCAGTGCACTCTCTGGACTCACTGCACTGCATCCCCAGTGGTGCCAGTGCACTCTCTGGACTCACTGCAGTGCATCCCCAGTGGTGCCAGTGCACTCACTGGACTCACTGCAGTGCATCCCCACTGGTGCCAGTGCACTCTGTGGACTCACTGCAGTGCATCCCCAGTGGTGCCAGTGCACTCTCTGGACTCACTGAAGTGCATTCTCAGTGGTGCCAGTGCACTCTCTGGACTCACTGCAGTGCATCCCCAGTGGTGCCAGTACACTCTCTGGACTCACTGCAGTGCATCCCCAGTGGTGCCAGTGCACTCTCTGGACTCACTGCAGTGCATCACCAGTGCAGCCAGTGCACTCTCTGGATTCACTGCACTGCATCCGCAGTGGTGCCATTGCACTCTCTGGACTCACTGCACTGCATCTCCAGTGGTGCCAGTGCACTCTCTGGACTCACTGCACTGCATCCCCAGTGCTGCCAGTGCACTCTCTTGAGTCACTGCACTGCATCCCCTGTGGTGCAAGAGCGCTCTCTGGACTCACAGCTGTGCATCACCAGTGGTGCCAGTGCACTCTCTGGACTCACTGCACTGCATCCCCAGTGGTGCTAGTGCACTCTCTGGACTCACTGCACTGCATCCCCAGTGGTGCTAGTGCACTGTGTGGACTCACTGTACTGCATCCCCAGGGTGCCAGTGCAATCTCTGGACTCACTGCAGTGCATCCCCAGTGGTGCCAGTGCACTCTCAGGACTCACTGCACTGCATCCCCAGTGGGGCCAGTGCACTCTCTGGACTCACTGCACTGCATCCCCAGTAGTGACAGTGCACTCTCTGGACTCACTGCAGTGCATCCCCAGTGGTGCCAGTGCACTCTCTGGACTCACTGCACTGCATCCCCAGTAGTGCCAGTGCACTCTCTGGACTCACTGCACTGCATCCCCAGTGGTGCCAGTGCACTCTCTGGACTCACTAAACTGCATCACCAGTGGTGCCTCTGCACTCTCTGGACTCACTGCACTGCTTCCCCAGTGGTGCCAGTGCACTCACTGGACTCACTGCAGTGCATCCCCACTGGTGCCAGTGCACTCTCTGGGCTCACTGCAGTGCATCCCCAGTGGTGCCAGGGCACTCTCTGGACTCACTGCACTGCATCCCCAGTTGTGCCTGTGCGCTCTCTGGAGTCACAGCACTGCATCCCCAGTGGTGTCAGTGCAATCTCTGGACTCACTGCACTGCATCCCCAGTGGTGCCAGTGCACTCTCTGGACTCACTGAAGTGCATTCTCAGTGGTGCCAGTGCACTCTCTGGTCTCACTGCACTGCATCCCCAGTGGTGCCAGTGCACTCTCTGGACTCACTGAACTGCATCCCCAGTGGTGCCAGTGCACTCTCTGGACTCACTGCAGTGCATCCCCAGTGCTGCCAGTGCACTCTCTGGACTCACTGCACTGCATCCCTAGTGGTGCCACTGCACTCTCTGGACTCACTGCACTGCTTCCCCAGTGGTGCCAGTGCACTCTCTGGACTCACTGCACTGCATCCCCAGTGGTGCCAGTGCACTCACTGGACTCACTGCAGTGCATCCCCACTGGTGCCAGTGCACTCTCTGGACTCACTGCACTGCATCCCCACTGGTGCCAGTGCACTCTCTGGACTCACTGCACTGCATCCCCAGTGGTTCCAGCGCACTCTCTGGACTCACTGCACTGCATCCCCAGTGGTGCTAGTGCACTCTGTGGACTCACTGCAGTGCATCCCCAGTGGTGCCAGTGCACTCTCTGGACTCACTGAAGTGCATTCTCAGTGGTGCCAGTGCACTCTCTGGACTCACTTCAGTGCATCCCCAGTGGTGCCAGTACACTCTCTGGACTCACTGCAGTGCATCCCCAGTGGTGCCAGTGCACTCTCTGGACTCACTGCACTGCATCCCCAGTGGTGCCAGTGCACTCTCTGGACTCACTGCAGTGCATCCGCAGTGGTGCCATTGCACTCTCTGGACTCACTGCACTGCATCTCCAGTGGTGCCAGTGCACTCTCTGGACTCACTGCACTGCATCCCCAGTGCTGCCAGTGCACTCTCTTGAGTCACTGCACTGCATCCCCTGTGGTGCAAGAGCACTCTCTGGACTCACAGCAGTGCATCACCAGTGGTGCCAGTGCACTCTCTGGACTCACTGCACTGCATCCCCAGTGGTGCCAGTGCACTCTCTGGACTCACTGCACTGCATCCCCAGTGGTGCTAGTGCACTGTGTGGACTCACTGTACTGCATACCCAGTGGTGCCAGTGCAATCTCTGGACTCACTGCAGTGCATCCCCAGTGGTGCCAGTGCACTCTCAGGACTCACTGCACTGCATCCCCAGTGGGGCCAGTGCACTCTCTGGACTCACTGCACTGCATCCCCAGTACTGACAGTGCACTCTCTAGACTCACTGCAGTGCACCCCCAGTGGTGCCAGTGCACTCTCTGGACTCACTGCACTGCATCCCCAGTGCTGCCAGTGCACTCACTGGATTCACTGCACTGCATCCCCAGTGGTGCCAGTGCACTCTCTGGACTCACTGTACTGCATCCCCAGTGGTGCCAGTGCACTCTGTGGACTCACTGTACTGCATCCCCAGTGGTGACAGTGCACTCTCTGGACTCACTGTGCTGCATCCCCAGTGGTGACAGTGCACTCTCTGGACTCACTGCAGTGCATCCCCACTGGTGCCAGTGCACTCTCTGGACTCACTGCAGTGCATCCCCAGTGGTGCCAGTGCAGTCTCTGGAGTAACTGCAGTGCATCCCCACTGGTGCCAAAGCACTCTCTGGACTCACTGCAGTGCATCCCCAGTGGTGCCACTGCACTCTCTGGACTCACTGCAGTGCATCCCCAGTGGTGCCAGTGCACTCTCTGGACTCATTGAAGTGCATTCTCAGTGGTGCCAGTGCACTCTCTGGACTCACTGCACTGCATCCCCAGCGGTGCCAGTACACTCACTGGACTCACTGCACTGCATCCCCAGTGGTGCCAGTGCACTCTCTGGACTCACTAAACTGCATCCCCAGTGGTGCCACTGCACCCTCTGGACTCACTGCACTGCTTCCCCAGTGGTGCCAGTGCACTCACTGGACTCACTGCAGTGCATCCCCACTGGTGCCAGTGCACTCTCTGGGCTCACTGCAGTGCATCCCCAGTGGTGCCAGTGCACTCTCTGGACTCACTGCACTGCATCCCCAGTGGTGCCAGTGCGCTCTCTGGAGTCACAGCACTGCATCCCCAGTGGTGCCAGTGCAATCTCCGGACTCACTGAACTGCATCCCCGGTGGTGCCAGTGCTGTCTCTGGATTAACTGCACTGCATCCCCACTGGTGCCAAAGCACTCTCTGGACTCCCAGCACCGCATCCCCAGTGGTGCCAGTGCACTCTCTGGACTCACTGCACTGCATCACCAGTGGTGCCAGTGCACTCTCTGGGCTCACTGCAGTGCATCCCCAGTGGTGCCAGTGCACTCTCTGGACTCACTGCACTGCATCCCCAGTGGTGCCTGTGCGCTCTCTGGGCTCACTGCAGTGCATCCCCAGTGGTGCCAGTGCACTCTCTGGACTCACTGCACTGCATCCCCAGTGGTGCCTGTGCGCTCTCTGGAATCACAGCACTGCATTCTCAATGTTGCCAGTGCACTCTCTGGACTCACTGCACTGCATCCCCAGTGGTGCCAGTGCACTCTCTGGACTCACTGAACTGCATCCCCAGTGGTGCCAGTGCACTCTCTGGACTCACTGCACTGCATCCCCAGTGCTGCCAGTGCACTCTCTGGACTCACTGCACTGCTTCCCCAGTGGTGCCAGTGCACTCTCTGGACTCACTGCACTGCATCCCCAGTGGTGCCTGTGCGCTCTCTGGAATCACAGCACTGCATTCTCAGTGGTGCCAGTGCACTCTCTGGACTCACTGCACTGCATCCCCAGTGGTGCCAGTGCACTCTCTGGACTCACTGAACTGCATCCCCAGTGCTGCCAGTGCACTCTCTGGACTCACTGCACTGCATCCCCAGTGGTGCCACTGCACTCTCTGGACTCACTGCACTGCTTCCCCAGTGGTGCCAGTGCACTCTCTGGACTCACTGCACTGCATCCCCAGTAGTGCCAGTGCACTCACTGGACTCACTGCAGTGCATCCCCAGTGGTGCCAGTGCACTCTCTGGAGTCACTGCACTGCATCCCCAGTGGTGCCAGTGCACTCTGTGGACTCACTGCACTGCATCCCCAGTGGTTCCAGCGCACTCTCTGGACTCACTGCACTGCATCCCCAGTAGTGCTAGTGCACTCTGTGGACTCACTGCACTGCATCCCCAGTGGTGCCTCTGCACTCTCTGGACTCACTGCACTGCTTCCCCAGTGGTGCCAGTGCACTCACTGGACTCACTGCAGTGCATCCCCACTGGTGCCAGTGCACTCTCTGGGCTCACTGCAGTGCATCCCCAGTGGTGCCAGTGCACTCTCTGGACTCACTGCACTGCATCCCCAGTGGAGCCAGTGCACTCTCTGGACTCACTGCAGTGCATCCGCAGTGGTGCCATTGCACTCTCTGGACTCATCGCACTGCATCCCCAGTGGTGCCAGTGCACTCTCTGGACTCACTGCAGTGCATCCCCAGTGCTGCCAGTGCACTCTCTTGAGTCACTGCGCTGCATCCCCTGTGGTGCAAGAGCACTCTCTGGACTCACAGCAGTGCATCACCAGTGGTGCCAGTGCACTCTCTGGACTCACTGCACTGCATCCCCAGTGGAGCCAGTGCACTCTCTGGACTCACTGCACTGCATCCCCAGTGGTGCTAGTGCACTGTGTGGACTCACTGTACTGCATCCCCAGTGGTGCCAGTGCAATCTCTGGACTCACTGCACTGCATCCCCAGTGGTGCCAGTGCACTCTCTGGACTCACTGAAGTGCATTCTCAGTGGTGCCAGTGCACTCTCTGGACTCACTGCACTGCATCCCCAGTAGTGACAGTGTACTCTCTGGACTCACTGCAGTGCATCCCCAGTGGTGCCAGTGCACTCTCTGGACTCACTGCACTGCTTCCCCAGTGGTGCCAGTGCACTCTTTCGAGTCACTGCAGTGCATCCCCAGTGGTGCCAGTGCACTCTCTGTACTCACTGCAGTGCATCCCCAGTGGTGCCAGTGCGCTCTCTGGAGTCACAGCACTGCATCCCCAGTGGTGCCAGTGCAATCTCTGGACTCACTGCACTGCATCCCCAGTGGTGCCAGTGCACTCTCTGGACTCACTGCACTGCATCCCCAGTGGTGCTAGTGCACTGTGTGGACTCACTGTACTGCATACCCAGTGGTGCCAGTGCAATCTCTGGACTCACTGCAGTGCATCCCCAGTGGTGCCAGTGCACTCTCAGGACTCACTGCACTGCATCCCCAGTGGGGCCAGTGCACTCTCTGGACTCACTGCACTGCATCCCCAGTACTGACAGTGCACTCTCTAGACTCACTGCAGTGCACCCCCAGTGGTGCCAGTGCACTCTCTGGACTCACTGCACTGCATCCCCAGTGCTGCCAGTGCACTCACTGGATTCACTGCACTGCATCCCCAGTGGTGCCAGTGCACTCTCTGGACTCACTGTACTGCATCCCCAGTGGTGCCAGTGCACTCTGTGGACTCACTGTACTGCATCCCCAGTGGTGACAGTGCACTCTCTGGACTCACTGTGCTGCATCCCCAGTGGTGCCAGTGCACTCTCTGGACTCACTGCAGTGCATCCCCACTGGTGCCAGTGCACTCTCTGGACTCACTGCAGTGCATCCCCAGTGGTGCCAGTGCAGTCTCTGGAGTAACTGCAGTGCATCCCCACTGGTGCCAAAGCACTCTCTGGACTCACTGCAGTGCATCCCCAGTGGTGCCACTGCACTCTCTGGACTCACTGCAGTGCATCCCCAGTGGTGCCAGTGCACTCTCTGGACTCATTGAAGTGCATTCTCAGTGGTGCCAGTGCACTCTCTGGACTCACTGCACTGCATCCCCAGCGGTGCCAGTACACTCACTGGACTCACTGCACTGCATCCCCAGTGGTGCCAGTGCACTCTCTGGACTCACTAAACTGCATCCCCAGTGGTGCCACTGCACCCTCTGGACTCACTGCACTGCTTCCCCAGTGGTGCCAGTGCACTCACTGGACTCACTGCAGTGCATCCCCACTGGTGCCAGTGCACTCTCTGGGCTCACTGCAGTGCATCCCCAGTGGTGCCAGTGCACTCTCTGGACTCACTGCACTGCATCCCCAGTGGTGCCAGTGCGCTCTCTGGAGTCACAGCACTGCATCCCCAGTGGTGCCAGTGCAATCTCTGGACTCACTGAACTGCATCCCCGGTGGTGCCAGTGCTGTCTCTGGATTAACTGCACTGCATCCCCACTGGTGCCAAAGCACTCTCTGGACTCCCAGCACCGCATCCCCAGTGGTGCCAGTGCACTCTCTGGACTCACTGCACTGCATCACCAGTGGTGCCACTGCACTCTCTGGACTCACTGCACTGCTTCCCCAGTGGTGCCAGTGCACTCACTGGACTGACTGCAGTGCATCCCCACTGGTGCCAGTGCACTCTCTGGGCTCACTGCAGTGCATCCCCAGTGGTGCCAGTGCACTCTCTGGACTCACTGCACTGCATCCCCAGTGGTGCCTGTGCGCTCTCTGGAATCACAGCACTGCATTCTCAATGGTGCCAGTGCACTCTCTGGACTCACTGCACTGCATCCCCAGTGGTGCCAGTGCACTCTCTGGACTCACTGAACTGCATCCCCAGTGGTGCCAGTGCACTCTCTGGACTCACTGCACTGCATCCCCAGTGCTGCCAGTGCACTCTCTGGACTCACTGCACTGCTTCCCCAGTGGTGCCAGTGCACTCTCTGGACTCACTGCACTGCATCCCCAGTGGTGCCTGTGCGCTCTCTGGAATCACAGCACTGCATTCTCAGTGGTGCCAGTGCACTCTCTGGACTCACTGCACTGCATCCCCTGTGGTGCCAGTGCACTCTCTGGACTCACTGAACTGCATCCCCAGTGCTGCCAGTGCACTCTCTGGACTCACTGCAGTGCATCCCCAGTGGTGCCACTGCACTCTCTGGACTCACTGCACTGCTTCCCCAGTGGTGCCAGTGCACTCTCTGGAGTCACTGCACTGCATCCCCAGTGGTGCCAGTGCACTCACTGGACTCACTGCAGTGCATCCCCAGTGGTGCCAGTGCACTCTCTGGAGTCACTGCACTGCATCCCCAGTGGTGCCAGTGCACTCTGTGGACTCACTGCACTGCATCCCCAGTGGTTCCAGCGCACTCTCTGGACTCACTGCACTGCATCCCCAGTAGTGCTAGTGCACTCTGTGGACTCACTGCACTGCATCCCCAGTGGTGCCAGTGCACTCTCTGGACTCACTGAAGTGCATTCTCAGTGGTGCCACTGCACTCTCTGGACTCACTTCAGTGCATCCCCAGTGGTGCCAGTACACTCTCTGGACTCACTGCACTGCATCCCCCAGTGGTGCCAGTGCACTCTCTGGACTCACTGCACTGCATCCCCAGTGGAGCCAGTGCACTCTCTGGACTCACTGCAGTGCATCCGCAGTGGTGCCATTGCACTCTCTGGACTCATCGCACTGCATCCCCAGTGGTGCCAGTGCACTCTCTGGACTCACTGCAGTGCATCCCCAGTGCTGCCAGTGCACTCTCTTGAGTCACTGCGCTGCATCCCCTGTGGTGCAAGAGCACTCTCTGGACTCACAGCAGTGCATCACCAGTGGTGCCAGTGCACTCTCTGGACTCACTGCACTGCATCCCCAGTGGAGCCAGTGCACTCTCTGGACTCACTGCACTGCATCCCCAGTGGTGCTAGTGCACTGTGTGGACTCACTGTACTGCATCCCCAGTGGTGCCAGTGCAATCTCTGGACTCACTGCACTGCATCCCCAGTGGTGCCAGTGCACTCTCTGGAGTCACTGCACTGCACCCCAATGCTGCCAGTGCACTCTCTGGCGTCACTGCACTGCATCCCCCGTGGTGCAAGTGCACTCTCTGGACTCACTGGAGTGCATCACCTGTGGTGCCAGTGCACTCTCTGGACTCACTGCACTGCATCCCCAGTGGTGCCAGTGCACTCTCTGGACTCACTGCACTGCATCACCTGTGGTGCCAGTGCACTCTCTGGACTCACTGCACCGCATCCGCAGTAGTGCCAGTGCACTCTCTAGAGTCACTGCGCTGCATCCCCAGTTGTGCCAGTGCACTCTCTGGACTCACTGCAGCGCATCCCCAGTGGTGCCAGTGCACTCTCTGGAGTGACTGCAGTGCATCCCCAGTGGTGCCAGTGCACTCTCTGGACTCGCGTCACTGCATCCCCAGTGGTGCCAGTGCACTCTCTGGACTCGCGTCACTGCATCCCCAGTGGTGCCAGTGCACTCTCTGGACTCACTGAAGTGCATCCCCAGTGGTGCCAGTGCACTCTCTGGACTCACTGCAGTGCATTCCCGTTGGTGCCAGTGCACTCTCTGGACTCACTGCAGTGCATCCCCAGTGGTGCTAGTGCACTCTGGACTCACTGCAGTGCATCCCCAGTGGTGACAGTGTACTCTCAGGACTCACTGCACTGCATACCCAGTGGTGCCAGTGCACTCTCTAGAGTCACTGTACTGCATCCCCAGTGGTGCCAGTGCACTCTCTGGACTCACCGCACTGCACCCTGAGTGGTGCCAGTGCACTCTCTGGACTCCCGGCACCGCATCCCCAGTGGTGCCAGTGCACTCTCTAGAGTCACTGCGCTGCATCCCCAGTGGTGTCAGTGCACTCTCTGGACTCACTGTACTGCATCCCCAGTGGTGCCAAAGCACTCTCTGGACTCCCGCCACCGCATTCCCAGTGGTTCCAGTGCACTCTCTGGACTCACTGCACTGCATCCCCAGTGGTGCCAGTGCACTCTCTGGACTCACTGCACCGCATCCCCAGTGGTGCCAGTGCACTCTCTGGAGTGACTGCAGTGCATCCCCAGTGGTGCCAGTGCACTCTCTGGACTCGCGTCAATGCATCCCCTTTGGTGCTAATGCACTCTGGACTCACTGCACTGCATCCCGAATGGTGCCAGTGCACTCTCTGGACTCACTGCACTGCATCCCCAGTGGTGCCAGTGCACTCTCTGGACTCACTGCACTGCATCCCCAGTGGTGCCAGTGCACTCTCTGGACGCACTGCACTGCATCCCCAGTGGTGCCAGTGCACTCACTGGACTCACTGCAGTGCATCCCCACTGGTGCCAGTGCACTCTGTGGACTCACTGCAGTGCATCCCCAGTGGTGCCAGTGCACTCTCTGGACTCACTGAAGTGCATTCTCAGTGGTGCCAGTGCACTCTCTGGACTCACTGCAGTGCATCCCCAGTGGTGCCAGTACACTCTCTGGACTCACTGCAGTGCATCCCCAGTGGTGCCAGTGCACTCTCTGGACTCACTGCAGTGCATCACCAGTGCAGCCAGTGCACTCTCTGGATTCACTGCACTGCATCCGCAGTGGTGCCATTGCACTCTCTGGACTCACTGCACTGCATCTCCAGTGGTGCCAGTGCACTCTCTGGACTCACTGCACTGCATCCCCAGTGCTGCCAGTGCACTCTCTTGAGTCACTGCACTGCATCCCCTGTGGTGCAAGAGCGCTCTCTGGACTCACAGCTGTGCATCACCAGTGGTGCAGGTGCACTCTCTGGACTCACTGCACTGCATCCCCAGTGGTGCCAGTGCACTCTCTGGACTCACTGCACTGCATCCCCAGTGGTGCTAGTGCACTGTGTGGACTCACTGTACTGCATCCCCAGTGGTGCCAGTGCAATCTCTGGACTCACTGCAGTGCATCCCCAGTGGTGCCAGTGCACTCTCAGGACTCACTGCACTGCATCCCCAGTGGGGCCAGTGCACTCACTGGACTCACTGCACTGCATCCCCAGTAGTGACAGTGCACTCTCTGGACTCACTGCAGTGCATCCCCAGTGGTGCCAGTGCACTCTCTGGACTCACTGCACTGCATCCCCAGTAGTGCCAGTGCACTCTCTGGACTCACTGCACTGCATCCCCAGTGGTGCCAGTGCACTCTCTGGACTCACTAAACTGCATCACCAGTGGTGCCTCTGCACTCTCTGGACTCACTGCACTGCTTCCCCAGTGGTGCCAGTGCACTCACTGGACTCACTGCAGTGCATCCCCAGTGGTGCCAGTGCACTCTCTGGGCTCACTGCAGTGCATCCCCAGTGGTGCCAGTGCACTCTCTGGACTCACTGCACTGCATCCCCAGTTGTGCCTGTGCGCTCTCTGGAGTCACAGCACTGCATCCCCAGTGGTGCCAGTGCAATCTCTGGACTCACTGCACTGCATCCCCAGTGGTGCCAGTGCACTCTCTGGACTCACTGAAGTGCATTCTCAGTGGTGCCAGTGCACTCTCTGGACTCACTGCACTGCATCCCCAGTGGTGCCAGTGCACTCTCTGGACTCACTGAACTGCATCCCCAGTGGTGCCAGTGCACTCTCTGGACTCACTGCAGTGCATCCCCAGTGCTGCCAGTGCACTCTCTGGACTCACTGCACTGCATCCCTAGTGGTGCCACTGCACTCTCTGGACTCACTGCACTGCTTCCCCAGTGGTGCCAGTGCACTCTCTGGACTCACTGCACTGCATCCCCAGTGGTGCCAGTGCACTCACTGGACTCACTGCAGTGCATCCCCACTGGTGCCAGTGCACTCTCTGGACTCACTGCACTGCATCCCCACTGGTGCCAGTGCACTCTCTGGACTCACTGCACTGCATCCCCAGTGGTTCCAGCGCACTCTCTGGACTCACTGCACTGCATCCCCAGTGGTGCTAGTGCACTCTGTGGACTCACTGCAGTGCATCCCCAGTGGTGCCAGTGCACTCTCTGGACTCACTGAAGTGCATTCTCAGTGGTGCCAGTGCACTCTCTGGACTCACTTCAGTGCATCCCCAGTGGTGCCAGTACACTCTCTGGACTCACTGCAGTGCATCCCCAGTGGTGCCAGTGCACTCTCTGGACTCACTGCACTGCATCCCCAGTGGTGCCAGTGCAATCTCTGGACTCACTGCAGTGCATCCGCAGTGGTGCCATTGCACTCTCTGGACTCACTGCACTGCATCTCCAGTGGTGCCAGTGCACTCTCTGGACTCACTGCATTGCATCCCCAGTGCTGCCAGTGCACTCTCTTGAGTCACTGCACTGCATCCCCTGTGGTGCAAGAGCACTCTCTGGACTCACAGCAGTGCATCACCAGTGGTGCCAGTGCACTCTCTGGACTCACTGCACTGCATCCCCAGTGGTGCCAGTGCACTCTCTGGACTCACTGCACTGCATCCCCAGTGGTGCTAGTGCACTGTGTGGACTCACTGTACTGCATACCCAGTGGTGCGAGTGCAATCTCTGGACTCACTGCAGTGCATCCCCAGTGGTGCCAGTGCACTCTCAGGACTCACTGCACTGCATCCCCAGTGGGGCCAGTGCACTCTCTGGACTCACTGCACTGCATCCCCAGTACTGACAGTGCACTCTCTAGACTCACTGCAGTGCACCCCCAGTGGTGCCAGTGCACTCTCTGGACTCACTGCACTGCATCCCCAGTGCTGCCAGTGCACTCACTGGATTCACTGCACTGCATCCCCAGTGGTGCCAGTGCACTCTCTGGACTCACTGTACTGCATCCCCAGTGGTGCCAGTGCACTCTGTGGACTCACTGTACTGCATCCCCAGTGGTGACAGTGCACTCTCTGGACTCACTGTGCTGCATCCCCAGTGGTGCCAGTGCACTCTCTGGACTCACTGCAGTGCATCCCCACTGGTGCCAGTGCACTCTCTGGACTCACTGCAGTGCATCCCCAGTGGTGCCAGTGCAGTCTCTGGAGTAACTGCAGTGCATCCCCACTGGTGCCAAAGCACTCTCTGGACTCACTGCAGTGCATCCCCAGTGGTGCCACTGCACTCTCTGGACTCACTGCAGTGCATCCCCAGTGGTGCCAGTGCACTCTCTGGACTCATTGAAGTGCATTCTCAGTGGTGCCAGTGCACTCTCTGGACTCACTGCACTGCATCCCCAGCGGTGCCAGTACACTCACTGGACTCACTGCACTGCATCCCCAGTGGTGCCAGTGCACTCTCTGGACTCACTAAACTGCATCCCCAGTGGTGCCACTGCACCCTCTGGACTCACTGCACTGCTTCCCCAGTGGTGCCAGTGCACTCACTGGACTCACTGCAGTGCATCCCCACTGGTGCCAGTGCACTCTCTGGGCTCACTGCAGTGCATCCCCAGTGGTGCCAGTGCACTCTCTGGACTCACTGCACTGCATCCCCAGTGGTGCCAGTGCGCTCTCTGGAGTCACAGCACTGCATCCCCAGTGGTGCCAGTGCAATCTCTGGACTCACTGAACTGCATCCCCGGTGGTGCCAGTGCTGTCTCTGGATTAACTGCACTGCATCCCCACTGGTGCCAAAGCACTCTCTGGACTCCCAGCACCGCATCCCCAGTGGTGCCAGTGCACTCTCTGGACTCACTGCACTGCATCACCAGTGGTGCCACTGCACTCTCTGGACTCACTGCACTGCTTCCCCAGTGGTGCCAGTGCACTCACTGGACTGACTGCAGTGCATCCCCACTGGTGCCAGTGCACTCTCTGGGCTCACTGCAGTGCATCCCCAGTGGTGCCAGTGCACTCTCTGGACTCACTGCACTGCATCCCCAGTGGTGCCTGTGCGCTCTCTGGAATCACAGCACTGCATTCTCAATGGTGCCAGTGCACTCTCTGGACTCACTGCACTGCATCCCCAGTGGTGCCAGTGCACTCTCTGGACTCACTGAACTGCATCCCCAGTGGTGCCAGTGCACTCTCTGGACTCACTGCACTGCATCCCCAGTGCTGCCAGTGCACTCTCTGGACTCACTGCACTGCTTCCCCAGTGGTGCCAGTGCACTCTCTGGACTCACTGCACTGCATCCCCAGTGGTGCCTGTGCGCTCTCTGGAATCACAGCACTGCATTCTCAGTGGTGCCAGTGCACTCTCTGGACTCACTGCACGGCATCCCCAGTGGTGCCAGTGCACTCTCTGGACTCACTGAACTGCATCCCCAGTGCTGCCAGTGCACTCTCTGGACTCACTGCACTGCATCCCCAGTGGTGCCACTGCACTCTCTGGACTCACTGCACTGCATCTCCAGTGGTGCCAGTGCACTCTCTGGACTCACTGCACTGCATCCCCAGTGCTGCCAGTGCACTCTCTTGAGTCACTGCACTGCATCCCCTGTGGTGCAAGAGCGCTCTCTGGACTCACAGCTGTGCATCACCAGTGGTGCCAGTGCACTCTCTGGACTCACTGCACTGCATCCCCAGTGGTGCCAGTGCACTCTCTGGACTCACTGCACTGCATCCCCAGTGGTGCTAGTGCACTGTGTGGACTCACTGTACTGCATCCCCAGTGGTGCCAGTGCAATCTCTGGACTCACTGCAGTGCATCCCCAGTGGTGCCAGTGCACTCTCAGGACTCACTGCACTGCATCCCCAGTGGGGCCAGTGCACTCACTGGACTCACTGCACTGCATCCCCAGTAGTGACAGTGCACTCTCTGGACTCACTGCAGTGCATCCCCAGTGGTGCCAGTGCACTCTCTGGACTCACTGCACTGCATCCCCAGTAGTGCCAGTGCACTCTCTGGACTCACTGCACTGCATCCCCAGTGGTGCCAGTGCACTCTCTGGACTCACTAAACTGCATCACCAGTGGTGCCTCTGCACTCTCTGGACTCACTGCACTGCTTCCCCAGTGGTGCCAGTGCACTCACTGGACTCACTGCAGTGCATCCCCAGTGGTGCCAGTGCACTCTCTGGGCTCACTGCAGTGCATCCCCAGTGGTGCCAGTGCACTCTCTGGACTCACTGCACTGCATCCCCAGTTGTGCCTGTGCGCTCTCTGGAGTCACAGCACTGCATCCCCAGTGGTGCCAGTGCAATCTCTGGACTCACTGCACTGCATCCCCAGTGGTGCCAGTGCACTCTCTGGACTCACTGAAGTGCATTCTCAGTGGTGCCAGTGCACTCTCTGGACTCACTGCACTGCATCCCCAGTGGTGCCAGTGCACTCTCTGGACTCACTGAACTGCATCCCCAGTGGTGCCAGTGCACTCTCTGGACTCACTGCAGTGCATCCCCAGTGCTGCCAGTGCACTCTCTGGACTCACTGCACTGCATCCCTAGTGGTGCCACTGCACTCTCTGGACTCACTGCACTGCTTCCCCAGTGGTGCCAGTGCACTCTCTGGACTCACTGCACTGCATCCCCAGTGGTGCCAGTGCACTCACTGGACTCACTGCAGTGCATCCCCACTGGTGCCAGTGCACTCTCTGGACTCACTGCACTGCATCCCCACTGGTGCCAGTGCACTCTCTGGACTCACTGCACTGCATCCCCAGTGGTTCCAGCGCACTCTCTGGACTCACTGCACTGCATCCCCAGTGGTGCTAGTGCACTCTGTGGACTCACTGCAGTGCATCCCCAGTGGTGCCAGTGCACTCTCTGGACTCACTGAAGTGCATTCTCAGTGGTGCCAGTGCACTCTCTGGACTCACTTCAGTGCATCCCCAGTGGTGCCAGTACACTCTCTGGACTCACTGCAGTGCATCCCCAGTGGTGCCAGTGCACTCTCTGGACTCACTGCACTGCATCCCCAGTGGTGCCAGTGCACTCTCTGGACTCACTGCAGTGCATCCGCAGTGGTGCCATTGCACTCTCTGGACTCACTGCACTGCATCTCCAGTGGTGCCAGTGCACTCTCTGGACTCACTGCATTGCATCCCCAGTGCTGCCAGTGCACTCTCTTGAGTCACTGCACTGCATCCCCTGTGGTGCAAGAGCACTCTCTGGACTCACAGCAGTGCATCACCAGTGGTGCCAGTGCACTCTCTGGACTCACTGCACTGCATCCCCAGTGGTGCCAGTGCACTCTCTGGACTCACTGCACTGCATCCCCAGTGGTGCTAGTGCACTGTGTGGACTCACTGTACTGCATACCCAGTGGTGCCAGTGCAATCTCTGGACTCACTGCAGTGCATCCCCAGTGGTGCCAGTGCACTCTCAGGACTCACTGCACTGCATCCCCAGTGGGGCCAGTGCACTCTCTGGACTCACTGCACTGCATCCCCAGTACTGACAGTGCACTCTCTAGACTCACTGCAGTGCACCCCCAGTGGTGCCAGTGCACTCTCTGGACTCACTGCACTGCATCCCCAGTGCTGCCAGTGCACTCACTGGATTCACTGCACTGCATCCCCAGTGGTGCCAGTGCACTCTCTGGACTCACTGTACTGCATCCCCAGTGGTGCCAGTGCACTCTGTGGACTCACTGTACTGCATCCCCAGTGGTGACAGTGCACTCTCTGGACTCACTGTGCTGCATCCCCAGTGGTGCCAGTGCACTCTCTGGACTCACTGCAGTGCTTCCCTCTGGTGCCAGTGCACTCTCTGGACTCACTGCAGTGCATCCCCAGTGGTGCCAGTGCAGTCTCTGGAGTAACTGCAGTGCATCCCCACTGGTGCCAAAGCACTCTCTGGACTCACTGCAGTGCATCCCCAGTGGTGCCACTGCACTCTCTGGACTCACTGCAGTGCATCCCCAGTGGTGCCAGTGCACTCTCTGGACTCATTGAAGTGCATTCTCAGTGGTGCCAGTGCACTCTCTGGACTCACTGCACTGCATCCCCAGCGGTGCCAGTACACTCACTGGACTCACTGCACTGCATCCCCAGTGGTGCCAGTGCACTCTCTGGACTCACTAAACTGCATCCCCAGTGGTGCCACTGCACCCTCTGGACTCACTGCACTGCTTCCCCAGTGGTGCCAGTGCACTCACTGGACTCACTGCAGTGCATCCCCACTGGTGCCAGTGCACTCTCTGGGCTCACTGCAGTGCATCCCCAGTGGTGCCAGTGCACTCTCTGGACTCACTGCACTGCATCCCCAGTGGTGCCAGTGCGCTCTCTGGAGTCACAGCACTGCATCCCCAGTGGTGCCAGTGCAATCTCTGGACTCACTGAACTGCATCCCCGGTGGTGCCAGTGCTGTCTCTGGATTAACTGCACTGCATCCCCACTGGTGCCAAAGCACTCTCTGGACTCCCAGCACCGCATCCCCAGTGGTGCCAGTGCACTCTCTGGACTCACTGCACTGCATCACCAGTGGTGCCACTGCACTCTCTGGACTGACTGCACTGCATCCCCAGTGGTGCCAGTGCACTCACTGGACTGACTGCAGTGCATCCCCACTGGTGCCAGTGCACTCTCTGGGCTCACTGCAGTGCATCCCCAGTGGTGCCAGTGCACTCTCTGGACTCACTGCACTGCATCCCCAGTGGTGCCTGTGCGCTCTCTGGAATCACAGCACTGCATTCTCAATGGTGCCAGTGCACTCTCTGGACTCACTGCACTGCATCCCCAGTGGTGCCAGTGCACTCTCTGGACTCACTGCACTGCATCCCCAGTGGTGCCAGTGCACTCTCTGGACTCACTGCACTGCATCCCCAGTGCTGCCAGTGCACTCTCTGGACTCACTGCACTGCTTCCCCAGTGGTGCCAGTGCACTCTCTGGACTCACTGCACTGCATCCCCAGTGGTGCCTGTGCGCTCTCTGGAATCACAGCACTGCATTCTCAGTGGTGCCAGTGCACTCTCTGGACTCACTGCACTGCATCCCCAGTGGTGCCAGTGCACTCTCTGGACTCACTGAACTGCATCCCCAGTGCTGCCAGTGCACTCTCTGGACTCACTGCACTGCATCCCCAGTGGTGCCACTGCACTCTCTGGACTCACTGCACTGCTTCCCCAGTGGTGCCAGTGCACTCTCTGGACTCACTGCACTGCATCCCCAGTGGTGCCAGTGCACTCACTGGACTCACTGCAGTGCATCCCCAGTGGTGCCAGTGCACTCTCTGGAGTCACTGCACTGCATCCCCAGTGGTGCCAGTGCACTCTGTGGACTCACTGCACTGCATCCCCAGTGGTTCCAGCGCACTCTCTGGACTCACTGCACTGCATCCCCAGTAGTGCTAGTGCACTCTGTGGACTCACTGCACTGCATCCCCAGTGGTGCCAGTGCACTCTCTGGACTCACTGAAGTGCATTCTCAGTGGTGCCACTGCACTCTCTGGACTCACTTCAGTGCATCCCCAGTGGTGCCAGTACACTCTCTGGACTCACTGCACTGCATCCCCCAGTGGTGCCAGTGCACTCTCTGGACTCACTGCACTGCATCCCCAGTGGAGCCAGTGCACTCTCTGGACTCACTGCAGTGCATCCGCAGTGGTGTCATTGCACTCTCTGGACTCATCGCACTGCATCCCCAGTGGTGCCAGTGCACTCTCTGGACTCACTGCAGTGCATCCCCAGTGCTGCCAGTGCACTCTCTTGAGTCACTGCGCTGCATCCCCTGTGGTGCCAGAGCACTCTCTGGACTCACAGCAGTGCATCACCAGTGGTGCCAGTGCACTCTCTGGACTCACTGCACTGCATCCCCAGTGGAGCCAGTGCACTCTCTGGACTCACTGCACTGCATCCCCAGTGGTGCTAGTGCACTGTGTGGACTCACTGTACTGCATCCCCAGTGGTGCCAGTGCACTCTCTGGACTCACTGCACTGCATCCCCAGTGGTGCCAGTGCACTCTCTGGAGTCACTGCACTGCACCCCAATGCTGCCAGTGCACTCTCTGGCGTCACTGCACTGCATCCCCCGTGGTGCAAGTGCACTCTCTGGACTCACTGGAGTGCATCACCTGTGGTGCCAGTGCACTCTCTGGACTCACTGCACTGCATCCCCAGTGCTGCCAGTGCACTCTCTGGACTCACTGCACTGCATCACCTGTGGTGCCAGTGCACTCTCTGGACTCACTGCACCGCATCCGCAGTAGTGCCAGTGCACTCTCTAGAGTCACTGCGCTGCATCCCCAGTTGTGCCAGTGCACTCTCTGGACTCACTGCAGCGCATCCCCAGTGGTGCCAGTGCACTCTCTGGAGTGACTGCAGTGCATCCCCAGTGGTGCCAGTGCACTCTCTGGACTCGCGTCACTGCATCCCCAGTGGTGCCAGTGCACTCTCTGGACTCACTGAAGTGCATCCCCAGTGGTGCCAGTGCACTCTCTGGACTCACTGCAGTGCATTCCCGTTGGTGCCAGTGCACTCTCTGGACTCACTGCAGTGCATCCCCAGTGGTGCTAGTGCACTCTGGACTCACTGCAGTGCATCCCCAGTGGTGACAGTGTACTCTCAGGACTCACTGCACTGCATACCCAGTGGTGCCAGTGCACTCTCTAGAGTCACTGTACTGCATCCCCAGTGGTGCCAGTGCACTCTCTGGACTCACCGCACTGCACCCTGAGTGGTGCCAGTGCACTCTCTGGACTCCCGGCACCGCATCCCCAGTGGTGCCAGTGCACTCTCTAGAGTCACTGCTCTGCATCCCCAGTGGTGTCAGTGCACTCTCTGGACTCACTGTACTGCATCCCCAGTGGTGCCAAAGCACTCTCTGGACTCCCGCCACCGCATTCCCAGTGGTTCCAGTGCACTCTCTGGACTCACTGCACTGCATCCCCAGTGGTGCCAGTGCACTCTCTGGACTCACTGCACCGCATCCCCAGTGGTGCCAGTGCACTCTCTGGAGTGACTGCAGTGCATCCCCAGTGGTGCCAGTGCACTCTCTGGACTCGCGTCAATGCATCCCCTTTGGTGCTAATGCACTCTGGACTCACTGCACTGCATCCCGAATGGTGCCAGTGCACTCTCTGGACTCACTGCACTGCATCCCCAGTGGTGCCAGTGCACTCTCTGGACTCACTGCACTGCATCCCCAGTGGTGCCAGTGCACTCTCTGGACGCACTGCACTGCATCCCCAGTGGTGCCAGTGCACTCACTGGACTCACTGCAGTGCATCCCCACTGGTGCCAGTGCACTCTGTGGACTCACTGCAGTGCATCCCCAGTGGTGCCAGTGCACTCTCTGGACTCACTGAAGTGCATTCTCAGTGGTGCCAGTGCACTCTCTGGACTCACTGCAGTGCATCCCCAGTGGTGCCAGTACACTCTCTGGACTCACTGCAGTGCATCCCCAGTGGTGCCAGTGCACTCTCTGGACTCACTGCAGTGCATCACCAGTGCAGCCAGTGCACTCTCTGGATTCACTGCACTGCATCCGCAGTGGTGCCATTGCACTCTCTGGACTCACTGCACTGCATCTCCAGTGGTGCCAGTGCACTCTCTGGACTCACTGCACTGCATCCCCAGTGCTGCCAGTGCACTCTCTTGAGTCACTGCACTGCATCCCCTGTGGTGCAAGAGCGCTCTCTGGACTCACAGCTGTGCATCACCAGTGGTGCCAGTGCACTCTCTGGACTCACTGCACTGCATCCCCAGTGGTGCCAGTGCACTCTCTGGACTCACTGCACTGCATCCCCAGTGGTGCTAGTGCACTGTGTGGACTCACTGTACTGCATCCCCAGTGGTGCCAGTGCAATCTCTGGACTCACTGCAGTGCATCCCCAGTGGTGCCAGTGCACTCTCAGGACTCACTGCACTGCATCCCCAGTGGGGCCAGTGCACTCACTGGACTCACTGCACTGCATCCCCAGTAGTGACAATGCACTCTCTGGACTCACTGCAGTGCATCCCCAGTGGTGCCAGTGCACTCTCTGGACTCACTGCACTGCATCCCCAGTAGTGCCAGTGCACTCTCTGGACTCACTGCACTGCATCCCCAGTGGTGCCAGTGCACTCTCTGGACTCACTAAACTGCATCCACAGTGGTGCCAGTGCACTCTCTGGACTCACTGCACTGCTTCCCCAGTGGTGCCAGTGCACTCACTGGACTCACTGCAGTGCATCCCCAGTGGTGCCAGTGCACTCTCTGGGCTCACTGCAGTGCATCCCCAGTGGTGCCAGTGCACTCTCTGGACTCACTGCACTGCATCCCCAGTTGTGCCTGTGCGCTCTCTGGAGTCACAGCAGTGCATCCCCAGTGGTGCCAGTGCAATCTCTGGACTCACTGCACTGCATCCCCAGTGGTGCCAGTGCACTCTCTGGACTCACTGAAGTGCATTCTCAGTGGTGCCAGTGCACTCTCTGGACTCACTGCACTGCATCCCCAGTGGTGCCAGTGCACTCTCTGGACTCACTGAACTGCATCCCCAGTGGTGCCAGTGCACTCTCTGGACTCACTGCAGTGCATCCCCAGTGCTGCCAGTGCACTCTCTGGACTCACTGCACTGCATCCCTAGTGGTGCCACTGCACTCTCTGGACTCACTGCACTGCTTCCCCAGTGGTGCCAGTGCACTCTCTGGACTCACTGCACTGCATCCCCAGTGGTGCCAGTGCACTCACTGGACTCACTGCAGTGCATCCCCACTGGTGCCAGTGCACTCTCTGGACTCACTGCACTGCATCCCCACTGGTGCCAGTGCACTCTCTGGACTCACTGCAGTGCATCCCCAGTGGTGCCAGTGCACTCTCAGGACTCACTGCACTGCATCCCCAGTGGGGCCAGTGCACTCTCTGGACTCACTGCACTGCATCCCCAGTACTGACAGTGCACTCTCTAGACTCACTGCAGTGCACCCCCAGTGGTGCCAGTGCACTCTCTGGACTCACTGCACTGCATCCCCAGTGCTGCCAGTGCACTCACTGGATTCACTGCACTGCATCCCCAGTGGTGCCAGTGCACTCTCTGGACTCACTGTACTGCATCCCCAGTGGTGCCAGTGCACTCTGTGGACTCACTGTACTGCATCCCCAGTGGTGACAGTGCACTCTCTGGACTCACTGTGCTGCATCCCCAGTGGTGCCAGTGCACTCTCTGGACTCACTGCAGTGCATCCCCACTGGTGCCAGTGCACTCTCTGGACTCACTGCAGTGCATCCCCAGTGGTGCCAGTGCAGTCTCTGGAGTAACTGCAGTGCATCCCCACTGGTGCCAAAGCACTCTCTGGACTCACTGCAGTGCATCCCCAGTGGTGCCAGTGCACTCTCTGGACTCACTGCAGGGCATCCCCAGTGGTGCCAGTGCACTCTCTGGACTCATTGAAGTGCATTCTCAGTGGTGCCAGTGCACTCTCTGGACTCACTGCAGTGCATCCCCACTGGTGCCAGTGCACTCTCTGGGCTCACTGCAGTGCATCCCCAGTGGTGCCAGTGCACTCTCTGGACTCACTGCACTGCATCCCCAGTGGTGCCAGTGCGCTCTCTGGAGTCACAGCACTGCATCCCCAGTGGTGCCAGTGCAATCTCTGGACTCACTGAACTGCATCCCCGGTGGTGCCAGTGCTGTCTCTGGATTAACTGCACTGCATCCCCACTGGTGCCAAAGCACTCTCTGGACTCCCAGCACCGCATCCCCAGTGGTGCCAGTGCACTCTCTGGACTCACTGCACTGCATCACCAGTGGTGCCACTGCACTCTCTGGACTCACTGCACTGCTTCCCCAGTGGTGCCAGTGCACTCACTGGACTGACTGCAGTGCATCCCCACTGGTGCCAGTGCACTCTCTGGGCTCACTGCAGTGCATCCCCAGTGGTGGCAGTGCACTCTCTAGGCTCACTGCACTGCATCCCCAGTGGTGCCTGTGCGCTCTCTGGAATCACAGCACTGCATTCTCAATGGTGCCAGTGCACTCTCTGGACTCACTGCACTGCATCCCCAGTGGTGCCAGTGCACTCTCTGGACTCACTGAACTGCATCCCCAGTGGTGCCAGTGCACTCTCTGGACTCACTGCACTGCATCCCCAGTGCTGCCAGTGCACTCTCTGGACTCACTGCACTGCTTCCCCAGTGGTGCCAGTGCACTCTCTGGACTCACTGCACTGCATCCCCAGTGGTGCCTGTGCGCTCTCTGGAATCACAGCACTGCATTCTCAGTGGTGCCAGTGCACTCTCTGGACTCACTGCACTGCATCCCCAGTGGTGCCAGTGCACTCTCTGGACTCACTGAACTGCATCCCCAGTGCTGCCAGTGCACTCTCTGGACTCACTGCACTGCATCCCCAGTGGTGCCACTGCACTCTCTGGACTCACTGCACTGCTTCCCCAGTGGTGCCAGTGCACTCTCTGGACTCACTGCACTGCATCCCCAGTGGTGCCAGTGCACTCACTGGACTCACTGCAGTGCATCCCCAGTGGTGCCAGTGCACTCTCTGGAGTCACTGCACTGCATCCCCAGTGGTGCCAGTGCACTCTGTGGACTCACTGCACTGCATCCCCAGTGGTTCCAGCGCACTCTCTGGACTCACTGCACTGCATCCCCAGTAGTGCTAGTGCACTCTGTGGACTCACTGCACTGCATCCCCAGTGGTGCCATTGCACTCTCTGGACTCATCGCACTGCATCCCCAGTGGTGCCAGTGCACTCTCTGGACTCACTGCACTGCATCCCCAGTGCTGCCAGTGCACTCTCTTGAGTCACTGCGCTGCATCCCCTGTGGTGCAAGAGCACTCTCTGGACTCACAGCAGTGCATCACCAGTGGTGCCAGTGCACTCTCTGGACTCACTGCACTGCATCCCCAGTGGAGCCAGTGCACTCTCTGGACTCACTGCACTGCATCCCCAGTGGTGCTAGTGCACTGTGTGGACTCACTGTACTGCATCCCCAGTGGTGCCAGTGCAATCTCTGGACTCACTGCACTGCATCCCCACTGGTGCCAGTGCACTCTCTGGACTCACTGAAGTGCATCCCCAGTGGTGCCTGTGCACTCTCTGTACTCACTGCAGTGCATCCCCAGTGGTGCCAGTGCGCTCTCTGGAGTCACAGCACTGCATCCCCAGTGGTGCCAGTGCAATCTCTGGACTCACTGCACTGCATCCCCAGTGCTGCCAGTGCACTCACTGGATTCACTGCACTGCATCCCCAGTGGTGCCAGTGCACTCTCTGGACTCACTGCACTGCATCCCCAGTGCTGCCAGTGCACTCACTGGATTCACTGCACTGCATCCCCAGTGGTGCCAGTGCACTCTCTGGACTCACTGTACTGCATCCCCAGTGGTGCCAGTGCACTCTGTGGACTCACTGTACTGCATCCCCAGTGGTGACAGTGCACTCTCTGGACTCACTGTGCTGCATCCCCAGTGGTGCCAGTGCACTCTCTGGACTCACTGCAGTGCATCCCCACTGGTGCCAGTGCACTCTCTGGACTCACTGCAGTGCATCCCCAGTGGTGCCAGTGCAGTCTCTGGAGTAACTGCAGTGCATCCCCACTGGTGCCAAAGCACTCTCTGGACTCACTGCAGTGCATCCCCAGTGGTGCCACTGCACTCTCTGGGCTCACTGCACTGCATCCCCAGTAGTGACAGTGCACTCTCTGGACTCACTGCAGTGCATCCCAAGTGGGGCCAGTGCACTCTCTGGACTCACTGCGCTGCATCCCCAGTGGTGCCAGTGCACTCTCTGGACTCACTGCACTGCATCGCCAGTGCACTCTCTGACTCACTGCAGGGCATCCCCGGTGGAGCCAGTGTACTCTCAGGACTCACTGCAGTGCATCCCCAGTGGTGCCAGTGCACTCTCTGGACTCACTGCACTGCATCCCCAGTGGTGCCAGTGCACTCTTTCGAGTCACTGCAGTGCATCCCCAGTGGTGCCAGTGCACTCTCTGGACTCGCGTCAATGCATCCCCTTTGGTGCTAATGCACTCTGGACTCACTGCACTGCATCCCGAATGGTGCCAGTGCACTCTCTGGACTCACTGCACTGCATCCCCAGTGGTGCCAGTGCACTCTCTGGACTCACTGCAGTGCATCCCTAGTGGTGCCAGTGCACTCTCTGGACTCACTGCACTGCATCCCCTGTGCTGCCAGTGCTCTCTCTGGACTCCCTGCACTGCATCCACAGTGGTGCCAGTGCACTCTCTGGACTCACTGCAGTGCATCACCTGTGGTGCCAGGGCGCTCTCTGCAGACACTGCACTGCATCCCCAGTGGTGCCAGCGCACTCTCTGGACTCACTGCACTGCATCCCCAGTGGTGCCAGTGCACTCTCTGGACTCACTGCAGTGCATCCCTAGTGGTGCCAGTGCACTCTCCGGACTCACTGCACTGCATCCCCTGTGCTGCCAGTGCTCTCTCTGGACTCCCTGCACTGCATCCACAATGGTGCCAGTACACTCTCTGGACACACTGAAGTGCATTCTCAGTGGTGCCAGTGCACTCTCTGGACTCACTGCGCTGCACCCCAGTGGTGCCAGTACACTCACTGGACTCACTGCACTGCATCCCTCGTGGTGCCAGGGCACTCTCTGCAGACACTGCAGTGCATCCCCAAAGGTGACAGTGCACTCTCTGGACTCACTGCACTGCATCCCCAGTGGTGCCAGTGCACTCTCTGGACTCACTGCACTACTCCAGCCGCGGCAGTCGCTCCAGCCGCGGTAGCCCTCCAGCCTCGGCAGCCGCGGCAGCCGCGGCAGCCGCTCCATACGCGGCAGCCGCTCCGTCTGCGGCATACGCGGCAGACTCTCCAACCGCGGCAGCCGCACCAGCCGCGGAAGCCGCGGCAGCCGCTCCAAACGCGGCAGGCGCTCCAACCGCGGCAACCGCTCCAGCCGTGGCAGCCGCTCCACTCGGTAGCGGCTGGAACGGCTGCCGCGGCTAGAGCGGCTGGAGCGGCTGCCGCGGCTGGAGCTCCTGCCGCGTTTGGAGCGGTTACCGCGGCTGGAGCGGCTGGAGCGGCTGCCGCGGCTGGAGCGGCTGCCGCGGCTGGAGGGGCTAACGCGGCTGGAGCGGTTGACGCGGCTGGAGCGGAAACCGAGGCTGGAGCGCCACTCTCTGGACTCACTGCACTGCATCACCAGTGGTGCCAGTGCACTCACTGGACTCACTGCACTGCATCAGCAGTGGTGCCAGTGCACTCTCTGGACTCACTGCACTGAATCCCCAGTGGCGCTAGTGCACTCTCTGGACTCACTGCAGTGCATCCGCAGTGGTGCCAGTGCACTCTCTGGACACACTGAAGTGCATTTTCAGTGGTGCCAGTGCACTCTCTGGACTCACTGCACTGCATCCCCAGTGGTGCCAGTGCACTCTCTGGACGCACTGCACTGCATCCCCAGTGGTGCCAGTGCACTCACTGGACTCACTGCAGTGCATCCCCACTGGTGCCAGTGCACTCTGTGGACTCACTGCAGTGCATCCCCAGTGGTGCCAGTGCACTCTCTGGACTCACTGAAGTGCATTCTCAGTGGTGCCAGTGCACTCTCTGGACTCACTGCAGTGCATCCCCAGTGGTGCCAGTACACTCTCTGGACTCACTGCAGTGCATCCCCAGTGGTGCCAGTGCACTCTCTGGACTCACTGCAGTGCATCACCAGTGCAGCCAGTGCACTCTCTGGATTCACTGCACTGCATCCGCAGTGGTGCCATTGCACTCTCTGGACTCACTGCACTGCATCTCCAGTGGTGCCAGTGCACTCTCTGGACTCACTGCACTGCATCCCCAGTGCTGCCAGTGCACTCTCTTGAGTCACTGCACTGCATCCCCTGTGGTGCAAGAGCGCTCTCTGGACTCACAGCTGTGCATCACCAGTGGTGCCAGTGCACTCTCTGGACTCACTGCACTGCATCCCCAGTGGTGCCAGTGCACTCTCTGGACTCACTGCACTGCATCCCCAGTGGTGCTAGTGCACTGTGTGGACTCACTGTACTGCATCCCCAGTGGTGCCAGTGCAATCTCTGGACTCACTGCAGTGCATCCCCAGTGGTGCCAGTGCACTCTCAGGACTCACTGCACTGCATCCCCAGTGGGGCCAGTGCACTCACTGGACTCACTGCACTGCATCCCCAGTAGTGACAATGCACTCTCTGGACTCACTGCAGTGCATCCCCAGTGGTGCCAGTGCACTCTCTGGACTCACTGCACTGCATCCCCAGTAGTGCCAGTGCACTCTCTGGACTCACTGCACTGCATCCCCAGTGGTGCCAGTGCACTCTCTGGACTCACTAAACTGCATCCACAGTGGTGCCAGTGCACTCTCTGGACTCACTGCACTGCTTCCCCAGTGGTGCCAGTGCACTCACTGGACTCACTGCAGTGCATCCCCAGTGGTGCCAGTGCACTCTCTGGGCTCACTGCAGTGCATCCCCAGTGGTGCCAGTGCACTCTCTGGACTCACTGCACTGCATCCCCAGTTGTGCCTGTGCGCTCTCTGGAGTCACAGCACTGCATCCCCAGTGGTGCCAGTGCAATCTCTGGACTCACTGCACTGCATCCCCAGTGGTGCCAGTGCACTCTCTGGACTCACTGAAGTGCATTCTCAGTGGTGCCAGTGCACTCTCTGGACTCACTGCACTGCATCCCCAGTGGTGCCAGTGCACTCTCTGGACTCACTGAACTGCATCCCCAGTGGTGCCAGTGCACTCTCTGGACTCACTGCAGTGCATCCCCAGTGCTGCCAGTGCACTCTCTGGACTCACTGCACTGCATCCCTAGTGGTGCCACTGCACTCTCTGGACTCACTGCACTGCTTCCCCAGTGGTGCCAGTGCACTCTCTGGACTCACTGCACTGCATCCCCAGTGGTGCCAGTGCACTCACTGGACTCACTGCAGTGCATCCCCACTGGTGCCAGTGCACTCTCTGGACTCACTGCACTGCATCCCCACTGGTGCCAGTGCACTCTCTGGACTCACTGCACTGCATCCCCATTGGTTCCAGCGCACTCTCTGGACTCACTGCACTGCATCCCCAGTGGTGCTAGTGCACTCTGTGGACTCACTGCAGTGCATCCCCAGTGGTGCCAGTGCACTCTCTGGACTCACTGAAGTGCATTCTCAGTGGTGCCAGTGCACTCTCTGGACTCACTTCAGTGCATCCCCAGTGGTGCCAGTACACTCTCTGGACTCACTGCAGTGCATCCCCAGTGGTGCCAGTGCACTCTCTGGACTCACTGCACTGCATCCCCAGTGCTGCCAGTGCACTCTCTGGACTCACTGCAGTGCATCCGCAGTGGTGCCATTGCACTCTCTGGACTCATTGCACTGCATCTCCAGTGGTGCCAGTGCACTCTCTGGACTCACTGCATTGCATCCCCAGTGCTGCCAGTGCACTCTCTTGAGTCACTGCACTGCATCCATTGTGGTGCAAGAGCACTCTCTGGACTCACAGCAGTGCATCACCAGTGGTGCCAGTGCACTCTCTGGACTCACTGCACTGCATCCCCAGTGGTGCCAGTGCACTCTCTGGACTCACTGCACTGCATCCCCAGTGGTGCTAGTGCACTGTGTGGACTCACTGTACTGCATACCCAGTGGTGCCAGTGCAATCTCTGGACTCACTGCAGTGCATCCCCAGTGGTGCCAGTGCACTCTGTGGACTCACTGCACTGCATCCCCAGTGGGGCCAGTGCACTCTCTGGACTCACTGCACTGCATCCCCAGTACTGACAGTGCACTCTCTAGACTCACTGCAGTGCACCCCCAGTGGTGCCAGTGCACTCTCTGGACTCACTGCACTACATCCCCAGTGCTGCCAGTGCACTCACTGGATTCACTGCACTGCATCCCCAGTGGTGCCAGTGCACTCTCTGGACTCACTGTACTGCATCCCCAGTGGTGCCAGTGCACTCTGTGGACTCACTGTACTGCATCCCCAGTGGTGACAGTGCACTCTCTGGACTCACTGTGCTGCATCCCCAGTGGTGCCAGTGCACTCTCTGGACTCACTGCATTGCATCCCCACTGGTGCCAGAGCACTCTCTGGACTCACTGCAGTGCATCCCCAGTGGTGCCAGTGCAGTCTCTGGAGTAACTGCAGTGCATCCCCACTGGTGCCAAAGCACTCTCTGGACTCACTGCAGTGCATCCCCAGTGGTGCCACTGCACTCTCTGGACTCACTGCAGTGCATCCCCATTGGTGCCAGTGCACTCTCTGGACTCATTGAAGTGCATTCTCAGTGGTGCCAGTGCACTCTCTGGACTCACTGCACTGCATCCCCAGCGGTGCCAGTACACTCACTGGACTCACTGCACTGCATCCCCAGTGGTGCCAGTGCACTCTCTGGACTCACTAAACTGCATCCCCAGTGGTGCCACTGCACCCTCTGGACTCACTGCACTGCTTCCCCAGTGGTGCCAGTGCACTCACTGGACTCACTGCAGTGCATCCCCACTGGTGCCAGTGCACTCTCTGGGCTCACTGCAGTGCATCCCCAGTGGTGCCAGTGCACTCTCTGGACTCACTGCACTGCATCCCCAGTGGTGCCAGTGCGCTCTCTGGAGTCACAGCACTGCATCCCCAGTGGTGCCAGTGCAATCTCTGGACTCACTGAACTGCATCCCCGGTGGTGCCAGTGCTGTCTCTGGATTAACTGCACTGCATCCCCACTGGTGCCAAAGCACTCTCTGGACTCCCAGCACCGCATCCCCAGTGGTGCCAGTGCACGCTCTGGACTCACTGCACTGCATCACCAGTGGTGCCACTGCACTCTCTGGACTCACTGCACTGCTTCCCCAGTGGTGCCAGTGCACTCACTGGACTGACTGCAGTGCATCCCCACTGGTGCCAGTGCACTCTCTGGGCTCACTGCAGTGCATCCCCAGTGGTGGCAGTGCACTCTCTAGGCTCACTGCACTGCATCCCCAGTGGTGCCTGTGCGCTCTCTGGAATCACAGCACTGCATTCTCAATGGTGCCAGTGCACTCTCTGGACTCACTGCAGTGCATCCCCAGTGGTGCCAGTGCACTCTCTGGACTCACTGAACTGCATCCCCAGTGGTGCCAGTGCACTCTCTGGACTCACTGCACTGCATCCCCAGTGCTGCCAGTGCACTCTCTGGACTCACTGCACTGCTTCCCCAGTGGTGCCAGTGCACTCTCTGGACTCACTGCACTGCATCCCCAGTGGTGCCTGTGCGCTCTCTGGAATCACAGCACTGCATTCTCAGTGGTGCCAGTGCACTCTCTGGACTCACTGCACTGCATCCCCAGTGGTGCCAGTGCACTCTCTGGACTCACTGAACTGCATCCCCAGTGTTGCCAGTGCACTCTCTGGACTCACTGCACTGCATCCCCAGTGGTGCCATTGCACTCTCTGGACTCATCGCACTGCATCCCCAGTGGTGCCAGTGCACTCTCTGGACTCACTGCACTGCATCCCCAGTGCTGCCAGTGCACTCTCTTGAGTCACTGCGCTGCATCCCCTGTGGTGCAAGAGCACTCTCTGGACTCACAGCAGTGCATCACCAGTGGTGCCAGTGCACTCTCTGGACTCACTGCACTGCATCCCCAGTGGAGCCAGTGCACTCTCTGGACTCACTGCACTGCAACCCCAGTGGTGCTAGTGCACTGTGTGGACTCACTGTACTGCATCCCCAGTGGTGCCAGTGCAATCTCTGGACTCACTGCACTGCATCCCCACTGGTGCCAGTGCACTCTCTGGACTCACTGAAGTGCATCCCCAGTGGTGCCAGTGCACTCTCTGTACTCACTGCAGTGCATCCCCAGTGGTGCCAGTGCGCTCTCTGGAGTCACAGCACTGCATCCCCAGTGGTGCCAGTGCAATCTCTGGACTCACTGCACTGCATCCCCCGTGGTGCCAGTGCACTCTCTGGACTCACTGCACTGCATCCCCAGTGCTGCCAGTGCACTCACTGGATTCACTGCACTGCATCCCCAGTGGTGCCAGTGCACTCTCTGGACTCACTGTACTGCATCCCCAGTGGTGCCAGTGCACTCTGTGGACTCACTGTACTGCATCCCCAGTGGTGCCAGTGCACTCTCTGGACTCACTGTGCTGCATCCCCAGTGGTGCCAGTGCACTCTCTGGACTCACTGCAGTGCATCCCCACTGGTGCCAGTGCACTCTCTGGACTCACTGCAGTGCATCCCCAGTGGTGCCAGTGCAGTCTCTGGAGTAACTGCAGTGCATCCCCACTGGTGCCAAAGCACTCTCTGGACTCACTGCAGTGCATCCCCAGTGGTGCCACTGCACTCTCTGGACTCACTGCAGTGCATCCCCAGTGGTGCCAGTGCACTCTCTGGACTCATTGAAGTGCATTCTCAGTGGTGCCAGTGCACTCTCTGGACTCACTGCACTGCATCCCCAGCGGTGCCAGTACACTCACTGGACTCACTGCACTGCATCCCCAGTGGTGCCAGTGCACTCTCTGGACTCACTAAACTGCATCCCCAGTGGTGCCACTGCACCCTCTGGACTCACTGAACTGCATCCCCGGTGGTGCCAGTGCTGTCTCTGGATTAACTGCACTGCATCCCCACTGGTGCCAAAGCACTCTCTGGAGTCCCAGCACCGCATCCCCAGTGGTGCCAGTGCACTCTCTGGACTCACTGCACTGCATCACCAGTGGTGCCACTGCACTCTCTGGACTCACTGCACTGCTTCCCCAGTGGTGCCAGTGCACTCACTGGACTCACTGCAGTGCATCCCCACTGGTGCCAGTGCACTCTCTGGGCTCACTGCAGTGCATCCCCAGTGGTGCCAGTGCACTCTCTGGACTCACTGCACTGCATCCCCAGTGGTGCCTGTGCGCTCTCTGGAATCACAGCACTGCATTCTCAATGGTGCCAGTGCACTCTCTGGACTCACTGAAGTGCATTCTCAGTGGTGCCAGTGCACTCTCTGGACTCACTGAACTGCATCCCCAGTGGTGCCAGTGCACTCTCTGGACTCACTGCACTGCATCCCCAGTGCTGCCAGTGCACTCTCTCGACTCACTGCACTGCTTCCCCAGTGGTGCCAGTGCACTCTCTGGACTCACTGCACTGCATCCCCAGTGGTGCCTGTGCGCTCTCTGGAATCACAGCACTGCATTCTCAGTGGTGCCAGTGCACTCTCTGGACTCACTGCACTGCATCCCCAGTGGTGCCAGTGCACTCTCTGGACTCACTGAACTGCATCCCCAGTGCTGCCAGTGCACTCTCTGGACTCACTGCACTGCATCCCCAGTGGTGCCACTGCACTCTCTGGACTCACTGCACTGCTTCCCCAGTGGTGCCAGTGCACTCTCTGGACTCACTGCACTGCATCCCCAGTGGTGCCAGTGCACTCACTGGACTCAATGCAGTGCATCCCCAGTGGTGCCAGTGCACTCTCTGGAGTCACTGCACTGCATCCCCAGTGGTGCCAGTGCACTCTCTGGACTCACTGATGTGCATTATCAGTGGTGCCGGTGCACTCTCTGGACTCACTGCACTGCATCCCCAGTAGTGACAGTGCACTCTCTGGACTCACTGCAGTGCATCCCTAGTGGGGCCAGTGCACTCTCTGGACTCACTGCGCTGCATCCCCAGTGGTGCCAGTGCACTCTCTGGACTCACTGCACTGCATCGCCAGTGCACTCTCTGGACTCACTGCAGGGCATCCCCGGTGGAGCCAGTGTACTCTCAGGACTCACTGCAGTGCATCCCCAGTGGTGCCAGTGCACTCTCTGGACTCACTGCACTGCATCCCCAGTGGTGCCATGGCACTATCTGGAGTCACTGCACTGCACCCCAATGCTGCCAGTGCACTCTCTGGCGTCACTGCACTGCATCCCCCGTGGTGCAATTGCACTCTCTGGACTCACTGGAGTGCATCACCTGTGGTGCCAGTGCACTCTGGACTCACTGCACTGCATCCCCAGTGCTGCCAGTGCACTCTCTGGACTCACTGCACTGCATCACCTGTGGTGCCAATGCACTCTCTGGACTCACTGCACCGCATCCGCAGTAGTGCCAGTGCACTCTCTAGAGTCACTGCGCTGCATCCCCAGTTGTGCCAGTGCACTCTCTGGACTCACTGCAGCGCATCCCCAGTGGTGCCAGTGCACTCTCTGGACTCACTGCAGTGCATCCCCAGTGGTGCCAGTGCACTCTCGGGACTCACTGCAGTGCATCCCCACTGGTGCCAGTGCACTCTCTGGACTCACTGCAGTGCATCCCCAGTGGTGCCAGTGCAGTCTCTGGAGTAACTGCAGTGCATCCCCACTGGTGCCAAAGCACTCTCTGGACTCACTGCAGTGCATCCCCAGTGGTGCCACTGCACTCTCTGGACTCACTGCACTGCATCCCCAGTGGAGCCAGTGCACTCTCTGGACTCATTGAAGTGCATTCTCAGTGGTGCCAGTGCACTGTGTGGACTCACTGTACTGCATCCCCAGTGGTCCCAGTGCAATCTCTGGACTCACTGCAGTGCATCCCCAGTGTTTCCAGTGCACTCTCTGGACTCACTGAAGTGCATTCTCAGTGGTGCCAGTGCACTCTCTGGACTCACTGCACTGCATCCCCAGTAGTGACAGTGTACTCTCTGGACTCACTGCAGTGCATCCCCAGTGGTGCCAGTGCACTCTCTGGACTCACTGCACTGCTTCCCCAGTGGTGCCAGTGCACTCTTTCGAGTCACTGCAGTGCATCCCCAGTGGTGCCAGTGCACTCTCTGTACTCACTGCAGTGCATCCCCAGTGGTGCCAGTGCGCTCTCTGGAGTCACAGCACTGCATCCCCAGTGGCGCCAGTGCAATCTCTGGACTCACTGCACTGCATCCCCAGTGGTGCCAGTGCACTCTCTGGACTCACTGCAGTGCATCCCCAGTGGTGCCAGTGCACTCTCTGGACTCACTGCACTGCATCCCCAGTGGTGCCAGTGCACTCTCTGGACTCACTGAACTGCATCCCCAGTGGTGCCAGTGCAATCTCTGGACTCACTGCAGTGCATTCTCAGTGGTGCCAGTGCACTCTCTGGACTCACTGATGTGCATTATCAGTGGTGCCAGTGCACTCTCTGGACTCACTGCACTGCATCCCCAGTAGTGACAGTGCACTCTCTGGACTCACTGCAGTGCATCCCAAGTGGGGCCAGTGCACTCTCTGGACTCACTGCGCTGCATCCCCAGTGGTGCCAGTGCACTCTCTGGACTCACTGCACTGCATCGCCAGTGCACTCTCTGACTCACTGCAGGGCATCCCCGGTGGAGCCAGTGTACTCTCAGGACTCACTGCAGTGCATCCCCAGTGGTGCCAGTGCACTCTCTGGACTCACTGCACTGCATCCCCAGTGGTGCCAGTGCACTCTTTCGAGTCACTGCAGTGCATCCCCAGTGGTGCCAGTGCACTCTCTGGACTCGCGTCAATGCATCCCCTTTGGTGCTAATGCACTCTGGACTCACTGCACTGCATCCCGAATGGTGCCAGTGCACTCTCTGGACTCACTGCACTGCATCCCCAGTGGTGCCAGTGCACTCTCTGGACTCACTGCAGTGCATCCCTAGTGGTGCCAGTGCACTCTCTGGACTCACTGCACTGCATCCCCTGTGCTGCCAGTGCTCTCTCTGGACTCCCTGCACTGCATCCACAGTGGTGCCAGTGCACTCTCTGGACTCACTGCAGTGCATCACCTGTGGTGCCAGGGCGCTCTCTGGACTCACTGCACTGCATCCCCAGTGGTGCCAGCGCACTCTCTGGACTCACTGCACTGCATCCCTCGTGGTGCCAGGGCACTCTCTGCAGACACTGCAGTGCATCCCCAAAGGTGACAGTGCACTCTCTGGACTCACTGCACTGCATCCCCAGTGGTGCCAGTGCACTCTCTGGACTCACTGCAGTGCATCCCTAGTGGTGCCAGTGCACTCTCCCGACTCACTGCACTGCATCCCCTGTGCTGCCAGTGCTCTCTCTGGACTCCCTGCACTGCATCCACAATGGTGCCAGTACACTCTCTGACACACTGAAGTGCATTCTCAGTGGTGCCAGTGCACTCTCTGGACTCACTGCGCTGCACCCCAGTGGTGCCAGTACACTCACTGGACTCACTGCACTGCATCCCTCGTGGTGCCAGGGCACTCTCTGCAGACACTGCAGTGCATCCCCAAAGGTGACAGTGCACTCTCTGGACTCACTGCACTACTCCAGCCGCGGCAGTCGCTCCAGCCGCGGTAGCCCTCCAGCCTCGGCAGCCGCGGCAGCCGCGGCAGCCGCTCCAGCCGCGGCAGCCGCTCCGTCTGCGGCATACGCGGCAGACTCTCCAACCGCGGCAGCCGCACCAGCCGCGGAAGCCGCGGCAGCCGCTCCAAACGCGGCAGGCGCTCCAACCGCGGCAACCGCTCCAGCCGTGGCAGCCGCTCCACTCGGTAGCGGCTGGAGCGGCTGCCGCGGCTAGAGCGGCTGGAGCGGCTGCCGCGGCTGGAGCTCCTGCCGCGTTTGGAGCGGTTACCGCGGCTGGAGCGGCTGGAGTGGCTGCCGCGGCTGGAGCGGCTGCCGCGGCTGGAGGGGCTAACGCGGCTGGAGCGGTTGACGCGGCTGGAGCGGAAACCGAGGCTGGAGCGCCACTCTCTGGACTCACTGCACTGCATCACCAGTGGTGCCAGTGCACTCACTGGACTCACTGCACTGCATCAGCAGTGGTGCCAGTGCACTCTCTGGACTCACTGCACTGAATCCCCAGTGGCGCTAGTGCACTCTCTGGACTCACTGCAGTGCATCCCCAGTGGTGCCAGTGCACTCTCTGGACACACTGAAGTGCATTTTCAGTGGTGCCAGTGCACTCTCTGGACTCACTGCACTGCATCCACAGTGGTGCCAGTGCACTCTCTGGACTCACTGAAGTGCATCCCCAGTGGTGCCAGTGCACTCTCTGGACTCACTGCAGTGCATCCCCGGTGGTGCCAGTGCACTCTGTGGACTCACTGCAGTGCATCCCCAGTGGTGCCAGTGCACTCTGTGGACTCACTGCAGTGCATCCCCAGTGGTGCAAGTGCACTCTCTGGACTCACTGGAGTGCATCACCTGTGGTGCCAGTGCACTCTCTGGACTCACTGCACTGCATCCCCAATGCTGCCAGTGCACTCTCTGGACTCACTGCACTGCATCCCCAGTGGTGCCAGTACACTCACTGGACTGACTGAAGTGCATCCCCAGTGGTGCCAGTGCACTCTCTGGACTCACTGCAGGGCATCCCCAGTGGTGCCAGTGCGCTCTCTGGACTCACTGCAGGGCATCCCCAGTGGTGCCAGTGCACTCTCTGGACTCACTGCACTGCTTCCCCAGTGGTGCCAGTGCACTCTCTTGACTCACTGCACTGCATCCCCAGTGGTGCCAGTACACTCACTGGACTGACTGAAGTGCATCCCCAGTGGTGTCAGTGCACTCTTTGGACTCACTGCACTGCATCCCCAGTGGTGCCAGTGCACTCCCTGGACTCACTGCACTGGTACAGCCGCGACAGCCGCTCCAGCCGCGGCAGCCCTCCAGCCGTGGCAGCCGCTCCACTCGGTAGCGGCTGGAGCGGCTGCCGCGGCTGGAGCGGCTGGAGCGTCTGCCGCGGCTGGAGCGGCTGCCGCGGATGGAGAGGCTGGCGCGGCTGGAGGGGCTGGACCGGCTGCCGCGGCTGGAGCGGCTCGAGCGGCTGCCGCGGCTGGAGCGTCTGCCGCGGCTGGAGGGGCTACCGCGGGGTTGACTCGGCTGGAGCGGATGCCGAGGCTGGAGCGGCACTCTCTAGACTCACTGAAATGCATTCTCAGTGGTGCCAGTGCACTCTCTGGACTCACTGCTCTGCATCCCCAGTGGTGCTAGTGCACTCTGGACTCACTGCAGTGCATCCCCAGTGGTGCCATTGCACTCTCTGGACTCACTGCACCGCATTCCCACTGGTGTCAGTGCACTCTGTGGACTCACTGCACTGCATCCCCAGTGGTGCCAAAGCACTCTCTGGACTCCAGGCACCGCATCCCCAGTGGTGTCAGTGCACTCTCTGGACTCCCGGCACCGTATCCCCAGTGGTGCCAGTGCATTCTCTGGACTCACGGCACTGCATCCCCAGTGGTGCCAGTGCACTCTCTGGACAAACTGCAGTGCATTCCCAGTGTTGCCGGGGCACTCTCTGGACTCACAGCACTGCATGCCCAGTGGTGCCAGTGCACTCTCTGGACTCACTGCACTGCATCCCCAGTGGTGCCAGTGCACTCTCTGGACTCACTGCACTGCATCCCCAATGGTGCCAGTGCACTCTCTTTACTCACTGCACTGCATCCCCAAGGTGCCAGTGCACTCTCTGGACTCACTGCACTGCTCCAGCCGCGGCAGCCTCTCCAGCCGCACCAGCCGCGGCATGCGCTCCCGCCTCGGCATCCGCTCCAGCCGCGTTAACCGCTCCAGCCGCGGTAGCTCCTCCATCCGCGCCAGCCGCTCCAGCCGCGGCAGCCGCTCCAGCCGCTCCAGCCGCGGCATCCGCTCCAGCCGCTCCAGCCGCGGCAGCCGCTCCAACCGCGGCAGCCGCTCCAGCCGCGGCAGCCGCTCCAGCCGCTCCAGCCGCGGCAGCCGTTCCAGCCGCTACCGAGTGGAGCGGCTGCCACGGCTGGAGGGCTACCGCGGCTGGAGCGGCTGCCGCGGCTGGAGCAGTGCAGTGAGTCCAGGGAGTGCAAAGGCACCAGTGGGGATGGAGTGCAGTGAGTCCAAAGACTTCACTGTCACCACTGGGAATGCAGTGCAGTGAGTCCAGAGAGTGCACTGGCACCACTGGCGATGCAGTGAAGTGAGTGCAGAGAGTGCAATGGCACTACTGGGGATGCACTGCAGTGAGTCCAGAGAGTGCACTGGCACCACTGAAAATGCACTTCAGTGAGTCCAGAGAGTGCACTGGCACCACTCGGGATGCACTGCAGTGAGTCCAGAGAGTGCACTGGCACCACTGGGGATGCACTACAGTGAGTCCAGGGATAGCACTGGCACCACTGGGGATGCAGTGCAGTGAGTCCAGAGAGTACACTGGCACCACTGGGGATGCAGTGCAGTGAGTCCAGAGAGTGCACTGGCTCCACTGAGAATGCACTTCAGTGAGTCCAGAGAGTGCACTGGCACCACTGGGGATGCAGTGCAGTGAGTCAAGAGAGTGCACTGGCAGGACTGGGGATGCAGTACAGTGAGTCCAGAGAGTGCACTGGCACCACTGGGGATGCATTGCAGTGAGTCAAGACAGTGCACTGGCACCACTGGGGATGCACTGCAGTGAGTCCAGAGAGTGCACTGGCACCACTGGGGAAGCAGTGCAGTGAGTCCAGAGAGTGCACTGGCACCAGTGGGGATGCCCTGCAGTGAGTCCAGAGAGCGCACTGGCACCACTGGGGATGCCCTGCAGTGAGTCCAGAGAGTGCACTGGCACCACTGGGGATGCAGTGCAGTGAGTCCAGAGAGTGCACTGGCAGCACTGGGGATTCAGTGCAGTGAGTCCAGAGAGTGCACTGGCACCACAGGTGATGCACTCCAGTGAGTCCAGAGAGTGCACTTGCACCACGGGGGATGCAGTGCAGTGAGTCCAGAGAGCGCACTGGCACCAGTGGGGATGCACTGCAGTGAGTCCACAGAGTGCACTGGCACCACTGGGGATGCAGAGCAGTGAGTCCAGAGAGTGCGCTGGCACCACTGGGGATGCACTGCAGTGAGTCCAGAGAGTGCACTGGCACCACTGGGGATGCAGTGCAGTGAGTCCAGAGAGTGCACTGGCACCACTGGGGATGCAGTGCAGTGAGTCCAGAGAGTGCACTGGCACCACTGAAAATGCACTTCAGTGTGTCCAGAGAGTGCACTGGCACCACTGGGGATGCACTGCAGTGAGTCCAGAGAGTGCACTAGCGCCACTGGGGATGCAGTGCAGTGAGTCCAGAGAGTGCACTGGCACCACTGGGGATGCACTGCAGTGAGTCCAGTGAGTGCACTGGCACCACTGGTGATGCAGTGCAGTGAGTCCAGAGAGTGCACTGGCACCACTGGGGATGCACTGCAGTGAGTCCAGAGAGTGGCGCTCCAGCCTCGGTTTCCGCTCCAGCCGCGTCAACCGCTCCAGCCGCGTTAGCCCCTCCAGCCGCGGCAGCCGCTCCAGCCGCGGCAGCCGCTCCAGCCGCTCCAGCCGCGGTAACCGCTCCAAACGCGGTAGGAGCTCCAGCCGCTACCGAGTGGAGCGGCTGCCACGGCTGGAGCGGTTGCCGCGGTTGGAGCGCCTGCCGCGTTTGGAGCGGCTGCCGCGGCTTCCGCGGCTGGAGCGGCTGCCGGGGTTGGAGAGTCTGCCGAGTATGCCGCGGACGGAGCGGCTGCGGCGGCTGGAGCGGCTGCCGCGGCTGCCGCGGCTGCCGAGGCTGGAGGGCTACCGCGGCTGGAGCGACTGCCGCGGCTGGAGTAGTGCAGTGAGTCCAGAGAGTGCACTGGCACCACTGGGGATGCAGTGCAGTGAGTCCAGAGAGTGCACTGTCACCTTTGGGGATGCACTGCAGTGTCTGCACAGAGTGCCCTGGCACCACTAGGGATGCAGTGCAGTGAGTCCAGAGAGTGCACTGGCACCACTGGGGATGCAGTGCAGTGAGTCCAGAGAGTTCACTGGCACCACTGGGGATGCAGTGCAGTGAGTCCAGAGAGTTCACTGGCACCACTGGAGATGCACTTCAGTGAGTGTAGAGACTGCACTGGTACCACTGGGGATGCAGTGCAGTGAGTCCAGTGAGTGTACTGGCACCACTGGGGATGCAGCGCAGTGAGTCCAGAGAGTGCACTGGCACCACTGAGAATGCACTTCAGTGTGTCCAGAGAGTGTACTGGCCCCAATGGTGATGCACTGCAGTGAGTCCAGAGAGTGCACTGGCCCCACTGTGGATGCAGTGCAGTGAGTCCAGAGAGAGCACTGGCAGCACTGGGGATGCAGTGCAGTGAGTCCAGAGAGTGCACTGGCACCACTGGGGATGCAGTGCAGTGAGTCCAGAGAGTGCACTGGCACCACTGGGGATGCACTGCAGTGAGTCCAGAGAGTGCACTGGCCCCACTCTGGATGCCGTGCAGTGAGTCCAGAGAGTGCACTGGCACCACTGGGGATGCATTGACGCGAGTCCAGAGAGTGCACTGGCACCACTGGTGATGCACTGCAGTCACTCCAGAGAGTGCACTGGCACCACCGGAGATGCGGTGCAGTGAGTCCAGAGAGTGCACTGGCACCACTGGGGATGCAGTGCAGTGAGTCCAGAGAGTGCACTGGAACCACTGGGGATGCGGTGGCGGGAGTCCAGAGAGTGCTTTGGCACCACTGGGGATGCAGTACAGTGAGTCCAGAGAGTGCACTGGCACCACTGGGGATGCAGTGCAGTGACTCTAGAGAGTGCACTGGCACCACTGGGGATGCGGTGCATTAAGTCCAGAGAGTGCACTGTCACCACTCAGGGTGCAGTACGGTGAGTCCAGAGAGTGCACTGGCACCTCTGGGGATGCAGTGCAGTGAGTCCAGAGAGTGCACTGACACCACTGGGGATGCACTGCAGTGAGTCCAGAGTGCAATAGCACCACTGGGGATGCACTGCAGTGACTCCAGAGAGTGCACTGGCACCACTGAGAATGCACTGCAGTGAGCCCAGAGAGTGCACTGTCACCACTGGGGATGCGGTGCCGGGAGTCCAGAGAGTGCTTTGGCACCGCTGGGGATGCACTGCAGTTACTCCAGAGAGTGCACAGGCACCACTGGGGATGCAGTGCAGCAAGTCCAGAGAGTTCACTGGCACCACTGGGGATGCATTGCAGTGAGTCCAGTGAGTTTACTGGCACCACTGGGGATGCACTGCAGTGAGTCCAGAGAGTGCATTGGCACCACTTGGGATGCACTGCAGTGAGTCCAGAGAGTGCACTGGCACCACTGGCGATGCAATGCAGTGAGCCCACAGAGTGCACTGGCACCACTGGGGATGCAGTGCACTGAGTCCAGAGAGTGCACTGGCACCACTGGGGATGCAGTGCAGTGAGTCCACAGAGTGCACTGGCACCACTGGGGATGCAGCGCAGTGAGTCCAGAGAGTGCTCTGGCACCACTGGAGATGCAGTGCAGTGAGTCCAGAGAGTGCACTAGCACCACTGGTGATGAAGTGCAGTCAGTCCAGTGAGTGTACTGGCACCACTGGGGATGCCCTTCAGTGAGTCCAGAGAGTGCACTGGCACCACTGGGGATGCACTGCAGTGAGTCCAGAGAGTTCACTGGCACCACTGGAGATGCACTTCAGTGAGTGCAGAGACTGCACTGGCACCTCTGGGGATGCAGTGCAGTGAGTCCAGTGAGTGTACTGGCACCACTGGGAATGCACTGCAGTGAGTCCAGAGAGTGCATTGGCACCACTTGGGATGCACTGCAGTGAGTCCAGAGAGTGCACTTGCACCACTGGGGATGCAGTGCAGTGAGTCCAGAGAGTGCACTGACACCACTGGGGATGCAGTGCAGTGAGTCCAGAGAGTGCACTGGCACCAATGGGGATGCACAGCAGTGAGTCCACAGAGTGCACTGGCACCACTGGGGATGCAGTGCAGTGAGTCCAGAGAGTGCACTGGCACCACTGGGGATGCAGTACAGTGAGTCCAGAGAGTGCACTGGCACCACTGGGGATGCACAGCAGTGAGTCCAGAGAGTGCATTGGCACCACTGGGGATGCAGTGCAGTGAGTCCAGAGAGTGCACTGGCACCACTGGAGATGCAGTGCAGTGAGTCCAGAGTGTGCACTGGCACCACTGGGGATGCAGTGCAGTGAGTCCAGAGAGTGCACTGGCACCACTGGGGATGCAGTGCAGTGAGTCCAGAGAGTGCACTGGCACCACTGGGGATGCACTGCAGTGAGTCCAGAGAGTTCACTGGCACCACTGGAGATGCACTTCAGTGAGTGCAGAGAGTGCACTGGCACCACTGGGGATGCAGTGCAGTGAGTCCAGTGAGTGTACTGGCACCACTGGGGATGCACTGCAGTGAGTCCAGAGAGTGCATTGGCACCACTTGGGATGCACTGCAGTGAGTCCAGAGAGTGCACTTGCACCACTGGGGATGCAGTGCAGTGAGTCCAGAGAGTGCACTGGCACCACTGGGGATGCAGTGCAGTGAGTCCAGAGAGTGCACTGGCACCACTGGGGATGCACTGCAGTGAGTCCAGAGAGTGCACTTGCACCACTGGGGATGCACTTCAGTGAGTCCACAGAGTGCACTGGCACCACTGGGGATGCAGTGCAGTGAGTCCAGAGAGTGCACTGGCACCACTGGGGATGCACTGCAGTGAGTCCAGAGAGTGCTCTTGCACCACTGGCGATGCAGTGCAGTGAGTCCAGAGAGTGCACTAGCACCACTGGGGATGCAGTGCAGTCAGTCCAGTGAGTGTACTGGCAGCACTGGGGATGCACTGCAGTGAGTCCACAGAGTGCACTGGCACCACTGAGAATGCACTTCAGTGAGTCCAGAGAGTGCACTGGCACCACTGAGAATGCACTTCACTGAGTCCAGAGAGTGCACGGGCTCCACTGGGGATGCACTGCAGTGAGTCCACAGAGTGCACTGGCACCACTGGGGATGCAGTGCAGTGAGTCCAGAGAGTGCACTGGCTCCACTGGGGATGCAGTGCAGTGAGTCCAGAGAGTGCTCTGGCACCTCTGGGGATGCAGTGCAGTGAGTCCAGAGAGTGCACTGGCACCACTGGGGATGCACTGCAGTGACTCTAGAGAGTGCACTGGCACTACTGCGGATGCGGTGCAGTGAGTCCAGAGAGTGCACTGGCACCACAGGTGATGCAGTGCAGTGAGTCCAGAGAGTGCACTGGCAGCACTGGGGATGCAGTGCAGTGAGTCCAGAGAGTGCACTGGCACCAGAGGGAATGCACTGCAGTGAGTCCACAGAGTGCACTGGCACAACTGGGGATGCACTGCAGTGAGTACAGAGAGTGCACTGGCACCACTGGGGATGCAGTGCAGTGAGTCCAGAGAGTGCACTGGCACCAGAGGGAATGCACTGCAGTGAGTCCAGTGAGTGCACTGGCACCAGTGGGTATGCACTTCAGTGAGTCCAGTGAGTGCACTGGCACCACTGGGGAAGCAGTGCAGTGAGTCCAGAGAGTGCAGTTGCACCACTGGGGATGCAGTGCAGTGAGTCCAGACAGTGCACAGGCAGCACTGGGGATGCAGTGCAGTGAGTCCAGAGAGTGCTCTGGCACCACTGGAGATGCAGTGCAGTGAGTCCAGAGAGTGCACTAGCACCACTGGGGATGCACTGCAGTGAGTCCAGAGAGTGCACTGGCACCACTGAGAATGCCCTTCAGTGAGTCCAGAGAGTGCACTGGCACCACTGGGGATGCACTGCAGTGAGTCCAGAGAGTGCACTAGCACCACTGGAGATGCAGTGCAGTGAGTCCGGAGAGTGTACTGGCAGCACTGGGGATGCACTTCAGTGAGTCCAGAGAGTGCACTGGCACCACTGAGAATGCACTTCAGTGAGTCCAGAGAGCGCACTGGCACCACTGGGGATGCAGTGCAGTGAGTCCAGAGAGTGCACTGGCACCACTGGGGATGCACTGCAGTGAGTCCAGAGAGTGCACTAGCACCACTGGGAATGTAGTGCAGTGAATCCAGTGAGTGCACTGGCACCAGTGGGGATGCACTGCAGTGAGTCCAGAGAGTGCACTGGCACCACTGGTGATGCACTGCAGTGAGTCCAGAGAGTGCACTGGCACCACTGAGAATGCCCTTCAGTGAGTCCAGAGAGTGCACTGGCACCACTGGGGATGCAGTGCAGTGAGTCCACAGAGTGCACTAGCACCACTGGGGATGCAGTGCAGTGAGTCCAGAGAGTGCATTGGCACCACTGGGGATGCACTGCAGTGAGTCCAGAGAGTGCACTGGCACCACTGGGGATGCACTGCAGTGAGTCCACAGAGTGCACTGGTAACACTGGGGATGCAGTGCAGTGAGTCCAGAGAGTGCACTGGCACCACTGGGGATGCACTTCAGTGAGTCCACAGAGTGCACTGGCACCACTGGGGATGCAGTGCAGTGAGTCCAGAGAGTGCACTGGCACCACTGGGGATGCACTGCAGTGAGTCCAGAGAGTGCTCTTGCACCACTGGCGATGCAGTGCAGTGAGTCAAGAGAGTGCACTAGCACCACTGGGGATGCAGTGCAGTCAGTCCAGTGAGTGTACTGGCAGCACTGGGGATGCACTGCAGTGAGTCCACAGAGTGCACTGGCACCACTGAGAATGCACTTCAGTGAGTCCAGAGAGTGCACTGGCACCACTGGGGATGCACTGCAGTGAGTCCAGAGAGTGCACTGGCACCACTGGGGATGCAGTGCAGTGAGTGCAGGGAGTGCTCTGGCACCACTGGGGATGCAGTGCAGTGAGTCCAGAGAGTGCACTGGCACCAGAGGGAATGCACTGCAGTGAGTCCACAGAGTGCACTGGCACCACTGGGGATGCAGTGCAGTGAGTGCAGGGAGTGCACTGGCACCACTGGGGAAGCAGTGCAGTGAGTCCAGAGAGTGCAGTGGCACCACTGGGGATGCAGTGCAGTGAGTCCAGACAGTGCACAGGCAGCACTGGGGATGCAGTGCAGTGAGTCCAGAGAGTGCTCTGGCACCACTGGAGATGCAGTGCAGTGAGTCCAGAGAGTGCACTAGCACCACTGGGGATGCACTGTAGTGAGTCCAGAGAGTGCACTGGCACCACTGAGAATGCCCTTCAGTGAGTCCAGAGAGTGCACTGGCACCACTGGGGATGCACTGCAGTGAGTCCACAGAGTGCACTAGCACCACTGGGGATGCAGTGCAGTGAGTCCGGAGAGTGTACTGGCAGCACTGGGGATGCACTTCAGTGAGTCCAGAGAGTGCACTGGCACCACTGAGAATGCACTTCAGTGAGTCCAGAGAGCGCACTGGCACCACTGGGGATGCAGTGCAGTGAGTCCAGAGAGTGCACTGGCACCACTGGGGATGCACTGCAGTGAGTCCAGAGAGTGCACTAGCACCACTGGGAATGTAGTGCAGTGAATCCAGTGAGTGCACTGGCACCAGTGGGGATGCACTGCAGTGAGTCCAGAGAGTGCACTGGCACCACTGGTGATGCACTGCAGTGAGTCCAGAGAGTGCACTGGCACCACTGAGAATGCCCTTCAGTGAGTCCAGAGAGTGCACTGGCACCACTGGGGATGCAGTGCAGTGAGTCCACAGAGTGCACTAGCACCACTGGGGATGCAGTGCAGTGAGTCCAGAGAGTGCATTGGCACCACTGGGGATGCACTGCAGTGAGTCCAGAGAGTGCACTGGCACCACTGGGGATGCACTGCAGTGAGTCCACAGAGTGCACTGGTAACACTGGGGATGCAGTGCAGTGAGTCCAGAGAGTGCACTGGCACCACTGGGGATGCACTGCAGTGAGTCCAGAGAGTGCACTGGCACCACTGGGGATGCAGTGCAGTGAGTCCAGAGAGTGCACTGGCACCACTGGGGATGCAGTGTAGTGAGTCCAGAGAGTGCACTGGCACCACTGGGGATGCAGTGCAGTGAGACCAGAGAGTGCACAGGCACCACTGGGGATGCACTGCAGTGAGTCCAGAGAGCGCACTGGCACCACTGGGGATGCACTGCAGTGAGTCCACAGAGTGCACTGGCACCACTGAGAATGCACTTCAGTGAGTCCAGAGAGTGCACTGGTACCACTGGGGATGCACTGCAGTGAGTCCAGAGAGGGCACTAGCACCACTGGGGATGCAGTGCAGTGAATCCAGTGAGTGCACTGGCACCACTGGGGATGCAGTGCAGTGAGTCAAGAGAGTGCACTGGCACCACTGGGGATGCGGTGCCGGGAGTCCAGAAAGTGCACTGGCACCACTGGGGATGCAGTTCAGTGAGTCCAGAGAGTGCACTGGCACCACTGGGGATGCACTGCAGTGAGCCCAGAGAGTGCACTGGCACCACTGCGGATGCACTGCAGTGAGTCCAGGGAGTGCACTGGCACCACTGAGAATGCCCTTCAGTGAGTCCAGAGAGTGCACTGGCACCACTGGGGATGCACTGCAGTGAGTCCACAGAGTGCACTAGCACCACTGGGGATGCAGTGCAGTGACTCCAGAGAGTGCACTGGCACCACTGGGGATGCACTTCAGTGAGTCCAGAGAGTGCACTGGCACCACTGGGGATGCAGTGCAGTGAGTCCAGAGAGTGCATTGGCACCACTGGGGATGCAGTGCAGTGAGTCCAGAGAGTGCACTGGCACCACTGGGGATGCACTGCAGTGAGTCCACACAGTGCACTGGTACCACTGCGGATGCAGTGCAGTGAGTCCAGAGAGTGCACTGGCACCACTGGGGATGAAGTGCAGTGAGTCCAGAGAGTGCACTGGCACCACTGGGGATGCAGTGCAGTGAGTCCAGAGAGTGCACTGGCAGCACTGGGGACGCACTGCAGTGAGTCCAGAGAGTGCACTGGCACCACTGGGGATGCACTGCAGTGAGTCCAGAGAGTGCTCTTGCACCACTGGCGATGCAGTGCAGTGAGTCAAGAGAGTGCACTAGCACCACTGGGGATGCAGTGCAGTCAGTCCAGTGAGTGTACTGGCAGCACTGGGGATGCACTGCAGTGAGTCCACAGAGTGCACTGGCACCACTGAGAATGCACTTCAGTGAGTCCAGAGAGTGCACTGGCACCACTGGGGATGCACTGCAGTGAGTCCAGAGAGTGCACTGGCACCACTGGGGATGCAGTGCAGTGAGTGCAGGGAGTGCTCTGGCACCACTGGGGATGCAGTGCAGTGAGTCCAGAGAGTGCACTGGCACCAGAGGGAATGCACTGCAGTGAGTCCACAGAGTGCACTGGCACCACTGGGGATGCAGTGCAGTGAGTGCAGGGAGTGCACTGGCACCACTGGGGAAGCAGTGCAGTGAGTCCAGAGAGTGCAGTGGCACCACTGGGGATGCAGTGCAGTGAGTCCAGACAGTGCACAGGCAGCACTGGGGATGCAGTGCAGTGAGTCCAGAGAGTGCTCTGGCACCACTGGAGATGCAGTGCAGTGAGTCCAGAGAGTGCACTAGCACCACTGGGGATGCACTGTAGTGAGTCCAGAGAGTGCACTGGCACCACTGAGAATGCCCTTCAGTGAGTCCAGAGAGTGCACTGGCACCACTGGGGATGCACTGCAGTGAGTCCACAGAGTGCACTAGCACCACTGGGGATGCAGTGCAGTGAGTCCGGAGAGTGTACTGGCAGCACTGGGGATGCACTTCAGTGAGTCCAGAGAGTGCACTGGCACCACTGAGAATGCACTTCAGTGAGTCCAGAGAGCGCACTGGCACCACTGGGGATGCAGTGCAGTGAGTCCAGAGAGTGCACTGGCACCACTGGGGATGCACTGCAGTGAGTCCAGAGAGTGCACTAGCACCACTGGGAATGTAGTGCAGTGAATCCAGTGAGTGCACTGGCACCAGTGGGGATGCACTGCAGTGAGTCCAGAGAGTGCACTGGCACCACTGGTGATGCACTGCAGTGAGTCCAGAGAGTGCACTGGCACCACTGAGAATGCCCTTCAGTGAGTCCAGAGAGTGCACTGGCACCACTGGGGATGCAGTGCAGTGAGTCCACAGAGTGCACTAGCACCACTGGGGATGCAGTGCAGTGAGTCCAGAGAGTGCATTGGCACCACTGGGGATGCACTGCAGTGAGTCCAGAGAGTGCACTGGCACCACTGGGGATGCACTGCAGTGAGTCCACAGAGTGCACTGGTAACACTGGGGATGCAGTGCAGTGAGTCCAGAGAGTGCACTGGCACCACTGGGGATGCACTGCAGTGAGTCCAGAGAGTGCACTGGCACCACTGGGGATGCAGTGCAGTGAGTCCAGAGAGTGCACTGGCACCACTGGGGATGCAGTGTAGTGAGTCCAGAGAGTGCACTGGCACCACTGGGGATGCAGTGCAGTGAGACCAGAGAGTGCACAGGCACCACTGGGGATGCACTGCAGTGAGTCCAGAGAGCGCACTGGCACCACTGGGGATGCACTGCAGTGAGTCCACAGAGTGCACTGGCACCACTGAGAATGCACTTCAGTGAGTCCAGAGAGTGCACTGGTACCACTGGGGATGCACTGCAGTGAGTCCAGAGAGGGCACTAGCACCACTGGGGATGCAGTGCAGTGAATCCAGTGAGTGCACTGGCACCACTGGGGATGCAGTGCAGTGAGTCAAGAGAGTGCACTGGCACCACTGGGGATGCGGTGCCGGGAGTCCAGAAAGTGCACTGGCACCACTGGGGATGCAGTTCAGTGAGTCCAGAGAGTGCACTGGCACCACTGGGGATGCACTGCAGTGAGCCCAGAGAGTGCACTGGCACCACTGCGGATGCACTGCAGTGAGTCCAGGGAGTGCACTGGCACCACTGAGAATGCCCTTCAGTGAGTCCAGAGAGTGCACTGGCACCACTGGGGATGCACTGCAGTGAGTCCACAGAGTGCACTAGCACCACTGGGGATGCAGTGCAGTGACTCCAGAGAGTGCACTGGCACCACTGGGGATGCACTTCAGTGAGTCCAGAGAGTGCACTGGCACCACTGGGGATGCAGTGCAGTGAGTCCAGAGAGTGCATTGGCACCACTGGGGATGCAGTGCAGTGAGTCCAGAGAGTGCACTGGCACCACTGGGGATGCACTGCAGTGAGTCCACACAGTGCACTGGTACCACTGCGGATGCAGTGCAGTGAGTCCAGAGAGTGCACTGGCACCACTGGGGATGAAGTGCAGTGAGTCCAGAGAGTGCACTGGCACCACTGGGGATGCAGTGCAGTGAGTCCAGAGAGTGCACTGGCAGCACTGGGGACGCACTGCAGTGAGTCCAGAGAGTGCTCTGGCACCACTGGGGCTGCAGTGCAGTGAGTCCAGAGAGTGCACTGGCACCACTGGGGATGCACTGCAGTGAGTCCAGAGAGTGCACTGGCACCACTGGTGATGCACTGCAGTTACTCCAGAGAGTGCACTGGCACCACTGGGGATGCAGTGCAGTGAGTCCAGAGAGTGCACTGGCAGCACTGGGGACGCACTGCAGTGAGTCCAGAGAGTGCTCTGGCACCACTGGGGCTGCAGTGCAGTGAGTCCAGAGAGTGCACTGGCACCACTGGGGATGCAGTGCAGTGAGTCCAGAGAGTGCACTGGCACCACTGGTGATGCACTGCAGTTACTCCAGAGAGTGCACTGCCACTACTGGGGATGCGGTGCGGTGAGTCCAGAGAGTGCACTGGCACCACTGGGGATGCAGTGCAGTCAGTCCAGTGAGTGTACTGGCACCACTGGGGAAACACTGCAGTGAGTCCAGAGAGTGCACTGGCACCACTGAGAATGCCCTTCAGTGAGTCCAGAGAGTGCACTGGCACCACTGGTGATGCACTGCAGTGAGTCCAGAGATTGCACTGCCACCACTGGGGATGCACTTCAGTGAGTCCAGAGAGTGCACTGGCACCACTGGGGATGCAGTGCAGTGAGTCCAGAGAGTGCATTGGCACCACTGGGGATGCAGTGCAGTGAGTCCAGAGAGTGCACTGGCACCACTGGGGATGCACTGCAGTGAGTCCGCAGAGTGCACTGGTACCACTGGGGATGCAGTGCAGTGAGTCCAGAGAGTGCACTGGCACCACTGGGGACGCACTGCAGTGAGTCCAGAGAGTGCACTGGCACCACTGGGGATGCAGTGCAGTGAGTCCAGAGAGTGCACTGGCAGCACTGGGGATGCAGTGCAGTGAGTCCAGAGAGTGCACTGGCACCACTGGGGATGCACTGCAGTGAGTCCAGAGAGCGCACTGGCACCACTGTGGATGCACTGCAGTGAGTCCGCAGAGTGCACTGGCACCACTGAGAATGCACTTCAGTGAGTCCAGAGAGTGCACTGGTACCACTGGGGATGCACTGCAGTGAGTCCAGAGAGTGCACTAGCACCACTGGGGATGCAGTGCAGTGAATCCAGTGAGTGCACTGGCACCACTGGGGATGCAGTACAGTGAGTCAAGAGAGTGCACTGGCACCACTGGGGATGCACTGCAGTGAGCCCAGAGAGTGCACTGGCACCACTGGGGATGCGGTGCCGGGAGTCCAGAGAGTGCACTGGCACCACTGGGGATGCAGTGCAGTGAGTCCAGAGAGTGCACTGGCACCACTGGGGATGCACTGCAGTGAGTCCAGAGAGTGCACTGGCACCACTGGTGATGCACTGCAGTGAGTCCAGAGAGTGCACTGGCACCACTGAGAATGCCCTTCAGTGAGTCCAGAGAGTGCACTGGCACCACTGGGGATGCACTGCAGTGAGTCCACAGAGTGCACTAGCACCACTGGGGATGCAGTGCAGTGAGTCCGGAGAGTGTACTGGCAGCACTGGGGATGCACTTCAGTGAGTCCAGAGAGTGCACTGGCACCACTGAGAATGCACTTCAGTGAGTCCAGAGAGTGCACTGGCACCACTGAGAATGCACTTCAGTGAGTCCAAAGAGTGCACTGGCACCACTGGGGATGCAGTGCAGTGAGTCCAGAGAGTGCACTAGCACCACTGGGAATGTAGTGCAGTGAATCCAGTGAGTGCACTGGCACCAGTGGGGATGCACTGCAGTGAGTCCAGAGAGTGCACTGGCACCACTGGGGATGCACTGCAGTGAGCCCAGAGAGTGCACTGGCACCACTGGGGATGAAGTGCAGTGAGTCCAGAGAGTGCACTGGCACCACTGGGGATGCAGTGCAGTGAGTCCAGAGAGTGCACTGGCAGCACTGGGGACGCACTGCAGTGAGTCCAGAGAGTGCTCTGGCACCACTGGGGCTGCAGTGCAGTGAGTCCAGAGAGTGCACTGGCACCACTGGGGATGCAGTGCAGTGAGTCCAGAGAGTGCACTGGCACCACTGGTGATGCACTGCAGTTACTCCAGAGAGTGCACTGGCACCACTGGGGATGCAGTGCAGTGAGTCCAGAGAGTGCACTGGCAGCACTGGGGACGCACTGCAGTGAGTCCAGAGAGTGCTCTGGCACCACTGGGGCTGCAGTGCAGTGAGTCCAGAGAGTGCACTGGCACCACTGGGGATGCAGTGCAGTGAGTCCAGAGAGTGCACTGGCACCACTGGTGATGCACTGCAGTTACTCCAGAGAGTGCACTGCCACTACTGGGGATGTGGTGCGGTGAGTCCAGAGAGTGCACTGGCACCACTGGGGATGCAGTGCAGTCAGTCCAGTGAGTGTACTGGCACCACTGGGGAAACACTGCAGTGAGTCCAGAGAGTGCACTGGCACCACTGAGAATGCCCTTCAGTGAGTCCAGAGAGTGCACTGGCACCACTGGGGATGCACTGCAGTGAGTCCAGAGAGTGCACTGGCACCACTGGGGATGCACTTCAGTGAGTCCAGAGAGTGCACGCGCTCCACTGGGGATGCAGTACAGTGAGTCCAGAGAGTGCACTGGCACCACTGGGGATGCGGTGCAGTGAGTCCAGAGAGTGCACTGGCAGCACAGATGATGCAGTGCAGTGAGTCCAGAGAGTGCTCTGGCACCACTGAGAATGCACTTCAGTGAGTCCAGAGAGTGCACTGGCACCACTGGTGATGCACTGCAGTGAGTCCAGAGATTGCACTGCCACCACTGGGGATGCACTTCAGTGAGTCCAGAGAGTGCACTGGCACCACTGGGGATGCAGTGCAGTGAGTCCAGAGAGTGCATTGGCACCACTGGGGATGCAGTGCAGTGAGTCCAGAGAGTGCACTGGCACCACTGGGGATGCACTGCAGTGAGTCCGCAGAGTGCACTGGTACCACTGGGGATGCAGTGCAGTGAGTCCAGAGAGTGCACTGGCACCACTGGGGACGCACTGCAGTGAGTCCAGAGAGTGCACTGGCACCACTGGGGATGCAGTGCAGTGAGTCCAGAGAGTGCACTGGCACCACTGGGGATGCAGTGCAGTGAGTCCAGAGAGTGCACTGGCACCACTGGGGATGCACTGCAGTGAGTCCAGAGAGCGCACTGGCACCACTGGGGATGCACTGCAGTGAGTCCGCAGAGTGCACTGACACCACTGAGAATGCACTTCAGTGAGTCCAGAGAGTGCACTGGTACCACTGTGGATGCACTGCAGTGAGTCCAGAGAGTGCACTAGCACCACTGGGGATGCAGTGCAGTGAATCCAGTGAGTGCACTGGCACCACTGGGGATGCAGTACAGTGAGTCAAGAGAGTGCACTGGCACCACTGGGGATGCACTGCAGTGAGCCCAGAGAGTGCACTGGCACCACTGGGGATGCGGTGCCGGGAGTCCAGAGAGTGCACTGGCACCACTGGGGATGCAGTGCAGTGAGTCCAGAGAGTGCACTGGCACCACTGGGGATGCACTGCAGTGAGTCCAGAGAGTGCACTGGCACCACTGGTGATGCACTGCAGTGAGTCCAGAGAGTGCACTGGCACCACTGAGAATGCCCTTCAGTGAGTCCAGAGAGTGCACTGGCACCACTGGGGATGCACTGCAGTGAGTCCACAGAGTGCACTAGCACCACTGGGGATGCAGTGCAGTGAGTCCGGAGAGTGTACTGGCAGCACTGGGGATGCACTTCAGTGAGTCCAGAGAGTGCACTGGCACCACTGAGAATGCACTTCAGTGAGTCCAGAGAGTGCACTGGCACCACTGAGAATGCACTTCAGTGAGTCCAAAGAGTGCACTGGCACCACTGGGGATGCAGTGCAGTGAGTCCAGAGAGTGCACTAGCACCACTGGGAATGTAGTGCAGTGAATCCAGTGAGTGCACTGGCACCAGTGGGGATGCACTGCAGTGAGTCCAGAGAGTGCACTGGCACCACTGGGGATGCACTGCAGTGAGCCCAGAGAGTGCACTGGCACCACTGGAGATGCAGTACAGTGAGTCCAGTGAATGCACTGGCAACACTGGGGATGCAGTGCAGTGAGTCCAGAGAGTGCACTGGCACCACTGGTGATGCAGTATAGTGAGTCCAGTGAGTGCACTGGCACCACTGGGGATGCAGTGCAGTGAGTCCAGAGAGTGCACTGCCACCACTGGGGATGCACTGCAGTGAGTCCACAGAGTGCACTGGCACCACTGGGGATGTAGTGCAGTGACTCGAGAGAGTGCACTGGCACCACTGGGGATGCAGTGCAGTGACTCCAGAGAGTGCACTGGCACCACTTGGGATGCAGTGCAGTGAGTCCAGAGAGTGCACTGGCACCACTGGGGATGCAGTGCAGTGAGTCCAGAGAGTGCATTGGCACCACTGGGGATGCACTGCAGTGAGTCCAGAGAGTGCACTGGCACCACAGGGGATGCACTGCAGTGAGTCCACAGAGTGCACTGGTACCACTGGGGATGCAGTGCAGTGAGTCCAGAGAGTGCACTGGCACCACTGGGGATGCACTGCAGTGAGTCCAGAGAGTGCACTGGCACCACTGGGGATGCAGTGCAGTGAGTCCAGAGAGTGCACTGGCACCACTGGGGATGCAGTGCAGTGAGTCCAGAGAGTGCACTGGCACCACTGGGGATGCAGTGCAGTGAGTCCAGAGAGTGCACTGGCACCACTGGGGATGCACTGCAGTGAGTCCAGAGAGCGCACTGGCACCACTGGGGATGCGGTGCCGGGAGTCCAGAGAGTGCACTGGCACCACTGGGGATGCAGTTCAGTGAGTCCAGAGAGTGCACTGGCACCACTGGGGATGCACTGCAGTGAGTCCAGAGAGTGCACTGGCACCACTGGGGATGCAGTGCAGTGAGTCCAGAGAGTGCACTAGCACCACTGGGAATGTAGTGCAGTGAATCCAGTGAGTGCACTGGCACCAGTGGGGATGCACTGCAGTGAGTCCAGAGAGTGCACTGGCACCACTGGGGATGCACTGCAGTGAGCCCAGAGAGTGCACTGGCACCACTGGAGATGCAGTACAGTGAGTCCAGTGAATGCACTGGCAACACTGGGGATGCAGTGCAGTGAGTCCAGAGAGTGCACTGGCACCACTGGTGATGCAGTATAGTGAGTCCAGTGAGTGCACTGGCACCACTGGGGATGCAGTGCAGTGAGTCCAGAGAGTGCACTGCCACCACTGGGGATGCACTGCAGTGAGTCCAGTGAGTGCACTGGCACCACTGGGGATGTAGTGCAGTGACTCGAGAGAGTGCACTGGCACCACTGGGGATGCAGTGCAGTGACTCCAGAGAGTGCACTGGCACCACTTGGGATGCAGTGCAGTGAGTCCAGAGAGTGCACTGGCACCACTGGGGATGCAGTGCAGTGAGTCCAGAGAGTGCATTGGCACCACTGGGGATGCACTGCAGTGAGTCCAGAGAGTGCACTGGCACCACTGGGGATGCACTGCAGTGAGTCCACAGAGTGCACTGGTACCACTGGGGATGCAGTGCAGTGAGTCCAGAGAGTGCACTGGCACCACTGGGGATGCACTGCAGTGAGTCCAGAGAGTGCACTGGCACCACTGGGGATGCAGTGCAGTGAGTCCAGAGAGTGCACTGGCACCACTGGGGATGCAGTGCAGTGAGTCCAGAGAGTGCACTGGCACCACTGGGGATGCAGTGCAGTGAGTCCAGAGAGTGCACTGGCACCACTGGGGATGCACTGCAGTGAGTCCAGAGAGCGCACTGGCACCACTGGGGATGCACTGCAGTGAGTCCACAGAGTGCACTGGCACCACTGAGAATGCACTTCAGTGAGTCCAGAGAGTGCACTGGTACCACTGGGGATGCACTGCAGTGAGTCCAGAGAGGGCACTAGCACCACTGGGGATGCAGTGCAGTGAATCCAGTGAGTGCACTGGCACCACTGGGGATTCAGTGCAGTGAGTCAAGAGAGTGCACTGGCACCACTGGGGATGCGGTGCCGGGAGTCCAGAGAGTGCACTGGCACCACTGGGGATGCAGTTCAGTGAGTCCAGAGAGTGCACTGGCACCACTGGGGATGCACTGCAGTGAGTCCAGAGAGTGCACTGCCACCACTGGGGATGCACTGCAGTGAGTCCAGAGAGTGCACTGGCACCACTGGGGATGCAGTGCAGTGAGTCCAGAGAGTGCATTGGCACCACTGGGGATGCAGTGCAGTGAGTCCAGAGAGTGCACTGGCACCACTGGGGATGCAGTGCAGTGAGTCCGCAGAGTGCACTGGTACCAGTGGGGATGCAGTGCAGTGAGTCCAGAGAGTGCACTGGCACCACTGGGGACGCACTGCAGTGAGTCCAGAGAGTGCACTGGCACCACTGGGGATGCAGTGCAGTGAGTCCAGAGAGTGCACTGGCAGCACTGGGGATGCAGTGCAGTGAGTCCAGAGAGTGCACTGGCACCACTGGGGATGCACTGCAGTGAGTCCAGAGAGCGCACTGGCACCACTGGGGATGCACTGCAGTGAGTCTGCAGAGTGCACTGGCACCACTGAGAATGCACTTCAGTGAGTCCAGAGAGTGCACTGGTACCACTGGGGATGCAGTGCAGTGAGTCCAGAGAGTGCACTAGCACCACTGGGGATGCAGTGCAGTGAATCCAGTGAGTGCACTGGCACCACTGGGGATGCAGTACAGTGAGTCCAGAGAGTGCACTGGCACCACTGGGGATGCACTGCAGTGAGCCCAGAGAGTGCACTGGCACCACTGGGGATGCTGTGCCGGGAGTCCAGAGAGTGCACTGGCACCACTGGGGATGCAGTGCAGTGAGTCCAGAGAGTGCACTGGCACCACTGGGGATGCACTGCAGTGAGTCCAGAGAGTGCACTGGCACCACTGGTGATGCACTGCAGTGAGTCCAGAGAGTGCACTGGCACCACTGAGAATGCCCTTCACTGAGTCCAGAGAGTGCACTGGCACCACTGGGGATGCACTGCAGTGAGTCCACAGAGTGCGCTAGCACCACTGGGGATGCAGTGCAGTGAGTCCGGAGAGTGTACTGGCAGCACTGGGGATGCACTTCAGTGAGTCCAGAGAGTGCACTGGCACCACTGAGAATGCACTTCAGTGAGTCCAGAGAGTGCACTGGCACCACTGAGAATGCACTTCAGTGAGTCCAAAGAGTGCACTGGCACCACTGGGGATGCACTGCAGTGAGTCCAGAGAGTGCACTAGCACCACTGGGAATGTAGTGCAGTGAATCCAGTGAGTGCACTGGCACCAGTGGGGATGCACTGCAGTGAGTCCAGAGAGTGCACTGGCACCACTGGGGATGCACTGCAGTGAGCCCAGAGAGTGCACTGGCACCACTGGAGATGCAGTACAGTGAGTCCAGTGAATGCACTGGCAACACTGGGGATGCAGTGCAGTGAGTCCAGAGAGTGCACTGGCACCACTGGTGATGCAGTATAGTGAGTCCAGTGAGTGCACTGGCACCACTGGGGATGCAGTGCAGTGAGTCCAGAGAGTGCACTGCCACCACTGGGGATGCACTGCAGTGAGTCCAGTGAGTGCACTGGCACCACTGGGGATGTAGTGTAGTGACTCGAGAGAGTGCACTGGCACCACTGGGGATGCAGTGCAGTGACTCCAGAGAGTGCACTGGCACCACTTGGGATGCAGTGCAGTGAGTCCAGAGAGTGCACTGGCACCACTGGGTATGCAGTGCAGTGAGTCCAGAGAGTGCATTGGCACCACTGGGGATGCACTGCAGTGAGTCCAGAGAGTGCACTGGCACCACTGGGGATGCACTGCAGTGAGTCCACAGAGTGCACTGGTACCACTGGGGATGCAGTGCGGTGAGTCCAGAGAGTGCACTGGCACCACTGGGGATGCACTGCAGTGAGTCCAGAGAGTGCACTGGCACCACTGGGGATGCAGTGCAGTGAGTCCAGAGAGTGCACTGGCACCACTGGGGATGCAGTGCAGTGAGTCCAGAGAGCGCACTGGCACCACTGGGGATGCAGTGCAGTGAGTCCAGAGAGCGCACTGGCACCACTGGGGATGCACTGCAGTGAGTCCAGAGAGCGCACTGGCACCACTGGGGATGCACTGCAGTGAGTCCACAGAGTGCACTGGCACCACTGAGAATGCACTTCAGTGAGTCCAGAGAGTGCACTGGTACCACTGGAGATGCACTGCAGTGAGTCCAGAGAGGGCACTAGCACCACTGGGGATGCAGTGCAGTGAATCCAGTGAGTGCACTGGCACCACTGGGGATGCAGTGCAGTGAGTCAAGAGAGTGCACTGGCACCACTGGGGATGCGGTGCCGGGAGTCCAGAGAGTGCACTGGCACCACTGGGGATGCAGTTCAGTGAGTCCAGAGAGTGCACTGGCACCACTGGGGATGCACTGCAGTGAGTCCAGAGAGTGCACTGGCACCACTGGGGATGCAGTGCAGTGAGTCCAGAGAGTGCACTGGCACCACTGCTGATGCACTGCAGTTACTCCAGAGAGTGCACTGGCACCACTGGGGATGCAGTGCGGTGAGTCCAGAGAGTGCACTGGCACCACTGGGGATGCAGTGCAGTCAGTCCAGTGAGTGTACTGGCACCACTGGGGATGCACTGCAGTGAGTCCAGAGAGTGCACTGGCACCACTGAGAATGCCCTTCAGTGAGTCCAGAGAGTGCACTGGCCCCACTGGGGATGCACTGCAGTGAGTCCACAGAGTGCACTAGCACCACTGGGGATGCAGTGCAGTGACTCCAGAGAGTGCACTGGCACCACTGGGGATGCACTGCAGTGAGTCCAGAGAGTGCACTGGCACCACTGGGGATGCAGTGCAGTGAGTCCAGAGAGTGCATTGGCACCACTGGGGATGCAGTGCAGTGAGTCCAGAGAGTGCACTGGCACCACTGGGGATGCACTGCAGTGAGTCCACAGAGTGCACTGGTACCACTGGGGATGCAGTGCAGTGAGTCCAGAGAGTGCACTGGCACCACTGGGGATGCAGTGCAGTGAGTCCAGAGAGTGCACTGGCACCACTGGGGATGCAGTGCAGTGAGTCCAGAGAGTGCACTGGCAGCACTGGGGACGCACTGCAGTGAGTCCAGAGAGTGCTCTGGCACCACTGGGGCTGCAGTGCAGTGAGTCCAGAGAGTGCACTGGCACCACTGGGGATGCAGTGCAGTGAGTCCAGAGAGTGCACTGGCACCACTGGTGATACACTGCAGTTACTCCAGAGAGTGCACTGGCACCACTGGGGATGCGGTGCGGTGAGTCCAGAGAGTGCACTGGCACCACTGGGGATGCAGTGCAGTCAGTCCAGTGAGTGTACTGGCACCACTGGGGAAACACTGCAGTGAGTCCAGAGAGTGCACTGGCACCACTGAGAATGCCCTTCAGTGAGTCCAGAGAGTGCACTGGCACCACTGGGGATGCACTGCAGTGAGTCCAGAGAGTGCACTGGCACCACTGGGGATGCGGTGCCGGGAGTCCAGAGAGTGCACTGGCACCACTGGGGATGCAGTGCAGTGAGTCCAGAGAGTGCACTGGCACCACTGGGGATGCACTGCAGTGAGTCCAGAGAGTGCACTGGCACCACTGGGGATGCAGTGCAGTGAGTCCAGAGAGTGCACTGGCACCACTGGGGATGCAGTGCAGTGAGTCCAGAGAGTGCACTGGCACCACTGCTGATGCACTGCAGTTACTCCAGAGAGTGCACTGGCACCACTGGGGATGCGGTGCGGTGAGTCCAGAGAGTGCACTGGCAACACTGGGGATGCAGTGCAGTCAGTCCAGTGAGTGTACTGGCACCACTGGGGATGCACTGCAGTGAGTCCAGAGAGTGCACTGGCACCACTGAGAATGCCCTTCAGTGAGTCCAGAGAGTGCACTGGCACCACTGGGGATGCACTGCAGTGAGTCCACAGAGTGCACTAGCACCACTGGGGATGCAGTGCAGTGAGTCCAGAGAGTGCACTGGCACCACTGGGGATGCACTTCAGTGAGTCCAGAGAGTGCACTGGCACCACTGGGGATGCAGTGCAGTGAGACCAGAGGGTGCATTGGCACCACTGGGGATGCAGTGCAGTGAGTCCAGAGAGTGCACTGGCACCACTGGGGATGCACTGCAGTGAGTCCACAGAGTGCACTGGTACCACTGGGGATGCAGTGCAGTGAGTCCAGAGAGTGCACTGGCACCACTGGGGATGCAGTGCAGTGAGTCCAGAGAGTGCACTGGCAGCACTGGGGATGCAGTGCAGTGAGTCCAGAGAGTGCACTGGCAGCACTGGGGACGCACTGCAGTGAGTCCAGAGAGTGCTCTGGCACCCATGGGGCTGCAGTGCAGTGAGTCCAGAGAGTGCACTGGCACCACTGGGGATGCAGTGCAGTGAGTCCAGAGAGTGCACTGGCACCACTGGTGATGCACTGCAGTTACTCCAGAGAGTGCACTGGCACCACTGGGGATGCAGTGCGGTGAGTCCAGAGAGTGCACTGGCACCACTGGTGATGCAGTGCAGTCAGTCCAGTGAGTGTACTGGCACCACTGGGGAAACACTGCAGTGAGTCCAGAGAGTGCACTGGCACCACTGAGAATGCCCTTCAGTGAGTCCAGAGAGTGCACTGGCACCACTGGGGATGCACTGCAGTGTGTCCAGAGAGTGCACTGGCACCACTGGGGATGCACTTCAGTGAGTCCAGAGAGTGCACGCGCTCCACTGGGGATGCAGTACAGTGAGTCCAGAGAGTGCACTGGCACCACTGGGGATGCGGTGCAGTGAGTCCAGAGAGTGCACTGGCAGCACAGATGATGCAGTGCAGTGAGTCCAGAGAGTGCTCTGGCACCACTGAGAATGCCCTTCAGTGAGTCCAGAGAGTGCACTGGCACCACTGGGGATGCACTGCAGTGAGTCCACAGAGTGCACTAGCACCACTGGGGATGCAGTGCAGTGAGTCCAGAGAGTGCACTGGCACCACTGGGGATGCAGTGCAGTGAGTCCAGTGAGTGCACTGGCACCACTGGGGAAGCAGTGCAGTGAGTCCAGAGAGTGCACTGGCACCACTGGTGATGCACTGCAGTGAGTCCAGAGAGTGCACTGCCACCACTGGGGATGCACTTCAGTGAGTCCAGAGAGTGCACTGGCACCACTGGGGATGCAGTGCAGTGAGTCCAGAGAGTGCATTGGCACCACTGGGGATGCAGTGCAGTGAGTCCAGAGAGTGCACTGGCACCACTGGGGATGCACTGCAGTGAGTCCGCAGAGTGCACTGGTACCACTGGGGATGCAGTGCAGTGAGTCCAGAGAGTGCACTGGCACCACTGGGGACGCACTGCAGTGAGTCCAGAGAGTGCACTGGCACCACTGGGGATGCAGTGCAGTGAGTCCAGAGAGTGCACTGGCACCACTGGGGATGCACTGCAGTGAGTCCAGAGAGCGCACTGGCACCACTGGGGATGCACTTCAGTGAGTCCAAAGAGTGCACTGGCACCACTGGGGATGCACTGCAGTGAGTCCAGAGAGTGCACTAGCACCACTGGGAATGTAGTGCAGTGAATCCAGTGAGTGCACTGGCACCAGTGGGGATGCACTGCAGTGAGTCCAGAGAGTGCACTGGCACCACTGGGGATGCACTGCAGTGAGTCCAGAGAGTGCACTGGCACCACTGGGGATGCAGTGCAGTGAGTCCAGAGAGTGCACTGGCACCACTGCTGATGCACTGCAGTTACTCCAGAGAGTGCACTGGCACCACTGGGGATGCGGTGCGGTGAGTCCAGAGAGTGCACTGGCAACACTGGGGATGCAGTGCAGTCAGTCCAGTGAGTGTACTGGCACCACTGGGGATGCACTGCAGTGAGTCCAGAGAGTGCACTGGCACCACTGAGAATGCCCTTCAGTGAGTCCAGAGAGTGCACTGGCACCACTGGGGATGCACTGCAGTGAGTCCACAGAGTGCACTAGCACCACTGGGGATGCAGTGCAGTGAGTCCAGAGAGTGCACTGGCACCACTGGGGATGCACTTCAGTGAGTCCAGAGAGTGCACTGGCACCACTGGGGATGCAGTGCAGTGAGACCAGAGGGTGCATTGGCACCACTGGGGATGCAGTGCAGTGAGTCCAGAGAGTGCACTGGCACCACTGGGGATGCACTGCAGTGAGTCCAGAGAGTGCACTGGTACCACTGGGGATGCAGTGCAGTGAGTCCAGAGAGTGCACTGGCACCACTGGGGATGCAGTGCAGTCAGTCCAGAGAGTGCACTGGCAGCACTGGGGATGCAGTGCAGTGAGTCCAGAGAGTGCACTGGCAGCACTGGGGACGCACTGCAGTGAGTCCAGAGAGTGCTCTGGCACCACTGGGGCTGCAGTGCAGTGAGTCCAGAGAGTGCACTGGCACCACTGGGGATGCAGTGCAGTGAGTCCAGAGAGTGCACTGGCACCACTGGTGATGCACTGCAGTTACTCCAGAGAGTGCACTGGCACCACTGGGGATGCGGTGCGGTGAGTCCAGTGAGTGCACTGGCACCACTGGTGATGCAGTGCAGTCAGTCCAGTGAGTGTACTGGCACCACTGGGGAAACACTGCAGTGAGTCCAGAGAGTGCACTGGCACCACTGAGAATGCCCTTCAGTGAGTCCAGAGAGTGCACTGGCACCACTGGGGATGCACTGCAGTGTGTCCAGAGAGTGCACTGGCACCACTGGGGATGCACTTCAGTGAGTCCAGAGAGTGCACGCGCTCCACTGGGGATGCAGTACAGTGAGTCCAGAGAGTGCACTGGCACCACTGGGGATGCGGTGCAGTGAGTCCAGAGAGTGCACTGGCAGCACAGATGATGCAGTGCAGTGAGTCCAGAGAGTGCTCTGGCACCACTGAGAATGCCCTTCAGTGAGTCCAGAGAGTGCACTGGCACCACTGGGGATGCAGTGCAGTGAGTCCACAGAGTGCACTAGCACCACTGGGGATGCAGTGCAGTGAGTCCAGAGAGTGCACTGGCACCACTGGGGATGCAGTGCAGTGAGTCCAGTGAGTGCACTGGCACCACTGGGGAAGCAGTGCAGTGAGTCCAGAGAGTGCACTGGCACCACTGGTGATGCACTGCAGTGAGTCCAGAGAGTGCACTGCCACCACTGGGGATGCACTTCAGTGAGTCCAGAGAGTGCACTGGCACCACTGGGGATGCAGTGCAGTGAGTCCAGAGAGTGCATTGGCACCACTGGGGATGCAGTGCAGTGAGTCCAGAGAGTGCACTGGCACCACTGGGGATGCACTGCAGTGAGTCCGCAGAGTGCACTGGCACCACTGGGGATGCAGTGCAGTGAGTCCAGAGAGTGCACTGGCACCACTGGGGACGCACTGCAGTGAGTCCAGAGAGTGCACTGGCACCACTGGGGATGCAGTGCAGTGAGTCCAGAGAGTGCACTGGCACCACTGGGGATGCACTGCAGTGAGTCCAGAGAGCGCACTGGCACCACTGGGGATGCACTTCAGTGAGTCCAAAGAGTGCACTGGCACCACTGCGGATGCACTGCAGTGAGTCCAGAGAGTGCACTAGCACCACTGGGAATGTAGTGCAGTGAATCCAGTGAGTGCACTGGCACCAGTGGGGATGCACTGCAGTGAGTCCAGAGAGTGCACTGGCACCACTGGGGATGCACTGCAGTGAGTCCAGAGAGTGCACTGGCACCACTGGGGATGCAGTGCAGTGAGTCCAGAGAGTGCACTGGCACCACTGCTGATGCACTGCAGTTACTCCAGAGAGTGCACTGGCACCACTGGGGATGCGGTGCGGTGAGTCCAGAGAGTGCACTGGCAACACTGGGGATGCAGTGCAGTCAGTCCAGTGAGTGTACTGGCACCACTGGGGATGCACTGCAGTGAGTCCAGAGAGTGCACTGGCACCACTGAGAATGCCCTTCAGTGAGTCCAGAGAGTGCACTGGCACCACTGGGGATGCACTGCAGTGAGTCCACAGAGTGCACTAGCACCACTGGGGATGCAGTGCAGTGAGTCCAGAGAGTGCACTGGCACCACTGGGGATGCACTTCAGTGAGTCCAGAGAGTGCACTGGCACCACTGGGTATGCAGTGCAGTGAGACCAGAGGGTGCATTGGCACCACTGGGGATGCAGTGCAGTGAGTCCAGAGAGTGCACTGGCACCACTGGGGATGCACTGCAGTGAGTCCACAGAGTGCACTGGTACCACTGGGGATGCAGTGCAGTGAGTCCAGAGAGTGCACTGGCACCACTGGGGATGCAGTGCAGTGAGTCCAGAGAGTGCACTGGCAGCACTGGGGATGCAGTGCAGTGAGTCCAGAGAGTGCACTGGCAGCACTGGGGACGCACTGCAGTGAGTCCAGAGAGTGCTCTGGCACCACTGGGGATGCAGTGCAGTGAGTCCAGAGAGTGCACTGGCACCACTGGGGATGCAGTGCAGTGAGTCCAGAGAGTGCACTGGCACCACTGGTGATGCACTGCAGTTACTCCAGAGAGTGCACTGGCACCACTGGGGATGCGGTGCGGTGAGTCCAGAGAGTGCACTGGCACCACTGGGGATGCAGTGCAGTCAGTCCAGTGAGTGTACTGGCACCACTGGGGAAACACTGCAGTGAGTCCAGAGAGTGCACTGGCACCACTGAGAATGCCCTTCAGTGAGTCCAGAGAGTGCACTGGCACCACTGGGGATGCACTGCAGTGTGTCCAGAGAGTGCACTGGCACCACTGGGGATGCACTTCAGTGAGTCCAGAGAGTGCACGCGCTCCACTGGGGATGCAGTACAGTGAGTCCAGAGAGTGCACTGGCACCACTGGGGATGCGGTGCAGTGAGTCCAGAGAGTGCACTGGCAGCACAGATGATGCAGTGCAGTGAGTCCAGAGAGTGCTCTGGCACCACTGAGAATGCCCTTCAGTGAGTCCAGAGAGTGCACTGGCACCACTGGGGATGCACTGCAGTGAGTCCACAGAGTGCACTAGCACCACTGGGGATGCAGTGCAGTGACTCCAGAGAGTGCACTGGCACCACTGGGGATGCAGTGCAGTGAGTCCAGTGAGTGCACTGGCACCACTGGGGATGCAGTACAGTGAGTCCAGAGAGTGCACTGGCACCACTGGTGATGCACTGCAGTGAGTCCAGAGAGTGCACTGCCACCACTGGGGATGCACTTCAGTGAGTCCAGAGAGTGCACTGGCACCACTGGGGATGCAGTGCAGTGAGTCCAGAGAGTGCATTGGCACCACTGGGGATGCAGTGCAGTGAGTCCAGAGAGTGCACTGGCACCACTGGGGATGCACTGCAGTGAGTCCGCAGAGTGCACTGGTACCACTGGGGATGCAGTGCAGTGAGTCCAGAGAGTGCACTGGCACCACTGGGGACGCACTGCAGTGAGTCCAGAGAGTGCACTGGCACCACTGGGGATGCAGTGCAGTGAGTCCAGAGAGTGCACTGGCACCACTGGGGATGCACTGCAGTGAGTCCAGAGAGCGCACTGGCACCACTGGGGATGCACTTCAGTGAGTCCAAAGAGTGCACTGGCACCACTGGGGATGCACTGCAGTGAGTCCAGAGAGTGCACTAGCACCACTGGGAATGTAGTGCAGTGAATCCAGTGAGTGCACTGGCACCAGTGGGGATGCACTGCAGTGAGTCCAGAGAGTGCACTGGCACCACTGGGGATGCACTGCAGTGAGCCCAGAGAGTGCACTGGCACCACTGGAGATGCAGTACAGTGAGTCCAGTGAATGCACTGGCAACACTGGGGATGCAGTGCAGTGAGACCAGAGAGTGCACTGGCATCACTGGTGATGCAGTATAGTGAGTCCAGTGAGTGCACTGGCACCACTGGGGATGCAGTGCAGTGAGTCCAGAGAGTGCACTGCCACCACTGGGGATGCAGTGCAGTGAGTCCAGTGAGTGCACTGGCACCACTGGGGATGTAGTGCAGTGACTCGAGAGAGTGCACTGGCACCACTGGGGATGCAGTGCAGTGACTCCAGAGAGTGCACTGGCAGCACTTGGGATGCAGTGCAGTGAGTGCAGAGAGTGCACTGGCACCACTGGGGATGCGGTGCCGGGAGTCCAGAGAGTGCACTGGCACCACTGGGGATGCAGTTCAGTGAGTCCAGAGAGTGCACTGGCACCACTGGGGATGCACCGCAGTGAGTCCAGAGAGTGCACTGGCACCACTGGGGATGCACTGCAGTGAGTCCAGAGAGTGCACTGGCACCACTGGGGATGCAGTGCAGTGAGTCCAGAGAGTGCACTGGCACCACTGCTGATGCACTGCAGTTACTCCAGAGAGTGCACTGGCACCACTGGGGATGCGGTGCGGTGAGTCCAGAGAGTGCACTGGCACCACTGGGGATGCAGTGCAGTCAGTCCAGTGAGTGTACTGGCACCACTGGGGATGCACTGCAGTGAGTCCAGAGAGTGCACTGGCACCACTGAGAATGCCCTTCAGTGAGTCCAGAGAGTGCACTGGCACCACTGGGGATGCACTGCAGTGAGTCCACAGAGTGCACTAGCACCACTGGGGATGCAGTGCAGTGAGTCCAGAGAGTGCACTGGCACCACTGGGGATGCACTTCAGTGAGTCCAGAGAGTGCACTGGCACCACTGGGGATGCAGTGCAGTGAGTCCAGAGAGTGCATTGGCACCACTGGGGATGCAGTGCAGTGAGTCCAGAGAGTGCACTGGCACCACTGGGGATGCACTGCAGTGAGTCCACAGAGTGCACTGGTACCACTGGGGATGCAGTGCAGTGAGTCCAGAGAGTGCACTGGCACCACTGGGGATGCACTTCAGTGAGTCCAGAGAGTGCACTGGCACCACTGGGGATGCAGTGCAGTGAGTCCAGAGAGTGCACTGGCAGCACTGGGGACGCACTGCAGTGAGTCCAGAGAGTGCTCTGGCACCACTGGGGCTGCAGTGCAGTGAGTCCAGAGAGTGCACTGGCACCACTGGGGATGCAGTGCAGTGAGTCCAGAGAGTGCACTGGCACCACTGGTGATGCACTGCAGTTACTCCAGAGAGTGCACTGGCACCACTGGGGATGCGGTGCGGTGAGTCCAGAGAGTGCACTGGCACCACTGGGGATGCAGTGCAGTCAGTCCAGTGAGTGTACTGGCACCACTGGGGAAACACTGCAGTGAGTCCAGAGAGTGCACTGGCACCACTGAGAATGCCCTTCAGTGAGTCCAGAGAGTGCACTGGCACCACTGGGGATGCACTGCAGTGAGTCCAGAGAGTGCACTGGCACCACTGGGGATGCACTGCAGTGAGTCCACAGAGTGCACTAGCACCACTGGGGATGCAATGCAGAGAGTCCAGAGAGTGCACTGGCACCACTGGGGATGCAGTGCAGTGAGTCCAGTGAGTGCACTGGCACCACTGGGGATGCACTTCAGTGAGTCCAGAGAGTGCACTGGCACCACTGGTGATGCACTGCAGTGAGTCCAGAGAGTGCACTGCCACCACTGGGGATGCACTTCAGTGAGTCCAGAGAGTGCACTGGCACCACTGGTGATGCAGTGCAGTGAGTCCAGAGAGTGCATTGGCACCACTGGGGATGCAGTGCAGTGAGTCCAGAGAGTGCACTGGCACCACTGGGGATGCACTGCAGTGAGTCCGCAGAGTGCACTGGTACCACTGGGGATGCAGTGCAGTGAGTCCAGAGAGTGCACTGGCACCACTGGGGACGCACTGCAGTGAGTCCAGAGAGTGCACTGGCACCACTGGAGATGCAGTGCAGTGAGTCCAGAGAGTGCACTGGCAGCACTGGGGATGCAGTGCAGTGAGTCCAGAGAGTGCACTGGCACCACTGGGGATGCACTGCAGTGAGTCCAGAGAGCGCACTGGCACCACTGGGGATGCACTGCAGTGAGTCCGCAGAGTGCACTGGCACCACTGAGAATGCACTTCAGTGAGTCCAGAGAGTGCACTGGTACCACTGGGGATGCACTGCAGTGAGTCCAGAGAGTGCACTAGCACCACTGGGGATGCAGTGCAGTGAATCCAGTGAGTGCACTGGCACCACTGGGGATGCAGTACAGTGTGTCAAGAGAGTGCACTGGCACCACTGGGGATGCACTGCAGTGAGCCCAGAGAGTGCACTGGCACCACTGGGGATGCGGTGCCGGGAGTCCAGAGAGTGCACTGGCACCACTGGGGATGCAGTGCAGTGAGTCCAGAGAGTGCACTGGCACCACTGGGGATGCAGTGCAGTGAGTCCAGAGAGTGCATTGGCACCACTGGGGATGCAGTGCAGTGAGTCCAGAGAGTGCACTGGCACCACTGGTGATGCACTGCAGTTACTCCAGAGAGTGCACTGGTACCACTGGGGATGCGGTGCGGTGAGTCCAGAGAGTGCACTGGCACCACTGGGGATGCAGTGCAGTCAGTCCAGTGAGTGTACTGGCACCACTGGGGAAACACTGCAGTGAGTCCAGAGAGTGCACTGGCACCACTGAGAATGCCCTTCAGTGAGTCCAGAGAGTGCACTGGCACCACTGGGGATGCACTGCAGTGAGTCCACAGAGTGCACTAGCACCACTGGGGATGCAGTGCAGTGAGTCCAGAGAGTGCACTGGCACCACTGGGGATGCACTTCAGTGAGTCCAGAGAGTGCACGCGCTCCACTGGGGATGCAGTACAGTGAGTACAGAGAGTGCACTGGCACCACTGGGGATGCAGTGCAGTGAGTCCAGAGAGTGCACTGGCAGCACAGAGGATGCAGTGCAGTGAGTCCAGAGAGTGCTCTGGCACCACTGGGGGTGCAGTGCAGTGAGTCCAGAGAGTGCACTGGCACCACTGGGGATGCAGTGCAGTGAGTCCAGAGAGTGCACTGGCACCACTGGGGATGCACTTCAGTGAGTCCAGAGAGTGCACTGGCACCACAGGTGATGCACTGCAGTGAGTCCAGAGAGTGCACTGGCACCACTGGGGATGCAGTGCAGTGTGTCCAGAGAGTGCACTGGCCCCACTGGGGATGCACTGCAGTGAGTCCAGAGAGTGCACTGGCTCCAGAGGGAATGCACTGCAGTGAGTCCAGTGAGTGCACTGGCACCACTGGGGATGCAGTGCAGTGAGTGCAGAGAGTGCACTGGCACCACTGGACATGCACTGCAGTGAGTCCAGAGAGTGCAGTGGCACCACTGGGGATGCAGTGCAGTGAGTCCAGAGAGTGCACTGGCACCACTGGGGATGCAGTGCAGTGAGTCCAGAGAGTGCACTGGCAATACTGGGGATGCAGTGCAGTGAGTCCAGAGAGTGCACTGGCACCACTGGGGCTGCAGTGCAGTGAGTCCAGAGAGTGCACTGGCACCACTGGGGATGCAGTGCAGTGAGTCCAGAGAGTGCTCTGGCACCACTGGGGATGCACTGAAGTGAGTCCAGAGAGTGCACTGGCACCACTGGGGATGCAGTGCAGTGAGTCCAGAGAGTGCACTGGCAACACTGGGGTTGCAGTGCAGTGAGTCCAGAGAGTGCACTGGCACCACTGGGGATGCAGTGCAGTGAGTCCAGAGTGTGCACTGGCACGACTGGGAATGCAGTGCAGTGAGTCCAGAGATTGCACTGGCACCACTGGGGATGCACTTCAGTGAGTCCAGAGAGTGCACTGGCACCACAGGTGATGCACTGCAGTGAGTCCAGAGAGTGCACTGGCACCACTGAGGATGCAGTGCAGTGAGTCCAGAGAGTGCACTGGCACCACTGGGGATGCACTGCAGTGAGTCCAGAGAGTGCACTGGCACCAGAGGGAATGCACTGCAGTGAGTCCAGTGAGTGCACTGGCACCACTGGGTATGCAGTGCAGTGAGTGCAGAGAGTGCACTGGCACAACTGGGGATGCAGTGCAGTGAGTCCAGAGAGTGCAGTGACACCACTGGGGATGCAGTGCAGTGAGTCCATAGAGTGCACAGGCAGCACTGGGGATGCAGTGCAGTGAGTCCAGAGAGTGCACTGGCACCACTGGGGATGCAGTGCTGTGACTCCAGAGAGTGCACTGGCACCACTGGGGATGCAGTGCAGTGAGTCCAGTGAGTGTACTGGCACCACTGGGGATGCACTGCAGTGAGTCCAGAGAGTGCACTGGCACCACTGAGAATGCACTTCAGTGAGTCCAGAGAGTGCACTGGCACCACTGGGGATGCAGTGCAGTGAGTCCAGAGAGTGCACTGGCACCACTGAGAATGTACTTCAGTGAGTCCAAAGAGTGCACTGGCACCACTGGGGATGCAGTGCAGTGAATCCAGAGAGTGCACTAGCACCACTGGGAATGCAGTACAGTGAGTCCAGTGAGTGCACTGGCACCACTGGGGATGTAGTGCAGTGACTCGAGAGAGTGCACTGGCACCACTGGGGATGCAGTGCAGTGAGTCCAGAGAGTGCACTGGTACCACTTGGGATGCAGTGCAGTGAGTCCAGTGAGTGCACTGGCACCACTGGGGATGCAGTGCAGTGAGTCCAGAGAGTGCATTGGCACCACTGGGGATGCAGTGCAGTGAGTCCAGAGAGTGCACTGGCACCACTGGGGATGCACTGCAGTCACTCCAGAGAGTGCACTGGCACCACTGATGATGCAGTACAGTGAGTCCAGTGAGCGCACTGGCACCACTGGGGATGTAGTGCAGTGAGTCCAGAGAGTGCACTGGCACCACTGGGGATGCAGTGCAGTGAGTCCAGAGAGTGCACTGGCACCACTTGGGATGCAGTGCAGTGAGTCCAGAGAGTGCACTGGCACCACTGGGGATGCAGTGTAGTGAGTCCAGAGAGTGCATTGGCACCACTGGGGATGCAGTGCAGTGAGTCCAGAGAGTGCACTGGCACCACTGGGGATGCACTGCTGTGAGTCCAGAGAGTGCACTGGTAGCAGTGGGGATGCACTGCAGTGAGTCCAGAGAGTGCACTGGCACCACTGGGGATATACTGCAGTGAGTCCAGAGAGTGCACTGGCACCACTGGGGATGCAGTGCAGTGAGTCCAGAGAGTGCACTGGTAGCACTGGGGATGCAGTGCAGTGAGTCCAGAGAGTGCACTGGCACCACTGGGGATGCACTGCAGTGAGTCCAGAGAGCGCACTGGCACCACTGGGGATGCACTGCAGTGAGTCCACAGAGTGCACTGGAACCACTGAGAATGCACTTCAGTGAGTCCAGAGAGTGCATTGGCAGCACTGGGGATGCAGTGCAGTGAGTCCAGAGAGTGCACTGGCACCACTGGGGATGCACTGCTGTGAGTCCAGAGAGTGCACTGGCAGCAGTGGGGATGCACTGCAGTGAGTCCAGAGAGTGCACTAGCACCACTGGGGATGCACTGCAGTGAGTCCAGAGAGTGCAGTGGCACCATTGGGGATGCAGTGCAGTGAGTCCAGAGAGTGCACTGGCACCACTGGGGATGCACTGCAGTGAGTCCAGAGAGTGCACTGGCACCACTGGGGATGCAGTGCAGTGAGTCCAGAGAGTGCACTGGCAGCACTGGGGATGCAGTGCAGTGAGTCCAGAGAGTGCACTGGCACCACTGGGGATGCACTGCAGTGAGTCCAGAGAGTGCACTGGCACCACTGGGGATGCACTGCAGTGAGTCCACAGAGTGCACTGGAACCACTGAGAATGCACTTCAGTGAGTCCAGAGAGTGCACTGGCACCACTGGGGATGCACTGCAGTGAGTCCAGAGAGTGCACTAACACCACTGGGGAATGCAGTGCAGTGAGTCCAGAGAGTGCACTGGCACCACTGGGGATGCAGTGCAGTGAGTCAAGAGAGTGCACTGGCACCACTGGGGATGCACTGCAGTTACTCCAGAGAGTGCACTGGCAACATTGGGGATGCAGTACAGTGAGTCCAGAGAGTGCACGGGCTCCACTGCGGATGCAGTGAAGTGAGTCCAGAGAGTGCACTGGCACCACTGGGGATGCAGTGCAGTGAGTCCAGAGAGTGCACTGACACCACTGGGGATGCAGTGCAGTGAGTCCACAGAGTGCACTGGCACCACTGGGGATGCAGTGCAGTGAGTCCAGAGAGTGCACTGGCACCACTGGTGATGCAGTGTAGTGAGTGCAGAGAGTGCACTGTGAACACTGGGGATGCATTACAGTGAGTCCAGAGAGTGCACTGGCACCACTGGGGATGCAGTGCAGTGAGTCCAGAGTGTGCACTGGCACCACTGGGGATGCACTGCAGTGAGTCCAGAGATTGCACTGGCACCACTGGGGATGCACTGCAGTGAGTCCAGAGAATGCACTGGCACCACTGGGGATGCAGTGCAGTGAGTCCAGAGAGTGCACTGGCACCACTGGGGATGCAGTGCAGTGAGTCCAGAGAGTGCACTGGCACCAGAGGGAATGCACTGCAGTGAGTCCAGTGAGTGCACTGGCACCACTGGGGATGCACTGCAGTGAGTCCAGAGAGTGCACTGGCACCACTGGGGATGCAGTGCAGTGAGTCCAGAGAGTGCACTGGCACCACTGGGGATGCACTGCAGTGAGTCCAGAGAGTGCACTGGCACCACTGGGAATGCAGTTCAGTGAGTCCACAGAGTGCACTGTCACCACTGGGGATGCAGTACAGTGAGTCCAGAGAGTGCACTGGCACCAATGGGGATGCACTACAGTGAGTCCAGAGAGTGCACTGGCACCACTGGGGATGCAGTGCATTGAGTGCAGAGAGTGCACTGGCACAACTGGGGATGCACTTCAGTGAGTCCAGAGAGTGCACTGACACCACTGGGGATGCAGTGCAGTGAGTCCAGAGAGTGCACTGGCACCACTGGGGATGCAGTGCAGTGAGTCCAGAGAGTGCTCTGGCACCACTGGGGATGCACTGCAGTGAGTCCAGAGAGTACACTGGCACCACTGGGGATGCAGTGCAGTGAGTCCAGAGAGTTCACTGGCACCACTGGGGATGCAGTCCAGTGAGTCCAGTGAGTGCACTGGCACCACTGGGGATGCAGTGCAGTGACTGCAGAGAGTACACTGGCACCACCGGGGATTCACTGCAGTGAGTCCAGAGAGTGCACTGGCACCACCTGTGATGCAGTGCAGTGAGTCCAGTGAGTGCACTGGCACTACTGGGGATGCAGTGCTGTGACTCCAGAGAGCGCACTGGCACCACTGGGGATGCAGTGCAGTCAGTCCAGTGAGTGCACTGGCACCACTGGGGGTGCAGTACAGTGAGTCCAGAGAGTGCACTGACACCACTGGGGATGCACTGCAGTGAGTCCAGAGAGTGCACTGGCACCACTGGGGATGCAGTGCAGTGAGTCCAGAGAGTGCACTGGCACCACTGGGGATGCAGTGCAGTGAGACCAGAGAGTGCACTGGCACCACTGGGGATGCACTGCAGTTAGTCCAGAGAGTGCACTGGCACCACTGGGGATGCAGTGCAGTGAGTCCAAAGACTTCACTGGCACCACTGTGGATGCAGTACAGTGAGTCCAGAGAGTGCACTGGCACCACTGGGGATACAGTGAAGTGAGTGCAGGGAGTGCATTGGCACTACTGGAGATGCACTGCAGTGAGTCCAGAGAGTGCACTGGCACCACTGGGGATGCACTACAGTGAGTCCAGAGAGTGCACTGGCACCACTGGGGATGCAGTGCAGTGAGTCCAGAGAGTGCACTGGCACCACTGGGGATGCAGTGCAGTGAGTCCAGTGATTGTACTGGCACCACTGGGGATGCCCATCAGTGAGCCCAGAGAGTGCACTGGCACCACTGGGGATGCACTGCAGTGAGTCCAGAGAGTGCACTAGCACCACTGGGGATGCAGTGCAGTGAATCCTGTGAGTACACTGGTACCACTGGACATGCAGAGCAGTGAGTCCAGAGAGCTCACTGGCACCACTGGGGATGCAGTGCAGTGAGTCCAGAGAGTGCACTGGCACCACTGGAGATGCAGTACAGTGAGTCCAGTGAATGCACTGGAACCACTGGGGATGCAGTGCAGTGAGTCCAGAGAGTGCACTGGCACCACTGGTGATGCAGTACAGTGAGTCCAGTGAGTGCACTGGCACCACTGGGCCTGCAGTGCAGTGAGTCCAGAGAGTGCACTGGCACCACTGGTGATGCAGTACAGTGAGTCCAGAGAGTGCACTGGCACCACTGGGGATGCAGTGAAGTGAGTCCAGAGAGTGCACTGGCACCACCGATGATGCAGTACAGTGAGTCCAGTGAGTGCACTGGCACTACTGGGGATGTAGTGCAGTGACTCGAGAGAGTGCACTGGCACCACTGGGGATGCAGTGCAGTGAGTCCAGAGAGTGCACTGGCACCACTGGGGATGCAGTGCAGTGAGTCCAGAGAGTGCACTGGCAGCAGTGGGGATGCAGTGCAGTGAGTCCAGAGAGTGCACTGGCACCACTGGGGATGCAGTGCAGTGAGTCCAGAGACTTCACTGTCACCACTGGGAATGCAGTGCAGTGAGTGCAGAGAGTGCACTGGCACCACTGGGGATGCAGTGCAGTGAGTCCAGAGAGTGCACTGGCACCACTGGGGATGCACTGCAGTGAGTCCAGAGAGTGCACTGGCACCACTGGGGATGCAGTGCAGTGAGTCCAGAGAGTGCACTGGCACCACTGGGGATGCACTACAGTGAGTCCAGAGATTGCACTGGCACCACTGGGGATGCAGTGCAGTGAGTCCAGAGAGTGCACTGGCACCACTGGTGATGCAGTTTAGTGAGTCCAGAGAGTGCACTGGCACCACTGGGGATGCACTGAAGTGAGTCCAGAGAGTGCACTGGCACCACTGGGGATGCGGTGCAGTGAGTCCAGAGAGTGCTCTGGCACCACTGGGGATGCAGTGCAGTGAGTCCAGAGAGTGCTCTGGCACCACTGGGGATGCAGTGCAGTGAGTCCAGAGACTGCACTGGCACCACTGGGGATGCAGTGCAGTGAGTCCAGAGAGTGCACTGGCACCACTGGGGATGCAGTGCAGTGAGTCCAGAGAGTGCACTGGCACCACTGGTGATGCAGTCCAGTGAGTCCAGTGAATGCACTGGCACCACTGGGGATGCTGTGCAGTGAGTGCAGAGAGTGCACTGGCACCACCTGTGATGCAGTACAGTGTGTCCAGTGAGTGCACTGGCACCACTGGGAATGCAGTGCTGTGACTCCGGAGAGCGCACTGGCACCACTGGGGATGCAGTGCACTCAGTCCAGTGAGTGCACTGGCACCACTGGGGATGCAGTGCAGTGAGTGCAGAGAGTGCACTGGCACCACTGGTGATGCAGTCCAGTGAGTCCAGTGAATGCACTGGCACCACTGGGGATGCTGTGCAGTGAGTGCAGAGAGTGCAATATCACCAATGGGGATGCACTTCAGTGAGTCCAGAGAGTGCACTGGCACCACTGGGGATGCAGTGCAGTGAGTCCAGAGATTGCACTGGCACCACTGGGGATGCAGTGCTGTGACTCCAGAGAGCGCACTGGCACCACTGGGGATGCAGTGCAGTGAGTCCAGAGAGTGCACTGGCACCAGTGGGGATGGAGTGCAGTGAGTCCAGAGAGTGCACTGGCACCACTGGGGATGCACTGCAGTGAGTCCAGAGAGTGCACTGGCACCACTGGGGCTGCAGTGCAGTGAGTCCAGAGAGTGCACTGGCACCACTGGGGATGCACTGCAGTGAGTCCAGAGATTGCACTGGCACCACTGGGGATGCAGTGCAGTGAGTCCAGAGAGTGCACTGGCACCACTGGGGATGCACTACAGTGAGTCCACAGAGTGCACTGGCACCACTGGGGATGCTCTGCAGTGAGTCCAGAGAGTGCACTGGCACCACTGGGGATGCAGTGCAGTGAGTCCAGAGAGTGCACTGGCACCACCGATGATTCAGTAGAGTGAGTCTAGTGAGTGCACTGGCACCACTGGGGATGTAGTGCAGTGACTCGAGAGAGTGCACTGGCACCACTGGGGATGCAGTGCAGTGAGTCCAGAGAGTGCAGTGGCACCACTGGGGATGCAGTGCAGTGAGTCCAGAGAGTGCACTGGCACCACTGGGGATGCAGTGCAGTGAGTCCAGAGAGTGCACTGGCACCACTGTGGATGCAGTGCAGTGAGTCCAGAGAGTGCACTGGCACCACTGGTGATGCAGTGCAGTGAGTCCAGAGACTTCACTGGCACCACTGGGGATGCAGTGCAGTGAGTCCAGAGAGTGCATTGGCACCACTGGGGATGCAGTGCAGTGAGTCCAGAGAGTGCACTGGCACCACTGGGGATGCAGTGCAGTGAGTCCAGAGAGTGCTCTGGCACCACTGGGGATGCAGTGCAGTGAGTCCAGAGAGTACACTGGCACCACTGGGGATGCAGTGCAGTGAGTCCAGAGAGTGCACTGGCACCACAGGGGATGTAGTGCATTGAGTCCAGAGAGTGCACTGGCACCACTGGTGATGCAGTCCAGTGAGTCCAGTGAATGCACTGGCACCACTGGGGATGCTGTGCAGTGAGTGCAGAGAGTGCACTGGCACCACCTGTGTTGCAGTACAGTGTGTCCAGTGAGTGCACTGGCACCACTGGGGATGCAGTGCTGTGACTCCGGAGAGCGCACTGGCACCACTGGGGATGCAGTGCAGTCAGTCCAGTGAGTGCACTGGCACCACTGGGGATGCAGTGCAGTGAGTGCAGAGAGTGCAATGGCACCACTGGTGATGCACTTCAGTGAGTCCAGAGAGTGCACTGGCACCACTGGGGATGCAGTGCAGTGAGTCCAGAGATTGCACTGGCACCACTGGGGATGCAGTGCTGTGACTCCAGAGAGCGCACTGGCACCACTGTGGATGCAGTGCAGTGAGTGCAGAGAGTGCACTGGCACCACTGGGGATGCACTTCAGTGAGTCCAGAGAGTGCACTGGCACCACTGGGAATGGAGTGCAGTGAGTCCAGAGAGTGCACTGGCACCACTGGGGATGCAGTGCAGTGAGTCCAGAGAGTGCACTGGCACCACTGGGGATGCAGTGCAGTGAGTCCAGAGAGTGCACTGGCACCACTGGGGATGCAGTGCAGTGAGTCCAGAGAGTGCACTGGCACCACTGGGGATGCACTGCAGTGAGTCCAGCGAGTGCACTGGCACCACTGGGGATGCAGTGCTGTGACTCCAGAGAGTGCACTGGCACCACTGGGGATGCAGTGCAGTGAGTGCAGAGAGTGCACTGGCACCACCATTGGGATGCACTTCAGTGAGTTCAGAGAGTGCACTGGCACCACTGGGGATGGGTTTCAAGCCAACTGCATTAACCGCTCATGCTTCTTTCTTATGAGACGTTAGTAAACCAATTACATAGCCTTGTCAAGACTAAATCACAGGTAAAAATCCTGTACATCTCATGTGGCCAACCACTCCCAACTAGGATTCCAAGAACCAGGAGGTTCGGTGAAAATAGGGCTAGTGCTATTAGAGGGGTGATTATTAGGGTAAGCCCTAAGCTGTCTTTAATGGAGAAGTATGGGTGGAATGGGATTTTGTCGCAGTCTGATACGATTCCTAGTGGGTTATTTGAGCCTGATTCGTGTAGGAAGGTTAGGTGGACTAGGGTGATTCCTGCAATTAGGAAGGGCAGTAGGAAGTGGATGGCGAAGAATCGGGTTAAGGTTGGATTGTCTACTGAGAATCCTCCTCAGGCTCATTCTACTAGAGTTTGCCCAATGTACGGGATGGCTGAGAATAGGTTGGTGATTACGGTGGCCCCTCAGAATGACATTTGTCCTCATGGTAGGACATACCCTACGAAGGCAGTTGCTATTAGGGTGAGTAGGAGGATTACTCCTGTGTTTCAGGTTTCTTTGTATAGGTAGGAGCCGTAGTAGAGGCCTCGTCCGATGTGTAAGTAGATGCAGATAAAGAAGAGCGAAGCACCGTTGGCGTGGAGGTTGCGGATGAGCCATCCGTACTGGACGTCTCGGCATGTGTGAGCTACTGAGGAGAAGGCGAGTGAAGTGTCTGCGGTGTAGTGTATGGCTAGTAGCAGGCCTGTTAGGATTTGTGTGGCTAAGCAGATGGCTAGAAGGGAGCTGAAGTTTCATCAGGCAGAGATGTTGGAGGGGGCGGATAGGTCGATTAGGGAGTTGTTGATTATTTTTAGTAGGGGATGGGATTTGCGGATGTTAGGGGCCATTAGTGAGTCTGTGTGTTATTAGGATTATTACCAGGATGGAGAGGGCGAAGGATCCTAGGTAGGCCTTAATTAGCCCTGTGTGTATTGAGGTTGCGGCTTTGCTTGCGGCTACTTGTAGTTCAGCAAGGCCCTCTGGCCCTATTTTTTTGAGTCAGGAGAGGTCGATCAAGTGTAGGGCAATGTTTTGTCCCTTTTCTAGTAGGTTTTTGGAGAAGAATCGGTGTACTAGGGGGTTGAAGTACCCTAATGCAGAGGAGAAGTTTATGAGGGGGTTTGGTTTGGGGTGAGTGAGGGTGTGTGTTATGTTCGATAGTTCTAGGGCTAGGATGATTCCTAGGATTGTTATGAGGATGGCAGCGGTTTTGGTGATAAGGGGTATGGTTATTGGGGGGGTTTTGGTTGGTGTGATGAAAGAGGTAATGATTATTCCTGCTGTAATGCTGCCTAGGGCGAGTCGGGTTAGGGGGGCGGTGATTAGTGGGTTGTTTTCGTTTATTGATACTATTGGGGGGATTCGGGTTTGTCCAGCTTGGACTAGGATGGTTATGCGGATGCTGTAGGTTGCGGTGAATGCTGTGGCTATAAGGGTTAGGAGTAGGGCTCAAGTATTTAGGTATGATGTGTTTAAGCTTTCGATGATGAGGTCTTTTGAGTAGAATCCGGCTAGGAATGGGGTTCCTATCAGCGCCAGGTTTCCGATGGTTAGGCAGGAAGTAGTGACTGGGAGTATTTTCTGTAGGCCTCCTATCTTTCGGATATCTTGTTCTCCGTTTAGGTTGTGGATGATAGACCCTGAGCATAGGAATAGTATGGCTTTAAAGAAGGCATGGGTTGAGATGTGTAGGAAGGCTAGTTGTGGGAGGTTTAGTCCGATAGTGACTATTATTAGTCCTAGTTGGCTGGATGTTGAGAAAGCAATGATTTTTTTGATGTCATTTTGGGTTAGGGCGCATGTGGCAGCGAATAGGGTTGATAGAGCACCTAGGCATAGGCAGGCAGTTAGGGCTGTCTGGTTGGTGGCTAGCAGGGGGTGCATGCGGATGAGCAGGAAGATTCCGGCTACTACTATGGTACTGGAGTGCAGTAGGGCTGATACTGGGGTGAGGCCTTCTATTGCTGCGGGCAGTCATGGGTGGAGTCCAAATTGGGCGGATTTTCCTGCGGCTGCGAGGATTAATCCTATGAGGGGGAGGATTGGGGTTTGGTGGGGGTGTACGGCTTGTTGGATCTCTCAGGTGTTGAATGTTGAAGCTAGTCATGCTATGCTCAGGATCAGTCCGACGTCTCCGATTCGGTTGTAGATTACGGCTTGTAGGGCGGCGGTGTTGGCATCTGCTCGGCCTTGTCATCAGCCGATGAGAAGGAAGGACATGATTCGTACTCCTTCCCAGCCTACGAATAGGAGGAATATGTTGTTTGCGGTTGTTAGGAGGAGTATGGCGACTAGGAATGTCAGTAGGTAGGTGAAAAATTTTGTTACGTATGGCTCTGAGGCCATGTATCATATGGCGAATTGTAGGATTGATCATGTTACAAATAGGGCGATTGGAAGAAATGTTATTGAGTATTGGTCTATTTTTAGGCTCAGGGGGATTTTAAAGTTTATAATGAATTTTCACTCCCAGTGGCAGGTGACAGATTCTACTCCCGAGTAGATGAATGCGGTTGTAGGGGCTAGGCTAATTAGGAATGCGGTTTTAACAGCGCGGGTGGTGGCTTGTGGGGTGTTTTTAAAGTTTTTAAATAGAAATGGCAGGATGATTGGGGTTAGGAGGATTGTCAGCGTGAGTAGTGTGAGGGAGTTGATTAGTAGTGTGGGGTTCACTACTTTTACTTGGATTTGCACCAAGATGGGTGGTTCCTAAGACCAGTGGATTGCTGTTATCCTTTAAAAGTAAGGGGGCTGAGGTTTTAGGCTCAGATGTAAGAGTTAGCAGCTCTTGTTGGTTAAACCCTCCCCTCGGCAGGTAAGAAGGTTTGAACTTCTATTCTTAGAATCACAGTCTAATGTTTGGTTTAAACTATACTTGCATGAGGGGATTCCGGAGATCAGTTCGGGTTTGAGGATTAGGAGGAATATTGGGATAATGTGGAGTGTTATGAGCAGGTGTTCTCGCGTGGTTGAGTTTTGCATAGATGTGATGTGGGAGGGGATTGAGCCTCGTTGGGTCATTAGTAGTATGAATAAGGTGTAGGAGGCGGTTAGTAGGGTTGCGATTCCTGTTAGGATGATCGTGAAGGCAGATCAGTTGAATAAGGTGATTATAATGGTTAGCTCTGCTATGAGGTTTGTTGTTGGGGGTAAGGCTATGTTTGTTAGATTGGCCAGCAATCATCAGGTAGCTATGAGTGGTAGGAGAGGTTGTAGGCCTCGTGTGAGTAGTAGAATTCGGCTGTGCGTACGTTCATAGTTTGTGTTGGCTAGGCAGAATAGTATGGAGGAAGTTAGTCCATGGGAAATTATTAGGATCATTGCCCCTGAGAATGATCAGTGGGTTTGGATTATTCCTGCGGCGATAACTAGGCCTATGTGGCTAACGGATGAATAAGCGATTAGTGATTTTAGGTCTGTCTGTCGTAGGCAGATTGAGCTAGTCATTAGGGCGCCTCATAGGGCCAGGGTTAGGAAGGGGTAGTGCAGGAGGTTGGACAGTGGGCCCATAAATAGAGTGACTCGTATAATTCCGTATCCTCCTAGCTTTAGTAGTAGGGCGGCGAGGAGTATTGAGCCTGCGATGGGTGCTTCTACGTGGGCTTTTGGCAGTCAGAGGTGTAGGCCGTATAGTGGGGCTTTTACTATGAATGCTATGAGCAGTGCTAGACCTGATAGTATTCCTGTCCATGAGGTGGATAGGGTTGGGTGGGTTAGTTGTAGGGTTGGCAGGTGCAGGGTGCCAATTTTCACGTATAGGTGTATGATTGTGATTAGCAGGGGTAGAGAGCTTACTAGCGTGTAGAATAGCAGGTAGATGCCAGCGCTTAGGCGTTCTGGTTGGTTCCCCCATCGGGTGATTAAGATTAGGGTGGGAATGAGGGTTGCTTCAAATGAGATGTAAAATAGTGCTAGTTCTGTGGTGGAAAAGGCTAGTAGGATGAATGGCTGGACTGCGACTAAGGTTGAGATAAAGATTCGTTTGCGTTGTAGGGGTTCTTGTTGCAGGTGGTTTTGGCTTGCTATGATTATGAGTGGGAGTAGTCAGCAGGATAGTACTAGGAGGGGGGATGAGATTTGGTCAATTCCTGTTCAGTTGGATAAAAATTTGTAGGGGTAGTAGGTTGGGATTAATCACTGTAGGCTTAGGGCAGCGATTAGGAGGCTGTATAAGGTGGTGTTAGTCCATAGAAATTTTGGTGGAGACAGCAGGGCTGTTGGAAGAAGTATGATTGTGGGTAGGATGATTTTTAGCATTGCAGGAGGTTTAGGTTGTGTAGATGGTCGGAGCCATGTGTGCGGGTGGAGGCTACTAGGATGGCCAGGCCTGTGCCCGCCTCACACGCTGAGAAGGTTAGCATGAGAATTGGTACCATGGTGAATGAGGAGACTTGGTTTTCGATGGATCATATTGATAGGCCTACGAATATCGATAATATTATGCTTTCAAGGCATAGTAGGGCGGATACTAGGTGGGTTCGGTGGAAGGCTAGTCCTAGTCCGCTGAAAATGAAGGCTGAGTAGAAGCTTAAATGTAGGGGCGACATAAGAAAGTTACAGGGTTGGCTGTAATCTGCTGGGTCGAAACCAGCTATCTTTTTGGTTAGACTAACTTTCTGTTATTCTGCTCATTCTAGGCCCCCTTGAATTCACTCGTAGGCCAGTCCGAGTGTTAGGAGAAGGAGGATCGCTACAGTTCAGGTGAGGGTCATTAGGGGGGATTGGAGTTGGACGGCTCATGGCAGGGGGAGTAGGAGGGCGATTTCTAGGTCGAATAGGACGAACAGGATGGCTACTGAGGAAGAATCGGACTGAGAATGGTAATCGAGCAGATCCAAGTGGGTCGAATCCACATTCGTACGGTGAGAGTTTCTCTGAGTCGGGGTTTATTTGGGCGAGTCAGAAGTTTAATGCGGTTAGGGCGGCGCTTAGGATTGATGATAGGGCGAATATGAACATGAGTGCGTTCATTGCTCTCCTCTGGGTTTATACCAGATTCTAGAGATTGGAAGTCAATTGTAATTAATATACTAGAAGAGCAAGATCCTCATCAGTAGATGGTTATGTAGAGGAATAGTCAGATGACGTCTACGAAGTGTCAGTATCAGGCTGCTGCCTCGAATCCGAAGTGGTGGTCTGATGTAAAGTGGAACTTGATCAGTCGGAAGAGGCAGACGGTCAGGAAGGAGGATCCGATGATTACGTGGAGTCCGTGGAATCCAGTGGCAACGAAGAAGGTAGATCCGTAGACGCTATCGGCGATTGAGAATGGGGCTTCGTGGTATTCTATTGCTTGTAGGGCTGTGAAGTAGAATCCCAGGAGGATCGTTAGGGTTAGGGCGTGGATGGCGTGTTTTCGGTTTCCTTCTGTGATGCTGTGATGGGCTCACGTTACGGTAACGCCTGAGGCTAGTAGGATGGCTGTGTTTAGTAGGGGGACTTCTATCGGGTTGAGTGGTTTAATTCCTGTTGGGGGTCATTGGCCTCCTAGTTCTGGGGTTGGGGCCAGGCTCGAGTGGAAGAACGCTCAGAAGAACCCTAAGAAGAAGAATGCTTCGGATGTGATGAAAAGGATTATGCCGTATCGTAGGCCTTTTTGGACTGTGGGAGTGTGATGGCCTTGGAAGGTGCTTTCTCGTACAATGTCTCGTCATCATTGGAGTATTACTAGGAGTATTGAGATGAGGCCTAGGGTTAGTAGTATGGATGAGTTGTAGTGGAATCACATGATTAATCCTGAGGTTGTGAGTAGGGCGGCGGCTGCCCCGAAGATTGGTCAAGGGCTTGGGTCAACTATGTGGTATGAGTGTGCTTGGTGTGCCATTAGATGTTTTCTTGTAAGTATAGGCTTAGAAGGTGCACGAAGACGTAGGCCTGGATTATGGCTACTGCTACTTCTAGGATGGTTAGGAGTAGTAGGATGATTATTGTTAGGATGGATACTGCAGGAAGGGTGGGTATTAATGCAATGGAGGCTGTAGAGATGAGTTGGATGAGTAAGTGTCCTGCTGTAAGGTTGGCTGTAAGGCGGACTCCGAGGGCTAGGGGGCGGATTAGTAGGCTGGTTGTTTCGATCAGGATTAGTGCGGGGATTAGGGGTGTAGGGGTACCTTCGGGTAATAGGTGGGCTAAAGAGGCTGATGGTTGGTTTCGTAGGCCTGTTAGTAGTGTGGCGAGCCATAGTGGGAAGGCTAGGGCTATGTTCATAGATAGTTGGGTGGTTGGGGTGAATGTATATGGAAGGAGGCCTAGAAGGTTGATTGTAAGAAGTATGATTATTAGGGATGTAAATATTATGGCTCATTTGTGGCCATTTTTGTTGAGTGGGACTATTAGTTGTTTTGTGATTAGGTGAAGGAGTCATGTTTGGATAGTAGAAAGGCGGTTGTTGATTCATCGGTTGTTTGGGGACGGGAATAGTAGGGCTGGGAAGAGTAGGGATAGTAGGATTAAGGGGATGCCAAATAGATTGGGGCTGGAAAATTGGTCAAAGAAGCTTAGGTTCATGGTCAGGATCATGGTGTGGGTTTGGTAGTGAGGGAGGTCTTATTTGATGGGGGGTTGGTTGTGGTGAAGGCTAGTAGTTTTGGTTGGATGAGGAGTGCTAGGGTTAATCAGGTTATAATTATGATTGAAAATCATGGTGCGGGGTTAAGCTGTGGCATATCATTAAGGAGGGGGAAGTCCCTCTTTGGCTAGCTTAAAAGGCTAGTGCTGTTGCATAGCTTCTTAATGATTAGGATGATGATAGAAGGGACGATCAGGCCTCGAAATGTGGGAGTGGGGTTGATTCTACTACAATGGGTATGTAGCTGTGATTAGCCCCGCAAATTTCTGAGCATTGTCCGTAAAAAATCCCAGGCCGGGTGGTAATGAATGAAGTTTGGTTTAGTCGGCCTGGGATTGCGTCTGTTTTAACTCCGAGCGTTGGGACTGCTCAGGAGTGGAGTACGTCTCCTGCAGTAATGATCACGCGGATGGGGGATTCTATTGGGATAACTACGCGGTGGTCAACTTCTAGCAGTCGGAAGTGGCCGTTGGGTAAGTCTGGGGTGGGCACTATGTAGGAGTCGAATGATAGGTCTTTGAAGTCTGTGTATTCGTAGCTTCAGTATCATTGGTGGCCGATGGCTTTTAGGGTGAGGTCTGGTTCATCGATTTTGTCCATTATGTAGAGGATTTGTAGGGATGGGAGGGCGAGGAGTACCAGGACGATAGCAGGTAGGATTGTCCAGATCAGCTCTACTTCTTGGGCGTCTACAGCATTGGACGAGAGTTTTTCTGTTAGTATGTGGGCTAAAAGGTAGAGAACTAGGCTGCAGATAGCTAGGGCAACGATTAGGGCGTGGTCGTGGAATTCAACGAGTTCTTCTATGATGGGTGATGAGGCGTCTTGGAATCCTAGTTGGGAGTGGTTGGCCACATGAGATGTACAGGATTTTTACCTGTGATTTAGTCTTGACAAGGCTATGTAATTGGTTTACTAACGTCTCATAAGAAAGAAGCATGAGCGGTTAATGCAGTTGGCTTGAAACCAGCATGTGAGGGTTCGATTCCTTCCTTTCTTGTACTTGGACGAAGGCCGGTTCCTCGAAAGTATGGTATGGGGGAGGGCAGCCGTGGATTCATTCAACGTTTGTGGTAGTTAGTTCTGGTTGTAGGACTTTTCGTTTGGCCGAAAAGGCTTCTCAGATGATGAATATTAGTATGATTACGGCTACTATTGAGATTAGGGAGCCGATGGAGGAAATGGTGTTTCATAGTGTGTAGGCGTCGGGATAGTCCGAGTATCGTCGGGGTATTCCTGCTAGGCCTAGGAAGTGCTGGGGGAAGAACGTTAGGTTTACTCCTGTAAATATTACCCCGAAGTGGGCTTTTGCTCATGTTTGGTGTAGGGTAAACCCAGTGAGTAGTGGGAATCAGTGAGTAAATCCTGCTAGAGGCCATCCTAGTATAGGTAGAAGGTAAGTAAGGCCAATTTGGGGCTGTAAACTAGGATGATGGCGATTCAGCCTAAGTGGGAGATGGACGAGAAGGCTAGGATTTTGCGTGTTTGTGTTTGGTTCAGTCCTATTCAGCCTCCTAGTGCTGTTGAGGCTAGGGCCATGGCGGTGAGTAGAGCTGGGTCGAGGGATTTGGATGTTAGTAGGAGCAGGGTTAGTGGGGGGAATTTTATGAGGGTCGAGAGTAGCAGGGCTGTTATTAGTGGCGATCCTTGTAGTACTTCTGGGAATCAGAAGTGAAATGGCACTAGGCACAGTTTAATAGCGATTGCTGCTGTCAGTAGTAGACAGGAGGTTGGGTGGTTTATTTGTGTGATGTCTCATTGGCCGGTGACTCAGGCATTGGTTATGCTAGAGAATAGGACCAGGGCGGAAGCAGCTGCTTGGGTTAGGAAGTATTTCGTTGCGGCTTCTACTGCTCGTGGGTGGTGGGATTTGGCAATTAGGGGAATGATGGCTAGTGCGTTGATCTCCAGTCCTGTCCAGGCCAGAACTCAGTGGTTGCTGGAAATTGTGATTGTGGTGCCCAAGATGAGGCTGAAGGTTATGATTGGGGTCGCGTAAGGGTTCATTAGTAGAGGAGGGGGTTAAACCATCATTTTCGGGGTATGGGCCCGATAGCTTGATTAGCTGACTCTACTAGAAAATAATATAAGGGAAGTATGGAGAATTTTGATTTCTCTTGTGTGGGTTCAATTCCTACTTTTCTAAGGTCAACAGGAAATGAGAGGGCTGTTATACCTCTATGTTCACTTTATCATAGTGACCCTTTGTAGTTCAGGCACATTTCCTTATGTAAGGAGGTAGGCCTGCATAGCAGATAGGTATGCTGATGTGTCAGAGGCACAGAGCTAGTGTGAGGGGTAGGAAGTTTTTTCATAGTAGGTGCATTAGTTGGTCATATCGGAATCGTGGGTATGAAGCTCGGACCCATAAGAAACCAGAAGATAGTAGGAGGACTTTTGTGGCTAGGATGACGGGGAATAGTTCTGTGGGTGGCCCTAGGGCGCTTGGGTTTAGGAATATGATGGCTGTAAGTGTATTTATTAGCATAATGTTCGCATATTCAGCTAGGAAGAATAAGGCGAAGGGTCCTGCGGCGTATTCAACGTTAAACCCTGAGACTAGCTCAGATTCACCCTCTGTGAGGTCAAAAGGAGCTCGGTTTGTCTCTGCTAGGGTGGATACGTATCATATTATTGCTAGGGGTCATGAGGAGAAAATGAAGTATAGAGGCTCCTGTGCGACGGCAAAGGAGCTGAGTGTGTAGCTTCCGCTTAGTATGATTATTGATAGCAGGATTATGGCCAGTGTCACTTCGTATGAAATGGTCTGTGCTACTGCCCGTAGGGCTCCGATTAGTGCGTATTTTGAGTTCGAGGCTCAGCCTGATCATAGGACTGAGTAGACGGCTAGGCTTGACATGGCTATTAGGAAGAGAACTCCGAGGTTTAGATCTGCTAGGGGAAATGGGAGTGGTAGTGGTGCTCAAGTGGTGAGGGCTAGGACAAGGGCTAGTATTGGTATCAGAATGAATAGAAGTGGGGAAGAGGTAGAGGGTCGGATGGGCTCTTTGGTAAATAGTTTCAGTCCGTCCGCAAATGGTTGAAGTAGGCCAAAAGGCCCGACAACGTTAGGGCCTTTGCGGGATTGTATGTAGCTTAGGATTTTCCGTTCTACTAGGGTTAGGAAGGCTACGGCAATCAGGATTGGGATGATGTATAGGAGGGATATAATGAGGCAGCTTAGTGTTGTTATTTGAATCATGGGTGAAGCTAGGGAGAGGATTTGAACCTCTGGGGAAAGGGCTTAAGCCTTCTGCACTTGCCGGGCTCTGCCACTCTAGCTGGTCCTTTTCTAGGATTGAAAGTGGTGGGGGAAGGCCCTCTTCACGGTTTAGTTGGTTTCACTGCTTAGAGGGGGGGGGCGTGCTTGTGGTATTGGCCCCACTTTCCCGGTCCTTTCGTACTGGGGAGAGTGTGTCATAGATAGAAACCGACCTGGATTGCTCCGGTCTGAACTCAGATCACGTAGGACTGTTAATCGTTGAACAAACGAACCCTTAATAGCGGCTGCACCATTAGGATGTCCTGATCCAACATCGAGGTCGTAAACCCCCCTGTCGATATGGGCTCTTGAGGGGGATTGCGCTGTTATCCCTGGGGTAGCTTGGTCCATTAATCAATTATATTGGGTCTGGTCACTGTTAGCACTTTGAGGGGTAGCTCTAGGTAAAGAGGTATGGTCTTGTTTTTGGAGGATTTGTTCTCCTCCAAGGTCGCCCCAACCGAAAAATATCGACCAGGCTCTGCGATGGTAGTGGCCCCAGTGGGGTTGATTGAGGATTCGCGGTGGTCGTTGATTTTTAAGTTCCACAGGGTCTTCTCGTCTTATGTTCACATCCCCGCTTTTGCACGGGGAGATCAATTTCACTGATTATCTGTGAGAGACAGTTAAGACCTCGTTTAGCCATTCATACAAGTCTCGATTTATGGGACAATTGATTGCGCTACCTTTGCACGGTTAGGATACCGCGGCCGTTAAACCTAAGTCACCGGGCAGGCATCACCTTCAATACTTGTTTAATTTGCTGAAGGCTATGTTTTTGGTAAACAGTCGGGCCTTATTAATTTGCCGAGTTCCTTTCACAGATTTTAATCGCTCTTATAGGCGCTCCTGAGTCGGGTTAACAGGGTTAGTTAATACGTGGTCTTGTAGGGGTTTTTGTATCTGTCTAGGTCTGTTAATAATGTTTCTATGTAAGCTTGCGCCGTTAGAGGGGTGTGGCCCTGAGTTACTTATTTTAGCATTAATTCTCCTATATTCATAGGTTGACCTGTTTGTGATAAGGGAATCATCTTATTTTGGTATTTTTAGGTGGTGGAGCTTTGACGCACTCTTTTTTGATGGCTGCTTTAGGGCCCACGGTAGGATCAGTAGTAAGAATTATCCGCTAGTCGAGGTTGTGTCCTTTTTTAATGGAGCTGTCCCTCCATTAAATAGCTCTTAATCATCTCATTAGGGTTCAGGATGTCCGGTAGGGAGGATTAAGGGGGAACTTAGATTCGTTTCACAGGTAACCAGCTATCACCCAGCTCGGTTGGCTTTTCACCTCTACTGACAAGTCATCCCACTCTTTTGCAACAGAGACGGGTTCGCTCTCTTTAACTGCTTGAAAGTAGCTCGCTTGGGTTTCGGGGGGGCAAACTTTAGTTCACTTTGCTTGGTTGTTCTCGCTAAACCATGATGCAAAAGGTACAAGGGTTGATCTTTGCTGTCTGTCGCTTTGATTGTTTCACTGCTATTTCATCTTTCCCTTACGGTACTGGGGTCTCTATCGCGTCTAAGTGTCTTTTCTATCGCCTATACTAAGACTGTAAAATGCTTTAGTTTAATTAGTTTAGTAAATTCTTTAGTTTTGGTGTACTATTTGTGTGGTTGAGCTAGAGGGGGGGCGTCAAGACGATCCGGTCTAGTAGATATCTTTCAGGTGTAAGCTGAGTGTTTTGGTGTTATAGCTACGTCTTGATATTCTAAGTACACCTTCCGGTACACTTACCTTGTTACGACTTACCTCATCTTCAGCGTATTTATGGTATTAGTTATGTGGGATGTGGCTTTTGAGGAGGGTGACGGGCGGTATGTACGTGCCCCAGGGCCGGCTTAAAGTAGGCTCTATTGTCCCACTTTACTGCTAAATCCGCCTTCCAGAAGTGGTTTCACGCTTCTTTCCGTGTGCCCTATGAATAGGGAATGTAGCCCATTTCTTCCACTCCATAGGCTATACCTTGACCTGTCTTATTAGCGGGGTGCTATTGTGTCCACTGTTGTGCTCTCATTCGAGGTGGGCTGGCGACGGCGGTATGTAGGCTGTGTTGGCAAGGGGTGGTTGGGTTAATCGGGGATTATCGATTGTAGAACAGGCTCCTCTAGGTGGGTTTGGGGCACCGCCAAGTCCTTAGAGTTTTAAGCGTTTGTGCTCGTAGTTCTCTGGCGGATACTTCGGTAAAGTAAGTATCAAGATTTAGGGCCAGGCATAGTGGGGTATCTAATCCCAGTTTGGGCCCTGGCTTTCGTGGGTTTAAATCAGTCGTTAGTTCCTAAGATCATCTTAATGGTGTGTTTAGGTGCATCTTGGGCTTATGACAGCTCAGTTGCATTTTGATCTTAGTTAGCTAGGATAGGCATTTTACCACTCTTTACGCCGTGTCAATAGGACGGTTGATTTGGGTTTCTTGTATGACCACGGTGGCTGGCACAAGATTTACCAACCCTTGAAGTTAGGCTGTTGCTATAACTAAGTCAAGTTTGCACTCATTGCTTAATGTTAATTACTGCTGAATACCCGTGGGGGCGTGGCTTAGCGAGGCGTCTTGGGCTACTACTTGGGTGTGCCTGATACCCGCTCCTCAAGGCCTGTATGGGGGTAGGTGGTCGAGGGCGTTTACACTGGGGCGCGGATACTTGCATGTATATATTTAGCAAAAACCAACCGTAAGGTTAGGACTAAGTCTTTTGTCCGCAGGCATGTTTTATGCCATCTTGGCAACTTCAGTGCCATGCTTTGTGTTAAGCTATGTGGACGGGGGTGTGGTTAGCTGATAGTTGAGTGGTGAGTGAGAGTGAAGTATATGAAATTATTGCTTGTGTTTACTATTTTTAGTACTGGAGTTTCTCTAAGTCCTAGGACTAGGAGGAAATGGTGTTTCATAGTGTGTAGGCGTCGGGATAGTCCGAGTATCGTCGGGGTATTCCTGCTAGGCCTAGGAAGTGCTGGGGGAAGAACGTTAGGTTTACTCCTGTAAATATTACCCCGAAGTGGGCTTTTGCTCATGTTTGGTGTAGGGTAAACCCAGTGAGTAGTGGGAATCAGTGAGTAAATCCTGCTAGAATGGCAAAGACGGCGCCTATGGATAGGACGTAGTGGAAGTGGACACTATTTGTCTGATCCGTACTAATTACCGCCATCCTACTCCTTCTATCACTCCCCGTACTCGCCGCCGGTATTACAATATTACTAACTGATCGAAACCTAAACACCACATTCTTCGACCCCGCTGGAGGAGGAGACCCAATCCTGTACCAACACCTATTCTGATTCTTCGGACACCCAGAAGTCTATATTCTGATCCTACCGGGGTTCGGAATCATCTCACACGTAGTCACGTACTACTCAGGCAAAAAGGAGCCCTTCGGCTACATGGGAATAGTCTGAGCCATACTATCCATCGGCTTCCTAGGATTCATCGTCTGAGCTCACCACATGTTTACAGTAGGAATAGACGTTGATACCCGAGCCTACTTTACATCAGCCACTATAATCATTGCCATCCCTACCGGAATCAAAGTATTTAGCTGACTAGCCACCCTGCACGGAGGAACAATCAAATGAGACCCCCCCAATACTATGAGCTCTAGGATTTATCTTCCTATTTACCATCGGAGGATTAACAGGAATCGTTCTTGCAAACTCTTCCCTAGACATCGCCCTGCACGACACGTACTACGTAGTTGCCCACTTCCACTACGTCCTATCCATAGGCGCCGTCTTTGCCATTCTAGCAGGATTTACTCACTGATTCCCACTACTCACTGGGTTTACCCTACACCAAACATGAGCAAAAGCCCACTTCAGGGTAATATTTAAAGGAGTAAACCTAACGTTCTTCCCCCAGCACTTCCTAGGCCTAGCAGGAATACCCCGACGATACTCGGACTATCCCGACGCCTACACACTATGAAACACCATTTCCTCCTAGTCCTAGGACTTAGAGAAACTCCAGTACTAAAAATAGTAAACACAAGCAATAATTTCATATACTTCACTCTCACTCACCACTCAACTATCAGCTAACCACACCCCCGTCCACATAGCTTAACACAAAGCATGGCACTGAAGTTGCCAAGATGGCATAAAACATGCCTGCGGACAAAAGACTTAGTCCTAACCTTACGGTTGGTTTTTGCTAAATATATACATGCAAGTATCCGCGCCCCAGTGTAAACGCCCTCGACCACCTACCCCCATACAGGCCTTGAGGAGCGGGTATCAGGCACACCCAAGTAGTAGCCCAAGACGCCTCGCTAAGCCACGCCCCCACGGGTATTCAGCAGTAATTAACATTAAGCAATGAGTGCAAACTTGACTTAGTTATAGCAACAGCCTAACTTCAAGGGTTGGTAAATCTTGTGCCAGCCACCGCGGTCATACAAGAAACCCAAATCAACCGTCCTATTGACACGGCGTAAAGAGTGGTAAAATGCCTATCCTAGCTAACTAAGATCAAAATGCAACTGAGCTGTCATAAGCCCAAGATGCACCTAAACACACCATTAAGATGATCTTAGGAACTAACGACTGATTTAAACCCACGAAAGCCAGGGCCCAAACTGGGATTAGATACCCCACTATGCCTGGCCCTAAATCTTGATACTTACTTTACCGAAGTATCCGCCAGAGAACTACGAGCACAAACGCTTAAAACTCTAAGGACTTGGCGGTGCCCCAAACCCACCTAGAGGAGCCTGTTCTACAATCGATAATCCCCGATTAACCCAACCACCCCTTGCCAACACAGCCTACATACCGCCGTCGCCAGCCCACCTCGAATGAGAGCACAACAGTGGACACAATAGCACCCCGCTAATAAGACAGGTCAAGGTATAGCCTATGGAGTGGAAGAAATGGGCTACATTCCCTATTCATAGGGCACACGGAAAGAAGCGTGAAACCACTTCTGGAAGGCGGATTTAGCAGTAAAGTGGGACAATAGAGCCTACTTTAAGCCGGCCCTGGGGCACGTACATACCGCCCGTCACCCTCCTCAAAAGCCACATCCCACATAACTAATACCATAAATACGCTGAAGATGAGGTAAGTCGTAACAAGGTAAGTGTACCGGAAGGTGTACTTAGAATATCAAGACGTAGCTATAACACCAAAACACTCAGCTTACACCTGAAAGATATCTACTAGACCGGATCGTCTTGACGCCCCCCCTCTAGCTCAACCACACAAATAGTACACCAAAACTAAAGAATTTACTAAACTAATTAAACTAAAGCATTTTACAGTCTTAGTATAGGCGATAGAAAAGACACTTAGACGCGATAGAGACCCCAGTACCGTAAGGGAAAGATGAAATAGCAGTGAAACAATCAAAGCGACAGACAGCAAAGATCAACCCTTGTACCTTTTGCATCATGGTTTAGCGAGAACAACCAAGCAAAGTGAACTAAAGTTTGCCCCCCCGAAACCCAAGCGAGCTACTTTCAAGCAGTTAAAGAGAGCGAACCCGTCTCTGTTGCAAAAGAGTGGGATGACTTGTCAGTAGAGGTGAAAAGCCAACCGAGCTGGGTGATAGCTGGTTACCTGTGAAACGAATCTAAGTTCCCCCTTAATCCTCCCTACCGGACATCCTGAACCCTAATGAGATGATTAAGAGCTATTTAATGGAGGGACAGCTCCATTAAAAAAGGACACAACCTCGACTAGCGGATAATTCTTACTACTGATCCTACCGTGGGCCCTAAAGCAGCCATCAAAAAAGAGTGCGTCAAAGCTCCACCACCTAAAAATACCAAAATAAGATGATTCCCTTATCACAAACAGGTCAACCTATGAATATAGGAGAATTAATGCTAAAATAAGTAACTCAGGGCCACACCCCTCTAACGGCGCAAGCTTACATAGAAACATTATTAACAGACCTAGACAGATACAAAAACCCCTACAAGACCACGTATTAACTAACCCTGTTAACCCGACTCAGGAGCGCCTATAAGAGCGATTAAAATCTGTGAAAGGAACTCGGCAAATTAATAAGGCCCGACTGTTTACCAAAAACATAGCCTTCAGCAAATTAAACAAGTATTGAAGGTGATGCCTGCCCGGTGACTTAGGTTTAACGGCCGCGGTATCCTAACCGTGCAAAGGTAGCGCAATCAATTGTCCCATAAATCGAGACTTGTATGAATGGCTAAACGAGGTCTTAACTGTCTCTCACAGATAATCAGTGAAATTGATCTCCCCGTGCAAAAGCGGGGATGTGAACATAAGACGAGAAGACCCTGTGGAACTTAAAAATCAACGACCACCGCGAATCCTCAATCAACCCCACTGGGGCCACTACCATCGCAGAGCCTGGTCGATATTTTTCGGTTGGGGCGACCTTGGAGGAGAACAAATCCTCCAAAAACAAGACCATACCTCTTTACCTAGAGCTACCCCTCAAAGTGCTAACAGTGACCAGACCCAATATAATTGATTAATGGACCAAGCTACCCCAGGGATAACAGCGCAATCCCCCTCAAGAGCCCATATCGACAGGGGGGTTTACGACCTCGATGTTGGATCAGGACATCCTAATGGTGCAGCCGCTATTAAGGGTTCGTTTGTTCAACGATTAACAGTCCTACGTGATCTGAGTTCAGACCGGAGCAATCCAGGTCGGTTTCTATCTATGACACACTCTCCCCAGTACGAAAGGACCGGGAAAGTGGGGCCAATACCACAAGCACGCCCCCCCCCTCTAAGCAGTGAAACCAACTAAACCGTGAAGAGGGCCTTCCCCCACCACTTTCAATCCTAGAAAAGGACCAGCTAGAGTGGCAGAGCCCGGCAAGTGCAGAAGGCTTAAGCCCTTTCCCCAGAGGTTCAAATCCTCTCCCTAGCTTCACCCATGATTCAAATAACAACACTAAGCTGCCTCATTATATCCCTCCTATACATCATCCCAATCCTGATTGCCGTAGCCTTCCTAACCCTAGTAGAACGGAAAATCCTAAGCTACATACAATCCCGCAAAGGCCCTAACGTTGTCGGGCCTTTTGGCCTACTTCAACCATTTGCGGACGGACTGAAACTATTTACCAAAGAGCCCATCCGACCCTCTACCTCTTCCCCACTTCTATTCATTCTGATACCAATACTAGCCCTTGTCCTAGCCCTCACCACTTGAGCACCACTACCACTCCCATTTCCCCTAGCAGATCTAAACCTCGGAGTTCTCTTCCTAATAGCCATGTCAAGCCTAGCCGTCTACTCAGTCCTATGATCAGGCTGAGCCTCGAACTCAAAATACGCACTAATCGGAGCCCTACGGGCAGTAGCACAGACCATTTCATACGAAGTGACACTGGCCATAATCCTGCTATCAATAATCATACTAAGCGGAAGCTACACACTCAGCTCCTTTGCCGTCGCACAGGAGCCTCTATACTTCATTTTCTCCTCATGACCCCTAGCAATAATATGATACGTATCCACCCTAGCAGAGACAAACCGAGCTCCTTTTGACCTCACAGAGGGTGAATCTGAGCTAGTCTCAGGGTTTAACGTTGAATACGCCGCAGGACCCTTCGCCTTATTCTTCCTAGCTGAATATGCGAACATTATGCTAATAAATACACTTACAGCCATCATATTCCTAAACCCAAGCGCCCTAGGGCCACCCACAGAACTATTCCCCGTCATCCTAGCCACAAAAGTCCTCCTACTATCTTCTGGTTTCTTATGGGTCCGAGCTTCATACCCACGATTCCGATATGACCAACTAATGCACCTACTATGAAAAAACTTCCTACCCCTCACACTAGCTCTGTGCCTCTGACACATCAGCATACCTATCTGCTATGCAGGCCTACCTCCTTACATAAGGAAATGTGCCTGAACTACAAAGGGTCACTATGATAAAGTGAACATAGAGGTATAACAGCCCTCTCATTTCCTGTTGACCTTAGAAAAGTAGGAATTGAACCCACACAAGAGAAATCAAAATTCTCCATACTTCCCTTATATTATTTTCTAGTAGAGTCAGCTAATCAAGCTATCGGGCCCATACCCCGAAAATGATGGTTTAACCCCCTCCTCTACTAATGAACCCTTACGCGACCCCAATCATAACCTTCAGCCTCATCTTGGGCACCACAATCACAATTTCCAGCAACCACTGAGTTCTGGCCTGGACAGGACTGGAGATCAACGCACTAGCCATCATTCCCCTAATTGCCAAATCCCACCACCCACGAGCAGTAGAAGCCGCAACGAAATACTTCCTAACCCAAGCAGCTGCTTCCGCCCTGGTCCTATTCTCTAGCATAACCAATGCCTGAGTCACCGGCCAATGAGACATCACACAAATAAACCACCCAACCTCCTGTCTACTACTGACAGCAGCAATCGCTATTAAACTGGGCCTAGTGCCATTTCACTTCTGATTCCCAGAAGTACTACAAGGATCGCCACTAATAACAGCCCTGCTACTCTCGACCCTCATAAAATTCCCCCCACTAACCCTGCTCCTACTAACATCCAAATCCCTCGACCCAGCTCTACTCACCGCCATGGCCCTAGCCTCAACAGCACTAGGAGGCTGAATAGGACTGAACCAAACACAAACACGCAAAATCCTAGCCTTCTCGTCCATCTCCCACTTAGGCTGAATCGCCATCATCCTAGTTTACAGCCCCAAATTGGCCTTACTTACCTTCTACCTATACACAATCATAACATCAGCCGTATTCCTAGCCCTTAACAAAATCAAAGCCCTTAACCTATCCATGATCACAACCTCATGAACAAAAACCCCAGTGCTAAACGCCACCCTAATACTAGTACTTTTATCCCTAGCAGGCCTCCCCCCATTAACAGGCTTTATACCAAAGTGACTTATCATCCAAGAACTAACTAAACAGGAAATAACACCAGCAGCCATGGCAATTGCCATGCTATCACTGCTCAGCCTCTTCTTCTACCTACGCCTCGCATACCACTCAACAATTACCCTTCCCCCCAACTCCTCTAACCACATAAAACAATGATACACTAGCAAAGCCCCAAGCACACCTACTGCGGTCCTTGCCTCACTATCAATCCTCTTACTTCCCCTGTCCCCAATAATACATGCCATTGTCTAGAAACTTAGGATAACACCCCAAACCGAAGGCCTTCAAAGCCTTAAATAAGAGTTAAACCCTCTTAGTTTCTGCACATTAAGACTTACAGAATATTAACCTGTATCTTCTGAATGCAAGTCAGACGCTTTAATTAAGCTAAAGCCTCCCTAGACAGATGGGCTTCGATCCCACAAAACTCTAGTTAACAGCTAAATGCCTAAACCAATTGGCTTCTGCCTACAAAGACCCTGACGCACCCTAGTGCGCATCGATGAGCTTGCAACTCAACATGAATTTCACTACAGAGCCGATAAGAAGAGGAATTAAACCTCTGTAAAAAGGACTACAGCCTAACGCTTCAACACTCAGCCATCTTACCCGTCACCTTCATCAACCGATGACTATTTTCCACTAACCATAAGGATATTGGCACCCTGTACCTCATCTTCGGGGCGTGAGCAGGAATAGTCGGCACCGCACTCAGCCTATTAATCCGCGCAGAACTAGGACAACCAGGAACTCTCCTAGGCGACGACCAAATTTACAATGTAATCGTTACCGCTCACGCCTTTGTAATAATCTTCTTTATAGTCATACCCATCATGATCGGAGGATTCGGCAACTGATTAGTCCCCCTCATAATCGGTGCCCCCGACATAGCATTCCCGCGAATAAACAACATAAGCTTTTGACTCCTCCCCCCATCATTCCTCCTCCTACTAGCCTCATCCACTGTAGAAGCTGGCGCCGGCACAGGCTGAACTGTCTACCCTCCCCTAGCAGGTGACCTTGCCCACGCCGGAGCTTCAGTAGACCTGGCTATCTTCTCACTCCACTTAGCCGGTATCTCCTCCATCCTTGGGGCCATCAACTTTATCACCACAGCCATCAACATAAAACCCCCCGCACTCTCACAATACCAAACCCCACTATTTGTCTGATCCGTACTAATTACCGCCATCCTACTCCTTCTATCACTCCCCGTACTCGCCGCCGGTATTACAATATTACTAACTGATCGAAACCTAAACACCACATTCTTCGACCCCGCTGGAGGAGGAGACCCAATCCTGTACCAACACCTATTCTGATTCTTCGGACACCCAGAAGTCTATATTCTGATCCTACCGGGGTTTGGAATCATCTCACACGTAGTCACGTACTACTCAGGCAAAAAGGAGCCCTTCGGCTACATGGGAATAGTCTGAGCCATACTATCCATCGGCTTCCTAGGATTCATCGTCTGAGCTCACCACATGTTTACAGTAGGAATAGACGTTGATACCCGAGCCTACTTTACATCAGCCACTATAATCATTGCCATCCCTACCGGAATCAAAGTATTTAGCTGACTAGCCACCCTGCACGGAGGAACAATCAAATGAGACCCCCCCAATACTATGAGCTCTAGGATTTATCTTCCTATTTACCATCGGAGGATTAACAGGAATCGTTCTTGCAAACTCTTCCCTAGACATCGCCCTGCACGACACGTACTACGTAGTTGCCCACTTCCACTACGTCCTATCCATAGGCGCCGTCTTTGCCATTCTAGCAGGATTTACTCACTGATTCCCACTACTCACTGGGTTTACCCTACACCAAACATGAGCAAAAGCCCACTTCGGGGTAATATTTACAGGAGTAAACCTAACGTTCTTCCCCCAGCACTTCCTAGGCCTAGCAGGAATACCCCGACGATACTCGGACTATCCCGACGCCTACACACTATGAAACACCATTTCCTCCATCGGCTCCCTAATCTCAATAGTAGCCGTAATCATACTAATATTCATCATCTGAGAAGCCTTTTCGGCCAAACGAAAAGTCCTACAACCAGAACTAACTACCACAAACGTTGAATGAATCCACGGCTGCCCTCCCCCATACCATACTTTCGAGGAACCGGCCTTCGTCCAAGTACAAGAAAGGAAGGAATCGAACCCTCACATGCTGGTTTCAAGCCAACTGCATTAACCGCTCATGCTTCTTTCTTATGAGACGTTAGTAAACCAATTACATAGCCTTGTCAAGACTAAATCACAGGTAAAAATCCTGTACATCTCATGTGGCCAACCACTCCCAACTAGGATTCCAAGACGCCTCATCACCCATCATAGAAGAACTCGTTGAATTCCACGACCACGCCCTAATCGTTGCCCTAGCTATCTGCAGCCTAGTTCTCTACCTTTTAGCCCACATACTAACAGAAAAACTCTCGTCCAATGCTGTAGACGCCCAAGAAGTAGAGCTGATCTGGACAATCCTACCTGCTATCGTCCTGGTACTCCTCGCCCTCCCATCCCTACAAATCCTCTACATAATGGACAAAATCGATGAACCAGACCTCACCCTAAAAGCCATCGGCCACCAATGATACTGAAGCTACGAATACACAGACTTCAAAGACCTATCATTCGACTCCTACATAGTGCCCACCCCAGACTTACCCAACGGCCACTTCCGACTGCTAGAAGTTGACCACCGCGTAGTTATCCCAATAGAATCCCCCATCCGCGTGATCATTACTGCAGGAGACGTACTCCACTCCTGAGCAGTCCCAACGCTCGGAGTTAAAACAGACGCAATCCCAGGCCGACTAAACCAAACTTCATTCATTACCACCCGGCCTGGGATTTTTTACGGACAATGCTCAGAAATTTGCGGGGCTAATCACAGCTACATACCCATTGTAGTAGAATCAACCCCACTCCCACATTTCGAGGCCTGATCGTCCCTTCTATCATCATCCTAATCATTAAGAAGCTATGCAAGAGCACTAGCCTTTTAAGCTAGCCAAAGAGGGACTTCCCCCTCCTTAATGATATGCCACAGCTTAACCCCGCACCATGATTTTCAATCATAATTATAACCTGATTAACCCTAGCACTCCTCATCCAACCAAAACTACTAGCCTTCACCACAACCAACCCCCCATCAAATAAGACCTCCCTCACTACCAAACCCACACCATGATCCTGACCATGAACCTAAGCTTCTTTGACCAATTTTCCAGCCCCAATCTATTTGGCATCCCCTTAATCCTACTATCCCTACTCTTCCCAGCCCTACTATTCCCGTCCCCAAACAACCGATGAATCAACAACCGCCTTTCTACTATCCAAACATGACTCCTTCACCTAATCACAAAACAACTAATAGTCCCACTCAACAAAAATGGCCACAAATGAGCCATAATATTTACATCCCTAATAATCATACTTCTTACAATCAACCTTCTAGGCCTCCTTCCATATACATTCACCCCAACCACCCAACTATCTATGAACATAGCCCTAGCCTTCCCACTATGGCTCGCCACACTACTAACAGGCCTACGAAACCAACCATCAGCCTCTTTAGCCCACCTATTACCCGAAGGTACCCCTACACCCCTAATCCCCGCACTAATCCTGATCGAAACAACCAGCCTACTAATCCGCCCCCTAGCCCTCGGAGTCCGCCTTACAGCCAACCTTACAGCAGGACACTTACTCATCCAACTCATCTCTACAGCCTCCATTGCATTAATACCCACCCTTCCTGCAGTATCCATCCTAACAATAATCATCCTACTACTCCTAACCATCCTAGAAGTAGCAGTAGCCATAATCCAGGCCTACGTCTTCGTGCTCCTTCTAAGCCTATACTTACAAGAAAACATCTAATGGCACACCAAGCACACTCATACCACATAGCTGACCCAAGCCCTTGACCAATCTTCGGGGCAGCCGCCGCCCTACTCACAACCTCAGGATTAATCATGTGATTCCACTACAACTCATCCATACTACTAACCCTAGGCCTCATCTCAATACTCCTAGTAATACTCCAATGATGACGAGACATTGTACGAGAAAGCACCTTCCAAGGCCATCACACTCCCACAGTCCAAAAAGGCCTACGATACGGCATAATCCTTTTCATCACATCCGAAGCATTCTTCTTCTTAGGGTTCTTCTGAGCGTTCTTCCACTCGAGCCTGGCCCCAACCCCAGAACTAGGAGGCCAATGACCCCCAACAGGAATTAAACCACTCAACCCGATAGAAGTCCCCCTACTAAACACAGCCATCCTACTAGCCTCAGGCGTTACCGTAACGTGAGCCCATCACAGCATCACAGAAGGAAACCGAAAACACGCCATCCACGCCCTAACCCTAACGATCCTCCTGGGATTCTACTTCACAGCCCTACAAGCAATAGAATACCACGAAGCCCCATTCTCAATCGCCGATAGCGTCTACGGATCTACCTTCTTCGTTGCCACTGGATTCCACGGACTCCACGTAATCATCGGATCCTCCTTCCTGACCGTCTGCCTCTTCCGACTGATCAAGTTCCACTTTACATCAGACCACCACTTCGGATTCGAGGCAGCAGCCTGATACTGACACTTCGTAGACGTCATCTGACTATTCCTCTACATAACCATCTACTGATGAGGATCTTGCTCTTCTAGTATATTAATTACAATTGACTTCCAATCTCTAGAATCTGGTATAAACCCAGAGGAGAGCAATGAACGCACTCATGTTCATATTCGCCCTATCATCAATCCTAAGCGCCGCCCTAACCGCATTAAACTTCTGACTCGCCCAAATAAACCCCGACTCAGAGAAACTCTCACCGTACGAATGTGGATTCGACCCACTTGGATCTGCTCGATTACCATTCTCAGTCCGATTCTTCCTCAGTAGCCATCCTGTTCATCCTATTCGACCTAGAAATCGCCCTCCTACTCCCCCTGCCATGAGCCGTCCAACTCCAATCCCCCCTAATGACCCTCACCTGAACTGTAGCGATCCTCCTTCTCCTAACACTCGGACTGGCCTACGAGTGAATTCAAGGGGGCCTAGAATGAGCAGAATAACAGAAAGTTAGTCTAACCAAAAAGATAGCTGGTTTCGACCCAGCAGATTACAGCCAACCCTGTAACTTTCTTATGTCGCCCCTACATTTAAGCTTCTACTCAGCCTTCATTTTCAGCGGACTAGGACTAGCCTTCCACCGAACCCACCTAGTATCCGCCCTACTATGCCTTGAAAGCATAATATTATCGATATTCGTAGGCCTATCAATATGATCCATCGAAAACCAAGTCTCCTCATTCACCATGGTACCAATTCTCATGCTAACCTTCTCAGCGTGTGAGGCGGGCACAGGCCTGGCCATCCTAGTAGCCTCCACCCGCACACATGGCTCCGACCATCTACACAACCTAAACCTCCTGCAATGCTAAAAATCATCCTACCCACAATCATACTTCTTCCAACAGCCCTGCTGTCTCCACCAAAATTTCTATGGACTAACACCACCTTATACAGCCTCCTAATCGCTGCCCTAAGCCTACAGTGATTAATCCCAACCTACTACCCCTACAAATTTTTATCCAACTGAACAGGAATTGACCAAATCTCATCCCCCCTCCTAGTACTATCCTGCTGACTACTCCCACTCATAATCATAGCAAGCCAAAACCACCTGCAACAAGAACCCCTACAACGCAAACGAATCTTTATCTCAACCTTAGTCGCAGTCCAGCCATTCATCCTACTAGCCTTTTCCACCACAGAACTAGCACTATTTTACATCTCATTTGAAGCAACCCTCATTCCCACCCTAATCTTAATCACCCGATGGGGGAACCAACCAGAACGCCTAAGCGCTGGCATCTACCTGCTATTCTACACGCTAGTAAGCTCTCTACCCCTGCTAATCACAATCATACACCTATACGTGAAAATTGGCACCCTGCACCTGCCAACCCTACAACTAACCCACCCAACCCTATCCACCTCATGGACAGGAATACTATCAGGTCTAGCACTGCTCATAGCATTCATAGTAAAAGCCCCACTATACGGCCTACACCTCTGACTGCCAAAAGCCCACGTAGAAGCACCCATCGCAGGCTCAATACTCCTCGCCGCCCTACTACTAAAGCTAGGAGGATACGGAATTATACGAGTCACTCTATTTATGGGCCCACTGTCCAACCTCCTGCACTACCCCTTCCTAACCCTGGCCCTATGAGGCGCCCTAATGACTAGCTCAATCTGCCTACGACAGACAGACCTAAAATCACTAATCGCTTATTCATCCGTTAGCCACATAGGCCTAGTTATCGCCGCAGGAATAATCCAAACCCACTGATCATTCTCAGGGGCAATGATCCTAATAATTTCCCATGGACTAACTTCCTCCATACTATTCTGCCTAGCCAACACAAACTATGAACGTACGCACAGCCGAATTCTACTACTCACACGAGGCCTACAACCTCTCCTACCACTCATAGCTACCTGATGATTGCTGGCCAATCTAACAAACATAGCCTTACCCCCAACAACAAACCTCATAGCAGAGCTAACCATTATAATCACCTTATTCAACTGATCTGCCTTCACGATCATCCTAACAGGAATCGCAACCCTACTAACCGCCTCCTACACCTTATTCATACTACTAATGACCCAACGAGGCTCAATCCCCTCCCACATCACATCTATGCAAAACTCAACCACGCGAGAACACCTGCTCATAACACTCCACATTATCCCAATATTCCTCCTAATCCTCAAACCCGAACTGATCTCCGGAATCCCCTCATGCAAGTATAGTTTAAACCAAACATTAGACTGTGATTCTAAGAATAGAAGTTCAAACCTTCTTACCTGCCGAGGGGAGGGTTTAACCAACAAGAGCTGCTAACTCTTACATCTGAGCCTAAAACCTCAGCCCCCTTACTTTTAAAGGATAACAGCAATCCACTGGTCTTAGGAACCACCCATCTTGGTGCAAATCCAAGTAAAAGGAGTGAACCCCACACTACTAATCAACTCCCTCACACTACTCACGCTGACAATCCTCCTAACCCCAATCATCCTGCCATTTCTATTTAAAAACTTTAAAAACACCCCACAAGCCACCACCCGCGCTGTTAAAACCGCATTCCTAATTAGCCTAGCCCCTACAACCGCATTCATCTACTCGGGAATAGAATCTGTCACCTGCCACTGGGAGTGAAAATTCATTATAAACTTTAAAATCCCCCTGAGCCTAAAAATAGACCAATACTCAATAACATTTCTTCCAATCGCCCTATTTGTAACATGATCAATCCTACAATTCGCCATATGATACATGGCCTCAGAGCCATACGTAACAAAATTTTTCACCTACCTACTGACATTCCTAGTCGCCATACTCCTCCTAACAACCGCAAACAACATATTCCTCCTATTCGTAGGCTGGGAAGGAGTACGAATCATGTCCTTCCTTCTCATCGGCTGATGACAAGGCCGAGCAGATGCCAACACCGCCGCCCTACAAGCCGTAATCTACAACCGAATCGGAGACGTCGGACTGACCCTGAGCATAGCATGACTAGCTTCAACATTCAACACCTGAGAGATCCAACAAGCCGTACACCCCCACCAAACCCCAATCCTCCCCCTCATAGGATTAATCCTCGCAGCCGCAGGAAAATCCGCCCAATTTGGACTCCACCCATGACTGCCCGCAGCAATAGAAGGCCCCACCCCAGTATCAGCCCTACTGCACTCCAGTACCATAGTAGTAGCCGGAATCTTCCTGCTCATCCGCATGCACCCCCTGCTAGCCACCAACCAGATAGCCCTAACTGCCTGCCTATGCCTAGGTGCTCTATCAACCCTATTCGCTGCCACATGCGCCCTAACCCAAAATGACATCAAAAAAATCATTGCTTTCTCAACATCCAGCCAACTAGGACTAATAATAGTCACTATCGGACTAAACCTCCCACAACTAGCCTTCCTACACATCTCAACCCATGCCTTCTTTAAAGCCATACTATTCCTATGCTCAGGGTCTATCATCCACAACCTAAACGGAGAACAAGATATCCGAAAGATAGGAGGCCTACAGAAAATACTCCCAGTCACTACTTCCTGCCTAACCATCGGAAACCTGGCGCTGATAGGAACCCCATTCCTAGCCGGATTCTACTCAAAAGACCTCATCATCGAAAGCTTAAACACATCATACCTAAATACTTGAGCCCTACTCCTAACCCTTATAGCCACAGCATTCACCGCAACCTACAGCATCCGCATAACCATCCTAGTCCAAGCTGGACAAACCCGAATCCCCCCAATAGTATCAATAAACGAAAACAACCCACTAATCACCGCCCCCCTAACCCGACTCGCCCTAGGCAGCATTACAGCAGGAATAATCATTACCTCTTTCATCACACCAACCAAAACCCCCCCAATAACCATACCCCTTATCACCAAAACCGCTGCCATCCTCATAACAATCCTAGGAATCATCCTAGCCCTAGAACTATCGAACATAACACACACCCTCACTCACCCCAAACCAAACCCCCTCATAAACTTCTCCTCTGCATTAGGGTACTTCAACCCCCTAGTACACCGATTCTTCTCCAAAAACCTACTAGAAAAGGGACAAAACATTGCCCTACACTTGATCGACCTCTCCTGACTCAAAAAAATAGGGCCAGAGGGCCTTGCTGAACTACAAGTAGCCGCAAGCAAAGCCGCAACCTCAATACACACAGGGCTAATTAAGGCCTACCTAGGATCCTTCGCCCTCTCCATCCTGGTAATAATCCTAATAACACACAGACTCACTAATGGCCCCTAACATCCGCAAATCCCATCCCCTACTAAAAATAATCAACAACTCCCTAATCGACCTACCCGCCCCCTCCAACATCTCTGCCTGATGAAACTTCGGCTCCCTTCTAGCCATCTGCTTAGCCACACAAATCCTAACAGGCCTGCTACTAGCCATACACTACACCGCAGACACTTCACTCGCCTTCTCCTCAGTAGCTCACACATGCCGAGACGTCCAGTACGGATGGCTCATCCGCAACCTCCACGCCAACGGTGCTTCGCTCTTCTTTATCTGCATCTACTTACACATCGGACGAGGCCTCTACTACGGCTCCTACCTATACAAAGAAACCTGAAACACAGGAGTAATCCTCCTACTCACCCTAATAGCAACTGCCTTCGTAGGGTATGTCCTACCATGAGGACAAATGTCATTCTGAGGGGCCACCGTAATCACCAACCTATTCTCAGCCATCCCATACATTGGGCAAACTCTAGTAGAATGAGCCTGAGGAGGATTCTCAGTAGACAATCCAACCTTAACCCGATTCTTCGCCATCCACTTCCTACTGCCCTTCCTAATTGCAGGAATCACCCTAGTCCACCTAACCTTCCTACACGAATCAGGCTCAAATAACCCACTAGGAATCGTATCAGACTGCGACAAAATCCCATTCCACCCATACTTCTCCATTAAAGACAGCTTAGGGCTTACCCTAATAATCACCCCTCTAATAGCACTAGCCCTATTTTCACCGAACCTCCTGGTTCTTGGAATCCTAGTTGGGAGTGGTTGGCCACATGAGATGTACAGGATTTTTACCTGTGATTTAGTCTTGACAAGGCTATGTAATTGGTTTACTAACGTCTCATAAGAAAGAAGCATGAGCGGTTAATGCAGTTGGCTTGAAACCCATCCCCAGTGGTGCAAGTGCACTCTCTGAACTCACTGAAGTGCATTCCCAGTGGTGCCAGTGCACTCTCTGCACTCACTGCACTGCATCCCCAGTGGTGCCAGTGCAATCTCTGGACTCACTGCAGAGCATCCCCAGCGGTGCCAGTGCACTCTGTGGACTCACTGTAGTGCATCCCCAGTGGTGCCAGTGCACTCTCTGGACTCACTGCACTGCATCCCCAGTGGTGTCAGTGCAATCTCTGGACTCACTGCAGTGCATCCCCAGTGGTGCCAGTGCACTCTCTGGACTCACTGCACTGCATCCCCAGTGGTGCCAGTGCACTCTCTGGACTCACTGCAGTGCATCCCCAGTGGTGCCAGTGCACTCTCTGGACTCACTGCAGTGCATCCCCAGTGGTGCCAGTGCACTCTCTGGACTCACTGCACTGCATCCCCAGTGGTGCCAGTGCACTCTCTGGACAAACTGAAGTGCATCACCAGTGGTGCCAGTGCACTCTCTGCACTCACTGCACTGCATGTCCAGTGGTGCCAGTGCACTCTCTGGAGTCACAGCACTGCATCCCCAGTGGTGCCAGTGCAATCTCTGGACTCACTGCACTGCATCCCCAGTGGTGCCAGTGCACTCTCTGGACTCACTGAAGTGCATCCCCATTGGTGCCATTGCACTCTCTGCACTCACTGCACTGCATCCCCAGTGGTGCCAGTGCACTCACTGGACTGACTACACTGCATCCCCAGTGGTGCCAGTGCGTTCTCCGGAGTCACAGCACTGCATCCCCAGTGGTGCCAGTGCACTCACTGGACACACTGTACTGCATCACAGGTGGTGCCAGTGCACTCTCTGCTCTCACTGCACAGCATCCCCAGTGGTGCCAGTGCATTCACTGGACTCACTGGACTGCATCACCAGTGGTGCCAGTGCACTCTCTGGACTCACTGCAGTGCATCCCCAGTGGTGCCAGTGCACTCTCTGGACTCACTGCAGTGCATCCGCAGTTGTGCCAGTGCAGTCTCTGGACTCACTGCACTGCATCCCCAGTGGTGCCAGAGCACTCTCTGGACTCACTGCACTGCATCCCCAGTGGTGCCAGTGCACTCTCTGGACTCACTGCACCACATCCCCAGTGGTGTCAGTGCACTCTCTGGACTCAGTGCACTGCATCCCCAGTGGTGCCAGTGCACTCTCTGGACTCACTATACTGCATCACCAGTGGTGCCAGTGCACTCTCTGGACTCACTGCACTGCATCCCCAGTGGTGCCAGTGCACTCTCTGGACTCACTGCAGTGCATCCCCAGTGGTGCCAGTGCACTCTCTGGACTCACTGCAGTGCATCCCCAGTGGTGCCAGTGCACTCTCTGGACTCACTGCAGTGCATCCTCAGTGGCGCCAGTGCACTCTCTGGACTCACTGCACTGCATCCCCAGTGGTGCCAGTGCACTCTCTGCACTCACTGCACTGCATTCCCAGTGGTGCCAGTGAAGTCTCTGGACTCACTGCACTGCATCCCCAGTGGTGCCAGTGCACTCTCTGGACTCACAGCACTGCATCCCCACTGCTGCCAGAGCACTCTCTGTACTCACTGCACTGCATCCCCAGTGGTGCCAGTGCACTCTCTGGACTCACTGCACTGCATCCCCAGTGGTGCCAGTGCACTCTCTGGACTCACTGCACTGCATCCCCACTGCTGCCAGTGCACTCTCTGTACTCACTGCACTGCATCCCCAGTGGTGCCAGTGCACTCTCTCGAGTCACTGCACTACATCCCCAGTAGTGCCAGTGCACTTCACTGGACTCACTGTACTGCATCATCAGTGGTGCCAGTGCACTCTCTGGACTCACTGCACTGCATCCCCAGTGGTGCCAGTGTACTCTCTGGACTCACTGCACTGCAGGCCCAGTGGTACCAGTGCACTCACTGGACTCACTGCAGTGCATCCCCAGTGGTGCCAGTGCACTCTCTGGACTCACTGCACTGCATCCCCAGTGGTTCCAGTGCATTCACTGGACTCACTGTACTGCATCTCCAGTGGTGCCAGTGCACTCTCTGGACTCACTGCAGTGCATCCCCAGTGGTGCCAGTGAGCTCTCTGGACTCACTGCACTGCATCCCCAGTGGTGCCAGTGTACTCACAGGATTCACTGCACTGCATCCCCAGTGGTGCCAGTGCACTCTCTGGACTCACTGAAGTGCATTCTCAGTGGTGCCAGTGCACTCTCTGGGCTCACTGAAGTGCATCCCCAGTGGTGCCAGTACACTCACTGGACTCACTGCACTGCATCCCCAGTGGTGCCAGTGCACTCTCTGGACTCACTGTAGTGCATCCCCAGTGGTGCCAGTGCACTCTCTGGACTCACTGCACTGCATCCCCAGTGGTGCCAGTGCACTCTCTGGACTCACTGCACTGCATCCCCAGTGGTGCCAGTGAAGTCTTTGGACTCACTGCACTGCATCCCCAGTGGTGCCAGTGCACTCTGTGGAGTCACTGAAGTGCATCCCCAGTGGTGCCAGTGCACTCTCTGGACTCACTGCACTGCATGTCCAGTGGTGCCAGTGCACTCTCTGGACTCACTGTACTGCATCCCCACTGGTGCCAGTGCACTATGTGGACTCACTGTACTGCATCCCCAGTGGTGACAGTGCACTCTCTGGACTAACTGCAGTGCATCCCCAGTGGTGCCAGTGCACTCTCTGGACTCACTGCAGTGCATCCCCAGTGGTGCCAGTGCACTCTCTGGTCTCACTGCAGTGCATCCCCAGTGGTGCCAGTGCAGTCTCTGGACTCACTGCACTGCATCCCCGGTGGTGCCAGTGCACTGTCTAGACTCACTGCAGTGCATCCCCAGTGGTGTCAGTGCACTCTCTGGACTCACTGTACTGCACCCCCAGTGGTGCCAGTGCACTCACTGGACTGACTGCACTGCATCCCCAGTGGTGCCAGTGCGCTCTCTGGAGTCACAGCACTGCATCCCCAGTGGTGCCAGTGCACTCTCTGGACTGCGTCCCCAGTGGTGCCAGTGCACTCTCTGGACTCACTGCACTGCATCCCCAGTGGTGCCAGTGTACTCTCTGGACTCACTGCAGTGCATCCCCAGTGGTGCCAGAGCACTCTCTGGACTCACTGCACTGCATCCCCAGTGGTGCCAGTGCAATCTCTGGACTCACTGCACTGCATCCCCAGTGGTGTCAGTGCACTCTCTGGACTCACTGAAGTGCATACCCAGTTGTGCCAGTGCACTCTCTGGACTCACTGCACTGCATCCCCAGTGGTGCCAGTGCACTCTCTGGACTCAGTGCACTGCATCCCCAGTGGTGCCAGTGCAATCTCTGGACTCACTGTAGTGCATCCCCAGTGGTGCCAGTGCACTCTCTGGACTCACTGCAGTGCATCCCCAGTGGTGCCAGTGCACTCTCTGGACTCACTGTACTGCATCACCAGTGGTGCCAGTGCACTCTCTGGACTCACTGCACTGCATCCCCAGTGGTGCCAGTGCACTCTCTGGACTCAGTGCAGTGCAACCCCAGTGGTGCCAGTGCACTCTCTGGACTCACTGCAGTGCATCCCCAGTGGTGCCAGTGCACTGTCTGGATTCACTGCACTGCATGCCCAGTGGTGCCAGTGCACTCTCTGGACTCACTGCACTGCATCCCCAGTGGTGCCAGTGCACTCTCTGGACTCACTGCACTGCATCCCCAGTGGTGCCAGTGCACTCTCTGGACAAACTGAAGTGCATCCCCAGTGGTGCCAGTGCACTCACTGGACTCACTGCACTGCATCCCCAGAGGTGCCAGTGCAGTCTCTGCACTCACTGAAGTGCATCTCCAGTGGTGCCAGTGCACTCTCTGGACTCACTGCACTGCATCCCCAGTGGTGCGAGTGCATTCTCTGGACTCACTGCAGTGCATCACCAGTGGTGCCAGTGCACTCTCTGGACTCACTGAGGTGCATCCCCAGTGGTGCCAGTGTACTCACAGGATTCACTGCACTGCATCCCCAGTGGTGCCAGTGCACTCTCTGGACTCACTGAAGTGCATTCTCAGTGGTGCCAGTGCACTCTCTGGGCTCACTGAAGTGCATCCCCAGTGGTGCCAGTACACTCACTGGACTCACTGCACTGCATCCCCAGTGGTGCCAGTGCACTCTCTGGACTCACTGTAGTGCATCCCCAGTGGTGCCAGTGCACTCTCTGGACTCACTGCACTGCATCCCCAGTGGTGCCAGTGCACTCTCTGGACTCACTGCACTGCATCCCCAGTGGTGCCAGTGAAGTCTTTGGACTCACTGCACTGCATCCCCAGTGGTGCCAGTGCACTCTGTGGAGTCACTGAAGTGCATCCCCAGTGGTGCCAGTGCACTCTCTGGACTCACTGCACTGCATGTCCAGTGGTGCCAGTGCACTCTCTGGACTCACTGTACTGCATCCACACTGGTGCCAGTGCACTATGTGGACTCACTGTACTGCATCCCCAGTGGTGACAGTGCACTCTCTGGACTAACTGCAGTGCATCCCCAGTGGTGCCAGTGCACTCTCTGGACTCACTGCAGTGCATCCCCAGTGGTGCCAGTGCACTCTCTGGTCTCACTGCAGTGCATCCCCAGTGGTGCCAGTGCAGTCTCTGGACTCACTGCACTGCATCCCCGGTGGTGCCAGTGCACTGTCTAGACTCACTGCAGTGCATCCCCAGTGGTGTCAGTGCACTCTCTGGACTCACTGTACTGCACCCCCAGTGGTGCCAGTGCACTCACTGGACTGACTGCACTGCATCCCCAGTGGTGCCAGTGCGCTCTCTGGAGTCACAGCACTGCATCCCCAGTGGTGCCAGTGCACTCTCTGGACTGCATCCCCAGTGGTGCCAGTGCACTCTCTGGACTCACTGCACTGCATCCCCAGTGGTGCCAGTGTACTCTCTGGACTCACTGCAGTGCATCCCCAGTGGTGCCAGAGCACTCTCTGGACTCACTGCACTGCATCCCCAGTGGTGCCAGTGCAATCTCTGGACTCACTGCACTGCATCCCCAGTGGTGTCAGTGCACTCTCTGGACTCACTGAAGTGCATACCCAGTTGTGCCAGTGCACTCTCTGGACTCACTGCACTGCATCCCCAGTGGTGCCAGTGCACTCTCTGGACTCAGTGCACTGCATCCCCAGTGGTGCCAGTGCAATCTCTGGACTCACTGTAGTGCATCCCCAGTGGTGCCAGTGCACTCTCTGGACTCACTGCAGTGCATCCCCAGTGGTGCCAGTGCACTCTCTGGACTCACTGTACTGCATCACCAGTGGTGCCAGTGCACTCTCTGGGCTCACTGCACTGCATCCCCAGTGGTGCCAGTGCACTCTCTGGACTCAGTGCAGTGCAACACCAGTGGTGCCAGTGCACTCTCTGGACTCACTGCAGTGCATCCCCAGTGGTGCCAGTGCACTGTCTGGATTCACTGCACTGCATGCCCAGTGGTGCCAGTGCTCTCTCTGGACTCACTGCACTGCATCCCCAGTGGTGCCAGTGCACTCTCTGGACTCACTGCACTGCATCCCCAGTGGTGCCAGTGCACTCTCTGGACAAACTGAAGTGCATCCCCAGTGGTGCCAGTGCACTCACTGGACTCACTGCACTGCATCCCCAGAGGTGCCAGTGCAGTCTCTGCACTCACTGAAGTGCATCTCCAGTGGTGCCAGTGCACTCTCTGGACTCACTGCACTGCATCCCCAGTGGTGCGAGTGCATTCTCTGGACTCACTGCAGTGCATCACCAGTGGTGCCAGTGCACTCTCTGGACTCACTGAGGTGCATCCCCAGTGGTGCCAGTGTACTCACAGGATTCACTGCACTGCATCCCCAGTGGTGCCAGTGCACTCTCTGGACACACTGAAGTGCATTCTCAGTGGTGCCAGTGCACTCTCTGGGCTCACTGAAGTGCATCCCCAGTGGTGCCAGTACACTCACTGGACTCACTGCACTGCATCCCCAGTGGTGCCAGTGCACTCTCTGGACTCACTGTAGTGCATCCCCAGTGGTGCCAGTGCACTCTCTGGACTCACTGCACTGCATCCCCAGTGGTGCCAGTGCACTCTCTGGACTCACTGCACTGCATCCCCAGTGGTGCCAGTGAAGTCTTTGGACTCACTGCACTGCATCCCCAGTGGTGCCAGTGCACTCTGTGGAGTCACTGAAGTGCATCCCCAGTGGTGCCAGTGCACTCTCTGGACTCACTGCACTGCATGTCCAGTGGTGCCAGTGCACTCTCTGGACTCACTGTACTGCATCCCCACTGGTGCCAGTGCACTATGTGGACTCACTGTACTGCATCCCCAGTGGTGACAGTGCACTCTCTGGACTAACTGCAGTGCATCCCCAGTGGTGCCAGTGCACTCTCTGGACTCACTGCAGTGCATCCCCAGTGGTGCCAGTGCACTCTCTGGTCTCACTGCAGTGCATCCCCAGTGGTGCCAGTGCAGTCTCTGGACTCACTGCACTGCATCCCCGGTGGTGCCAGTGCACTGTCTAGACTCACTGCAGTGCATCCCCAGTGGTGTCAGTGCACTCTCTGGACTCACTGTACTGCACCCCCAGTGGTGCCAGTGCACTCACTGGACTGACTGCACTGCATCCCCAGTGGTGCCAGTGCGCTCTCTGGAGTCACAGCACTGCATCCCCAGTGGTGCCAGTGCACTCTCTGGACTGCATCCCCAGTGGTGCCAGTGCACTCTCTGGACTCACTGCACTGCATCCCCAGTGGTGCCAGTGTACTCTCTGGACTCACTGCAGTGCATCCCCAGTGGTGCCAGAGCACTCTCTGGACTCACTGCACTGCATCCCCAGTGGTGCCAGTGCAATCTCTGGACTCACTGCACTGCATCCCCAGTGGTGTCAGTGCACTCTCTGGACTCACTGCAGTGCATCCCCAGTGGTGCCAGTGCACTCTCTGGACTCACTGCACTGCATCCCCAGTGGTGCCAGTGCACTCTCTGGACTCAGTGCACTGCATCCCCAGTGGTGCCAGTGCAATCTCTGGACTCACTGTAGTGCATCCCCAGTGGTGCCAGTGCACTCTCTGGACTCACTGCAGTGCATCCCCAGTGGTGCCAGTGCACTCTCTGGACTCACTGTACTGCATCCCCAGTGGTGCCAGTGCACTCTCTGGACTCACTGTACTGCATCACCAGTGGTGCCAGTGCACTCTCTGGACTCACTGCACTGCATCCCCAGTGGTGCCAGTGCACTCTCTGGACTCAGTGCAGTGCAACCCCAGTGGTGCCAGTGCACTCTCTGGACTCACTGCAGTGCATCCCCAGTGGTGCCAGTGCACTGTCTGGATTCACTGCACTGCATGCCCAGTGGTGCCAGTGCACTCTCTGGACTCACTGCACTGCATCCCCAGTGGTGCCAGTGCACTCTCTGGACTCACTGCACTGCATCCCCAGTGGTGCCAGTGCACTCTCTGGACAAACTGAAGTGCATCCCCAGTGGTGCCAGTGCACTCACTGGACTCACTGCACTGCATCCCCAGAGGTGCCAGTGCAGTCTCTGCACTCACTGAAGTGCATCTCCAGTGGTGCCAGTGCACTCTCTGGACTCACTGCACTGCATCCCCAGTGGTGCGAGTGCATTCTCTGGACTCACTGCAGTGCATCACCAGTGGTGCCAGTGCACTCTCTGGACTCACTGAGGTGCATCCCCAGTGGTGCCAGTGCACTCTCTGGAGTCACTGCAGTGCATCCCCAGTGGTGCCAGTGCACTCTCTGGACTCACTGAACTGCATCCCCAGTGGTGCCAGTGCACTCTCTGGACTCACTGCAGTGCATCCCCAGTGGTGCCAGTGTACTCTCTGGACTCACTGCAGTGCATCCCCAGTGGTGACAGTGCACTCTCTGGACTCACTGAACTGCATCCCCAGTGGTGCCAGTGCACTCTCTGGACTCACTGCAGTGCATCCCCAGTGGTGCCAGTGCACTCTCTGGACTCACTGCAGTTCATCCCCAGTGGTGCCAGTGCACTCTCTGGACTCACTGCACTGCTTCCCCAGTGGTGCCAGTGCACTCTCTGGACTCACTGCACTGCATCCCCAGTGGTGCCAGTGCAATCTCTGGACTCACTGCAGTGCATCCCCAGTGGTGCCAGTGCAATCTCTGGACTCACTGCAGTGCATCCCCAGTGGTGCCAGTGCACTCACTGGACTCACTGCACTGCATCCCCAGAGGTGCCAGTGCAGTCTCTGCACTCACTGAAGTGCATCTCCAGTGGTGCCAGTGCACTCTCTGGACTCACTGCACTGCATCCCCAGTGGTGCGAGTGCATTCTCTGGACTCACTGCAGTGCATCACCAGTGGTGCCAGTGCACTCTCTGGACTCATTGAGGTGCATCCCCAGTGGTGCCAGTGCACTCTCTGGAGTCACTGCAGTGCATCCCCAGTGGTGCCAGTGCACTCTCTGGACTCACTGAACTGCATCACCAGTGGTGCCAGTGCACTCTCTGGACTCACTGAGGTGCATCCCCAGTGGTGCCAGTGTACTCTCTGGACTCACTGCACTGCATCCCCAGTGGTGACAGTGCACTCTCTGGACTCACTGAACTGCATCCCCAGTGGTGCCAGTGCACTCTCTGGACTCACTGCAGTTCATCCCCAGTGGTGCCAGTGCACTCTCTGGACTCACTGCACTGCTTCCCCAGTGGTGCCAGTGCAATCTCTGGACTCACTGCAGTGCATCCCCAGTGGTGCCAGTGCACTCTCTGGACTCACTGCACTGCATCCCCACTGGTGCCAGTGCACTCTCTGGACTCACTGCACTGCATCCCCAGTGGTTCCAGCGCACTCTCTGGACTCACTGCACTGCATCCCCAGTGGTGCTAGTGCACTCTGTGGACTCACTGCAGTGCATCCCCAGTGGTGCCAGTGCACTCTCTGGACTCACTGAAGTGCATTCTCAGTGGTGCCAGTGCACTCTCTGGACTCACTGCAGTGCATCCCCAGTGGTGCCAGTACACTCTCTGGACTCACTGCAGTGCATCCCCAGTGGAGCCAGTGCACTCTCTGGACTCACTGCAGTGCATCCGCAGTGGTGCCATTGCACTCTATGGACTCACTGCACTGCATCTCCAGTGGTGCCAGTGCACTCTCTGGACTCACTGCACTGCATCCCCAGTGCTGCCAGTGCACTCTCTTGAGTCACTGCACTGCATCCCCTGTGGTGCAAGAGCACTCTCTGGACTCACAGCAGTGCTCACCAGTGGTGCCAGTGCACTCTCTGGACTCACTGCACTGCATCCCCAGTGGTTCCAGTGCACTCTCTGGACTCACTGCACTGCATCCCCAGTGGTGCTAGTGCACTGTGTGGACTCACTGTACTGCATCCCCAGTGGTGTCAGTGCAATCTTTGGACTCACTGCAGTGCATCCCCAGTGGTGCCAGTGCACTCTCAGGACTCACCGCACTGCATCCCCAGTGGTGCCAGTGCACTCTCTGGACTCACTGCACTGCATCCCCAGTAGTGACAGTGCACTCTCTGGACTCACTGCACTGCATCCCCAGTGGTGCCAGTGCACTCTCTGGACTCACTGCACTGCATCCCCAGTGGTGCCAGTGCATTCACTGGACTCACTGGACTGCATCCCCAGTGGTGCCAGTGCACTCTCTGGACTCACTGCACTGCATCCCCAGTGGTGCCAGTGTACTCTCTGGACTCACTGCACTGCATCCCCAGTGGTGCCAGTGCACTCACTGGACTCACTGGACACATCCCCAGTGGTGCCAGTGCACTCTCTGCACTCACTGCAGTGCATCCCCAGTGGTGCCAGTGCACTCTCTGGACTCACTGCACTGCATCCCCACTGGTGCCAGTGTACTCTCTGGACTCACTGCACTGCATCCCCAGTGGTGCCAGTGCACTCTCTGGACTCACTGCACTGCATCCCCACTGGTGCCAGTGCACTCTCTGGACTCACTGAAGTGCATCCCCAGTTGTGCCAGTGCACTCTCTGGACTCAATGCACTGCATCCCCAGTGGTGCCAGTGCACTCTCTGGACTCACTGCACTTCATCCCCAGTGGTGCCAGTGCAATCTCTGGACTCACTGTAGTGCATCCCCAGTGGTGCCAGTGCACTCTCTGGACTCACTGCAGTGCATCCCCAGTGGTGCCAGTGCACTCACTGGACTCACTGCAGTGCATCCCCACTGGTGCCAGTGCACTCTCTGGACTCACTGCACTGCATCCCCAGTGGTGCCAGTGCACTCTCTGGACTCACTGCACTGTAGCCCCATTGGTGCCAGTGCACTCTCTGGACTCACTGCACTGCATCCCCAGTGGTGCCAGTGCACTCTCTGGACTCACTGCACTGCATCCCCAGTGGTGCCAGTGCACTCTCTGCACTCACTTCTCTGCATTCCCAGTGGTGCCAGTGAAGTCTCTGGACTCACTGCACTGCATCCCCAGTGGTGCCAGTGCACTCTCTGGACTCACTGCAGTGCATCCCCAGTGGTGACAGTGCACTCTCTGGACTCACTGCAGTGCATCCCCAGTGGTGACAGTGCACTCTCTGGACTCACTGCAGTGCATCCCCAGTGGTGCCAGTGCACTCTCTGGACTCACTGCACTGCATCCCCAGTGGTGCCAGTGCACTCTCTGGACTCACTGCACTGCATCACCAGTGGTGCCTCTGCACTCTCTGGACTCCCGGCACCGCATCCCCAGTGGTGCCAGTGCACTCTCTGGACTCACTGCACTGCATCCCCAGTGGTGCCAGTGCACTCTCTGGAGTCACAGCACTGCATCCCCAGTGGTGCCAGTGCACTCTCTGGACTCACTGAAGTGCATCCCCAGTGGTGCCAGTGCACTCTCTGGACTCACTGCAGTGCATCCCCAGTGGTGCCAGTACACTCACTGGACTCACTGCACTGCATCCCCAGTGGTGCCAGTGCACTCTCTGGACTCACTAAGCTGCATCACCAGTGGTGCCTCTGCAATCTCTGGACTCACTGCACTGCTTCCCCAGTGGTGCCAGTGCACTCACTGGACTCACTGCAGTGCATCCCCACTGGTGCCAGTGCACTCTCTGGGCTCACTGCAGTGCATCCCCAGTGGTGCCAGTGCACTCTCTGGACTCACTGCACTGCATCCCCAGTGGTGCCTGTGCGCTCTCTGGAGTCACAGCACTGCATCCCCAGTGGTGCCAGTGCAATCTCTGGACTCACTGCACTGCATCCCCAGTGGTGCCACTGCACTCTCTGGACTCACTGAAGTGCATTCTCAGTGGTGCCAGTGCACTCTCTGGACTCACTGCAGTGCATCCCCAGTGGTGCCAGTGCACTCTCTGGACTCACTGAACTGCATCCCAAGTGGTGCCAGTGCACTCTCTGGACTCACTGCACTGCATCCCCAGTGCTGCCAGTGCACTCTCTGGACTCACTGCACTAAATCCCTAGTGGTGCCACTGCACTCTCTGGACTCACTGCACTGCTTCCCCAGTGGTGCCAGTGCACTCTCTGGACTCACTGCACTGCATCCCCAGTGGTGCCAGTGCACTCACTGGACTCACTGCAGTGCATCCCCACTGGTGCCAGTGCACTCTCTGGACTCACTGCACTGCATCCCCAGTGGTGCCAGTGCACTCTCTGGACTCACTGCAGTGCATCCCCAGTGGTTCCAGCGCACTCTCTGGACTCACTGCACTGCATCCCCAGTGGTGCTAGTGCACTCTGTGGACTCACTGCAGTGCATCCCCAGTGGTGCCAGTGCACTCTCTGGACTCACTGAAGTGCATTCTCAGTGGTGCCAGTGCACTCTCTGGACTCACTTCAGTGCATCCCCAGTGGTGCCAGTACACTCTCTGGACTCACTGCAGTGCATCCCCATTGGTGCCAGTGCACTCTCTGGACTCACTGCACTGCATCCCCAGTGCAGCCAGTGCACTCTCTGGACTCACTGCAGTGCATCCGCAGTGGTGCCATTGCACTCTCTGGACTCACTGCACTGCATCTCCAGTGCTGCCAGTGCACTCTCTGGACTCACTGCACGGCATCCCCAGTGCTGCCAGTGCACTCTCTTGAGTCACTGCACTGCATCCCCTGTGGTGCAAGAGCACTCTCTGGACTCACAGCAGTGCATCACCAGTGGTGCCAGTGCACTCTCTGGACTCACTGCACTGCATCCCCAGTTGTGCCAGTGCACTCTCTGGACTCACTGCACTGCATCCCCAGTGGTGCTAGTGCACTGTGTGGACTCACTGTACTGCATCCCCAGTGGTGCCAGTGCAATCTCTGGACTCACTGCAGTGCATCCCCAGTGGTGCCAGTGCACTCTCAGGACTCACTGCACTGCATCCCCAGTGGGGCCAGTGCACTCTCTGGACTCACTGCACTGCATCCCCAGTAGTGACAGTGCACTCTCTGGACTCACTGCACTGCATCCCCAGTGGTGCCAGTGCACTCTCTGGACTCACTGCACTGCATCCCCAGTGGTGCCAGTGCACTCTCTGGACTCACTGCACTGCATCCCCAGTGCTGCCAGTGCACTCACTGGATTCACTGCACTGCATCACCAGTGGTGCCAGTGCACTCTCTGGACTCACTGCACTGCATCCCCAGTGGTGCCAGTGCACTCTGGACTCACTGTACTGCATCCCCAGTGGTGCCAGTGCACTCTCTGGACTCACTGCAGTGCATCCCCAGTGGTGCCAGTGCACTCTCTGGACTCACTGCAGTGCATCCCCACTGGTGCCAGTGCACTCTCTGGACTCACTGCAGTGCATCCCCAGAGGTGCCAGTGCAGTCTCTGGAGTAACTGCAGTGCATCCCCACTGGTGCCAAAGCACTCTCTGGACTCACTGCAGTGCACCCCCAGTGGTGCCACTGCACTCTCTGGACTCACTGCAGTGCATCCCCAGTGGTGCCAGTGCACTCTCTGGACTCATTGAAGTGCATTCTCAGTGGTGCCAGTGCACTCTCTGGACTCACTGCAGTGCATCCCCAGTGGTGCCAGTACACTCACTGGACTCACTGCACTGCATCCCCAGTGGTGCCAGTGCACTCTCTGGACTCACTAAACTGCATCCCCAGTGGTGCCACTGCACTCTCTGGACTCACTGCACTGCATCCCCGGTGGTGCCAGTGCAGTCTCTGGAGTAACTGCACTGCATCCCCACTGGTGCCAAAGCACTCTCTGGACTCACTGCAGTGCATCCCCAGTGTTGCCAGTGCACTCTCTGGACTCACTGCACTGCATCCCCAGTGGTGCCAGTGCACTCTCTGGAGTCACAGCACTGCATCCCCAGTGGTGCCAGTGCACTCTCTGGACTCACTGAAGTGCATCCCCAGTGGTGCCAGTGCACTCTCTGGACTCACTGAAGTGCATTCTCAGTGGTGCCAGTGCACTCTCTGGACTCACTGCAGTGCATCCCCAGTGGTGCCAGTACACTCACTGGACTCACTGCACTGCATCCCCAGTGGTGCCAGTGCACTCTCTGGACTCACTAAACTGCATCACCAGTGGTGCCTCTGCACTCTCTGGACTCACTGCACTGCTTCCCCAGTGGTGCCAGTGCACTCACTGGACTCACTGCAGTGCATCCCCACTGGTGCCAGTGCACTCTCTGGGCTCACTGCAGTGCATCCCCAGTGGTGCCAGTGCACTCTCTGGACTCACTGCACTGCATCCCCAGTGGTGCCTGTGCGCTCTCTGGAGTCACAGCACTGCATCCCCAGTGGTGCCAGTGCAATCTCTGGACTCACTGCACTGCATCTCCAGTGGTGCCAGTGCACTCTCTGGACTCACTGAACTGCATCCCCAGTGGTGCCAGTGCACTCTCTGGACTCACTGCACTGCATCCCCAGTGCTGCCAGTGCACTCTCTGGACTCACTGCACTGCATCCCTAGTGGTGCCACTGCACTCTCTGGACTCACTGCACTGCTTCCCCAGTGGTGCCAGTGCACTCTCTGGACTCACTGCACTGCATGCCCAATGGTGCCAGTGCACTCACTGGACTCACTGCAGTGCATCCCCACTGGTGCCAGTGCACTCTCTGGACTCACTGCACTGCATCCCCAGTGGTGCCAGTGCACTCTCTGGACTCACTGCACTGCATCCCCAGTGGTTCCAGCGCACTCTCTGGACTCACTGCACTGCATCCCCACTGGTGCTAGTGCACTCTGTGGACTCACTGCAGTGCATCCCCAGTGGTGCCAGTGCACTCTCTGGACTCACTGAAGTGCATTCTCAGTGGTGCCAGTGCACTCTCTGGACTCACTTCAGTGCATCCCCAGTGGTGCCAGTACACTCTCTGGACTCACTGCAGTGCATCCCCAGTGGTGCCAGTGCACTCTCTGGACTCACTGCAGTGCATCCGCAGTGGTGCCATTGCACTCTCTGGACTCACTGCACTGCATCCCCAGTGGTGCTAGTGCACTGTGTGGACTCACTGTACTGCATCCCCAGTGGTGCCAGTGCACTCTCTGGACTCACTGCAGTGCATCCCCAGTGGTGCCAGTGCACTCTTTCGAGTCACTGCAGTGCATCCCCAGTGGTGCCAGTGCACTCTCTGGACTCACTGCAGTGCATCCCCAGTGGTGCCACTGCACTCTCCGGACTCACTGCAGTGCATCCCCAGTGGTGCCAGTGCACTCTCTGGACTCATTGAAGTGCATTCTCAGTGGTGCCAGTGCACTCTCTGGACTCACTGCAGTGCATCCCCAGTGGTGCCAGTACACTCACTGGACTCACTGCACTGCATCCCCAGTGGTGTCAGTGCACTCTCTGGACTCACTAAACTGCATCCCCAGTGGTGCCACTGCACTCTCTGGACTCACTGTACTGCATCCCCAGTGGTGACAGTGCTCTCTCTGGACTCACTGCAGTTCATCCCCAGTGGTGCCAGTGCACTCTCTGGACTCACTGCAGTGCATCCCCACTGGTGCCAGTGCACTCTCTGGACTCACTGCAGTGCATCCCCAGTGGTGCCAGTGCAGTCTCTGGAGTAACTGCAGTGCATCCCCACTGGTGCCAAAGCACTCTCTGGACTCACTGCAGTGCATCCCCAGTGGTGCCACTGCACTCTCTGGACTCACTGCACTGCATCCCCAGTGGTGCCAGTGCACTCTCTGGACTCATTGAAGTGCATTATCAGTGGTGCCAGTGCACTCTCTGGACTCACTGCAGTGCATCCCCAGTGGTGCCAGTACACTCACTGGACTCACTGCGCTGCATCCCCAGTGGTGCCAGTGCACTCTCTGGACTCACTAAACTGCATCCCCAGTGGTGCCACTGCACTCTCTGGACTCACTGCACTGCTTCCCCAGTGGTGCCAGTGCACTCACTGGACTCACTGCAGTGCATCCCCAGTGGTGCCAGTGCACTCTCTGGACTCACTGCACTGCATCCCCAGTGGTGCCAGTGCGCTCTCTGGAGTCACAGCACTGCATCCCCAGTGGTGCCAGTGCAATCTCTGGACTCACTGCACTGCATCCCCAGTGGTGCCAGTGCACTCTCTGGACTCACTGCACTGCATCCCCGGTGGTGCCAGTGCAGTCTCTGGAGTAACTGCACTGCATCCCCAGTGGTGCCAGTACACTCACTGGACTCACTGCACTGCATCCCCAGTGGTGCCAGTGCACTCTCTGGACTCACTAAACTGCATCACCAGTGGTGCCACTGCACTCTCTGGACTCACTGCACTGCTTCCCCAGTGGTGCCAGTGCACTCACTGGACTGACTGCAGTGCATCCCCACTGGTGCCAGTGCACTCTCTGGGCTCACTGCAGTGCATCCCCAGTGGTGCCAGTGCAGTCTCTGAACTCACTGCACTGCATCACCAGTGGTGCCTGTGCGCTCTCTGGAGTCACAGCACTGCATTCTCAGTGGTGCCAGTGCACTCTCTGGACTCACTGCACTGCATCCCCAGTGGTGCCAGTGCACTCTCTGGACTCACTGAACTGCATCCCCAGTGGTGCCAGTGCACTCTCTGGACTCACTGCACTGCATCCCCAGTGCTGCCAGTGCACTCTCTGTACTCACTGCACTGCATCCCCAGTGGTGCCAGTGCACTCTCTGGACTCACTGCACTGCTTCCCCAGTGGTGCTAGTGCACTCTCTGGACTCACTGCACTGCATCCTCAGTGGTGCCAGTGCACTCTCTGGACTCACTGCAGTGCATCCCCAGTGGTGCCAGTGCACTCTCTGGAGTCACTGCACTGCATCCCCAGTGGTGCCAGTGCACTCTCTGGACTCACTGCACTGCATCCCCAGTGGTTCCAGCGCACTCTCTGGACTCACTGCACTGCATCCCCAGTAGTGCTAGTGCACTCTGTGGACTCACTGCACTGCATCCCCAGTGGTGCCAGTGCACTCTCTGGACTCACTGCAGTGCATCCCCAGTGGTGCCAGTGCACTCTCTGGACTCACTGCACTGCTTCCCCAGTGGTGCCAATGCACTCTCTGGACTCACTGAAGTGCATCCCCAGTGGTGCCAGTGCACTCTCTGGACTCACTGCAGTGCATCCCCAGTGGTGCCAGTGCGCTCTCTGGAGTCAGAGCAGTGCATAACCAGTGGTGCCAGTGCAATCTCTGGACTCACTGCACTGCATCCCCAGTGGTGCCAGTGCACTCTCTGGACTCACTGAAGTGCATCCCCAGTGGTGCCAGTGCACTCTCTGGGCTCACTGCACTGCATCCCCAGTGGTGCCAGTGCACTCTCTAGAGTCACTGCGCTGCATCCCCAGCTGTGCCAGTGCACTCTCTGGACTCACTGCAGTGCATCCCCAGTGGTGCCAGTGCACTCTCTGGACTCACTGAAGTGCATTCTCAGTGGTGCCAGTGCACTCTCTGGACTCACTGCACTGCATCCCCAGTGGTGCCAGTGCACTCTCTGGACTCACTGCACTGCACCCCAATGCTGCCAGTGCACTCTCTGGCGTCACTGCACTGCATCCCCCGTGGTCCAAGTGCACTCTCTGGACTCACTGGAGTGCATCACCTGTGGTGCCAGTGCACTCTCTGGACTCACTGCACTGCATCCCCAGTGCTGCCAGTGCACTCTCTGGACTCACTGCAGTGCATCCCCAGTGGTGCCAGTGTACTCTCTGGACTCACTGCACCGCATCCGCAGTAGTGCCAGTGCACTCTCTAGAGTCACTGCGCTGCATCCCCAGTTGTGCCAGTGCACTCTCTGGACTCACTGCAGCGCATCACCAGTGGTACCAGTGCACTCTCTGGACTCACTGCAGTGCATCCCCAGTGGTGCCAGTGCACTCTCTGGACTCGCGTCACTGCACTGTAGCCCCATTGGTGCCAGTGCACTCTCTGGACTCACTGCACTGCATCCCCAGTGGTGCCAGTGCACTCTCTGGACTCACTGCAGTGCATTCCAGGTGGTGCCAGTGCACTCTCTGGACTCACTGCAGTGCATCCCCAGTGGTGCTAGTGCACTCTGGACTCACTGCAGTGCATACCCAGTAGTGCCAGTGCACTCTCTAGAGTCACTGTACTGCATCCCCAGTGGTGCCAGTGCACTCTCTGGACTCACCGCACTGCACCCTGAGTTGTGCCAGTGTACTCTCTGGACTCATTGCACCGCATCCCCAGCGGTGCCAGTGCACTCTCTAGAGTCACTGCGCTGCATCCCCAGTGGTGCCAGTGCACTCTCTGGACTCACTGCACTGCATCCCCAGTGGTGCCAGTGCACTCTCTGGACTCACTGCACTGCATCCCCAGTGGTGCCAGTGCACTCTCTGGACTCACTGCACTGCATCCCCAGTGGTGCCAGTGCACTCTCTGGACTCGCGTCAATGCATCCCCAGTGGTGCTAATGCACTCTGGACTCACTGCACTGCATCCCGAGTGGTGCCAGTGCACTCTCTGGACTCACTGCAGTGCATCCCTAGTGGTGCCAGTGCACTCTCTGGACTCACTGCACTGCATCCCCTGTGCTGCCAGTGCTCTCTCTGGACTCACTGCACTGCATCCCCAGTGGTGCCAGTGCACTCTCTGGACTCACTGCAGTGCATCACCAGTGGTGCCAGTACACTCTCTGGACACACTGAAGTGCATTCTCAGTGGTGCCAGTGCACTCTCTGGACTCACTGCGCTGCATCCCCAGTGGTGCCAGTACACTCACTGGACTCACTGCACTGCATCCCCAGTGGCGCCAGGGCACTCTCTGGACTCACTGCACTACTCCAGCCGCGGCAGCCGCACCAGCCGCGGAAGCCGCGGCAGCCGCTCCAAACGCGGCAGGCGCTCCAACCGCGGCAACCGCTCCAGCCGTGGCAGCCGCTCCACTCGGTAGCGGCTGGAGCGGCTGCCGCGGCTAGAGCGGCTGGAGCGGCTGCCGCGGCTGGAGCTCCTGCCGCGTTTGGAGCGGTTACCGCTGCTGGAGCGGCTGGAGCGGCTGCCGCGGCTGGAGCGGCTGCCGCGGCTGGAGGGGCTAACGCGGCTGGAGAGGCTGACGCGGTTGAAGCGTCTAGAGCGTCTGCCGCGGCTGGAGGGGCTACCGCGGCTGGAGCGGTTGACGCGGCTGGAGCGGAAACCGAGGCTGGAGCGCCACTCTCTGGACTCACTGCACTGCATCACCAGTGGTGCCAGTGCACTCTCTGGACTCACTGCACTGCATCCCCAGTGGCGCTAGTGCACTCTCTGGACTCACTGCAGTGCATCCCCAGTGGTGCCAGTGCACTCTCTGGACTCACTGCACTGCATCCACAGTGGTGCCAGTGCACTCTCTGGACTCACTGCACTGCATCCCCAGTGGTGCCAGTGCACTCTCTGGACTCACTGCAGTGCATCCCCAGTGGTGCCAGTGCACTCTGTGGACTCACTGCAGTGCATCCCCAGTGGTGCCAGTGCACTCTCTGGACTCACTGCAGTGCATCCCCTGTGGTGCCAGTGCACTCTGTGGACTCACTGCAGTGCATCCCCAGTGGTGCCAGTGCGCTCTCTGGACTCACTGCAGTGCATCACCTGTGGTGCCAGTGCACTCTCTGGACTCACTGCACTGCATCCCCAGTGCTGCCAGTGCACTCTCTGCACTCACTGCACTGCATCCCCAGTGGTGCCAGTGCACTCTCTGGACTCACTGCAGGGCATCCCCAGTGGTGCCAGTGCGCTCTCTGGACTCACTGCAGGGCATCCCCAGTGGTGCCAGTGCACTCTCTGGACACACTGCACTGCATCCCCAGTCCTGCCAGTGCACTCTCTTGACTCACTGCACTGCATCCCCAGTGGTGCCAGTACACTCACTGGACTGACTGAAGTGCATCCCCAGTGGTGTCAGTGCACTCTCTGGACTGACTGCACTGCATCCCCAGTGGTGCCAGTGCACTCCCTGGACTCACTGCACTGCTACAGCCGCGGCAGCCGCTCCAGCCGCGGTAGCGCTCCAGCCGTGGCAGCCGCTCCACTCGGTAGCGGCTGGAGCGGCTGCCGCGGCTGGAGCGGCTGCCGCGGATGGAGAGGCTGGCGCGGCTGGAGGGGCGACCGCGGGGTTGACTCGGCTGGAGCGGCTGCCGCGGCTGGAGCAGTGCAGTGAGTACAGGGAGTGCAAAGGCACCAGTGGGGATGGAGTGCAGTGAGTCCAAAGACTTCACTGTCACCACTGGGAATGCAGTGCAGTGAGTCCAGAGAGTGCACTGGCACCACTGGCGATGCAGTGAAGTGAGTGCAGAGAGTGCAATGGCACTACTGGGGATGCAGTGCAGTGAGTCCAGAGAGTGCACTGGCACCACTGGGGATGCAGTGCAGTGAGTCCAGAGAGTGCACTGGCACCACTGGGGATGCCATGCAGTGAGTCCAGAGAGTGCACTGGCAAGACTGGGGATGCACTACAGTGAGTCCAGGGATAGCACTGGCACCACTGGGGATGCAGTGCAGTGAGTCCAGAGAGTGCACTGGCACCACTGGGGATGCAGTGCAGTGAGTCAAGAGAGTGCACTGGCAGGACTGGGGATGCAGTGCAGTGAGTCCAGAGAGTGCACTGGCACCACTGGGGATGCCCTGCAGTGAGTCCAGAGAGCGCACTGGCACCACTGGGGATGCACTGCAGTGAGTCCAGAGAGTGCACTGGCACCACTGGGGATGCAGTGAAGTGAGTGCAGAGAGTGCACTGGCACCACTGGGGATGCACTGCAGTGAGTCCAGTGAGTGCACTGGCACCACTGGTGATGCAGTGCAGTGAGTCCAGAGAGTGCACTGGCACCACTGGTGATGCAGTGCAGTGAGTCCAGAGAGTGGCGCTCCAGCCTCGGTTTCCGCTACAGCCGCGTCAACCGCTACAGCCGCGTTAGCCCCTCCAGCCGCGGCAGCCGCTCCAGCCGCGGCAGCCGCTCCAGCCGCTCCAGCCGCGGTAACCGCTCCAAACGCGGCAGGAGCTCCAGCCGCTACCGAGTGGAGCGGCTGCCACGGCTGGAGCGGTTGCCGCGGTTGGAGCGCCTGCCGCGTTTGGAGCGGCTACCGCAGCTTCCGCGGCTGGAGGGGCTACCGCGGTTGGAGAGTCTGCCGCGTATGCCGCGGACGGAGCGGCTGCCGCGGCTGGAGCGGCTGCCGCGGCTGCCGCGGCTGCCGACGCTGGAGGGCTACCGCGGCTGGAGCGACTGCCGCGGCTGGAGTAGTGCAGTGAGTCCAGAGAGTGCACTGGCACCACTGGGGATGCAGTGCAGTGAGTCCAGAGAGTGCACTGTCACCATTGGGGATGCACTGCAGTGTCTGCAGAGAGTGCCCTGGCACCACTAGGGATGCAGTGCAGTGAGTCCAGAGAGTGCACTGGCACCACTGGGGATGCAGTGCAGTGAGTCCAGAGAGTTCACTGGCACCACTGGAGATGCACTTCAGTGAGTGTAGAGACTGCACTGGCACCACTGGGGATGCAGTGCAGTGAGTCCAGAGAGTGCACTGCCACCACTGGGGATGCAGCGCAGTGAGTCCAGAGAGTGCACTGGGGATGCAGTGCAGTCAGTCCAGTGAGTGCACTGGCACCACTGGGGTTGTAGTGCAGTGAGTCCAGAGAGTGCACTGGCAGCACTGGGGATGCAGTGCAGTCACTCCAGAGAGTGCACTGGCACCACTGGGGATGTAGTGCAGTGACTCGAGAGAGTGCACTGGCACCACTGGGGATGCAGTGCAGTGACTCCAGAGAGTGCACTGGAACCACTGGGGATGCGGTGGCGGGAGTCCAGAGAGTGCTTTGGCACCACTGGGGATGCAGTACAGTGAGTCCAGAGAGTGCACTGGCACCACTGGGGATGCGGTGCAGTGAGTCCAGAGAGTGCACTGGCACCACTGGGGATGCAGTACAGTGAGTCCAGAGAGTGCACTGGCACCACTGGGGATGCAGTGCAGTGAGTCCAGAGAGTGCACTGGCACCACTGGGGATGCACTGCAGTGAGTCCAGAGTGCATTAGCACCACTGGGGATGCACTGCAGTGAGTCCAGAGAGTGCACTGGCACCACCGGGAATGCAGTGCAGTGAGTCCAGAGAGTGCACTGGCACCACTGGGGATGCAGTGCAGTGAGTCCAGAGAGTGCACTGGCACCACTGGGGATGCACTGCAGTGAGTCCAGAGTGCACTAGCACCAATGGGGATGCACTGCAGTGAGTCCAGAGAGTGCACTGGCACCACCGGGAATGCACTGCAGTGAGTGCAGAGAGTGCACTGGCACCACTGGGGATGCACTTCAGTGAGTCCAGAGAGTGCACTGGCACCACTGGGGATGCACTGACGCGAGTCCAGAAAGTGCACTGGCTCCACTGGGGATGCAGTGACGCGAGTCCAGAGAGTGCACTGGCACAAATGGGGATGCAGCGCAGTGACTCTAGAGAGTGCACTGGCACCACTGGGAATGCAGCCCGGTGAGCCCAGAGAGTGCACTGGCACCACTGGGGATGCACTGCAGTGAGTCCAGGGAGTGCACTGGCACCACTGGGGATGCACTGCAGTGAGTCCAGAGAGTGCACTGGCACCACAGAGAATGCACTTCAGTGAGTCCAGAGAGTGCACTGGCACCACTGCGGATGCACTGCAGTGAGTCCAGAGAGTGCACTGGCACCACAGGGGATGCACTACAGTGAGTCCAGGGATATCACTGGCACCACTGGGGAAGCAGTGCAGTGAGTCCAGAGAGTGCACTGGCACCACTGGGGATGCAGTGCAGTGAGTCCAGAGAGTGCACTGGCACCGCTGATGATGCAGTACAGTGAGTCCAGTGAGTGCACTGGCACAACTGGGGATGTAGTGCAGTGACTCGAGAGAGTGCACTGGAACCACTGGGGATGCAGTGCCGCGAGTCCAGAGAGTGCACTGGCTCCACTGGGGATGCGGTGCCGGAGGTCCAGAGAGTGCATTGGCACCACTGGGGATGCAGTGCAGTGACTCCAGAGAGTGCACTGGCACCACTGGGGATGCACTGCAGTGAGTCCAGAGAGTGCACTGGCACCACTCGGGATGCAGTGCAGCAAGTCCAGAGAGTTCACTGGCACCACTGGGGATGCAGTGCCGGGAGTCCAGAGAGTGCTTTGGCACCGCTGGGGATGCACTGCAGTTACTCCAGAGAGTGCACAGGCACCACTGGGGATGCAGTGCAGTGAGTCCAGAGAGTGCACTGGCACCACTCGGGATGCAGTGCAGCAAGTCCAGAGAGTTCACTGGCACCACTGGGGATGCAGTGCAGTGAGTCCACAGAGTGCACTGGCACCACTGGGGATGCAGTGCAGTGAGTCCAGAGAGTGCACTGGCACCAATGGGGATGCACAGCAGTGAGTCCACAGAGTGCACTGGCACCACTGGGGATGCAGCGCAGTGAGTCCAGAGAGTGCTCTGGCACCAATGGAGATGCAGTGCAGTGAGTCCAGAGAGTGCACTAGCACCACTGGGGATGCAGTGCAGTCAGTCCAGTGAGTGTACTGGCACCACTGGGGATGCCCTTCAGTGAGTCCAGAGAGTGCACTGGCACCACTGGGGATGCAGTGCAGTGAGTCCAGAGAGTGCACTGGCACCAATGGGGATGCACAGCAGTGAGTCCACATAGTGCACTGGCACCACTGGGGATGCAGCGCAGTAAGTCCAGAGAGTGCTCTGGCACCAATGGAGATGCAGTGCAGTGAGTCCAGAGAGTGCACTAGCACCACTGGGGATGCAGTGCAGTCAGTCCAGTGAGTGTACTGGCACCACTGGGGATGCCCTTCAGTGAGTCCAGAGAGTGCACTGGCACCACTGGGGATGCACTGCAGTAAGTCCACAGAGTGCACGGGCTCCATTGGGGATGCACTGCAGTGAGTCCACAGAGTGCACTGGCACCACTGGGGATGCAGTGCAGTGAGTCCAGAGATCGCACTGGCTCCACTGGGGATGCAGTGCAGTGAGTCCAGAGAGTGCACTGGCACCACTGGGGATGCAGTGCAGTGAGTCCAGAGAGTGCTCTGGCGCCACTGGGGATGCTGTGCAGTGAGTCCAGAGAGTGCAGTGGCACCACTGGTAATGCACTGCAGTTACTCCAGAGAGTGCACTGGCACCACTGGGGATGCGGTGCGGTGAGTCCAGAGAGTGCACTGGCACCACTGGGGATGCACTGCAGTGAGTCCAGAGAGTGCACTGGCACCACTGAGAATGCCCTTCAGTGAGTCCAGAGAGTGTACTGGCACCACTGGGGATGCACTTCAGTGAGTCTAGAGAGCGCACTGGCACCACTGGGGATGCAGTGCAGTGAGTCCAGAGAGTGCACTTGCACCACTGAGAATGCACTTCAGTGAGTCCAAAGACTGCACTGGCACCACTGGGGATACAGTGCAGTGAGTCCAGAGAGTGCACGGGCTCCACTGGGGATGCAGTGCAGTGAGTCCAGAGAGTGCAGTGGCAACACTGGGGATGCAGTGCAGTGAGTCCAGAGAGTGCACTGGCACCACTGGGGATGCAGTGCAGCAAGTCCAGAGAGTGCACTGGCACCACTGGGGATGCAGTGCAGTGAGTCCAGAGAGTGCACTGGCACCAATGGGGATGCAGTGCAGTGAGTCCAGAGAGTGCACTGGCACCACTGGGGATGCAGTACAGTGACTCCAGAGAGTGCACTGGCACCACTGGGGATGCACAGCAGTGAGTCCAGAGAGTGCATTGGCACCACTGGAGTGCAGTGCAGTGAGTCCAGAGAGTGCACTGGCACCATTGGAGATGCAGTGCAGTGAGTCCAGAGAGTGCACTGGCACCACTGGGGATGCAGTGCAGTGAGTCCAGAGAGTACACTGGCACCACTGGGGATGCACTGCAGTGAGTCCAGAGAGTTCACTGGCACCACTGGAGATGCACTTCAGTGAGTGCAGAGACTGCACTGGCACCACTGGGGATGCAGTGCAGTGAGTCCAGTGAGTGTACTGGCACCACTGGAGATGCACTGCAGTGAGTCCAGAGAGTGCATTGGCACCACTTGGGATGCACTGCAGTGAGTCCAGAGAGTGCACTGACACCACTGGGGATGCAGTGCAGTGAGTCCAGAGAGTGCACTGGCACCAATGGGGATGCAACGCAGTGAGTCCACAGAGTGCACTGGCAGCACTGGGGATGCAGTGCAGTGAGTCCAGAGAGTGCACTGGCACCACTGGGGATGCAGTGCAGTGAGTCCAGAGAGTGCACTGGCACCACTGGGGATGCAGTGCAGTGAGTCCAGAGAGTTCACTGGCACCACTGCAGATGCACTTCAGTGAGTGCAGAGACTGCACTGGCACCACTGGGGATGCAGTGCAGTGAGTCCAGTGAGTGTACTGGCACCACTGGGGATGCACTGCAGTGAGTCCAGAGAGTGCATTGGCAACACTGGGGATGCACTGCAGTGAGTCCAGAGAGTGCACTTGCACCACTGGGGATGCAGTGCAGTGAGTCCAGAGAGTGCACTGGCACCACTGGCGATGCAGTGCAGTGAGTCCAGAGAGTGCACTGGCACCAATGGGGATGCACTGCAGTGAGTCCACAGAGTGCACTGGCACCACTGGGGATGCAGTGCAGTGAGTCCAGAGAGTGCACTGGCACCATTGGAGATGCAGTGCAGTGAGTCCAGAGAGTGCACTGGCACCACTGGGGATGCAGTGCAGTGAGTCCAGAGAGTGCACTGGCACCACTGGGGATGCAGTGCAGTGAGTCCAGAGAGTGCACTGGCACCACTGGGGATGCAGTGCAGTGAGTCCAGAGAGTGCACTGGCAGCACTGGGGATGCAGTGCAGTGAGTCCAGAGAGTGCACTGGCACCACTGGGGATGCACTGCAGTGAGTCCAGAGAGTGCATTGGCACCACTTGGGATGCACTGCAGTGAGTCCAGAGAGTGCACTTGCACCACTGCGGATGCAGTGCAGTGAGTCCAGAGAGTGCACTGGCACCACTGGGGATGCACTGCAGTGAGTCCAGAGAGTGCACTGGCACCACTGGGGATGCAGTGCAGTCAGTCCAATGAGTGTACTGGCACCACTGGGGATGCACTGCAGTGAGTCCAGAGAGTGCACTGGCACCACTGGGGATGCACTGCAGTGAGTACAGAGAGTGCACTGGCACCACTGGGGATGCACTGCAGTGAGTCCACAGAGTGCACTGGCACCACTGGGGATGCAGTGCAGTGAGTCCAGAGAGTGCACTGGCACCACTGGGGATGCACTTCACTGAGTCCAGAGAGTGTACGGGCTCCACTGGGGATGCACTTCAGTGAGTCCACAGAGTGCACTGGCACCACTGGGGATGCAGTGCAGTGAGTCCAGAGAGTGCACTGGCTCCACTGGGGATGCAGTGCAGTGAGTCCAGAGAGTGCTCCGGCACCACTGGGGATGCAGTGCAGTGAGTCCACAGAGTGCACTAGCACCACTGGGGATGCAGTGCAGTGAGTCCAGAGAGTGCACTGGCAACACTGGGGATGCAGTGCAGTGAGTCCAGAGAGTGCACTGGCACCACTGGGGATGCAGTGCAGTGAGTCCAGAGTGTGCACTGGCACCACTGGGAATGCAGTGCAGTGAGTCCAGAGATCGCACTGGCACCACGGGGGATGCACTTCAGTGAGTCCAGAGAGTGCACTGGCACCACTGGGGATGCACTGCAGTGAGTCCAGAGAGTGCACTGGCACCACTGGGGATGCAGTGCAGTGAGTCCAGAGAGTGCACTGGCACCACTGGGGATGCAGTGCAGTGAGTCCAGAGAGTGCAGTGGCACCACTGGTGATGCAGTGCAGTGAGTCCAGAGAGTGCACTGGCACCACTGGGGATTCAGTGCAGTGAGTCCAGAGAGTGCACTGGCACCACTGGGGATGCAGTGCAGTGAGTCCAGAGAGTGCACTGGCACCACTGGTGATGCACTGCAGTTACTCCAGAGAGTGCACTGGCACCACTGGGGATGCGGTGCGGTGAGTCCAGAGAGTGCACTGGCACCACTGGTGATGCACTGCAGTGAGTCCAGAGAGTGCACTGGCACCACTGAGAATGCCCTTCAGTGAGTCCAGAGAGTGCACAGGCACCACTGGGGATGCACTGCAGTGAGTCCACAGAGTGCACTAGCACCACTGGGGATGCAGTGCAGTGAGTCCAGAGAGTGTACTGGCACCACTGGGGATGCACTGCAGTGAGTCCAGAGAGTGCACTGGCACCACTGAGAATGCACTTCAGTGAGTCCAGAGAGCGCACTGGCACCACTGGGGATGCAGTGCAGTGAGTCCAGAGAGTGCACTGGCACCACTGAGAATGCACTTCAGTGAGTCCAAAGAGTGCACTGGCACCACTGGGGATGCACTGCAGTGAGTCCAGAGAGTGCACTGGCACCACTGATGATGCAGTACAGTGAGTCCAGTGAGTGCACTGCCACCACTGGAGATGCACTGCAGTGAGTCCAGAGAGTGCACTGGCACCACTGGGGATGCAGTGCAGTCAGTCCAGTGAGTGCACTGGCACCACTGGGGTTGTAGTGCAGTGAGTCCAGAGAGTGCACTGGCACCACTGATGATGCAGTACAGTGAGTCCAGAGAGTGCACTGGCACCACTGGGGATGTAGTGCAGTGACTCGAGAGAGTGCACTGGCACCACTGGGGATGCAGTGCAGTGACTCCAGAGAGTGCACTGGCACCACTTGGGATGCAGTGCAGTGAGTCCAGAGAGTGCACAGGCACCACTGGGGATGCAGTGCAGTGAGTCCAGAGAGTGCACTGGCACCACTGGGGATGCAGTGCAGTGAGTCCAGAGAGTGCACTGGCACAACTGGGGATGCACTGCAGTGAGTCCACAGAGTGCACTGGTACCACTGGGGATGCAGTGCAGTGAGTCCAGAGAGTGCACTGGCACCACTGGGGATGCAGTGCAGTGAGTCCAGAGAGTGCACTGGCACCACTGGGGATGCACTGCAGTGAGTCCAGAGAGTGCTCTGGCACCACTCGGGATGCACTGCAGTGAGTCCAGAGAGTGCACTGGCACCACTGGGGATGCAGTGCAGTGAGTCCAGAGAGTGCACTGGCACCACTGGTGATGCACTGCAGTTACTCCAGAGAGTGCACTGGCACCACTGGGGATGCAGTGAAGTGAGTCCACAGAGTGCACTGGCACCACTGGGGATGCAGTGCAGTGAGTCCAGAGAGTGCACTGGCACCAATGGGGATGCACAGCAGTGAGTCCACAGAGTGCACTGGCACCACTGGGGATGCAGCGCAGTGAGTCCAGAGAGTGCTCTGGCACCAGTGGAGATGCAGTGCAGTGAGTCCAGAGAGTGCACTAGCACCACTGGGGATGCAGTGCAGTCAGTCCAGTGAGTGTACTGGCACCACTGGGGATGCCCTTCAGTGAGTCCAGAGAGTGCACTGGCACCACTGGGGATGCAGTGCAGTGAGTCCAGAGAGTGCACTGGCACCAATGGGGATGCACAGCAGTGAGTCCACAGAGTGCACTGGCACCACTGGGGATGCAGCGCAGTGAGTCCAGAGAGTGCTCTGGCACCAATGGAGATGCAGTGCAGTGAGTCCAGAGTGTGCACTAGCACCACTGGGGATGCAGTGCAGTCAGTCCAGTGAGTGTACTGGCACCACTGGGGATGCCCTTCAGTGAGTCCAGAGAGTGCACTGGCACCACTGGGGATGCACTGCAGTAAGTCCACAGAGTGCACGGGCTCCATTGGGGATGCACTGCAGTGAGTCCACAGAGTGCACTGGCACCACTGGGGATGCAGTGCAGTGAGTCCAGAGATCGCACTGGCTCCACTGGGGATGCAGTGCAGTGAGTCCAGAGAGTGCACTGGCACCACTGGGGATGCAGTGCAGTGAGTCCAGAGAGTGCTCTGGCGCCACTGGGGATGCTGTGCAGTGAGTCCAGAGAGTGCAGTGGCACCACTGGTGATGCACTGCAGTTACTCCAGAGAGTGCACTGGCACCACTGGGGATGCGGTGCGGTGAGTCCAGAGAGTGCACTGGCACCACTGGGGATGCACTGCAGTGAGTCCAGAGAGTGCACTGGCACCACTGAGAATGCCCTTCAGTGAGTCCAGAGAGTGTACTGGCACCACTGGGGATGCACTTCAGTGAGTCTAGAGAGCGCACTGGCACCACTGGGGATGCAGTGCAGTGATTCCAGAGAGTGCACTTGCACCACTGAGAATGCACTTCAGTGAGTCCAAAGACTGCACTGGCACCACTGGTGATGCACTGCAGTTACTCCAGAGAGTGCACGGGCTCCACTGGGGATGCAGTGCAGTGAGTCCAGAGAGTACACTGGCACCAGTGGGGATGCAGTGCAGCAAGTCCAGAGAGTGCACTGGCACCACTGGGGATGCAGTGCAGTGAGTCCAGAGAGTGCACTGGCACCAATGGGGATGCAGTGCAGTGAGTCCAGAGAGTGCACTGGCACCACTGGGGATGCAGTACAGTGACTCCAGAGAGTGCACTGGCACCACTGGGGATGCACAGCAGTGAGTCCAGAGAGTGCATTGGCACCACTGGAGTGCAGTGCAGTGAGTCCAGAGAGTGCACTGGCACCATTGGAGATGCAGTGCAGTGAGTCCAGAGAGTGCACTGGCACCACTGGGGATGCAGTGCAGTGAGTCCAGAGAGTACACTGGCACCACTGGGGATGCAGTGCAGTGAGTCCAGAGAGTTCACTGGCACCACTGGAGATGCACTTCAGTGAGTGCAGAGACTGCACTGGCACCACTGGGGATGCAGTGCAGTGAGTCCAGTGAGTGTACTGGCACCACTGGAGATGCACTGCAGTGAGTCCAGAGAGTGCATTGGCACCACTTGGGATGCACTGCAGTGAGTCCAGAGAGTGCACTTGCACCACTGGGGATGCAGTGCAGTGAGTCCAGAGAGTGCACTGACACCACTGGGGATGCAGTGCAGTGAGTCCAGAGAGTGCACTGGCACCAGTGGGGATGCACAGCAATGAGTCCACAGAGTGCACTGGCAGCACTGGGGATGCAGTGCAGTGAGTCCAGAGAGTGCACTGGCACCACTGGGGATGCAGTGCAGTGAGTCCAGAGAGTGCACTGGCACCACTGGGGATGCAGTGCAGTGAGTCCAGAGAGTGCACTGGCACCACTGGGGATGCACTGCAGTGAGTCCAGAGAGTTCACTGGCACCACTGCAGATGCACTTCAGTGAGTACAGAGACTGCACTGGCACCACTGGGGATGCAGTGCAGTGAGTCCAGAGAGTGCACTGGCACCACTGGGGATGCACTGCAGTGAGTCCAGAGAGTGCATTGGCACCACTTGGGATGCACTGCAGTGAGTCCAGAGAGTGCACTTGCACCACTGCGGATGCAGTGCAGTGAGTCCAGAGAGTGCACTGGCACCACTGGGGATGCACTGCAGTGAGTCCAGAGAGTGCACTGGCACCACTGGGGATGCAGTGCAGTCAGTCCAATGAGTGTACTGGCACCACTGGGGATGCACTGCAGTGAGTCCAGAGAGTGCACTGGCACCACTGGGGATGCACTGCAGTGAGTCCAGAGAGTGCACTGGCACCACTGGGGATGCACTGCAGTGAGTCCACAGAGTGCACTGGCACCACTGGGGATGCAGTGCAGTGAGTCCAGAGAGTGCACTGGCACCACTGGGGATGCACTTCACTGAGTCCAGAGAGTGTACGGGCTCCACTGGGGATGCACTTCAGTGAGTCCACAGAGTGCACTGGCACCACTGGGGATGCAGTGCAGTGAGTCCAGAGAGTGCACTGGCTCCACTGGGGATGCAGTGCAGTGAGTCCAGAGAGTGCTCCGGCACCACTGGGGATGCAGTGCAGTGAGTCCACAGAGTGCACTAGCACCACTGGGGATGCAGTGCAGTGAGTCCAGAGAGTGCACTGGCACCACTGGGGATGCAGTGCAGTGAGTCCAGAGAGTGCACTGGCACCACTGGGGATGCAGTGCAGTGAGTCCAGAGTGTGCACTGGCACCACTGGGAATGCAGTGCAGTGAGTCCAGAGATCGCACTGGCACCACGGGGGATGCACTTCAGTGAGTCCAGAGAGTGCACTGGCACCACTGGGGATGCACTGCAGTGAGTCCAGAGAGTGCACTGGCACCACTGGGGATGCAGTGCAGTGAGTCCAGAGAGTGCACTGGCACCAGAGGGAAGGCACTGCAGTGAGTCCAGTGAGTGCACTGGCACCACTGTGGATGCAGTGCAGTGAGTGCAGGGAGTGCACTGGCACCACTGGGGATGCAGTGCAGTGAGTCCAGAGAGTGCAGTGGCACCACTGGGGATGCAGTGCAGTGAGTCCAGAGAGTGCACTGGCACCACTGGGGATGCAGTGCAGTGAGTCCAGAGAGTGCACTGGCACCACTGGGGATGCAGTGCAGTGAGTCCAGAGAGTGCACTGGCACCACTGGTGATGCACTGCAGTTACTCCAGAGAGTGCACTGGCACCACTGGGGATGCGGTGCGGTGAGTCCAGAGAGTGCACTGGCACCACTGGTGATGCACTGCAGTGAGTCCAGAGAGTGCACTGGCACCACTGAGAATGCCCTTCAGTGAGTCCAGAGAGTGCACAGGCACCACTGGGGATGCACTGCAGTGAGTCCACAGAGTGCACTAGCACCACTGGGGATGCAGTGCAGTGAGTCCAGAGAGTGTACTGGCACCACTGGGGATGCACTGCAGTGAGTCCAGAGAGTGCACTGGCACCACTGAGAATGCACTTCAGTGAGTCCAGAGAGCGCACTGGCACCACTGGGGATGCAGTGCAGTGAGTCCAGAGAGTGCACTGGCACCACTGAGAATGCACTTCAGTGAGTCCAAAGAGTGCACTGGCACCACTGGGGATGCACTGCAGTGAGTCCAGAGAGTGCACTGGCACCACTGATGATGCAGTACAGTGAGTCCAGTGAGTGCACTGCCACCACTGGAGATGCACTGCAGTGAGTCCAGAGAGTGCACTGGCACCACTGGGGATGCAGTGCAGTCAGTCCAGTGAGTGCACTGGCACCACTGGGGTTGTAGTGCAGTGAGTCCAGAGAGTGCACTGGCACCACTGATGATGCAGTACAGTGAGTCCAGAGAGTGCACTGGCACCACTGGGGATGTAGTGCAGTGACTCGAGAGAGTGCACTGGCACCACTGGGGATGCAGTGCAGTGACTCCAGAGAGTGCACTGGCACCACTTGGGATGCAGTGCAGTGAGTCCAGAGAGTGCACTGGCACCACTGGGGATGCAGTGCAGTGAGTCCAGAGAGTGCACTGGCACCACTGGGGATGCAGTGCAGTGAGTCCAGAGAGTGCACTGGCACCACTGGGGATGCACTGCAGTGAGTCCACAGAGTGCACTGGTACCACTGGGGATGCAGTGCAGTGAGTCCAGAGAGTGCACTGGGACCACTGGGGATGCACTGCAGTGAGTCCAGAGAGTGCAGTGGCACCACTGGGGATGCAGTGCAGTGAGTCCAGAGAGTGCACTGGCACCACTGGGGATGCAGTGCAGTGAGTCCAGAGAGTGCACTGGCAGCACTGGGGATGCAGTGCAGTGAGTCCAGAGAGTGCACTGGCACCACTGGGGATGCACTGCAGTGAGTCCAGAGAGCGCACTGGCACCACTGGGGATGCACTGCAGTGAGTCCACAGAGTGCACTGGCACCACTGAGAATGCACTTCAGTGAGTCCAGAGAGTGCACTGGTACCACTGGGGATGCACTGCAGTGAGTCCAGAGAGTGCACTAGCACCACTGGGGATGCAGTGCAGTGAATCCTGTGAGTGCACTGGCACCCCTGGGGATGCAGTGCAGTGAGTCAAGAGAGTGCACTGGCACCACTGGGGATGCTCTGCAGTGAGCCCAGAGAGTGCACTGGCACCACTGGGGATGCGGTGCCGGGAGTCCAGAGAGTGCACTGGCACCACTGGGGATGCAGTGCAATGAGTCCAGAGAGTGCACTGGCACCACTGGGGATGCAGTGCAGTGAGTCCAGAGAGTGCACTGGCACCACTGGGGATGCACTGCAGTGAGTCCAGAGAGTGCTCTGGCACCACTGGGGATGTACTGCAGTGAGTCCAGAGAGTGCACTGGCACCACTGGGGATGCAGTGCAGTGAGTCCAGAGAGTGCACTGGCACCACTGGTGATGCACTGCAGTTACTCCAGAGAGTGCACTGGCACCACTGGGGATGCGGTGCGGTGAGTCCAGAGAGTGCACTGGCACCACTGGGGATGCAGTGCAGTCAGTCCAGTGAGTGTACTGGCACCACTGGGGATGCACTGCAGTGAGTCCAGAGAGTGCACTGGCACCACTGAGAATGCCCTTCAGTGAGTCCAGAGAGTGCACTGGCACCACTGGGGATGCACTGCAGTGAGTCCACAGAGTGCACTAGCACCACTGGGGATGCAGTGCAGTGACTCCAGAGAGTGCACTGGCACCACTGGGGATGCACTTCAGTGAGTCCAGAGAGTGCACTGGCACCACTGGGGATGCAGTGCAGTGAGTCCAGAGAGTGCATTGGCACCACTGGGGATGCAGTGCAGTGAGTCCAGAGAGTGCACTGGCACCACTGGGGATGCGGTGCAGTGAGTCCAGAGAGTGCACTGGCACCACTGGGGATGCGGTGCAGTGAGTCCAGAGAGTGCACTGGCACCACTGGGGATGCAGTGCAGTGAGTCCAGAGAGTGCACTGGCAGCACTGGGGATGCAGTGCAGTGAGTCCAGAGAGTGCACTGGCACCACTGGGGATGCACTGCAGTGAGTCCAGAGAGCGCACTGGCACCACTGAGAATGCACTTCAGTTAGTCCAGAGAGTGCACTGGTACCACTGGGGATGCAGTGCAGTCAGTCCAGTGAGTGTACTGGCACCACTGGGGAAACACTGCAGTGAGTCCAGAGAGTGCACTGGCACCACTGAGAATGCCCTTCAGTGAGTCCAGAGAGTGCACTGGCACCACTGGGGATGCACTGCAGTGAGTCCACAGAGTGCACTAGCACCACTGGGGATGCAGTGCAGTGAGTCCAGAGAGTGCACTGGCACCACTGGGGATGCAGTGCAGTGAGTCCAGAGAGCGCACTGGCACCACTGGGGATGCAGTGCAGTGAGTCCAGAGAGTGCACTAGCACCACTGGGGATGCACTGCAGTGAGTCCAGAGAGTGCACTGGCAGCACTGGGGATGCAGTGCAGTGAGTCCAGAGAGTGCACTGGCACCACTGGGGATGCACTTCAGTGAGTCCAGAGAGTGCACTGGCACCACTGGGGATGCAGTGCAGTGAGTCCAGAGAGTGCACTGGCCCCAACTGGGGATGCAGTGCAGTGAGTCCAGAGAGTGCACTGGCACCACTGGGGATGCAGTGCAGTGAGTCCAGAGAGTGCACTGGCACCACTGGGGATGCACTGCAGTGAGTCCAGAGAGCGCACTGGCACCACTGAGAATGCACTTCAGTTAGTCCAGAGAGTGCACTGGTACCACTGGGGATGCAGTGCAGTGAGTCCAGAGAGTGCACTAGCACCACTGGGGATGCAGTGCAGTGAATCCAGTGAGTGCACTGGCACCACTGGGGCTGCAGTGCAGTGAGTCAAGAGAGTGCACTGGCACCACTGGGGATGCACTGCAGTGAGCCCAGAGAGTGCACTGGCACCACTGGGGATGCAGTGCAGTGAGTCCAGAGAGTGCACTGGCACCACTGGGGATGCAGTGCAGTGAGTCCAGAGAGTGCACTGGCACCACTGGGGATGCAGTGCAGTGAGTCCAGAGAGTGCACTGGCACTACTGGGGATGCAGTGCAGTCAGTCCAGTGAGTGTACTGGCACCACTGGGGAAACACTGCAGTGAGTCCAGAGAGTGCACTGGCACCACTGAGAATGCCCTTCAGTGAGTCCAGAGAGTGCACTGGCACCACTGGGGATGCACTGCAGTGAGTCCACAGAGTGCACTAGCACCACTGGGGATGCAGTGCAGTGAGTCCAGAGAGTGCACTGGCACCACTGGGGATGCAGTGCAGTGAGTCCAGAGAGCGCACTGGCACCACTGGGGATGCAGTGCAGTGAGTCCAGAGAGTGCTCTGGCACCACTGGGGATGCACTTCAGTGAGTCCAGAGAGTGCACTGGCACCACTGGGGATGCAGTGCAGTGAGTCCAGAGAGTGCACTGGCACCACTGGGGATGCAGTGCAGTGAGTCCAGAGAGTGCACTGGCACCACTGGGGATGCAGTGCAGTGAGTCCAGAGAGTGCACTGGCACCACTGGGGATGCACTGCAGTGAGTCCACAGAGTGCACTGGTACCACTGGGGATGCAGTGCAGTGAGTCCAGAGAGTGCACTGGTACCACTGGGGATGCACTGCAGTGAGTCCAGAGAGTGCACTAGCACCACTGGGGATGCAGTGCAGTGAATCCAGTGAGTGCACTGGCACCACTGGGGCTGCAGTGCAGTGAGTCCAGAGAGTGCACTGGCACCACTGGTGATGCGGTGCCGGGAGTCCAGAGAGTGCACTGGCACCACTGGGGATGCAGTGCAGTGAGTCCAGAGAGTGCACTGGCACCACTGGGGATGCAGTGCAGTGAGTCCAGAGAGTGCACTGGCACCACTGGGGATGCAGTGCAGTGAGTCCAGAGAGTGCACTGGCACCACTGGGGATGCACTGCAGTTACTCCAGAGAGTGCACTGGCACCACTGGGGATGCGGTGCGGTGAGTCCAGAGAGTGCACTGGCACCACTGGGGATGCAGTGCAGTCAGTCCAGTGAGTGTACTGGCACCACTGGGGAAACACTGCAGTGAGTCCAGAGAGTGCACTGGCACCACTGAGAATGCCCTTCAGTGAGTCCAGAGAGTGCACTGGCAGCACTGGGGATGCACTGCAGTGAGTCCACAGAGTGCACTAGCACCACTGGGGATGCAGTGCAGTCAGTCCAGTGAGTGCACTGGCACCACTGGGGATGTACTTCAGTGAGTCCAGAGAGTGCACGCGCTCCACTGGGGATGCAGTACAGTGAGTCCAGAGAGTGCACTGGCACCACTGGGGATGCAGTGCAGTGAGTCCAGAGAGTGCACTGGCAGCAAAGAGGATGCAGTGCAGTGAGTCCAGAGAGTGCTCTGGCACCACTGGGGATGCAGTGCAGTGAGTCCAGAGAGTGCACTGGCAGCACTGGGGATGCAGTGCAGTGAGTCCAGAGAGTGCACTGGCACCACTGGGGATGCACTTCAGTGAGTCCAGAGAGTGCACTGGCACCACTGGGGATGCAGTGCAGTGAGTCCAGAGAGTGCACTGGCCCCAACTGGGGATGCAGTGCAGTGAGTCCAGAGAGTGCACTGGCACCACTGGGGATGCAGTGCAGTGAGTCCAGAGAGTGCACTGGCACCACTGGGGATGCACTGCAGTGAGTCCAGAGAGCGCACTGGCACCACTGAGAATGCACTTCAGTTAGTCCAGAGAGTGCACTGGTACCACTGGGGATGCAGTGCAGTGAGTCTAGAGAGTGCACTAGCACCACTGGGGATGCAGTGCAGTGAATCCAGTGAGTGCACTGGCACCACTGGGGCTGCAGTGCAGTGAGTCAAGAGAGTGCACTGGCACCACTGGGGATGCACTGCAGTGAGCCCAGAGAGTGCACTGGCACCACTGGGGATGCGGTGCCGGGAGTCCAGAGAGTGCACTGGCACCACTGGGGATGCAGTGCAGTGAGTCCAGAGAGTGCACTGGCACCACTGGGGATGCAGTGCAGTGAGTCCAGAGAGTGCACTGGCACCACTGGGGATGCAGTGCAGTGAGTCCAGAGAGTGCACTGGCACTACTGGGGATGCAGTGCAGTCAGTCCAGTGAGTGTACTGGCACCACTGGGGAAACACTGCAGTGAGTCCAGAGAGTGCACTGGCACCACTGAGAATGCCCTTCAGTGAGTCCAGAGAGTGCACTGGCACCACTGGGGATGCACTGCAGTGAGTCCACAGAGTGCACTAGCACCACTGGGGATGCAGTGCAGTGAGTCCAGAGAGTGCACTGGCACCACTGGGGGTGTACTTCAGTGAGTCCAGAGAGTGCACGCGCTCCACTGGGGATGCAGTACAGTGAGTCCAGAGAGTGCACTGGCACCACTGGGGATGCAGTGCAGTGAGTCCAGAGAGTGCACTGGCAGCACAGAGGATGCAGTGCAGTGAGTCCAGAGAGTGCTCTGGCACCACTGGGGATGCAGTGCAGTGAGTCCAGAGAGTGCACTGGCACCACTGGGGGATGCAGTGCAGTGAGTCCAGAGAGTGCACTGGCACCACTGGGGATGCACTTCAGTGAGTCCAGAGAGTGCACTGGCACCACTGGGGATGCACTGCAGTGAGTCCAGAGAGTGCACTGGCACCACTGGGGATGCACTGCAGTGAGTCCAGAGAGTGCACTGGTACCACTGGGGATGCAGTGCAGTGAGTCCAGAGAGTGCACTGGCACCACTGGGGATGCACTTCAGTGAGTCCAGAGAGTGCACTGGTACCACTGGGGATGCAGTGCAGTGAGTCCAGAGAGTGCACTGGCACCACTGGGGATGCAGTGCAGTGAGTCCAGAGAGTGCACTGGCACCACTGGGGATGCACTGCAGTGAGTCCAGAGAGTGCACTGGTACCACTGGGGATGCAGTGCAGTGAGTCCAGAGAGTGCACTGGCACCACTGGGGATGCACTGCAGTGAGTCCAGAGAGTGCACTGGTACCACTGGGGATGCAGTGCAGTGAGTCCAGAGAGTGCACTGGCACCACTGGGGATGCACTGCAGTGAGTCCACAGAGTGCACTGGTACCACTGGGGATGCAGTGCAGTGAGTCCAGAGAGTGCACTGGCACCACTGGGGATGCGGTGCAGTGAGTCCAGAGAGTGCACTGGCACCACTGGGGATGCAGTGCAGTGAGTCCAGAGAGTGCACTGGCACCACTGGGGATGCAGTGCAGTGAGTCCAGAGAGTGCACTGGCAGCACTGGGGATGCAGTGCAGTGAGTCCAGAGAGTGCACTGGCACCACTGGGGATGCACTGCAGTGAGTCCAGAGAGCGCACTGGCACCACTGAGAATGCACTTCAGTTAGTCCAGAGAGTGCACTGGTACCCCTGGGGATGCACTGCAGTGAGTCCAGAGAGTGCACTAGCACCACTGGTGATGCAGTGCAGTGAATCCAGTGAGTGCACTGGCACCACTGGGGCTGCAGTGCAGTGAGTCAAGAGAGTGCACTGGCACCACTGGGGATGCAGTGCAGTGAGTCCAGAGAGTGCACTGGCACCACTGGGGATGCGGTGCCGGGAGTCCAGAGAGTGCACTGGCACCACTGGGGATGCAGTGCAGTGAGTCCAGAGAGTGCACTGGCACCACTGGGGATGCAGTGCAGTGAGTCCAGAGAGTGCACTGGCACCACTGGGGATGCAGTGCAGTGAGTCCAGAGAGTGCACTGGCACCACTGGGGATGCAGTGCAGTCAGTCCAGTGAGTGTACTGGCACCACTGGGGAAACACTGCAGTGAGTCCAGAGAGTGCACTGGCACCACTGAGAATGCCCTTCAGTGAGTCCAGAGAGTGCACTGGCACCACTGGGGATGCACTGCAGTGAGTCCACAGAGTGCACTAGCACAACTGGGGATGGAGTGCAGTGAGTCCAGAGAGTGCACTGGCACCACTGGGGATGTACTTCAGTGAGTCCAGAGAGTGCACGCGCTCCACTGGGGATGCAGTACAGTGAGTCCAGAGAGTGCACTGGCACCACTGGGGATGCAGTGCAGTGAGTCCAGAGAGCGCACTGGCACCACTGGGGATGCAGTTCAGTGAGTCCAGAGAGTGCTCTGGCACCACTGGGGATGCAGTGCAGTGAGTCCAGAGAGTGCACTGGCACCACTGGGGATGCAGTGCAGTGAGTCCAGAGAGTGCACTGGCACCACTGGGGATGCACTTCAGTGAGTCCAGAGAGTGCACTGGCACCTCTGGGGATGCACTGCAGTGAGTCCAGAGAGTGCACTGGTACCACTGGGGATGCACTGCAGTGAGTCCAGAGAGTGCATTGGCACCACTGGGGATGCAGTGCAGTGAGTCCAGAGAGTGCACTGGCACCACTGGGGATGCACTGCAGTGAGTCCACAGAGTGCACTGGTACCACCGGGGATGCAGTGCAGTGAGTCCAGAGAGTGCACTGGCACCACTGGGGATGCGGTGCAGTGAGTCCAGAGAGTGCACTGGCACCACTGGGGATGCAGTGCAGTGAGTCCAGAGAGTGCACTGGCACCACTGGGGATGCAGTGCAGTGAGTCCAGAGAGTGCACTGGCAGCACTGGGGATGCAGTGCAGTGAGTCCAGAGAGTGCACTGGCACCACTGGGGATGCACTGCAGTGAGTCCAGAGAGCGCACTGGCACCACTGAGAATGCACTTCAGTTAGTCCAGAGAGTGCACTGGTACCACTGGGGATGCACTGCAGTGAGTCCAGAGAGTGCACTAGCACCACTGGGGATGCAGTGCAGTGAATCCAGTGAGTGCACTGGCACCACTGGGGCTGCAGTACAGTGAGTCAAGAGAGTGCACTGGCACCACTGGGGATGCACTGCAGTGAACCCAGAGAGTGCACTGGCACCACTGGTGATGCGGTGCCGAGAGTCCAGAGAGTGCACTGGCACCACTGGGGATGCAGTGCAGTGAGTCCAGAGAGTGCACTGGCACCACTGGGGATGCAGTGCAGTGAGTCCAGAGAGTGCACTGGCACCACTGGGGATGCACTGTAGTTACTCCAGAGAGTGCACTGGCACCACTGGGGATGCGGTGCGGTGAGTCCAGAGAGTGCACTGGCACCACTGGGGATGCAGTGCAGTCAGTCCAGTGAGTGTACTGGCACCACTGGGGAAACACTGCAGTGAGTCCAGAGAGTGCACTGGCACCACTGAGAATGCCCTTCAGTGAGTCCAGAGAGTGCACTGGCAGCACTGGGGATGCACTGCAGTGAGTCCACAGAGTGCACTAGCACCACTGGGGATGCAGTGCAGTGAGCCCAGAGAGTGCACTGGCACCACTGGGGATGTACTTCAGTGAGTCCAGAGAGTGCACGCGCTCCACTGGGGATGCAGCACAGTGAGTCCAGAGAGTGCACTGGCAGCACAGAGGATGCAGTGCAGTGAGTCCAGAGAGTGCTCTGGCACCACTGGGGATGCAGTGCAGTGAGTCCAGAGAGTGCACTGGCAGCACTGGGGATGCAGTGCAGTGAGTCCAGAGAGTGCACTGGCACCACTGGGGATGCACTTCAGTGAGTCCAGAGAGTGCACTGGCAGCACTGGGGATGCAGTGCAGTGAGTCCAGAGAGTGCACTGGCACCACTGGGGATGCAGTGCAGTGAGTCCAGAGAGTGCACTGGCAGCACTGGGGATGCAGTGCAGTGAGTCCAGAGAGTGCACTGGCACCACTGGGGATGCACTGCAGTGAGTCCAGAGAGCGCACTGGCACCACTGAGAATGCACTTCAGTTAGTCCAGAGAGTGCACTGGTACCACTGGGGATGCAGTGCAGTGAGTCCAGAGAGTGCACTAGCACCACTGGGGATGCAGTGCAGTGAATCCAGAGAGTGCACTGGCACCACTGGGGCTGCAGTGCAGTGAGTCAAGAGAGTGCACGCGCTCCACTGGGGATGCAGTACAGTGAGTCCAGAGAGTGCACTGGCACCACTGGGGATGCAGTGCAGTGAGTCCAGAGAGTGCACTGGCAGCACAGAGGATGCAGTGCAGTGAGTCCAGAGAGTGCTCTGGCACCACTGGGGATGCAGTGCAGTGAGTCCAGAGAGTGCACTGGCACCACTGGGGATGCAGTGCAGTGAGTCCAGAGAGTGCACTGGCACCACTGGGGATGCACTTCAGTGAGTCCAGAGAGTGCACTGGCACCACTGGGGATGCACTGCAGTGAGTCCAGAGAGTGCACTGGCACCACTGGGGATGCACTGCAGTGAGTCCAGAGAGTGCACTGGTACCACTGGGGATGCACTGCAGTGAGTCCAGAGAGTGCACTGGTACCACTGGGGATGCAGTGCAGTGAGTCCAGAGAGTGCACTGGCACCACTGGGGATGCACTTCAGTGAGTCCAGAGAGTGCACTGGTACCACTGGGGATGCACTGCAGTGAGTCCAGAGAGTGCACTGGTACCACTGGGGATGCAGTGCAGTGAGTCCAGAGAGTGCACTGGCCGCACTGGGGATGCACTGCAGTGAGTCCACAGAGTGCACTGGTACCACTGGGGATGCAGTGCAGTGAGTCCAGAGAGTGCACTGGCACCACTGGGGATGCGGTGCAGTGAGTCCAGAGAGTGCACTGGCACCACTGGGGATGCAGTGCAGTGAGTCCAGAGAGTGCACTGGCACCACTGGGGATGCAGTGCAGTGAGTCCAGAGAGTGCACTGGCAGCACTGGGGATGCAGTGCAGTGAGTCCAGAGAGTGCACTGGCACCACTGGGGATGCACTGCAGTGAGTCCAGAGAGCGCACTGGCACCACTGAGAATGCACTTCAGTTAGTCCAGAGAGTGCACTGGTACCCCTGGGGATGCACTGCAGTGAGTCCAGAGAGTGCACTAGCACCACTGGGGATGCAGTGCAGTGAATCCAGTGAGTGCACTGGCACCACTGGGGCTGCAGTGCAGTGAGTCAAGAGAGTGCACTGGCACCACTGGGGATGCACTGCAGTGAGCCCAGAGAGTGCACTGGCACCACTGGTGATGCGGTGCCGGGAGTCCAGAGAGTGCACTGGCAGCACTGGGGATGCAGTGCAGTGAGTCCAGAGAGTGCACTGGCACCACTGGGGATGCACTGCAGTGAGTCCACAGAGTGCACTGGTACCACTGGGGCTGCAGTGCAGTGAGTCCAGAGAGTGCACTGGTACCACTGGGGATGCACTGCAGTGAGTCCAGAGAGTGCACTAGCACCACTGGGGATGCAGTGCAGTGAATCCAGTGAGTGCACTGGCACCACTGGGGCTGCAGTGCAGTGAGTCAAGAGAGTGCACTGGCACCACTGGGGATGCACTGCAGTGAGCCCAGAGAGTGCACTGGCACCACTGGTGATGCGGTGCCGGGAGTCCAGAGAGTGCACTGGCACCACTGGGGATGCAGTGCAGTGAGTCCAGAGAGTGCACTGGCACCACTGGGGATGCAGTGCAGTGAGTCCAGAGAGTGCACTGGCACCACTGGGGATGCACTGCAGTTACTCCAGAGAGTGCACTGGCACCACTGGGGATGCGGTGCGGTGAGTCCAGAGAGTGCACTAGCACCACTGGGGATGCAGTGCAGTGAGCCCAGAGAGTGCACTGGCACCACTGGGGATGCAGTGCAGTGAGTCCAGAGAGTGCACTGGCACTACTGGGGATGCAGTGCAGTCAGTCCAGTGAGTGTACTGGCACCACTGGGGAAACACTGCAGTGAGTCCAGAGAGTGCACTGGCACCACTGAGAATGCCCTTCAGTGAGTCCAGAGAGTGCACTGGCACCACTGGGGATGCACTGCAGTGAGTCCACAGAGTGCACTAGCACCACTGGGGATGCAGTGCAGTGAGTCCAGAGAGTGCACTGGCACCACTGGGGATGCAGTGCAGTGAGTCCAGAGAGCGCACTGGCACCACTGGGGATGCAGTGCAGTGAGTCCAGAGAGTGCTCTGGCACCACTGGGGATGCACTTCAGTGAGTCCAGAGAGTGCACTGGCACCACTGGGGATGCAGTGCAGTGAGTCCAGAGAGTGCACTGGCACCACTGGGGATGCAGTGCAGTGAGTCCAGAGAGTGCACTGGCACCACTGGGGATGCAGTGCAGTGAGTCCAGAGAGTGCACTGGCACCACTGGGGATGCACTGCAGTGAGTCCACAGAGTGCACTGGTACCACTGGGGATGCAGTGCAGTGAGTCCAGAGAGTGCACTGGTACCACTGGGGATGCACTGCAGTGAGTCCAGAGAGTGCACTAGCACCACTGGGGATGCAGTGCAGTGAATCCAGTGAGTGCACTGGCACCACTGGGGCTGCAGTGCAGTGAGTCCAGAGAGTGCACTGGCACCACTGGTGATGCGGTGCCGGGAGTCCAGAGAGTGCACTGGCACCACTGGGGATGCAGTGCAGTGAGTCCAGAGAGTGCACTGGCACCACTGGGGATGCAGTGCAGTGAGTCCAGAGAGTGCACTGGCACCACTGGGGATGCAGTGCAGTGAGTCCAGAGAGTGCACTGGCACCACTGGGGATGCACTGCAGTTACTCCAGAGAGTGCACTGGCACCACTGGGGATGCGGTGCGGTGAGTCCAGAGAGTGCACTGGCACCACTGGGGATGCAGTGCAGTCAGTCCAGTGAGTGTACTGGCACCACTGGGGAAACACTGCAGTGAGTCCAGAGAGTGCACTGGCACCACTGAGAATGCCCTTCAGTGAGTCCAGAGAGTGCACTGGCAGCACTGGGGATGCACTGCAGTGAGTCCACAGAGTGCACTAGCACCACTGGGGATGCAGTGCAGTCAGTCCAGTGAGTGCACTGGCACCACTGGGGATGTACTTCAGTGAGTCCAGAGAGTGCACGCGCTCCACTGGGGATGCAGTACAGTGAGTCCAGAGAGTGCACTGGCACCACTGGGGATGCAGTGCAGTGAGTCCAGAGAGTGCACTGGCAGCAAAGAGGATGCAGTGCAGTGAGTCCAGAGAGTGCTCTGGCACCACTGGGGATGCAGTGCAGTGAGTCCAGAGAGTGCACTGGCAGCACTGGGGATGCAGTGCAGTGAGTCCAGAGAGTGCACTGGCACCACTGGGGATGCACTTCAGTGAGTCCAGAGAGTGCACTGGCACCACTGGGGATGCAGTGCAGTGAGTCCAGAGAGTGCACTGGCCCCAACTGGGGATGCAGTGCAGTGAGTCCAGAGAGTGCACTGGCACCACTGGGGATGCAGTGCAGTGAGTCCAGAGAGTGCACTGGCACCACTGGGGATGCACTGCAGTGAGTCCAGAGAGCGCACTGGCACCACTGAGAATGCACTTCAGTTAGTCCAGAGAGTGCACTGGTACCACTGGGGATGCAGTGCAGTGAGTCTAGAGAGTGCACTAGCACCACTGGGGATGCAGTGCAGTGAATCCAGTGAGTGCACTGGCACCACTGGGGCTGCAGTGCAGTGAGTCAAGAGAGTGCACTGGCACCACTGGGGATGCACTGCAGTGAGCCCAGAGAGTGCACTGGCACCACTGGGGATGCGGTGCCGGGAGTCCAGAGAGTGCACTGGCACCACTGGGGATGCAGTGCAGTGAGTCCAGAGAGTGCACTGGCACCACTGGGGGTGTACTTCAGTGAGTCCAGAGAGTGCACGCGCTCCACTGGGGATGCAGTACAGTGAGTCCAGAGAGTGCACTGGCACCACTGGGGATGCAGTGCAGTGAGTCCAGAGAGTGCACTGGCAGCACAGAGGATGCAGTGCAGTGAGTCCAGAGAGTGCTCTGGCACCACTGGGGATGCAGTGCAGTGAGTCCAGAGAGTGCACTGGCACCACTGGGGGATGCAGTGCAGTGAGTCCAGAGAGTGCACTGGCACCACTGGGGATGCACTTCAGTGAGTCCAGAGAGTGCACTGGCACCACTGGGGATGCACTGCAGTGAGTCCAGAGAGTGCACTGGCACCACTGGGGATGCACTGCAGTGAGTCCAGAGAGTGCACTGGTACCACTGGGGATGCAGTGCAGTGAGTCCAGAGAGTGCACTGGCACCACTGGGGATGCACTTCAGTGAGTCCAGAGAGTGCACTGGTACCACTGGGGATGCAGTGCAGTGAGTCCAGAGAGTGCACTGGCACCACTGGGGATGCAGTGCAGTGAGTCCAGAGAGTGCACTGGCACCACTGGGGATGCACTGCAGTGAGTCCAGAGAGTGCACTGGTACCACTGGGGATGCAGTGCAGTGAGTCCAGAGAGTGCACTGGCACCACTGGGGATGCACTGCAGTGAGTCCAGAGAGTGCACTGGTACCACTGGGGATGCAGTGCAGTGAGTCCAGAGAGTGCACTGGCACCACTGGGGATGCACTGCAGTGAGTCCACAGAGTGCACTGGTACCACTGGGGATGCAGTGCAGTGAGTCCAGAGAGTGCACTGGCACCACTGGGGATGCGGTGCAGTGAGTCCAGAGAGTGCACTGGCACCACTGGGGATGCAGTGCAGTGAGTCCAGAGAGTGCACTGGCACCACTGGGGATGCAGTGCAGTGAGTCCAGAGAGTGCACTGGCAGCACTGGGGATGCAGTGCAGTGAGTCCAGAGAGTGCACTGGCACCACTGGGGATGCACTGCAGTGAGTCCAGAGAGCGCACTGGCACCACTGAGAATGCACTTCAGTTAGTCCAGAGAGTGCACTGGTACCCCTGGGGATGCACTGCAGTGAGTCCAGAGAGTGCACTAGCACCACTGGTGATGCAGTGCAGTGAATCCAGTGAGTGCACTGGCACCACTGGGGCTGCAGTGCAGTGAGTCAAGAGAGTGCACTGGCACCACTGGGGATGCAGTGCAGTGAGTCCAGAGAGTGCACTGGCACCACTGGGGATGCGGTGCCGGGAGTCCAGAGAGTGCACTGGCACCACTGGGGATGCAGTGCAGTGAGTCCAGAGAGTGCACTGGCACCACTGGGGATGCAGTGCAGTGAGTCCAGAGAGTGCACTGGCACCACTGGGGATGCAGTGCAGTGAGTCCAGAGAGTGCACTGGCACCACTGGGGATGCAGTGCAGTCAGTCCAGTGAGTGTACTGGCACCACTGGGGAAACACTGCAGTGAGTCCAGAGAGTGCACTGGCACCACTGAGAATGCCCTTCAGTGAGTCCAGAGAGTGCACTGGCACCACTGGGGATGCACTGCAGTGAGTCCACAGAGTGCACTAGCACAACTGGGGATGGAGTGCAGTGAGTCCAGAGAGTGCACTGGCACCACTGGGGATGTACTTCAGTGAGTCCAGAGAGTGCACGCGCTCCACTGGGGATGCAGTACAGTGAGTCCAGAGAGTGCACTGGCACCACTGGGGATGCAGTGCAGTGAGTCCAGAGAGCGCACTGGCACCACTGGGGATGCAGTTCAGTGAGTCCAGAGAGTGCTCTGGCACCACTGGGGATGCAGTGCAGTGAGTCCAGAGAGTGCACTGGCACCACTGGGGATGCAGTGCAGTGAGTCCAGAGAGTGCACTGGCACCACTGGGGATGCACTTCAGTGAGTCCAGAGAGTGCACTGGCACCTCTGGGGATGCACTGCAGTGAGTCCAGAGAGTGCACTGGTACCACTGGGGATGCACTGCAGTGAGTCCAGAGAGTGCATTGGCACCACTGGGGATGCAGTGCAGTGAGTCCAGAGAGTGCACTGGCACCACTGGGGATGCACTGCAGTGAGTCCACAGAGTGCACTGGTACCACCGGGGATGCAGTGCAGTGAGTCCAGAGAGTGCACTGGCACCACTGGGGATGCGGTGCAGTGAGTCCAGAGAGTGCACTGGCACCACTGGGGATGCAGTGCAGTGAGTCCAGAGAGTGCACTGGCACCACTGGGGATGCAGTGCAGTGAGTCCAGAGAGTGCACTGGCAGCACTGGGGATGCAGTGCAGTGAGTCCAGAGAGTGCACTGGCACCACTGGGGATGCACTGCAGTGAGTCCAGAGAGCGCACTGGCACCACTGAGAATGCACTTCAGTTAGTCCAGAGAGTGCACTGGTACCACTGGGGATGCACTGCAGTGAGTCCAGAGAGTGCACTAGCACCACTGGGGATGCAGTGCAGTGAATCCAGTGAGTGCACTGGCACCACTGGGGCTGCAGTACAGTGAGTCAAGAGAGTGCACTGGCACCACTGGGGATGCACTGCAGTGAACCCAGAGAGTGCACTGGCACCACTGGTGATGCGGTGCCGAGAGTCCAGAGAGTGCACTAGCACCACTGGGGATGCAGTGCAGTGAGTCCAGAGAGTGCACTGGCACCACTGGGGATGCAGTGCAGTGAGTCCAGAGAGTGCACTGGCACCACTGGGGATGCACTGTAGTTACTCCAGAGAGTGCACTGGCACCACTGGGGATGCGGTGCGGTGAGTCCAGAGAGTGCACTGGCACCACTGGGGATGCAGTGCAGTCAGTCCAGTGAGTGTACTGGCACCACTGGGGAAACACTGCAGTGAGTCCAGAGAGTGCACTGGCACCACTGAGAATGCCCTTCAGTGAGTCCAGAGAGTGCACTGGCAGCACTGGGGATGCACTGCAGTGAGTCCACAGAGTGCACTAGCACCACTGGGGATGCAGTGCAGTGAGCCCAGAGAGTGCACTGGCACCACTGGGGATGTACTTCAGTGAGTCCAGAGAGTGCACGCGCTCCACTGGGGATGCAGCACAGTGAGTCCAGAGAGTGCACTGGCAGCACAGAGGATGCAGTGCAGTGAGTCCAGAGAGTGCTCTGGCACCACTGGGGATGCAGTGCAGTGAGTCCAGAGAGTGCACTGGCAGCACTGGGGATGCAGTGCAGTGAGTCCAGAGAGTGCACTGGCACCACTGGGGATGCACTTCAGTGAGTCCAGAGAGTGCACTGGCAGCACTGGGGATGCAGTGCAGTGAGTCCAGAGAGTGCACTGGCACCACTGGGGATGCAGTGCAGTGAGTCCAGAGAGTGCACTGGCAGCACTGGGGATGCAGTGCAGTGAGTCCAGAGAGTGCACTGGCACCACTGGGGATGCACTGCAGTGAGTCCAGAGAGCGCACTGGCACCACTGAGAATGCACTTCAGTTAGTCCAGAGAGTGCACTGGTACCACTGGGGATGCAGTGCAGTGAGTCCAGAGAGTGCACTAGCACCACTGGGGATGCAGTGCAGTGAATCCAGAGAGTGCACTGGCACCACTGGGGCTGCAGTGCAGTGAGTCAAGAGAGTGCACGCGCTCCACTGGGGATGCAGTACAGTGAGTCCAGAGAGTGCACTGGCACCACTGGGGATGCAGTGCAGTGAGTCCAGAGAGTGCACTGGCAGCACAGAGGATGCAGTGCAGTGAGTCCAGAGAGTGCTCTGGCACCACTGGGGATGCAGTGCAGTGAGTCCAGAGAGTGCACTGGCACCACTGGGGATGCAGTGCAGTGAGTCCAGAGAGTGCACTGGCACCACTGGGGATGCACTTCAGTGAGTCCAGAGAGTGCACTGGCACCACTGGGGATGCACTGCAGTGAGTCCAGAGAGTGCACTGGCACCACTGGGGATGCACTGCAGTGAGTCCAGAGAGTGCACTGGTACCACTGGGGATGCACTGCAGTGAGTCCAGAGAGTGCACTGGTACCACTGGGGATGCAGTGCAGTGAGTCCAGAGAGTGCACTGGCACCACTGGGGATGCACTTCAGTGAGTCCAGAGAGTGCACTGGTACCACTGGGGATGCACTGCAGTGAGTCCAGAGAGTGCACTGGTACCACTGGGGATGCAGTGCAGTGAGTCCAGAGAGTGCACTGGCCGCACTGGGGATGCACTGCAGTGAGTCCACAGAGTGCACTGGTACCACTGGGGATGCAGTGCAGTGAGTCCAGAGAGTGCACTGGCACCACTGGGGATGCGGTGCAGTGAGTCCAGAGAGTGCACTGGCACCACTGGGGATGCAGTGCAGTGAGTCCAGAGAGTGCACTGGCACCACTGGGGATGCAGTGCAGTGAGTCCAGAGAGTGCACTGGCAGCACTGGGGATGCAGTGCAGTGAGTCCAGAGAGTGCACTGGCACCACTGGGGATGCACTGCAGTGAGTCCAGAGAGCGCACTGGCACCACTGAGAATGCACTTCAGTTAGTCCAGAGAGTGCACTGGTACCCCTGGGGATGCACTGCAGTGAGTCCAGAGAGTGCACTAGCACCACTGGGGATGCAGTGCAGTGAATCCAGTGAGTGCACTGGCACCACTGGGGCTGCAGTGCAGTGAGTCAAGAGAGTGCACTGGCACCACTGGGGATGCACTGCAGTGAGCCCAGAGAGTGCACTGGCACCACTGGTGATGCGGTGCCGGGAGTCCAGAGAGTGCACTGGCACCACTGGGGATGCGGTGCAGTGAGTCCAGAGAGTGCACTGGCACCACTGGGGATGCAGTGCAGTGAGTCCAGAGAGTGCACTGGCACCACTGGGGATGCAGTGCAGTGAGTCCAGAGAGTGCACTGGCAGCACTGGGGATGCAGTGCAGTGAGTCCAGAGAGTGCACTGGCACCACTGGGGATGCACTGCAGTGAGTCCAGAGAGCGCACTGGCACCACTGAGAATGCACTTCAGTTAGTCCAGAGAGTGCACTGGTACCACTGGGGATGCACTGCAGTGAGTCCAGAGAGTGCACTAGCACCACTGGGGATGCAGTGCAGTGAATCCAGTGAGTGCACTGGCACCACTGGGGCTGCAGTACAGTGAGTCAAGAGAGTGCACTGGCACCACTGGGGATGCACTGCAGTGAACCCAGAGAGTGCACTGGCACCACTGGTGATGCGGTGCCGAGAGTCCAGAGAGTGCACTGGCACCACTGGGGATGCAGTGCAGTGAGTCCAGAGAGTGCACTGGCACCACTGGGGATGCAGTGCAGTGAGTCCAGAGAGTGCACTGGCACCACTGGGGATGCACTGTAGTTACTCCAGAGAGTGCACTGGCACCACTGGGGATGCGGTGCGGTGAGTCCAGAGAGTGCACTGGCACCACTGGGGATGCAGTGCAGTCAGTCCAGTGAGTGTACTGGCACCACTGGGGAAACACTGCAGTGAGTCCAGAGAGTGCACTGGCACCACTGAGAATGCCCTTCAGTGAGTCCAGAGAGTGCACTGGCAGCACTGGGGATGCACTGCAGTGAGTCCACAGAGTGCACTAGCACCACTGGGGATGCAGTGCAGTGAGCCCAGAGAGTGCACTGGCACCACTGGGGATGTACTTCAGTGAGTCCAGAGAGTGCACGCGCTCCACTGGGGATGCAGCACAGTGAGTCCAGAGAGTGCACTGGCAGCACAGAGGATGCAGTGCAGTGAGTCCAGAGAGTGCTCTGGCACCACTGGGGATGCAGTGCAGTGAGTCCAGAGAGTGCACTGGCAGCACTGGGGATGCAGTGCAGTGAGTCCAGAGAGTGCACTGGCACCACTGGGGATGCACTTCAGTGAGTCCAGAGAGTGCACTGGCAGCACTGGGGATGCAGTGCAGTGAGTCCAGAGAGTGCACTGGCACCACTGGGGATGCAGTGCAGTGAGTCCAGAGAGTGCACTGGCAGCACTGGGGATGCAGTGCAGTGAGTCCAGAGAGTGCACTGGCACCACTGGGGATGCACTGCAGTGAGTCCAGAGAGCGCACTGGCACCACTGAGAATGCACTTCAGTTAGTCCAGAGAGTGCACTGGTACCACTGGGGATGCAGTGCAGTGAGTCCAGAGAGTGCACTAGCACCACTGGGGATGCAGTGCAGTGAATCCAGAGAGTGCACTGGCACCACTGGGGCTGCAGTGCAGTGAGTCAAGAGAGTGCACGCGCTCCACTGGGGATGCAGTACAGTGAGTCCAGAGAGTGCACTGGCACCACTGGGGATGCAGTGCAGTGAGTCCAGAGAGTGCACTGGCAGCACAGAGGATGCAGTGCAGTGAGTCCAGAGAGTGCTCTGGCACCACTGGGGATGCAGTGCAGTGAGTCCAGAGAGTGCACTGGCACCACTGGGGATGCAGTGCAGTGAGTCCAGAGAGTGCACTGGCACCACTGGGGATGCACTTCAGTGAGTCCAGAGAGTGCACTGGCACCACTGGGGATGCACTGCAGTGAGTCCAGAGAGTGCACTGGCACCACTGGGGATGCACTGCAGTGAGTCCAGAGAGTGCACTGGTACCACTGGGGATGCACTGCAGTGAGTCCAGAGAGTGCACTGGTACCACTGGGGATGCAGTGCAGTGAGTCCAGAGAGTGCACTGGCACCACTGGGGATGCACTTCAGTGAGTCCAGAGAGTGCACTGGTACCACTGGGGATGCACTGCAGTGAGTCCAGAGAGTGCACTGGTACCACTGGGGATGCAGTGCAGTGAGTCCAGAGAGTGCACTGGCCGCACTGGGGATGCACTGCAGTGAGTCCACAGAGTGCACTGGTACCACTGGGGATGCAGTGCAGTGAGTCCAGAGAGTGCACTGGCACCACTGGGGATGCGGTGCAGTGAGTCCAGAGAGTGCACTGGCACCACTGGGGATGCAGTGCAGTGAGTCCAGAGAGTGCACTGGCACCACTGGGGATGCAGTGCAGTGAGTCCAGAGAGTGCACTGGCAGCACTGGGGATGCAGTGCAGTGAGTCCAGAGAGTGCACTGGCACCACTGGGGATGCACTGCAGTGAGTCCAGAGAGCGCACTGGCACCACTGAGAATGCACTTCAGTTAGTCCAGAGAGTGCACTGGTACCCCTGGGGATGCACTGCAGTGAGTCCAGAGAGTGCACTAGCACCACTGGGGATGCAGTGCAGTGAATCCAGTGAGTGCACTGGCACCACTGGGGCTGCAGTGCAGTGAGTCAAGAGAGTGCACTGGCACCACTGGGGATGCACTGCAGTGAGCCCAGAGAGTGCACTGGCACCACTGGTGATGCGGTGCCGGGAGTCCAGAGAGTGCACTGGCAGCACTGGGGATGCAGTGCAGTGAGTCCAGAGAGTGCACTGGCACCACTGGGGATGCACTGCAGTGAGTCCACAGAGTGCACTGGTACCACTGGGGCTGCAGTGCAGTGAGTCCAGAGAGTGCACTGGTACCACTGGGGATGCACTGCAGTGAGTCCAGAGAGTGCACTAGCACCACTGGGGATGCAGTGCAGTGAATCCAGTGAGTGCACTGGCACCACTGGGGCTGCAGTGCAGTGAGTCAAGAGAGTGCACTGGCACCACTGGGGATGCACTGCAGTGAGCCCAGAGAGTGCACTGGCACCACTGGTGATGCGGTGCCGGGAGTCCAGAGAGTGCACTGGCACCACTGGGGATGCAGTGCAGTGAGTCCAGAGAGTGCACTGGCACCACTGGGGATGCAGTGCAGTGAGTCCAGAGAGTGCACTGGCACCACTGGGGATGCACTGCAGTTACTCCAGAGAGTGCACTGGCACCACTGGGGATGCGGTGCGGTGAGTCCAGAGAGTGCACTAGCACCACTGGGGATGCAGTGCAGTGAGCCCAGAGAGTGCACTGGCACCACTGGGGATGTACTTCAGTGAGTCCAGAGAGTGCACGCGCTCCACTGGGGATGCAGTACAGTGAGTCCAGAGAGTGCACTGGCACCACTGGGGATGCAGTGCAGTGAGTCCAGAGAGTGCACTGGCAGCAAAGAGGATGCAGTGCAGTGAGTCCAGAGAGTGCTCTGGCACCACTGGGGATGCAGTGCAGTGAGTCCAGAGAGTGCACTGGCAGCACTGGGGATGCAGTGCAGTGAGTCCAGAGAGTGCACTGGCACCACTGGGGATGCACTTCAGTGAGTCCAGAGAGTGCACTGGCACCACTGGGGATGCAGTGCAGTGAGTCCAGAGAGTGCACTGGCCCCAACTGGGGATGCAGTGCAGTGAGTCCAGAGAGTGCACTGGCACCACTGGGGATGCAGTGCAGTGAGTCCAGAGAGTGCACTGGCACCACTGGGGATGCACTGCAGTGAGTCCAGAGAGCGCACTGGCACCACTGAGAATGCACTTCAGTTAGTCCAGAGAGTGCACTGGTACCACTGGGGATGCAGTGCAGTGAGTCCAGAGAGTGCACTAGCACCACTGGGGATGCAGTGCAGTGAATCCAGTGAGTGCACTGGCACCACTGGGGCTGCAGTACAGTGAGTCAAGAGAGTGCACTGGCACCACTGGGGATGCACTGCAGTGAGCCCAGAGAGTGCACTGGCACCACTGGGGATGCGGTGCCGGGAGTCCAGAGAGTGCACTGGCACCACTGGGGATGCAGTGCAGTGAGTCCAGAGAGTGCACTGGCACCACTGGGGATGCAGTGCAGTGAGTCCAGAGAGTGCACTGGCACCACTGGGGATGCAGTGCAGTGAGTCCAGAGAGTGCACTGGCACTACTGGGGATGCAGTGCAGTCAGTCCAGTGAGTGTACTGGCACCACTGGGGAAACACTGCAGTGAGTCCAGAGAGTGCACTGGCACCACTGAGAATGCCCTTCAGTGAGTCCAGAGAGTGCACTGGCACCACTGGGGATGCACTGCAGTGAGTCCACAGAGTGCACTAGCACCACTGGGGATGCAGTGCAGTGAGTCCAGAGAGTGCACTGGCACCACTGGGGGTGTACTTCAGTGAGTCCAGAGAGTGCACGCGCTCCACTGGGAATGCAGTACAGTGAGTCCAGAGAGTGCACTGGCAGCACTGGGGATGCAGTGCAGTGAGTCCAGAGAGTGCACTGGCAGCACAGAGGATGCAGTGCAGTGAGTCCAGAGAGTGCTCTGGCACCACTGGGGATGCAGTGCAGTGAGTCCAGAGAGTGCACTGGCACCACTGGGGGATGCAGTGCAGTGAGTCCAGAGAGTGCACTGGCACCACTGGGGATGCACTTCAGTGAGTCCAGAGAGTGCACTGGCACCACTGGGGATGCACTGCAGTGAGTCCAGAGAGTGCACTGGCACCACTGGGGATGCACTGCAGTGAGTCCAGAGAGTGCACTGGTACCACTGGGGATGCAGTGCAGTGAGTCCAGAGAGTGCACTGGCACCACTGGGGATGCACTTCAGTGAGTCCAGAGAGTGCACTGGTACCACTGGGGATGCAGTGCAGTGAGTCCAGAGAGTGCACTGGCACCACTGGGGATGCACTGCAGTGAGTCCAGAGAGTGCACTGGCACCACTGGGGATGCACTGCAGTGAGTCCAGAGAGTGCACTGGTACCACTGGGGATGCAGTGCAGTGAGTCCAGAGAGTGCACTGGCACCACTGGGGATGCACTTCAGTGAGTCCAGAGAGTGCACTGGTACCACTGGGGATGCACTGCAGTGAGTCCAGAGAGTGCACTGGTACCACTGGGGATGCAGTGCAGTGAGTCCAGAGAGTGCACTGGCACCACTGGGGATGCACTGCAGTGAGTCCACAGAGTGCACTGGTACCACTGGGGATGCAGTGCAGTGAGTCCAGAGAGTGCACTGGCACCACTGGGGATGCGGTGCAGTGAGTCCAGAGAGTGCACTGGCACCACTGGGGATGCAGTGCAGTGAGTCCAGAGAGTGCACTGGCACCACTGGGGATGCAGTGCAGTGAGTCCAGAGAGTGCACTGGCAGCACTGGGGATGCAGTGCAGTGAGTCCAGAGAGTGCACTGGCACCACTGGGGATGCACTGCAGTGAGTCCAGAGAGCGCACTGGCACCACTGAGAATGCACTTCAGTTAGTCCAGAGAGTGCACTGGTACCCCTGGGGATGCACTGCAGTGAGTCCAGAGAGTGCACTAGCACCACTGGGGATGCAGTGCAGTGAATCCAGTGAGTGCACTGGCACCACTGGGGCTGCAGTGCAGTGAGTCAAGAGAGTGCACTGGCACCACTGGGGATGCACTGCAGTGAGCCCAGAGAGTGCACTGGCACCACTGGGGATGCGGTGCCGGGAGTCCAGAGAGTGCACTGGCACCACTGGGGCTGCAGTGCAGTGAGTCCAGAGAGTGCACTGGCACCACTGGGGATGCAGTGCAGTGAGTCCAGAGAGTGCACTGGCACCACTGGGGATGCAGTGCAGTGAGTCCAGAGAGTGCACTGGCACCACTGGGGATGCAGTGCAGTCAGTCCAGTGAGTGTACTGGCACCACTGGGGAAACACTGCAGTGAGTCCAGAGAGTGCACTGGCACCACTGAGAATGCCCTTCAGTGAGTCCAGAGAGTGCACTGGCACCACTGGGGATGCACTGCAGTGAGTCCACAGAGTGCACTAGCGCAACTGGGGATGGAGTGCAGTGAGTCCAGAGAGTGCACTGGCACCACTGGGGATGTACTTCAGTGAGTCCAGAGAGTGCACGCGCTCCACTGGGGATGCAGTACAGTGAGTCCAGAGAGTGCACTGGCACCACTGGGGATGCAGTGCAGTGAGTCCAGAGAGCGCACTGGCACCACTGGGGATGCAGTGCAGTGAGTCCAGAGAGTGCTCTGGCACCACTGGGGATGCAGTGCAGTGAGTCCAGAGAGTGCACTGGCACCACTGGGGATGCACTGCAGTGAGTCCAGAGAGTGCACTGGCACCACTGGGGATGCACTTCAGTGAGTCCAGAGAGTGCACTGGCACCACTGGGGATGCACTGCAGTGAGTCCAGAGAGTGCACTGGTACCACTGGGGATGCACTGCAGTGAGTCCAGAGAGTGCATTGGCACCACTGGGGATGCAGTGCAGTCAGTCCAGAGAGTGCACTGGCACCACTGGGGATGCACTGCAGTGAGTCCACAGAGTGCACTGGTACCACTGGGGATGCAGTGCAGTGAGTCCAGAGAGTGCACTGGCACCACTGGGGATGCGGTGCAGTGAGTCCAGAGAGTGCACTGGCACCACTGGGGATGCAGTGCAGTGAGTCCAGAGAGTGCACTGGCACCACTGGGGATGCAGTGCAGTGAGTCCAGAGAGTGCACTGGCAGCACTGGGGATGCAGTGCAGTGAGTCCAGAGAGTGCACTGGCACCACTGGGGATGCACTGCAGTGAGTCCAGAGAGCGCACTGGCACCACTGAGAATGCACTTCAGTTAGTCCAGAGAGTGCACTGGAACCACTGGGGATGCACTGCAGTGAGTCCAGAGAGTGCACTAGCACCACTGGGGATGCAGTGCAGTGAATCCAGTGAGTGCACTGGCACCACTGGGGCTGCAGTGCAGTGAGTCAAGAGAGTGCACTGGCACCACTGGGGATGCACTGCAGTGAGCCCAGAGAGTGCACTGGCACCACTGGTGATGCGGTGCCGGGAGTCCAGAGAGTGCACTGGCACCACTGGGGATGCAGTGCAGTGAGTCCAGAGAGTGCACTGGCACCACTGGGGATGCAGTGCAGTGAGTCCAGAGAGTGCACTGGCACCACTGGGGATGCACTGCAGTTACTCCAGAGAGTGCACTGGCACCACTGGGGATGCGGTGCGGTGAGTCCAGAGAGTGCACTGGCACCACTGGGGATGCAGTGCAGTCAGTCCAGTGAGTGTACTGGCACCACTGGGGAAACACTGCAGTGAGTCCAGAGAGTGCACTGGCACCACTGAGAATGCCCTTCAGTGAGTCCAGAGAGTGCACTGGCACCACTGGGGATGCACTGCAGTGAGTCCACAGAGTGCACTAGCACCACTGGGGATGCAGTGCAGTGAGCCCAGAGAGTGCACTGGCACCACTGGGGATGTACTTCAGTGAGTCCAGAGAGTGCACGCGCTCCACTGGGGATGCAGTACAGTGAGTCCAGAGAGTGCACTGGCAGCACAGAGGATGCAGTGCAGTGAGTCCAGAGAGTGCTCTGGCACCACTGGGGATGCAGTGCAGTGAGTCCAGAGAGTGCACTGGCAGCACTGGGGATGCAGTGCAGTGAGTGCAGAGAGTGCACTGGCACCACTGGGGATGCACTTCAGTGAGTCCAGAGAGTGCACTGGCACCACTGGGGATGCAGTGCAGTGAGTCCAGAGAGTGCACTGGCAGCACTGGGGATGCAGTGCAGTGAGTCCAGAGAGTGCACTGGCAGCACTGGGGATGCAGTGCAGTGAGTCCAGAGAGTGCACTGGCACCACTGGGGATGCACTGCAGTGAGTCCAGAGAGCGCACTGGCACCACTGAGAATGCACTTCAGTTAGTCCAGAGAGTGCACTGGTACCACTGGGGATGCAGTGCAGTGAGTCCAGAGAGTGCACTAGCACCACTGGGGATGCAGTGCAGTGAATCCAGTGAGTGCACTGGCACCACTGGGGCTGCAGTGCAGTGAGTCAAGAGAGTGCACTGGCACCACTGGGGATGCACTGCAGTGAGCCCAGAGAGTGCACTGGCACCACTGGGGATGCGGTGCCGGGAGTCCAGAGAGTGCACTGGCACCACTGGGGATGCAGTGCAGTGAGTCCAGAGAGTGCACTGGCACCACTGGGGATGCAGTGCAGTGAGTCCAGAGAGTGCACTGGCACCACTGGGGATGCAGTGCAGTGAGTCCAGAGAGTGCACTGGCACCACTGGGGATGCAGTGCAGTCAGTCCAGTGAGTGTACTGGCACCACTGGGGAAACACTGCAGTGAGTCCAGAGAGTGCACTGGCACCACTGAGAATGCCCTTCAGTGAGTCCAGAGAGTGCACTGGCACCACTGGGGATGCACTGCAGTGAGTCCACAGAGTGCACTAGCACCACTGGGGATGCAGTGCAGTGAGTCCAGAGAGTGCACTGGCACCACTGGGGGTGTACTTCAGTGAGTCCAGAGAGTGCACGCGCTCCACTGGGGATGCAGTACAGTGAGTCCAGAGAGTGCACTGGCACCACTGGGGATGCAGTGCAGTGAGTCCAGAGAGTGCACTGGCAGCACAGAGGATGCAGTGCAGTGAGTCCAGAGAGTGCTCTGGCACCACTGGGGATGCAGTGCAGTGAGTCCAGAGAGTGCACTGGCACCACTGGGGATGCAGTGCAGTGAGTCCAGAGAGTGCACTGGCACCACTGGGGATGCACTTCAGTGAGTCCAGAGAGTGCACTGGCACCACTGGGGATGCACTGCAGTGAGTCCAGAGAGTGCACTGGCACCACTGGGGATGCACTGCAGTGAGTCCAGAGAGTGCACTGGTACCACTGGGGATGAAGTGCAGTGAGTCCAGAGAGTGCACTGGCACCACTGGGGATGCACTTCAGTGAGTCCAGAGAGTGCTCTGGCACCACTGGGGATGCAGTGCAGTGAGTCCAGAGAGTGCACTGGCACCACTGGGGATGCACTGCAGTGAGTCCAGAGAGTGCACTGGTACCACTGGGGATGCAGTGCAGTGAGTCCAGAGAGTGCACTGGCACCACTGGGGATGCACTTCAGTGAGTCCAGAGAGTGCACTGGTACCACTGGGGATGCACTGCAGTGAGTCCAGAGAGTGCACTGGCACCACTGGGGATGCAGTGCAGTGAGTCCAGAGAGTGCACTGGCAGCACTGGTGATGCACTGCAGTGAGTCCACAGAGTGCACTGGTACCACTGGGGATGCAGTGCAGTGAGTCCAGAGAGTGCACTGGCACCACTGGGGATGCGGTGCAGTGAGTCCAGAGAGTGCACTGGCACCACTGGGGATGCAGTGCAGTGAGTCCAGAGAGTGCACTGGCACCACTGGGGATGCAGTGCAGTGAGTCCAGAGAGTGCACTGGCAGCACTGGGGATGCAGTGCAGTGAGTCCAGAGAGTGCACTGGCACCACTGGGGATGCACTGCAGTGAGTCCAGAGAGCGCACTGGCACCACTGAGAATGCACTTCAGTTAGTCCAGAGAGTGCACTGGTACCACTGGGGATGCACTGCAGTGAGTCCAGAGAGGTCACTAGCACCACTGGGGATGCAGTGCAGTGAATCCAGTGAGTGCACTGGCACCACTGGGGCTGCAGTGCAGTGAGTCAAGAGAGTGCACTGGCACCACTGGGGATGCACTGCAGTGAGCCCAGAGAGTGCACTGGCACCACTGGTGATGCGGTGCCGGGAGTCCAGAGAGTGCACTGGCACCACTGGGGATGCAGTGCAGTGAGTCCAGAGAGTGCACTGGCACCACTGGGGATGCAGTGCAGTCAGTCCAGTGAGTGTACTGGCACCACTGGGGAAACACTGCAGTGAGTCCAGAGAGTGCACTGGCACCACTGAGAATGCCCTTCAGTGAGTCCAGAGAGTGCACTGGCACCACTGGGGATGCACTGCAGTGAGTCCACAGAGTGCACTAGCACCACTGGGGATGCAGTGCAGTGAGCCCAGAGAGTACACTGGCACCACTGGGGATGTACTTCAGTGAGTCCAGAGAGTGCACGCGCTCCACTGGGGATGCAGTACAGTGAGTCCAGAGAGTGCACTGGCAGCACAGAGGATGCAGTGCAGTGAGTCCAGAGAGTGCTCTGGCACCACTGGGGATGCAGTGCAGTGAGTCCAGAGAGTGCACTGGCAGCACTGGGGATGCAGTGCAGTGAGTCCAGAGAGTGCACTGGCAGCACTGGGGATGCAGTGCAGTGAGTCCAGAGAGTGCACTGGCACCACTGGGGATGCAGTGCAGTGAGTCCAGAGAGTGCACTGGCAGCACTGGGGATGCAGTGCAGTGAGTCCAGAGAGTGCACTGGCACCACTGGGGATGCACTGCAGTGAGTCCAGAGAGCGCACTGGCACCACTGAGAATGCACTTCAGTTAGTCCAGAGAGTGCACTGGTACCACTGGGGATGCAGTGCAGTGAGTCCAGAGAGTGCACTAGCACCACTGGGGATGCAGTGCAGTGAATCCAGTGAGTGCACTGGCACCACTGGGGCTGCAGTGCAGTGAGTCAAGAGAGTGCACTGGCACCACTGGGGATGCACTGCAGTGAGCCCAGAGAGTGCACTGGCACCACTGGGGATGCGGTGCCGGGAGTCCAGAGAGTGCACTGGCACCACTGGGGATGCAGTGCAGTGAGTCCAGAGAGTGCACTGGCACCACTGGGGATGCAGTGCAGTGAGTCCAGAGAGTGCACTGGCACCACTGGGGATGCAGTGCAGTGAGTCCAGAGAGTGCACTGGCACCACTGGGGATGCAGTGCAGTCAGTCCAGTGAGTGTACTGGCACCACTGGGGAAACACTGCAGTGAGTCCAGAGAGTGCACTGGCACCACTGAGAATGCCCTTCAGTGAGTCCAGAGAGTGCACTGGCACCACTGGGGATGCACTGCAGTGAGTCCACAGAGTGCACTAGCACCAATGGGGATGCAGTGCAGTGAGTCCAGAGAGTGCACTGGCACCACTGGGGGTGTACTTCAGTGAGTCCAGAGAGTGCACGCGCTCCACTGGGGATGCAGTACAGTGAGTCCAGAGAGTGCACTGGCACCACTGGGGATGCAGTGCAGTGAGTCCAGAGAGTGCACTGGCAGCACAGAGGATGCAGTGCAGTGAGTCCAGAGAGTGCTCTGGCACCACTGGGGATGCAGTGCAGTGAGTCCAGAGAGTGCACTGGCACCACTGGGGATGCAGTGCAGTGAGTCCAGAGAGTGCACTGGCACCACTGGGGATGCACTTCAGTGAGTCCAGAGAGTGCACTGGCACCACTGGGGATGCACTGCAGTGAGTCCAGAGAGTGCACTGGCACCACTGGGGATGCACTGCAGTGAGTCCAGAGAGTGCACTGGTACCACTGGGGATGAAGTGCAGTGAGTCCAGAGAGTGCACTGGCACCACTGGGGATGCACTTCAGTGAGTCCAGAGAGTGCTCTGGTACCACTGGGGATGCAGTGCAGTGAGTCCAGAGAGTGCACTGGCACCACTGGGGATGCACTGCAGTGAGTCCAGAGAGTGCACTGGTACCACTGGGGATGCAGTGCAGTGAGTCCAGAGAGTGCACTGGCACCACTGGGGATGCACTTCAGTGAGTCCAGAGAGTGCACTGGTACCACTGGGGATGCACTGCAGTGAGTCCAGAGAGTGCACTGGCACCACTGGGGATGCAGTGCAGTGAGTCCAGAGAGTGCACTGGCAGCACTGGGGATGCACTGCAGTGAGTCCACAGAGTGCACTGGTACCACTGGGGATGCAGTGCAGTGAGTCCAGAGAGTGCACTGGCACCACTGGGGATGCGGTGCAGTGAGTCCAGAGAGTGCACTGGCACCACTGGGGATGCAGTGCAGTGAGTCCAGAGAGTGCACTGGCACCACTGGGGATGCAGTGCAGTGAGTCCAGAGAGTGCACTGGCAGCACTGGGGATGCAGTGCAGTGAGTCCAGAGAGTGCACTGGCACCACTGGGGATGCACTGCAGTGAGTCCAGAGAGCGCACTGGCACCACTGAGAATGCACTTCAGTTAGTCCAGAGAGTGCACTGGTACCCCTGGGGATGCACTGCAGTGAGTCCAGAGAGTGCACTAGCACCACTGGGGATGCAGTGCAGTGAATCCAGTGAGTGCACTGGCACCACTGGGGCTGCAGTGCAGTGAGTCAAGAGAGTGCACTGGCACCACTGGGGATGCACTGCAGTGAGCCCAGAGAGTGCACTGGCACCACTGGGGATGCGGTGCCGGGAGTCCAGAGAGTGCACTGGCACCACTGGGGATGCAGTGCAGTGAGTCCAGAGAGTGCACTGGCACCACTGGGGATGCAGTGCAGTGAGTCCAGAGAGTGCACTGGCACCACTGGGGATGCGGTGCGGTGAGTCCAGAGAGTGCACTGGCACCACTGAGAATGCACTTCAGTTAGTCCAGAGAGTGCACTGGTACCACTGGGGATGCACTGCAGTGAGTCCAGAGAGTGCACTAGCACCACTGGGGATGCAGTGCAGTGAATCCAGTGAGTGCACTGGCACCACTGGGGATGCACTGCAGTGAGTCCAGAGAGTGCACTGGCACCACTGGGGATGCACTGCAGTGAGCCCAGAGAGTGCACTGGCACCACTGGGGATGCGGTGCCGGGAGTCCAGAGAGTGCACTGGCACCACTGGGGATGCAGTGCAGTGAGTCCAGAGAGTGCACTGGCACCACTGGGGATGTACTTCAGTGAGTCCAGAGAGTGCACGCGCTCCACTGGGGATGCAGTACAGTGAGTCCAGAGAGTGCACTGGCACCACTGGGGATGCAGTGCAGTGAGTCCAGAGAGTGCACTGGCAGCACAGAGGATGCAGTGCAGTGAGTCCAGAGAGTGCTCTGGCACCACTGGGGATGCAGTGCAGTGAGTCCAGAGAGTGCACTGGCACCACTGGGGATGCAGTGCAGTGAGTCCAGAGAGTGCACTGGCACCACTGCGGATGCACTTCAGTGAGTCCAGAGAGTGCACTGGCACCACTGGGGATGCACTGCAGTGAGTCCAGAGAGTGCACTGGCACCACTGGGGATGCACTGCAGTGAGTCCAGAGAGTGCACTGGCTCCAGAGGGAATGCAGTGCAGTGAGTCCAGAGAGTGCACTGGCAGCACTGGGGATGCAGTGCAGTGAGTGCAGAGAGTGCACTGGCACCACTGGACATGCAGTGCAGTGAGTCCAGAGAGTGCAGTGGCACCACTGGGGATGCACTGCAGTGAGTCCAGAGAGTGCAATGGCAGCACTGGGGATGCAGTGCAGTGAGTCCAGAGAGTGCACTGGCACCACTGGGGATGCAGTGCAGTGAGTCCAGAGAGTGCACTGGCACCACTGGGGCTGCAGTGCAGTGAGTCCAGAGAGTGCACTGGCACCACTGGGGATGCAGTGCAGTGAGTCCAGAGAGTGCTCTGGCACCACTGCGGATGCACTGAAGTGAGTCCAGAGAGTGCACTGGTAGCACTGGGGATGCAGTGGCGTGAGTCCAGAGAGTGCACTGGCAACACTGGGGTTGCAGTGCAGTGAGTCCAGAGAGTGCACTGGCACCACTGGGGATGCAGTGCAGTGAGTCCAGAGTGTGCACTGGCACGACTGGGAATGCAGTGCAGTGAGTCCAGAGATTGCACTGGCACCACTGGGGATGCACTTCAGTGAGTCCAGAGAGTGCACTGGCACCACAGGTGATGCACTGCAGTGAGTCCAGAGAGTGCACTGGCACCACTGGGGATGCAGTGCAGTGAGTCCAGAGAGTGCACTGGCACCACTGGGGATGCACTTCAGTGAGTCCAGAGAGTGCACTGGCACCACTGGGGATGCACTGCAGTGAGTCCAGAGAGTGCACTGGCACCACTGGGGATGCACTGCAGTGAGTCCACAGAGTGCACTGGTACCACTGGGGATGCAGTGCAGTGAGTCCAGAGAGTGCACTGGCACCACTGGGGATGCGGTGCAGTGAGTCCAGAGAGTGCACTGGCACCACTGGGGATGCAGTGCAGTGAGTCCAGAGAGTGCACTGGCAGCACTGGGGATGCAGTGCAGTGAGTCCAGAGAGTGCACTGGCACCACTGGGGATGCACTGCAGTGAGTCCAGAGAGCGCACTGGCACCACTGAGAATGCACTTCAGTTAGTCCAGAGAGTGCACTGGTACCACTGGGGATGCACTGCAGTGAGTCCAGAGAGTGCACTAGCACCACTGGGGATGCAGTGCAGTGAATCCAGTGAGTGCACTGGCACCACTGGGGATGCACTGCAGTGAGTCCAGAGAGTGCACTGGCACCACTGGGGATGCACTGCAGTGAGCCCAGAGAGTGCACTGGCACCACTGGGGATGCGGTGCCGGGTGTCCAGAGAGTGCACTGGCACCACTGGGGATGCAGTGCAGTGAGTCCAGAGAGTGCACTGGCACCACTGGGGATGCAGTGCAGTGAGTCCAGAGAGTGCACTGGCACCACTGGGGGTGCACTGCAGTTACTCCAGAGAGTGCACTGGCACCACTGGGGATGCGGTGCGGAGAGTCCAGAGAGTGCACTGGCACCACTGGGGATGCAGTGCAGTCAGTCCAGTGAGTGTACTGGCACCACTGGGGAAACACTGCAGTGAGTCCAGAGAGTGCACTGGCACCACTGAGAATGCCCTTCAGTGAGTCCAGAGAGTGCACTGGCACCACTGGGGATGCACTGCAGTGAGTCCACAGAGTGCACTAGCACCACTGGGGATGCAGTGCAGTGAGTCCAGAGAGTGCACTGGCACCACTGGGGATGTACTTCAGTGAGTCCAGAGAGTGCACGCGCTCCACTGGGGATGAAGTACAGTGAGTCCAGAGAGTGCACTGGCACCACTGGGGATGCAGTGCAGTGAGTCCAGAGAGTGCACTGGCACCACTGGGGATGCAGTGCAGTGAGTCCAGAGAGTGCACTGGCACCACTGGGGATGCAGTGCAGTGAGTCCAGAGAGTGCACTGGCACCACTGGTGATGCAGTACAGTGAGTCCAGAGAGTGCACTGGCACCACTGGGGGTGCACTGCAGTGAGTCCAGAGAGTGCACTGGCACCACTGGGGATGCACTGCAGTGAGTCCAGAGAGTGCACTGGCTCCAGAGGGAATGCACTGCAGTGAGTCCAGAGAGTGCACTGGCAGCACTGGGGATGCAGTGCAGTGAGTGCAGAGAGTGCACTGGCACCACTGGACATGCAGTGCAGTGAGTCCAGAGAGTGCAGTGGCACCACTGGGGATGCAGTGCAGTGAGTCCAGAGAGTGCACTGGCACCACTGGGGATGCAGTGCAGTGAGTCCAGAGAGTGCACTGGCACCACTGGGGATGCAGTGCAGTGAGTCCAGAGAGTGCACTGGCACCACTGGGGCTGCAGTGCAGTGAGTCCAGAGAGTGCACTGGCACCACTGGGGATGCAGTGCAGTGAGTCCAGAGAGTGCTCTGGCACCACTGGGGATGCACTGAAGTGAGTCCAGAGAGTGCACTGGCACCACTGGGGATGCAGTGGCGTGAGTCCAGAGAGTGCACTGGCAACACTGGGGTTGCAGTGCAGTGAGTCCAGAGAGTGCACTGGCACCACTGGGGATGCAGTGCAGTGAGTCCAGAGTGTGCACTGGCACGACTGGGAATGCAGTGCAGTGAGTCCAGAGATTGCACTGGCACCACTGGGGATGCACTTCAGTGAGTCCAGAGAGTGCACTGGCACCACAGGTGATGCACTGCAGTGAGTACAGAGAGTGCACTGGCACCACTGGGGATGCAGTGCAGTGAGTCCAGAGAGTGCACTGGCACCAGAGGGAATGCACGGCAGTGAGTCCAGTGAGTGCACTGGCACCACTGGGTATGCAGTGCAGTGAGTCCAGAGAGTGCACTGGCACCACTGGGGATGCAGTGCAGTGAGTCCAGAGAGTGCAGTGACACCACTGGGGATGCAGTGCAGTGAGTCCAGAGAGTGCACTGGCACCACTGGGGATGCAGTGCAGTGAGTCCAGAGAGTGCACTGGCACCACTGAGAATGCACTTCAGTGAGTCCAGAGAGTGCACTGGCACCACTGGGGATGCAGTGCAGTGAGTCCAGAGAGTGCACTGGCACCACTGAGAATGCACTTCAGTGAGTCCAAAGAGTGCACTGGCACCACTGGGGATGCACTGCAGTGAGTCCAGAGAGTGCACTAGCACCACTGGGAATGCAGTACAGTGAGTCCAGAGAGTGCACTGGCACCACTGGGGATGCAGTGCAGTGAGTCCAGAGAGTGCACTGGCACCACTGGGGATGCACTGCAGTCATTCCAGAGAGTACACTGGCACCACTGATGATGCAGTACAGTGAGTCCAGTGAGTGCACTGGCAGCACTGGGGATGCAGTGCAGTGAGTCCAGAGAGTGCACTGGCACCACTGGGGATGCAGTGCAGTGAGTCCAGAGAGTGCACTGGCACCACTGGGGATGCAGTGCAGTGAGTCCAGAGAGTGCACTGGCACCACTGGGGATGCAGTGCAGTGAGTCTAGAGAGTGCATTGGCACCACTGGGGATGCAGTGCAGTGAGTCCAGAGAGTGCACTGGCACCACTGGGGATGCACTGCTGTGAGTCCAGAGACTGCACTGGCAGCAGTGGGGATGCACTGCAGTGAGTCCAGAGAGTGCACTGGCACCACTGGGGATGCACTGCAGTGAGTCCAGAGAGTGCAGTGGCACCACTGGGGATGCAGTGCAGTGAGTCCAGAGAGTGCACTGGCACCACTGGGGATGCACTGCAGTGAGTCCAGAGAGTGCACTGGCACCACTGGGGATGCAGTGCAGTGAGTCCAGAGAGTGCACTGGCAGCACTGGGGATGCAGTGCAGTGAGTCCAGAGAGTGCACTGGCACCACTGGGGATGCACTGCAGTGAGTCCAGAGAGCGCACTGGCACCACTGGGGATGCACTGCAGTGAGTCCACAGAGTGCACTGGAACCACTGAGAATGCACTTCAGTGAGTCCAGAGAGTGCACTGGCACCACTGGGGATGCACTGCAGTGAGTCCAGAGAGTGCACTAGCACCACTGGGGAATGCAGTGCAGTGAGTCCAGTGAGTACACTGGCACCACTGGGGATGCAGTGCAGTGAGTCAAGAGAGTGCACTGGCACCACTGGGGATGCACTGCAGTAAGCCCAGAGAGTGCACTGGCACCAGTGGGGATGCGGTGCCGGGAGTCCAGAGAGTGCTTTGGCACCACTGGGGATGCACTGCAGTTACTCCAGAGGGTGCACTGGCAACACTGGGAATGCAGTACAGTGAGTCCAGAGAGTGCACGGGCTCCACTGGGGATGCAGTGCAGTGAGTCCAGAGAGTGCACTGGCACCACTAGGGATGCAGTGCAGTGAGTCCAGAGAGTGCACTGACACCACTGGGGATGCAGTGCAGTGAGTCCACAGAGTGCACTGGCACCACTGGGGATGCAGTGCAGTGAGTCCAGAGAGTGCACTGGCACCACTGGGGATGCAGTGTAGTGAGTGCAGAGAGTGCACTGTGAACACTGGGGATGCAGTGCAGTGAGTCCAGAGAGTGCACTGGCACCACTGGGGATGCAGTGCAGTGAGTCCAGAGTGTGCACTGGCACCACTGGGGATGCAGTGCAGTGAGTCCAGAGATTGCACTGGCACCACTGGGGATGCACTGCAGTGAGTCTAGAGAATGCACTGGCACCACTGGGGATGCAGTGCAGTGAGTCCAGAGAGTGCACTGGCACCACTGGGGATGCAGTGCAGTGAGTCCAGAGAGTGCACTGGCACCACTGGGGATGCAGTGCAGTGAGTCCAGTGAGTGTACTGGCACCACTGGGGATGCGCTTCAGTGAGCCCAGAGAGTGCACTGGCACCACTGAGAATGCACTTCAGTGAGTCCAGATAGTGCACTGGCACCACTGGGGATGCACTGCAGTGAGTCCAGAGAGTGCACTAGCACCACTGGGGATGCAGTGCAGTGAATCCTGTGAGTACACTGGCACCACTGGGGATGCAGAGCAGTGAGTCCAGAGAGCTCACTGGCACCACTGGGGATGCAGTGCAGTGAGTCCAGAGAGTGCACTGGCACCACTGGAGATGCAGTACAGTGAGTCCAGTGAATGCACTGGAACCACTGGGGATGCAGTGCAGTGAGTCCAGAGAGTGCACTGGCACCACTGGTGATGCAGTACAGTGAGTCCAGTGAGTGCACTGGTACCACTGGGCCTGCAGTGCAGTGAGTCCAGAGAGTGCACTGGCACCACTGGGGATGCAGTGCAGTGAGTCCAGAGAGTGCACTGGCACCACTGGGGATGCAGTGAAGTGAGTCCAGTGAGTGCACTGGCACTACTGGGGATGTAGTGCAGTGACTCGAGAGAGTGCACTGGCACCACTGGGGATGCAGTGCAGTGAGTCCAGAGAGTGCACTGGCACCACTGGTGATGCAGTGCAGTGAGTCCAGAGAGTGCACTGGCACCACTGGGGATGCAGTGCAGTGAGTCCAGAGACTTCACTGGCACCACTGGGAATGCAGTGCAGTGAGTGCAGAGAGTGCACTGGCACCACTGGGGATGCAGTGCAGTGAGTCCAGAGAGTGCACTGGCACCACTGGGGATGCACTGCAGTGAGTCCAGAGAGTGCACTGGCACCACTGGAGATGCACTATAGTGAGTCCAGAGATTGCACTGGCACCACTGGGGATGCAGTGCAGTGAGTCCAGAGAGTGCACTGGCACCACTGGTGATGCAGTTTAGTGAGTCCAGAGAGTGCACTGGCACCACTGGGGATGCACTTCAGTGAGTCCAGAGAGTGTACTGACACCACTGGGGATGCGGTGCAGTGAGTCCAGAGAGTGCACTGGCACCACTGGGGATGCAGTGCAGTGAGTCCAGATAGCGCTCTGGCACCACTGGGGATGCACTGCAGTGAGTCCAGAGACTGCACTGGCACCACTGGGGATGCAGTGCAGTGAGTCCAGAGAGTGCACTGGCACCACTGGGGATGCAGTGCAGTGAGTCCAGAGAGTGCACTGGCACCACTGGGGATGCAGTCCAGTGAGTCCAGTGAATGCACTGGCACCACTGCGGATGCTGTGCAGTGAGTGCAGAGAGTGCACTGGCACCACCTGTGATGCAGTACAGTGTGTCCAGTGAGTGCACTGGCACCACTGGGGATGCAGTGCTGTGACTCCGGAGAGCGCACTGGCACCACTGGGGATGCAGTGCAGTCAGTCCAGTGAGTGCACTGGCACCACTGGGGATGCAGTGCAGTGAGTGCAGAGAGTGCAATGGCACCAATGGGGATGCACTTCAGTGAGTCCAGAGAGTGCACTGGCACCACTGGGGATGCAGTGCAGTGAGTCCAGAGATTGCACTGGCACCACTGGGGATGCAGTGCTGTGACTCCAGAGAGCGCACTGGCACCACTGGGGATGCAGTGCAGTGAGTCCAGAGAGTGCACTGGCACCACTGGGGATGGAGTGCAGTGAGTCCAGAGAGTGCACTGGCACCACTGGGGATGCACTGCAGTGAGTCCAGAGAGTGCCCCGGCACCACTGGGGATGCAGTGCAGTGAGTCCAGAGAGTGCACTGGCACCACTGGGGATGCAGTGCAGTGAGTCCAGAGATTGCACTGGCACCACTGGGGATGCAGTGCAGTGAGTCCAGAGAGTGCACTGGCACCACTGGGGATGCACTACAGTGAGTCCACAGAGTGCACTGGCACCACTGGGGATGCTCTGCAGTGAGTCCAGAGATTGCACTGGCACCACTGGGGATGCAGTGCAGTGAGTGCAGAGAGTGCACTGGCACCACTGGGGATGCACTTCAGTGAGTTCAGAGAGTGCACTTGCACCACTGGGGATGGGTTTCAAGCCAACTGCATTAACCGCTCATGCTTCTTTCTTATGAGACGTTAGTAAACCAATTACATAGCCTTGTCAAGACTAAATCACAGGTAAAAATCCTATACATCTCATGTGGCCAACCACTCCCAACTAGGATTCCAAGAACCAGGAGGTTCGGTGAAAATAGGGCTAGTGCTATTAGAGGGGTGATTATTACGGTAAGCCCTAAGCTGTCTTTAATGGAGAAGTATGGGTGGAATGGGATTTTGTCGCAGTCTGATACGATTCCTAGTGGGTTATTTGAGCCTGATTCGTGTAGGAAGGTTAGGTGGACTAGGGTGATTCCTGCAATTAGGAAGGGCAGTAGGAAGTGGATGGCGAAGAATCGGGTTAAGGTTGGATTGTCTACTGAGAATCCTCCTCAGGCTCATTCTACTAGAGTTTGCCCAATGTACGGGATGGCTGAGAATAGGTTGGTGATTACGGTGGCCCCTCAGAATGACATTTGTCCTCATGGTAGGACATACCCTACGAAGGCAGTTGCTATTAGGGTGAGTAGGAGGATTACTCCTGTGTTTCAGGTTTCTTTGTATAGGTAGGAGCCGTAGTAGAGGCCTCGTCCGATGTGTAAGTAGATGCAGATAAAGAAGAGCGAAGCACCGTTGGCATGGAGGTTGCAGATGAGCCATCCGTACTGGACGTCTCGGCATGTGTGAGCTACTGAGGAGAAGGCGAGTGAAGTGTCTGCGGTGTAGTGTATGGCTAGTAGCAGGCCTGTTAGGATTTGTGTGGCTAAGCAGATGGCTAGAAGGGAGCCGAAGTTTCATCAGGCAGAGATGTTGGAGGGGGCGGGTAGGTCGATTAGGGAGTTGTTGATTATTTTTAGTAGGGGATGGGATTTGCGGATGTTAGGGGCCATTAGTGAGTCTGTGTGTTATTAGGATTATTACCAGGATGGAGAGGGCGAAGGATCCTAGGTAGGCCTTAATTAGCCCTGTGTGTATTGAGGTTGCGGCTTTGCTTGCGGCTACTTGTAGTTCAGCAAGGCCCTCTGGCCCTATTTTTTTGAGTCAGGAGAGGTCGATCAAGTGTAGGGCAATGTTTTGTCCCTTTTCTAGTAGGTTTTTGGAGAAGAATCGGTGTACTAGGGGGTTGAAGTACCCTAATGCAGAGGAGAAGTTTATGAGGGGGTTTGGTTTGGGGTGAGTGAGGGTGTGTGTTATGTTCGATAGTTCTAGGGCTAGGATGATTCCTAGGATTGTTATGAGGATGGCAGCGGTTTTGGTGATAAGGGGTATGGTTATTGGGGGGGTTTTGGTTGGTGTGATGAAAGAGGTAATGATTATTCCTGCTGTAATGCTGCCTAGGGCGAGTCGGGTTAGGGGGGCGGTGATTAGTGGGTTGTTTTCGTTTATTGATACTATTGGGGGGATTCGGGTTTGTCCAGCTTGGACTAGGATGGTTATGCGGATGCTGTAGGTTGCGGTGAATGCTGTGGCTATAAGGGTTAGGAGTAGGGCTCAAGTATTTAGGTATGATGTGTTTAAGCTTTCGATGATGAGGTCTTTTGAGTAGAATCCGGCTAGGAATGGGGTTCCTATCAGCGCCAGGTTTCCGATGGTTAGGCAGGAAGTAGTGACTGGGAGTATTTTCTGTAGGCCTCCTATCTTTCGGATATCTTGTTCTCCGTTTAGGTTGTGGATGATAGACCCTGAGCATAGGAATAGTATGGCTTTAAAGAAGGCATGGGTTGAGATGTGTAGGAAGGCTAGTTGTGGGAGGTTTAGTCCGATAGTGACTATTATTAGTCCTAGTTGGCTGGATGTTGAGAAAGCAATGATTTTTTTGATGTCATTTTGGGTTAGGGCGCATGTGGCAGCGAATAGGGTTGATAGAGCACCTAGGCATAGGCAGGCAGTTAGGGCTGTCTGGTTGGTGGCTAGCAGGGGGTGCATGCGGATGAGCAGGAAGATTCCGGCTACTACTATGGTACTGGAGTGCAGTAGGGCTGATACTGGGGTGGGGCCTTCTATTGCTGCGGGCAGTCATGGGTGGAGTCCAAATTGGGCGGATTTTCCTGCGGCTGCGAGGATTAATCCTATGAGGGGGAGGATTGGGGTTTGGTGGGGGTGTACGGCTTGTTGGATCTCTCAGGTGTTGAATGTTGAAGCTAGTCATGCTATGCTCAGGATCAGTCCGATGTCTCCGATTCGGTTGTAGATTACGGCTTGTAGGGCGGCGGTGTTGGCATCTGCTCGGCCTTGTCATCAGCCGATGAGAAGGAAGGACATGATTCGTACTCCTTCCCAGCCTACGAATAGGAGGAATATGTTGTTTGCGGTTGTTAGGAGGAGTATGGCGACTAGGAATGTCAGTAGGTAGGTGAAAAATTTTGTTACGTATGGCTCTGAGGCCATGTATCATATGGCGAATTGTAGGATTGATCATGTTACAAATAGGGCGATTGGAAGAAATGTTATTGAGTATTGGTCTATTTTTAGGCTCAGGGGGATTTTAAAGTTTATAATGAATTTTCACTCCCAGTGGCAGGTGACAGATTCTACTCCCGAGTAGATGAATGCGGTTGTAGGGGCTAGGCTAATTAGGAATGCGGTTTTAACAGCGCGGGTGGTGGCTTGTGGGGTGTTTTTAAAGTTTTTAAATAGAAATGGCAGGATGATTGGGGTTAGGAGGATTGTCAGCGTGAGTAGTGTGAGGGAGTTGATTAGTAGTGTGGGGTTCACTCCTTTTACTTGGATTTGCACCAAGATGGGTGGTTCCTAAGACCAGTGGATTGCTGTTATCCTTTAAAAGTAAGGGGGCTGAGGTTTTAGGCTCAGATGTAAGAGTTAGCAGCTCTTGTTGGTTAAACCCTCCCCTCGGCAGGTAAGAAGGTTTGAACTTCTATTCTTAGAATCACAGTCTAATGTTTGGTTTAAACTATACTTGCATGAGGGGATTCCGGAGATCAGTTCGGGTTTGAGGATTAGGAGGAATATTGGGATAATGTGGAGTGTTATGAGCAGGTGTTCTCGCGTGGTTGAGTTTTGCATAGATGTGATGTGGGAGGGGATTGAGCCTCGTTGGGTCATTAGTAGTATGAATAAGGTGTAGGAGGCGGTTAGTAGGGTTGCGATTCCTGTTAGGATGATCGTGAAGGCAGATCAGTTGAATAAGGTGATTATAATGGTTAGCTCTGCTATGAGGTTTGTTGTTGGGGGTAAGGCTATGTTTGTTAGATTGGCCAGCAATCATCAGGTAGCTATGAGTGGTAGGAGAGGTTGTAGGCCTCGTGTGAGTAGTAGAATTCGGCTGTGCGTACGTTCATAGTTTGTGTTGGCTAGGCAGAATAGTATGGAGGAAGTTAGTCCATGGGAAATTATTAGGATCATTGCCCCTGAGAATGATCAGTGGGTTTGGATTATTCCTGCGGCGATAACTAGGCCTATGTGGCTAACGGATGAATAAGCGATTAGTGATTTTAGGTCTGTCTGTCGTAGGCAGATTGAGCTAGTCATTAGGGCGCCTCATAGGGCCAGGGTTAGGAAGGGGTAGTGCAGGAGGTTGGACAGTGGGCCCATAAATAGAGTGACTCGTATAATTCCGTATCCTCCTAGCTTTAGTAGTAGGGCGGCGAGGAGTATTGAGCCTGCGATGGGTGCTTCTACGTGGGCTTTTGGCAGTCAGAGGTGTAGGCCGTATAGTGGGGCTTTTACTATGAATGCTATGAGCAGTGCTAGACCTGATAGTATTCCTGTCCATGAGGTGGATAGGGTTGGGTGGGTTAGTTGTAGGGTTGGCAGGTGCAGGGTGCCAATTTTCACGTATAGGTGTATGATTGTGATTAGCAGGGGTAGAGAGCTTACTAGCGTGTAGAATAGCAGGTAGATGCCAGCGCTTAGGCGTTCTGGTTGGTTCCCCCATCGGGTGATTAAGATTAGGGTGGGAATGAGGGTTGCTTCAAATGAGATGTAAAATAGTGCTAGTTCTGTGGTGGAAAAGGCTAGTAGGATGAATGGCTGGACTGCGACTAAGGTTGAGATAAAGATTCGTTTGCGTTGTAGGGGTTCTTGTTGCAGGTGGTTTTGGCTTGCTATGATTATGAGTGGGAGTAGTCAGCAGGATAGTACTAGGAGGGGGGATGAGATTTGGTCAATTCCTGTTCAGTTGGATAAAAATTTGTAGGGGTAGTAGGTTGGGATTAATCACTGTAGGCTTAGGGCAGCGATTAGGAGGCTGTATAAGGTGGTGTTAGTCCATAGAAATTTTGGTGGAGACAGCAGGGCTGTTGGAAGAAGTATGATTGTGGGTAGGATGATTTTTAGCATTGCAGGAGGTTTAGGTTGTGTAGATGGTCGGAGCCATGTGTGCGGGTGGAGGCTACTAGGATGGCCAGGCCTGTGCCCGCCTCACACGCTGAGAAGGTTAGCATGAGAATTGGTACCATGGTGAATGAGGAGACTTGGTTTTCGATGGATCATATTGATAGGCCTACGAATATCGATAATATTATGCTTTCAAGGCATAGTAGGGCGGATACTAGGTGGGTTCGGTGGAAGGCTAGTCCTAGTCCGCTGAAAATGAAGGCTGAGTAGAAGCTTAAATGTAGGGGCGACATAAGAAAGTTACAGGGTTGGCTGTAATCTGCTGGGTCGAAACCAGCTATCTTTTTGGTTAGACTAACTTTCTGTTATTCTGCTCATTCTAGGCCCCCTTGAATTCACTCGTAGGCCAGTCCGAGTGTTAGGAGAAGGAGGATCGCTACAGTTCAGGTGAGGGTCATTAGGGGGGATTGGAGTTGGACGGCTCATGGCAGGGGGAGTAGGAGGGCGATTTCTAGGTCGAATAGGATGAACAGGATGGCTACTGAGGAAGAATCGGACTGAGAATGGTAATCGAGCAGATCCAAGTGGGTCGAATCCACATTCGTACGGTGAGAGTTTCTCTGAGTCGGGGTTTATTTGGGCGAGTCAGAAGTTTAATGCGGTTAGGGCGGCGCTTAGGATTGATGATAGGGCGAATATGAACATGAGTGCGTTCATTGCTCTCCTCTGGGTTTATACCAGATTCTAGAGATTGGAAGTCAATTGTAATTAATATACTAGAAGAGCAAGATCCTCATCAGTAGATGGTTATGTAGAGGAATAGTCAGATGACGTCTACGAAGTGTCAGTATCAGGCTGCTGCCTCGAATCCGAAGTGGTGGTCTGATGTAAAGTGGAACTTGATCAGTCGGAAGAGGCAGACGGTCAGGAAGGAGGATCCGATGATTACGTGGAGTCCGTGGAATCCAGTGGCAACGAAGAAGGTAGATCCGTAGACGCTATCGGCGATTGAGAATGGGGCTTCGTGGTATTCTATTGCTTGTAGGGCTGTGAAGTAGAATCCCAGGAGGATCGTTAGGGTTAGGGCGTGGATGGCGTGTTTTCGGTTTCCTTCTGTGATGCTGTGATGGGCTCACGTTACGGTAACGCCTGAGGCTAGTAGGATGGCTGTGTTTAGTAGGGGGACTTCTATCGGGTTGAGTGGTTTAATTCCTGTTGGGGGTCATTGGCCTCCTAGTTCTGGGGTTGGGGCCAGGCTCGAGTGGAAGAACGCTCAGAAGAACCCTAAGAAGAAGAATGCTTCGGATGTGATGAAAAGGATTATGCCGTATCGTAGGCCTTTTTGGACTGTGGGAGTGTGATGGCCTTGGAAGGTGCTTTCTCGTACAATGTCTCGTCATCATTGGAGTATTACTAGGAGTATTGAGATGAGGCCTAGGGTTAGTAGTATGGATGAGTTGTAGTGGAATCACATGATTAATCCTGAGGTTGTGAGTAGGGCGGCGGCTGCCCCGAAGATTGGTCAAGGGCTTGGGTCAGCTATGTGGTATGAGTGTGCTTGGTGTGCCATTAGATGTTTTCTTGTAAGTATAGGCTTAGAAGGAGCACGAAGACGTAGGCCTGGATTATGGCTACTGCTACTTCTAGGATGGTTAGGAGTAGTAGGATGATTATTGTTAGGATGGATACTGCAGGAAGGGTGGGTATTAATGCAATGGAGGCTGTAGAGATGAGTTGGATGAGTAAGTGTCCTGCTGTAAGGTTGGCTGTAAGGCGGACTCCGAGGGCTAGGGGGCGGATTAGTAGGCTGGTTGTTTCGATCAGGATTAGTGCGGGGATTAGGGGTGTAGGGGTACCTTCGGGTAATAGGTGGGCTAAAGAGGCTGATGGTTGGTTTCGTAGGCCTGTTAGTAGTGTGGCGAGCCATAGTGGGAAGGCTAGGGCTATGTTCATAGATAGTTGGGTGGTTGGGGTGAATGTATATGGAAGGAGGCCTAGAAGGTTGATTGTAAGAAGTATGATTATTAGGGATGTAAATATTATGGCTCATTTGTGGCCATTTTTGTTGAGTGGGACTATTAGTTGTTTTGTGATTAGGTGAAGGAGTCATGTTTGGATAGTAGAAAGGCGGTTGTTGATTCATCGGTTGTTTGGGGACGGGAATAGTAGGGCTGGGAAGAGTAGGGATAGTAGGATTAAGGGGATGCCAAATAGATTGGGGCTGGAAAATTGGTCAAAGAAGCTTAGGTTCATGGTCAGGATCATGGTGTGGGTTTGGTAGTGAGGGAGGTCTTATTTGATGGGGGGTTGGTTGTGGTGAAGGCTAGTAGTTTTGGTTGGATGAGGAGTGCTAGGGTTAATCAGGTTATAATTATGATTGAAAATCATGGTGCGGGGTTAAGCTGTGGCATATCATTAAGGAGGGGGAAGTCCCTCTTTGGCTAGCTTAAAAGGCTAGTGCTCTTGCATAGCTTCTTAATGATTAGGATGATGATAGAAGGGACGATCAGGCCTCGAAATGTGGGAGTGGGGTTGATTCTACTACAATGGGTATGTAGCTGTGATTAGCCCCGCAAATTTCTGAGCATTGTCCGTAAAAAATCCCAGGCCGGGTGGTAATGAATGAAGTTTGGTTTAGTCGGCCTGGGATTGCGTCTGTTTTAACTCCGAGCGTTGGGACTGCTCAGGAGTGGAGTACGTCTCCTGCAGTAATGATCACGCGGATGGGGGATTCTATTGGGATAACTACGCGGTGGTCAACTTCTAGCAGTCGGAAGTGGCCGTTGGGTAAGTCTGGGGTGGGCACTATGTAGGAGTCGAATGATAGGTCTTTGAAGTCTGTGTATTCGTAGCTTCAGTATCATTGGTGGCCGATGGCTTTTAGGGTGAGGTCTGGTTCATCGATTTTGTCCATTATGTAGAGGATTTGTAGGGATGGGAGGGCGAGGAGTACCAGGACGATAGCAGGTAGGATTGTCCAGATCAGCTCTACTTCTTGGGCGTCTACAGCATTGGACGAGAGTTTTTCTGTTAGTATGTGGGCTAAAAGGTAGAGAACTAGGCTGCAGATAGCTAGGGCAACGATTAGGGCGTGGTCGTGGAATTCAACGAGTTCTTCTATGATGGGTGATGAGGCGTCTTGGAATCCTAGTTGGGAGTGGTTGGCCACATGAGATGTACAGGATTTTTACCTGTGATTTAGTCTTGACAAGGCTATGTAATTGGTTTACTAACGTCTCATAAGAAAGAAGCATGAGCGGTTAATGCAGTTGGCTTGAAACCAGCATGTGAGGGTTCGATTCCTTCCTTTCTTGTACTTGGACGAAGGCCGGTTCCTCGAAAGTATGGTATGGGGGAGGGCAGCCGTGGATTCATTCAACGTTTGTGGTAGTTAGTTCTGGTTGTAGGACTTTTCGTTTGGCCGAAAAGGCTTCTCAGATGATGAATATTAGTATGATTACGGCTACTATTGAGATTAGGGAGCCGATGGAGGAAATGGTGTTTCATAGTGTGTAGGCGTCGGGATAGTCCGAGTATCGTCGGGGTATTCCTGCTAGGCCTAGGAAGTGCTGGGGGAAGAACGTTAGGTTTACTCCTGTAAATATTACCCCGAAGTGGGCTTTTGCTCATGTTTGGTGTAGGGTAAACCCAGTGAGTAGTGGGAATCAGTGAGTAAATCCTGCTAGAATGGCAAAGACGGCGCCTATGGATAGGACGTAGTGGAAGTGGGCAACTACGTAGTACGTGTCGTGCAGGGCGATGTCTAGGGAAGAGTTTGCAAGAACGATTCCTGTTAATCCTCCGATGGTAAATAGGAAGATAAATCCTAGAGCTCATAGTATTGGGGGGGTCTCATTTGATTGTTCCTCCGTGCAGGGTGGCTAGTCAGCTAAATACTTTGATTCCGGTAGGGATGGCAATGATTATAGTGGCTGATGTAAAGTAGGCTCGGGTATCAACGTCTATTCCTACTGTAAACATGTGGTGAGCTCAGACGATGAATCCTAGGAAGCCGATGGATAGTATGGCTCAGACTATTCCCATGTAGCCGAAGGGCTCCTTTTTGCCTGAGTAGTACGTGACTACGTGTGAGATGATTCCAAACCCCGGTAGGATCAGAATATAGACTTCTGGGTGTCCGAAGAATCAGAATAGGTGTTGGTACAGGATTGGGTCTCCTCCTCCAGCGGGGTCGAAGAATGTGGTGTTTAGGTTTCGATCAGTTAGTAATATTGTAATACCGGCGGCGAGTACGGGGAGTGATAGAAGGAGTAGGATGGCGGTAATTAGTACGGATCAGACAAATAGTGGGGTTTGGTATTGTGAGAGTGCGGGGGGTTTTATGTTGATGGCTGTGGTGATAAAGTTGATGGCCCCAAGGATGGAGGAGATACCGGCTAAGTGGAGTGAGAAGATAGCCAGGTCTACTGAAGCTCCGGCGTGGGCAAGGTCACCTGCTAGGGGAGGGTAGACAGTTCAGCCTGTGCCGGCGCCAGCTTCTACAGTGGATGAGGCTAGTAGGAGGAGGAATGATGGGGGGAGGAGTCAAAAGCTTATGTTGTTTATTCGCGGGAATGCTATGTCGGGGGCACCGATTATGAGGGGGACTAATCAGTTGCCGAATCCTCCGATCATGATGGGTATGACTATAAAGAAGATTATTACAAAGGCGTGAGCGGTAACGATTACATTGTAAATTTGGTCGTCGCCTAGGAGAGTTCCTGGTTGTCCTAGTTCTGCGCGGATTAATAGGCTGAGTGCGGTGCCGACTATTCCTGCTCACGCCCCGAAGATGAGGTACAGGGTGCCAATATCCTTATGGTTAGTGGAAAATAGTCATCGGTTGATGAAGGTGACGGGTAAGATGGCTGAGTGTTGAAGCGTTAGGCTGTAGTCCTTTTTACAGAGGTTTAATTCCTCTTCTTATCGGCTCTGTAGTGAAATTCATGTTGAGTTGCAAGCTCATCGATGCGCACTAGGGTGCGTCAGGGTCTTTGTAGGCAGAAGCCAATTGGTTTAGGCATTTAGCTGTTAACTAGAGTTTTGTGGGATCGAAGCCCATCTGTCTAGGGAGGCTTTAGCTTAATTAAAGCGTCTGACTTGCATTCAGAAGATACAGGTTAATATTCTGTAAGTCTTAATGTGCAGAAACTAAGAGGGTTTAACTCTTATTTAAGGCTTTGAAGGCCTTCGGTTTGGGGTGTTATCCTAAGTTTCTAGACAATGGCATGTATTATTGGGGACAGGGGAAGTAAGAGGATTGATAGTGAGGCAAGGACCGCAGTAGGTGTGCTTGGGGCTTTGCTAGTGTATCATTGTTTTATGTGGTTAGAGGAGTTGGGGGGAAGGGTAATTGTTGAGTGGTATGCGAGGCGTAGGTAGAAGAAGAGGCTGAGCAGTGATAGCATGGCAATTGCCATGGCTGCTGGTGTTATTTCCTGTTTAGTTAGTTCTTGGATGATAAGTCACTTTGGTATAAAGCCTGTTAATGGGGGGAGGCCTGCTAGGGATAAAAGTACTAGTATTAGGGTGGCGTTTAGCACTGGGGTTTTTGTTCATGAGGTTGTGATCATGGATAGGTTAAGGGCTTTGATTTTGTTAAGGGCTAGGAATACGGCTGATGTTATGATTGTGTATAGGTAGAAGGTAAGTAAGGCCAATTTGGGGCTGTAAACTAGGATGATGGCGATTCAGCCTAAGTGGGAGATGGACGAGAAGGCTAGGATTTTGCGTGTTTGTGTTTGGTTCAGTCCTATTCAGCCTCCTAGTGCTGTTGAGGCTAGGGCCATGGCGGTGAGTAGAGCTGGGTCGAGGGATTTGGATGTTAGTAGGAGCAGGGTTAGTGGGGGGAATTTTATGAGGGTCGAGAGTAGCAGGGCTGTTATTAGTGGCGATCCTTGTAGTACTTCTGGGAATCAGAAGTGAAATGGCACTAGGCCCAGTTTAATAGCGATTGCTGCTGTCAGTAGTAGACAGGAGGTTGGGTGGTTTATTTGTGTGATGTCTCATTGGCCGGTGACTCAGGCATTGGTTATGCTAGAGAATAGGACCAGGGCGGAAGCAGCTGCTTGGGTTAGGAAGTATTTCGTTGCGGCTTCTACTGCTCGTGGGTGGTGGGATTTGGCAATTAGGGGAATGATGGCTAGTGCGTTGATCTCCAGTCCTGTCCAGGCCAGAACTCAGTGGTTGCTGGAAATTGTGATTGTGGTGCCCAAGATGAGGCTGAAGGTTATGATTGGGGTCGCGTAAGGGTTCATTAGTAGAGGAGGGGGTTAAACCATCATTTTCGGGGTATGGGCCCGATAGCTTGATTAGCTGACTCTACTAGAAAATAATATAAGGGAAGTATGGAGAATTTTGATTTCTCTTGTGTGGGTTCAATTCCTACTTTTCTAAGGTCAACAGGAAATGAGAGGGCTGTTATACCTCTATGTTCACTTTATCATAGTGACCCTTTGTAGTTCAGGCACATTTCCTTATGTAAGGAGGTAGGCCTGCATAGCAGATAGGTATGCTGATGTGTCAGAGGCACAGAGCTAGTGTGAGGGGTAGGAAGTTTTTTCATAGTAGGTGCATTAGTTGGTCATATCGGAATCGTGGGTATGAAGCTCGGACCCATAAGAAACCAGAAGATAGTAGGAGGACTTTTGTGGCTAGGATGACGGGGAATAGTTCTGTGGGTGGCCCTAGGGCGCTTGGGTTTAGGAATATGATGGCTGTAAGTGTATTTATTAGCATAATGTTCGCATATTCAGCTAGGAAGAATAAGGCGAAGGGTCCTGCGGCGTATTCAACGTTAAACCCTGAGACTAGCTCAGATTCACCCTCTGTGAGGTCAAAAGGAGCTCGGTTTGTCTCTGCTAGGGTGGATACGTATCATATTATTGCTAGGGGTCATGAGGAGAAAATGAAGTATAGAGGCTCCTGTGCGACGGCAAAGGAGCTGAGTGTGTAGCTTCCGCTTAGTATGATTATTGATAGCAGGATTATGGCCAGTGTCACTTCGTATGAAATGGTCTGTGCTACTGCCCGTAGGGCTCCGATTAGTGCGTATTTTGAGTTCGAGGCTCAGCCTGATCATAGGACTGAGTAGACGGCTAGGCTTGACATGGCTATTAGGAAGAGAACTCCGAGGTTTAGATCTGCTAGGGGAAATGGGAGTGGTAGTGGTGCTCAAGTGGTGAGGGCTAGGACAAGGGCTAGTATTGGTATCAGAATGAATAGAAGTGGGGAAGAGGTAGAGGGTCGGATGGGCTCTTTGGTAAATAGTTTCAGTCCGTCCGCAAATGGTTGAAGTAGGCCAAAAGGCCCGACAACGTTAGGGCCTTTGCGGGATTGTATGTAGCTTAGGATTTTCCGTTCTACTAGGGTTAGGAAGGCTACGGCAATCAGGATTGGGATGATGTATAGGAGGGATATAATGAGGCAGCTTAGTGTTGTTATTTGAATCATGGGTGAAGCTAGGGAGAGGATTTGAACCTCTGGGGAAAGGGCTTAAGCCTTCTGCACTTGCCGGGCTCTGCCACTCTAGCTGGTCCTTTTCTAGGATTGAAAGTGGTGGGGGAAGGCCCTCTTCACGGTTTAGTTGGTTTCACTGCTTAGAGGGGGGGGGCGTGCTTGTGGTATTGGCCCCACTTTCCCGGTCCTTTCGTACTGGGGAGAGTGTGTCATAGATAGAAACCGACCTGGATTGCTCCGGTCTGAACTCAGATCACGTAGGACTGTTAATCGTTGAACAAACGAACCCTTAATAGCGGCTGCACCATTAGGATGTCCTGATCCAACATCGAGGTCGTAAACCCCCCTGTCGATATGGGCTCTTGAGGGGGATTGCGCTGTTATCCCTGGGGTAGCTTGGTCCATTAATCAATTATATTGGGTCTGGTCACTGTTAGCACTTTGAGGGGTAGCTCTAGGTAAAGAGGTATGGTCTTGTTTTTGGAGGATTTGTTCTCCTCCAAGGTCGCCCCAACCGAAAAATATCGACCAGGCTCTGCGATGGTAGTGGCCCCAGTGGGGTTGATTGAGGATTCGCGGTGGTCGTTGATTTTTAAGTTCCACAGGGTCTTCTCGTCTTATGTTCACATCCCCGCTTTTGCACGGGGAGATCAATTTCACTGATTATCTGTGAGAGACAGTTAAGACCTCGTTTAGCCATTCATACAAGTCTCGATTTATGGGACAATTGATTGCGCTACCTTTGCACGGTTAGGATACCGCGGCCGTTAAACCTAAGTCACCGGGCAGGCATCACCTTCAATACTTGTTTAATTTGCTGAAGGCTATGTTTTTGGTAAACAGTCGGGCCTTATTAATTTGCCGAGTTCCTTTCACAGATTTTAATCGCTCTTATAGGCGCTCCTGAGTCGGGTTAACAGGGTTAGTTAATACGTGGTCTTGTAGGGGTTTTTGTATCTGTCTAGGTCTGTTAATAATGTTTCTATGTAAGCTTGCGCCGTTAGAGGGGTGTGGCCCTGAGTTACTTATTTTAGCATTAATTCTCCTATATTCATAGGTTGACCTGTTTGTGATAAGGGAATCATCTTATTTTGGTATTTTTAGGTGGTGGAGCTTTGACGCACTCTTTTTTGATGGCTGCTTTAGGGCCCACGGTAGGATCAGTAGTAAGAATTATCCGCTAGTCGAGGTTGTGTCCTTTTTTAATGGAGCTGTCCCTCCATTAAATAGCTCTTAATCATCTCATTAGGGTTCAGGATGTCCGGTAGGGAGGATTAAGGGGGAACTTAGATTCGTTTCACAGGTAACCAGCTATCACCCAGCTCGGTTGGCTTTTCACCTCTACTGACAAGTCATCCCACTCTTTTGCAACAGAGACGGGTTCGCTCTCTTTAACTGCTTGAAAGTAGCTCGCTTGGGTTTCGGGGGGGCAAACTTTAGTTCACTTTGCTTGGTTGTTCTCGCTAAACCATGATGCAAAAGGTACAAGGGTTGATCTTTGCTGTCTGTCGCTTTGATTGTTTCACTGCTATTTCATCTTTCCCTTACGGTACTGGGGTCTCTATCGCGTCTAAGTGTCTTTTCTATCGCCTATACTAAGACTGTAAAATGCTTTAGTTTAATTAGTTTAGTAAATTCTTTAGTTTTGGTGTACTATTTGTGTGGTTGAGCTAGAGGGGGGGCGTCAAGACGATCCGGTCTAGTAGATACCTTTCAGGTGTAAGCTGAGTGTTTTGGTGTTATAGCTACGTCTTGATATTCTAAGTACACCTTCCGGTACACTTACCTTGTTACGACTTACCTCATCTTCAGCGTATTTATGGTATTAGTTATGTGGGATGTGGCTTTTGAGGAGGGTGACGGGCGGTATGTACGTGCCCCAGGGCCGGCTTAAAGTAGGCTCTATTGTCCCACTTTACTGCTAAATCCGCCTTCCAGAAGTGGTTTCACGCTTCTTTCCGTGTGCCCTATGAATAGGGAATGTAGCCCATTTCTTCCACTCCATAGGCTATACCTTGACCTGTCTTATTAGCGGGGTGCTATTGTGTCCACTGTTGTGCTCTCATTCGAGGTGGGCTGGCGACGGCGGTATGTAGGCTGTGTTGGCAAGGGGTGGTTGGGTTAATCGGGGATTATCGATTGTAGAACAGGCTCCTCTAGGTGGGTTTGGGGCACCGCCAAGTCCTTAGAGTTTTAAGCGTTTGTGCTCGTAGTTCTCTGGCGGATACTTCGGTAAAGTAAGTATCAAGATTTAGGGCCAGGCATAGTGGGGTATCTAATCCCAGTTTGGGCCCTGGCTTTCGTGGGTTTAAATCAGTCGTTAGTTCCTAAGATCATCTTAATGGTGTGTTTAGGTGCATCTTGGGCTTATGACAGCTCAGTTGCATTTTGATCTTAGTTAGCTAGGATAGGCATTTTACCACTCTTTACGCCGTGTCAATAGGACGGTTGATTTGGGTTTCTTGTATGACCGCGGTGGCTGGCACAAGATTTACCAACCCTTGAAGTTAGGCTGTTGCTATAACTAAGTCAAGTTTGCACTCATTGCTTAATGTTAATTACTGCTGAATACCCGTGGGGGCGTGGCTTAGCGAGGCGTCTTGGGCTACTACTTGGGTGTGCCTGATACCCGCTCCTCAAGGCCTGTATGGGGGTAGGTGGTCGAGGGCGTTTACACTGGGGCGCGGATACTTGCATGTATATATTTAGCAAAAACCAACCGTAAGGTTAGGACTAAGTCTTTTGTCCGCAGGCATGTTTTATGCCATCTTGGCAACTTCAGTGCCATGCTTTGTGTTAAGCTATGTGGACGGGGGTGTGGTTAGCTGATAGTTGAGTGGTGAGTGAGAGTGAAGTATATGAAATTATTGCTTGTGTTTACTATTTTTAGTACTGGAGTTTCTCTAAGTCCTAGGACTAGGAGGAAATGGTGTTTCATAGTGTGTAGGCGTCGGGATAGTCCGAGTATCGTCGGGGTATTCCTGCTAGGCCTAGGAAGTGCTGGGGGAAGAACGTTAGGTTTACTCCTGTAAATATTACCCCGAAGTGGGCTTTTGCTCATGTTTGGTGTAGGGTAAACCCAGTGAGTAGTGGGAATCAGTGAGTAAATCCTGCTAGAATGGCAAAGACGGCGCCTATGGATAGGACGTAGTGGAAGTGGACACTATTTGTCTGATCCGTACTAATTACCGCCATCCTACTCCTTCTATCACTCCCCGTACTCGCCGCCGGTATTACAATATTACTAACTGATCGAAACCTAAACACCACATTCTTCGACCCCGCTGGAGGAGGAGACCCAATCCTGTACCAACACCTATTCTGATTCTTCGGACACCCAGAAGTCTATATTCTGATCCTACCGGGGTTTGGAATCATCTCACACGTAGTCACGTACTACTCAGGCAAAAAGGAGCCCTTCGGCTACATGGGAATAGTCTGAGCCATACTATCCATCGGCTTCCTAGGATTCATCGTCTGAGCTCACCACATGTTTACAGTAGGAATAGACGTTGATACCCGAGCCTACTTTACATCAGCCACTATAATCATTGCCATCCCTACCGGAATCAAAGTATTTAGCTGACTAGCCACCCTGCACGGAGGAACAATCAAATGAGACCCCCCCAATACTATGAGCTCTAGGATTTATCTTCCTATTTACCATCGGAGGATTAACAGGAATCGTTCTTGCAAACTCTTCCCTAGACATCGCCCTGCACGACACGTACTACGTAGTTGCCCACTTCCACTACGTCCTATCCATAGGCGCCGTCTTTGCCATTCTAGCAGGATTTACTCACTGATTCCCACTACTCACTGGGTTTACCCTACACCAAACATGAGCAAAAGCCCACTTCGGGGTAATATTTACAGGAGTAAACCTAACGTTCTTCCCCCAGCACTTCCTAGGCCTAGCAGGAATACCCCGACGATACTCGGACTATCCCGACGCCTACACACTATGAAACACCATTTCCTCCATCGGCTCCCTAATCTCAATAGTAGCCGTAATCATACTAATATTCATCATCTGAGAAGCCTTTTCGGCCAAACGAAAAGTCCTACAACCAGAACTAACTACCACAAACGTTGAATGAATCCACGGCTGCCCTCCCCCATACCATACTTTCGAGGAACCGGCCTTCGTCCAAGTACAAGAAAGGAAGGAATCGAACCCTCACATGCTGGTTTCAAGCCAACTGCATTAACCGCTCATGCTTCTTTCTTATGAGACGTTAGTAAACCAATTACATAGCCTTGTCAAGACTAAATCACAGGTAAAAATCCTGTACATCTCATGTGGCCAACCACTCCCAACTAGGATTCCAAGACGCCTCATCACCCATCATAGAAGAACTCGTTGAATTCCACGACCACGCCCTAATCGTTGCCCTAGCTATCTGCAGCCTAGTTCTCTACCTTTTAGCCCACATACTAACAGAAAAACTCTCGTCCAATGCTGTAGACGCCCAAGAAGTAGAGCTGATCTGGACAATCCTACCTGCTATCGTCCTGGTACTCCTCGCCCTCCCATCCCTACAAATCCTCTACATAATGGACAAAATCGATGAACCAGACCTCACCCTAAAAGCCATCGGCCACCAATGATACTGAAGCTACGAATACACAGACTTCAAAGACCTATCATTCGACTCCTACATAGTGCCCACCCCAGACTTACCCAACGGCCACTTCCGACTGCTAGAAGTTGACCACCGCGTAGTTATCCCAATAGAATCCCCCATCCGCGTGATCATTACTGCAGGAGACGTACTCCACTCCTGAGCAGTCCCAACGCTCGGAGTTAAAACAGACGCAATCCCAGGCCGACTAAACCAAACTTCATTCATTACCACCCGGCCTGGGATTTTTTACGGACAATGCTCAGAAATTTGCGGGGCTAATCACAGCTACATACCCATTGTAGTAGAATCAACCCCACTCCCACATTTCGAGGCCTGATCGTCCCTTCTATCATCATCCTAATCATTAAGAAGCTATGCAAGAGCACTAGCCTTTTAAGCTAGCCAAAGAGGGACTTCCCCCTCCTTAATGATATGCCACAGCTTAACCCCGCACCATGATTTTCAATCATAATTATAACCTGATTAACCCTAGCACTCCTCATCCAACCAAAACTACTAGCCTTCACCACAACCAACCCCCCATCAAATAAGACCTCCCTCACTACCAAACCCACACCATGATCCTGACCATGAACCTAAGCTTCTTTGACCAATTTTCCAGCCCCAATCTATTTGGCATCCCCTTAATCCTACTATCCCTACTCTTCCCAGCCCTACTATTCCCGTCCCCAAACAACCGATGAATCAACAACCGCCTTTCTACTATCCAAACATGACTCCTTCACCTAATCACAAAACAACTAATAGTCCCACTCAACAAAAATGGCCACAAATGAGCCATAATATTTACATCCCTAATAATCATACTTCTTACAATCAACCTTCTAGGCCTCCTTCCATATACATTCACCCCAACCACCCAACTATCTATGAACATAGCCCTAGCCTTCCCACTATGGCTCGCCACACTACTAACAGGCCTACGAAACCAACCATCAGCCTCTTTAGCCCACCTATTACCCGAAGGTACCCCTACACCCCTAATCCCCGCACTAATCCTGATCGAAACAACCAGCCTACTAATCCGCCCCCTAGCCCTCGGAGTCCGCCTTACAGCCAACCTTACAGCAGGACACTTACTCATCCAACTCATCTCTACAGCCTCCATTGCATTAATACCCACCCTTCCTGCAGTATCCATCCTAACAATAATCATCCTACTACTCCTAACCATCCTAGAAGTAGCAGTAGCCATAATCCAGGCCTACGTCTTCGTGCTCCTTCTAAGCCTATACTTACAAGAAAACATCTAATGGCACACCAAGCACACTCATACCACATAGTTGACCCAAGCCCTTGACCAATCTTCGGGGCAGCCGCCGCCCTACTCACAACCTCAGGATTAATCATGTGATTCCACTACAACTCATCCATACTACTAACCCTAGGCCTCATCTCAATACTCCTAGTAATACTCCAATGATGACGAGACATTGTACGAGAAAGCACCTTCCAAGGCCATCACACTCCCACAGTCCAAAAAGGCCTACGATACGGCATAATCCTTTTCATCACATCCGAAGCATTCTTCTTCTTAGGGTTCTTCTGAGCGTTCTTCCACTCGAGCCTGGCCCCAACCCCAGAACTAGGAGGCCAATGACCCCCAACAGGAATTAAACCACTCAACCCGATAGAAGTCCCCCTACTAAACACAGCCATCCTACTAGCCTCAGGCGTTACCGTAACGTGAGCCCATCACAGCATCACAGAAGGAAACCGAAAACACGCCATCCACGCCCTAACCCTAACGATCCTCCTGGGATTCTACTTCACAGCCCTACAAGCAATAGAATACCACGAAGCCCCATTCTCAATCGCCGATAGCGTCTACGGATCTACCTTCTTCGTTGCCACTGGATTCCACGGACTCCACGTAATCATCGGATCCTCCTTCCTGACCGTCTGCCTCTTCCGACTGATCAAGTTCCACTTTACATCAGACCACCACTTCGGATTCGAGGCAGCAGCCTGATACTGACACTTCGTAGACGTCATCTGACTATTCCTCTACATAACCATCTACTGATGAGGATCTTGCTCTTCTAGTATATTAATTACAATTGACTTCCAATCTCTAGAATCTGGTATAAACCCAGAGGAGAGCAATGAACGCACTCATGTTCATATTCGCCCTATCATCAATCCTAAGCGCCGCCCTAACCGCATTAAACTTCTGACTCGCCCAAATAAACCCCGACTCAGAGAAACTCTCACCGTACGAATGTGGATTCGACCCACTTGGATCTGCTCGATTACCATTCTCAGTCCGATTCTTCCTCAGTAGCCATCCTGTTCATCCTATTCGACCTAGAAATCGCCCTCCTACTCCCCCTGCCATGAGCCGTCCAACTCCAATCCCCCCTAATGACCCTCACCTGAACTGTAGCGATCCTCCTTCTCCTAACACTCGGACTGGCCTACGAGTGAATTCAAGGGGGCCTAGAATGAGCAGAATAACAGAAAGTTAGTCTAACCAAAAAGATAGCTGGTTTCGACCCAGCAGATTACAGCCAACCCTGTAACTTTCTTATGTCGCCCCTACATTTAAGCTTCTACTCAGCCTTCATTTTCAGCGGACTAGGACTAGCCTTCCACCGAACCCACCTAGTATCCGCCCTACTATGCCTTGAAAGCATAATATTATCGATATTCGTAGGCCTATCAATATGATCCATCGAAAACCAAGTCTCCTCATTCACCATGGTACCAATTCTCATGCTAACCTTCTCAGCGTGTGAGGCGGGCACAGGCCTGGCCATCCTAGTAGCCTCCACCCGCACACATGGCTCCGACCATCTACACAACCTAAACCTCCTGCAATGCTAAAAATCATCCTACCCACAATCATACTTCTTCCAACAGCCCTGCTGTCTCCACCAAAATTTCTATGGACTAACACCACCTTATACAGCCTCCTAATCGCTGCCCTAAGCCTACAGTGATTAATCCCAACCTACTACCCCTACAAATTTTTATCCAACTGAACAGGAATTGACCAAATCTCATCCCCCCTCCTAGTACTATCCTGCTGACTACTCCCACTCATAATCATAGCAAGCCAAAACCACCTGCAACAAGAACCCCTACAACGCAAACGAATCTTTATCTCAACCTTAGTCGCAGTCCAGCCATTCATCCTACTAGCCTTTTCCACCACAGAACTAGCACTATTTTACATCTCATTTGAAGCAACCCTCATTCCCACCCTAATCTTAATCACCCGATGGGGGAACCAACCAGAACGCCTAAGCGCTGGCATCTACCTGCTATTCTACACGCTAGTAAGCTCTCTACCCCTGCTAATCACAATCATACACCTATACGTGAAAATTGGCACCCTGCACCTGCCAACCCTACAACTAACCCACCCAACCCTATCCACCTCATGGACAGGAATACTATCAGGTCTAGCACTGCTCATAGCATTCATAGTAAAAGCCCCACTATACGGCCTACACCTCTGACTGCCAAAAGCCCACGTAGAAGCACCCATCGCAGGCTCAATACTCCTCGCCGCCCTACTACTAAAGCTAGGAGGATACGGAATTATACGAGTCACTCTATTTATGGGCCCACTGTCCAACCTCCTGCACTACCCCTTCCTAACCCTGGCCCTATGAGGCGCCCTAATGACTAGCTCAATCTGCCTACGACAGACAGACCTAAAATCACTAATCGCTTATTCATCCGTTAGCCACATAGGCCTAGTTATCGCCGCAGGAATAATCCAAACCCACTGATCATTCTCAGGGGCAATGATCCTAATAATTTCCCATGGACTAACTTCCTCCATACTATTCTGCCTAGCCAACACAAACTATGAACGTACGCACAGCCGAATTCTACTACTCACACGAGGCCTACAACCTCTCCTACCACTCATAGCTACCTGATGATTGCTGGCCAATCTAACAAACATAGCCTTACCCCCAACAACAAACCTCATAGCAGAGCTAACCATTATAATCACCTTATTCAACTGATCTGCCTTCACGATCATCCTAACAGGAATCGCAACCCTACTAACCGCCTCCTACACCTTATTCATACTACTAATGACCCAACGAGGCTCAATCCCCTCCCACATCACATCTATGCAAAACTCAACCACGCGAGAACACCTGCTCATAACACTCCACATTATCCCAATATTCCTCCTAATCCTCAAACCCGAACTGATCTCCGGAATCCCCTCATGCAAGTATAGTTTAAACCAAACATTAGACTGTGATTCTAAGAATAGAAGTTCAAACCTTCTTACCTGCCGAGGGGAGGGTTTAACCAACAAGAGCTGCTAACTCTTACATCTGAGCCTAAAACCTCAGCCCCCTTACTTTTAAAGGATAACAGCAATCCACTGGTCTTAGGAACCACCCATCTTGGTGCAAATCCAAGTAAAAGTAGTGAACCCCACACTACTAATCAACTCCCTCACACTACTCACGCTGACAATCCTCCTAACCCCAATCATCCTGCCATTTCTATTTAAAAACTTTAAAAACACCCCACAAGCCACCACCCGTGCTGTTAAAACCGCATTCCTAATTAGCCTAGCCCCTACAACCGCATTCATCTACTCGGGAGTAGAATCTGTCACCTGCCACTGGGAGTGAAAATTCATTATAAACTTTAAAATCCCCCTGAGCCTAAAAATAGACCAATACTCAATAACATTTCTTCCAATCGCCCTATTTGTAACATGATCAATCCTACAATTCGCCATATGATACATGGCCTCAGAGCCATACGTAACAAAATTTTTCACCTACCTACTGACATTCCTAGTCGCCATACTCCTCCTAACAACCGCAAACAACATATTCCTCCTATTCGTAGGCTGGGAAGGAGTACGAATCATGTCCTTCCTTCTCATCGGCTGATGACAAGGCCGAGCAGATGCCAACACCGCCGCCCTACAAGCCGTAATCTACAACCGAATCGGAGACATCGGACTGATCCTGAGCATAGCATGACTAGCTTCAACATTCAACACCTGAGAGATCCAACAAGCCGTACACCCCCACCAAACCCCAATCCTCCCCCTCATAGGATTAATCCTCGCAGCCGCAGGAAAATCCGCCCAATTTGGACTCCACCCATGACTGCCCGCAGCAATAGAAGGCCCCACCCCAGTATCAGCCCTACTGCACTCCAGTACCATAGTAGTAGCCGGAATCTTCCTGCTCATCCGCATGCACCCCCTGCTAGCCACCAACCAGACAGCCCTAACTGCCTGCCTATGCCTAGGTGCTCTATCAACCCTATTCGCTGCCACATGCGCCCTAACCCAAAATGACATCAAAAAAATCATTGCTTTCTCAACATCCAGCCAACTAGGACTAATAATAGTCACTATCGGACTAAACCTCCCACAACTAGCCTTCCTACACATCTCAACCCATGCCTTCTTTAAAGCCATACTATTCCTATGCTCAGGGTCTATCATCCACAACCTAAACGGAGAACAAGATATCCGAAAGATAGGAGGCCTACAGAAAATACTCCCAGTCACTACTTCCTGCCTAACCATCGGAAACCTGGCGCTGATAGGAACCCCATTCCTAGCCGGATTCTACTCAAAAGACCTCATCATCGAAAGCTTAAACACATCATACCTAAATACTTGAGCCCTACTCCTAACCCTTATAGCCACAGCATTCACCGCAACCTACAGCATCCGCATAACCATCCTAGTCCAAGCTGGACAAACCCGAATCCCCCCAATAGTATCAATAAACGAAAACAACCCACTAATCACCGCCCCCCTAACCCGACTCGCCCTAGGCAGCATTACAGCAGGAATAATCATTACCTCTTTCATCACACCAACCAAAACCCCCCCAATAACCATACCCCTTATCACCAAAACCGCTGCCATCCTCATAACAATCCTAGGAATCATCCTAGCCCTAGAACTATCGAACATAACACACACCCTCACTCACCCCAAACCAAACCCCCTCATAAACTTCTCCTCTGCATTAGGGTACTTCAACCCCCTAGTACACCGATTCTTCTCCAAAAACCTACTAGAAAAGGGACAAAACATTGCCCTACACTTGATCGACCTCTCCTGACTCAAAAAAATAGGGCCAGAGGGCCTTGCTGAACTACAAGTAGCCGCAAGCAAAGCCGCAACCTCAATACACACAGGGCTAATTAAGGCCTACCTAGGATCCTTCGCCCTCTCCATCCTGGTAATAATCCTAATAACACACAGACTCACTAATGGCCCCTAACATCCGCAAATCCCATCCCCTACTAAAAATAATCAACAACTCCCTAATCGACCTACCCGCCCCCTCCAACATCTCTGCCTGATGAAACTTCGGCTCCCTTCTAGCCATCTGCTTAGCCACACAAATCCTAACAGGCCTGCTACTAGCCATACACTACACCGCAGACACTTCACTCGCCTTCTCCTCAGTAGCTCACACATGCCGAGACGTCCAGTACGGATGGCTCATCCGCAACCTCCACGCCAACGGTGCTTCGCTCTTCTTTATCTGCATCTACTTACACATCGGACGAGGCCTCTACTACGGCTCCTACCTATACAAAGAAACCTGAAACACAGGAGTAATCCTCCTACTCACCCTAATAGCAACTGCCTTCGTAGGGTATGTCCTACCATGAGGACAAATGTCATTCTGAGGGGCCACCGTAATCACCAACCTATTCTCAGCCATCCCGTACATTGGGCAAACTCTAGTAGAATGAGCCTGAGGAGGATTCTCAGTAGACAATCCAACCTTAACCCGATTCTTCGCCATCCACTTCCTACTGCCCTTCCTAATTGCAGGAATCACCCTAGTCCACCTAACCTTCCTACACGAATCAGGCTCAAATAACCCACTAGGAATCGTATCAGACTGCGACAAAATCCCATTCCACCCATACTTCTCCATTAAAGACAGCTTAGGGCTTACCCTAATAATCACCCCTCTAATAGCACTAGCCCTATTTTCACCGAACCTCCTGGTTCTTGGAATCCTAGTTGGGAGTGGTTGGCCACATGAGATGTATAGGATTTTTACCTGTGATTTAGTCTTGACAAGGCTATGTAATTGGTTTACTAACGTCTCATAAGAAAGAAGCATGAGCGGTTAATGCAGTTGGCTTGAAACCCATCCCCAGTGGTGCAAGTGCACTCTCTGAACTCACTGAAGTGCATCCCCAGTGGTGCCAGTGCACTCTCTGCACTCACTGCACTGCATCCCCAGTGGTGCCAGTGCAATCTCTGGACTCACTGCAGAGCATCCCCAGTGGTGCCAGTGCACTCTGTGGACTCACTGTAGTGCATCCCCAGTGGTGCCAGTGCACTCTCTGGACTCACTGCACTGCATCCCCTGTGGTGCCAGTGCAATCTCTGGACTCACTGCAGTGCATCCCCAGTGGTGCCAGTGCACTCTCTGGACTCACTGCACTGCAGCCCCAGTGGTGCCAGTGCACTGTCTGGACTCACTGCAGTGCATCCCCAGTGGTGCCAGTGCACTCTCTGGACTCACTGCACTGCATCCCCAGTGGTGCCAGTGCACTCTCTGGACTCACTGCACTGCATCCCCAGTGGTGCCAGTGCGCTCTCTGGAGTCACAGCACTGCATCCCCAGTGGTGCCAGTGCAATCTCTGGACTCACTGCACTGCATCGCCAGTGGTGCCAGTGCACTCTCTGGACTCACTGAAGTGCATCCCCATTGGTGCCATTGCACTCTCTGCACTCACTGCACTGCATCCCCAGTGGTGCCAGTGCACTCACTGGACTGACTGCACTGCATCCCAAGTGGTGCCAGTGCGCTCTCCGGAGTCACAGCACTGCATCCCCAGTGGTGCCAGTGCACTCACTGGACACACTGTACTGCATCACAGGTGGTGCCAGTGCACTCTCTGCACTCACTGCACAGCATCCCCAGTGGTGCCAGTGCATTCACTGGACTCACTGGACTGCATCACCAGTGGTGCCAGTGCACTCTCTGGAGTCACTGCACTGCATCCCCAGTGGTGCCAGTGCACTCTATGGACTCACTGCACTGCATCCCCAGTGGTGCCAGTGCAGTCTCTGGACTCACTGCAGTGCATCCCCAGTGGTGCCAGAGCACTATCTGGACTCACTGCACTGCATCCCCAGTGGTGCCAGTGCACTCTCTGGACTCACTGCACCGCATCCCCAGTGGTGTCAGTACACTCTCTAGACTCACTGCACTGCATCCCCAGTGGTGCCAGTGCACTCTCTGGACTCACTAAACTGCATCACCAGTGGTGACAGTGCACTCTGTGGACTCACTGCAGTGCATCCCCAGTGGTGCCAGTGCACTCTCTGGACTCACTGCAGTGCATCCCCAGTGGTGCCAGTGCACTCTCTGGACTCACTGCACTGCATCCCCAGTGGTGCCAGTGCACTCTCTGGACAAACTGAAGTACATCACCAGTGGTGCCAGTGCACTCTCTGCACTCACTGCACTGCATGTCCAGTGGTGCCAGTGCGCTCTCTGGAGTCACAGCACTGCATCCCCAGTGGTGCCAGTGCAATCTCTGGACTCACTGCACTGCATCCCCAGTGGTGCCAGTGCACTCTCTGGACTCACTGAAGTGCATCCCCATTGGTGCCATTGCACTCTCTGCACTCACTGCACTGCATCCCCAGTGGTGCCAGTGCACTCACTGGACTGACTACACTGCATCCCCAGTGGTGCCTGTGCGCTCTCCGGAGTCACAGCACTGCATCCCCAGTGGTGCCAGTGCACTCACTGGACACACTGTACTGCATCACAGGTGGTACCAGTGCACTCTCTGCACTCACTGCACAGCATCCCCAGTGGTGCCAGTGCATTCACTGGACTCACTGGACTGCATCACCAGTGGTGCCAGTGCACTCTCTGGACTCACTGCAGTGCATCCCCAGTGGTGCCAGTGCAGTCTCTGGACTCACTGCACTGCATCCCCAGTGGTGCCAGAGCACTCTCTGGACTCACTGCACTGCATCCCCAGTGGTGCCAGTGCACTCTCTGGACTCACTGCACTGCATCCCCAGTGGTGTCAGTGCACTCTCTGGACTCAGTGCACTGCATCCCAAGTGGTGCCAGTGCACTCTATGGACTCACTGCACTGCATCCCCAGTGGTGCCAGTGCAATCTCTGGACTCACTGTAGTGCATCCCCAGTGGTGCCAGTGCACTCTCTGGACTCACTGCAGTGCATCCCCAGTGGTACCAGTGCACTCTCTGGACTCACTGCAGTGCATCCCCAGTGGTGCCAGTGCACTCTCTGGACTCACTGCAGTGCATCCCCAGTGGCGCCAGTGCACTCTCTGGACTCACTGCACTGCATCCCCAGTGGTGCCAGTGCACTCTCTGCACTCACTGCACTGCATTCCCAGTGGTGCCAGTGAAGTCTCTGGACTCACTGCACTGCATCCCCAGTGCTGCCAGTGCACTCTCTGGACTCACTGCACTGCATCCCCACTGCTGCCAGTGCACTCTCTGGACTCACTGCACTGCATCCCCAGTGGTGCCAGTGCACTCTCTGGACTCACTGCACTGCATCCCCAGTGGTGCCAGTGCACTCTCTCGAGTCACTGCACTACATCCCCAGTAGTGCCAGTGCACTTCACTGGACTCACTGTACTGCATCATCGGTGGTGCCAGTGCACTCTCTGGACTCACCGCACTGCATCCCCAGTGGTGCCAGTGTACTCTCTGGACTCACTGCACTGCAGGCCCAGTGGTACCAGTGCACTCACTGGACTCACTGTACTGCATCACCAGTGGTGCCAGTGCACTCTCTGGACTCACTGCACTTCATCCCCAGTGGTTCCAGTGCATTCACTGGACTCACTGCAGTGCATCTCCAGTGGTGCCAGTGCACTCTCTGGACTCACTGCACTGCATCCCCAGTGGTGCCAGTGAGCTCTCTGGACTCACTGCACTGCATCCCCAGTGGTGCCAGTGTACTCACAGGATTCACTGCACTGCATCCCCAGTGGTGCTAGTGCAGTCTCTGGACTCACTGCACTGCATCCACAGTGGTGCCAGTGCACTCTCTGGACTCACTGAAGTGCATTCTCAGTGGTGCCAGTGCACTCTCTGGGCTCACTGAAGTGCATCCCCAGTGGTGCCAGTACACTCACTGGACTCACTGCACTGCATCCCCAGTGGTGCCAGTGCACTCTCTGGACTCACTGCACTGCATCCCCAGTGGTGCCAGTGCACTCTCTGGACTCACTGCAGTGCATCACCAGTGGTGCCAGTGCACTCTCTGGACTCACTGCACTGCATCCCCTGTGGTGCCAGTGAAGTCTTTGGACTCACTGCACTGCATCCCCAGTGGTGCCAGTGCACTCTGTGGAGTCACTGAAGTGCATCCCCAGTGGTGCCAGTGCACTCTCTGGACTCACTGCACTGCATGTCCAGTGGTGCCAGTGCACTCTCTGGACTCACTGTACTGCATCCCCACTGGTGCCAGTGCACTATGTGGACTCACTGTACTGCATCCCCAGTGGTGACAGTGCACTCTCTGGACTAACTGCAGTGCATCCCCAGTGGTGCCAGTGCACTCTCTGGACTCACTGCATTGCATCCCCAGTGGTGCCAGTGCACTCTCTGGACTCACTGTACTGCATCACCAGTGGTGCCAGTGCACTCTCTGGACTCACTGCAGTGCATCCCCAGTGGTGCCAGTGCACTCTCTGGACTCACTGCAGTGCATCCCCAGTGGCGCCAGTGCACTCTCTGGACTCACTGCACTGCATCCACAGTGGTGCCAGTGCACTCTCTGCACTCACTGCACTGCATTCCCAGTGGTGCCAGTGAAGTCTCTGGACTCACTGCACTGCATCCCCTGTGGTGCCAGTGCACTCTCTGGACTCACTGCACTGCATCCCCACTGCTGCCAGTGCACTCTCTGGACTCACTGCAGTGCATCCCCAGTGGTGCCAGTGCACTCTCTGGACTCACTGCACTGCATCCCCAGTGGTGCCAGTGCACTCTCTCGAGTCACTGCACTACATCCCCAGTAGTGCCAGTGCACTTCACTGGACTCACTGTACTGCATCATCGGTGGTGCCAGTGCACTCTCTGGACTCACTGCACTGCATCCCCAGTGGTGCCAGTGTACTCTCTGGACTCACTGCACTGCAGGCCCAGTGGTACCAGTGCACTCACTGGACTCACTGTACTGCATCACCAGTGGTGCCAGTGCACTCTCTGGACTCACTGCACTGCATCCCCAGTGGTTCCAGTGCATTCACTGGACTCACTGTACTGCATCTCCAGTGGTGCCAGTGCACTCTCTGGACTCACTGAAGTGCATTCTCAGCGGTGCCAGTGCACTCTCTGGGCTCACTGAAGTGCATTCTCAGTGGTGCCAGTGCACTCTCTGGGCTCACTGAAGTGCATCCCCAGTGGTGCCAGTACACTCACTGGACTCACTGCACTGCATCCCCAGTGGTGCCAGTGCACTCTCTGGACTCACTGTAGTGCATCCCCAGTGGTGCCAGTGCACTCTCTGGACTCACTGCAGTGCATCCCCAGTGGTGCCAGTGCACGCTCTGGACTCACTGCACTGCATCCCCAGTGGTGCCAGTGAAGTCTTTGGACTCACTGAACTGCATCCCCAGTGGTGCCAGTGCACTCTGTGGAGTCACTGAAGTGCATCCCCAGTGGTGCCAGTGCAATCTCTGGACTCACTGCACTGCATCCCCAGTGGTGCCAGTGCACTCTCTGGACTCACTGCACTGCATCCCCAGTGGTGCGAGTGCATTCTCTGGACTCACTGCAGTGCATCACCAGTGGTGCCAGTGCACTCTCTGGACTCACTGAGGTGCATCCCCAGTGGTGCCAGTGCACTCTCTGAACTCACTGCACTGCATCCCCAGTGGTGCCAGTGCACTCTCTGGACTCACTGAACTGCATCCCCAGTGGTGCCAGTGCACTCTCTGGACTCACTGCACTGCATCCCCAGTGCTGCCAGTGCACTCTCTGGACTCACTGCACTGCATCCCTAGTGGTGCCACTGCACTCTCTGGACTCACTGCACTGCTTCCCCAGTGGTGCCAGTGCACTCTCTGGACTCACTGCACTGCATCCCCAGTGGTGCCAGTGCACTCACTGGACTCACTACAGGGCATCCCCACTGGTGCCAGTGCACTCTCTGGACTCACTGCACTGCATCCCCAGTGGTGCCAGTGCACTCTCTGGACTCACTGCACTGCATCCCCAGTGGTTCCAGCGCACTCTCTGGACTCACTGCACTGCATACCCAGTGGTGCTAGTGCACTCTGTGGACTCACTGCAGTGCATCCCCAGTGGTGCCAGTGCACTCTCTGGACTCACTGAAGTGCATTCTCATTGGTGCCAGTGCACTCTCTGGACTCACTGAAGTGCATCCCCAGTGGTGCCAGTGCACTCTCTGGACTCACTGCAGTGCATCCCCAGTGGAGCCAGTGCACGCTCTGGTCTCACTGCAGTGCATCCATACTGGTGCCATTGCACTCTCTGGACTCACTGCACTGCATCTCCAGTGGTGCCAGTGCACTCTCTGGACTCACTGCACTGCATCCCCAGTGCTGCCAGTGCACTCTCTTGAGTCACTGCACTGCATCCCCTGTGGTGCAAGAGCACTCTCTGGACTCACAGCAGTGCTCACCAGTGGTGCCAGTGCACTCTCTGGACTCACTGCACTGCATCCCCAGTGGTGCCAGTGCACTCTCTGGACTCACTGCACTGCATCCCCAGTGGTGCTAGTGCACTGTGTGGACTCACTGTACTGCATCCCCAGTGGTGCCAGTGCAATCTCTGGACTCACTGCAGTGCATCCCCAGTGGTGCCAGTGCACTCTCTGGACTCACTGCACTGCATCCCCAGTGGTGCCAGTGAAGTCTTTGGACTCACTGAACTGCATCCCCAGTGGTGCCAGTGCAATCTCTGGACTCACTGTAGTGCATCCCCAGTGGTGCCAGTGCACTCTCTGGACTCACTGCAGGGCATCCCCAGTGGTGCCAGTGCACTCTCTGGACTCACTGTACTGCATCCCCACTGGTGCCAGTGCACTATGTGGACTCACTGTACTGCATCCCCAGTGGTGCCAGTGCACTCTCTGGACTCACTGCACTGCATCCCCAGTGGTGCCAGTGCACTCTCTGGACTCACTGCACTGCATCCCCAGTGGTGCGAGTGCATTCTCTGGACTCACTGCAGTGCATCACCAGTGGTGCCAGTGCACTCTCTGGACTCACTGCACTGCATCCCCAGTGGTGCCAGTGCACTCTCTGAACTCACTGCACTGCATCCCCAGTGGTGCCAGTGCACTCTCTGGACTCACTGAACTGCATCCCCAGTGGTGCCAGTGCACTCTCTGGACTCACTGCACTGCATCACCAGTGCTGCCAGTGCACTCTCTGGACTCACTGCACTGCATCCCTAGTGGTGCCACTGCACTCTCTGGACTCACTGCACTGCTTCCCCAGTGGTGCCAGTGCACTCTCTGGACTCACTGCACTGCATCCCCAGTGGTGCCAGTGCACTCACTGGACTCACTGCAGGGCATCCCCACTGGTGCCAGTGCACTCTCTGGACTCACTGCACTGCATCCCCAGTGGTGCCAGTGCACTCTCTGGACTCACTGCACTGCATCCCCAGTGGTTCCAGCGCACTCTCTGGACTCACTGCACTGCATACCCAGTGGTGCTAGTGCACTCTGTGGACTCACTGCAGTGCATCCCCAGTGGTGCCAGTGCACTCTCTGGACTCACTGAAGTGCATTCTCATTGGTGCCAGTGCACTCTCTGGACTCACTGAAGTGCATCCCCAGTGGTGCCAGTGCACTCTCTGGACTCACTGCAGTGCATCCCCAGTGGAGCCAGTGCACGCTCTGGTCTCACTGCAGTGCATCCATACTGGTGCCATTGCACTCTCTGGACTCACTGCACTGCATCTCCAGTGGTGCCAGTGCACTCTCTGGACTCACTGCACTGCATCCCCAGTGCTGCCAGTGCACTCTCTTGAGTCACTGCACTGCATCCCCTGTGGTGCAAGAGCACTCTCTGGACTCACAGCAGTGCTCACAAGTGGTGCCAGTGCACTCTCTGGACTCACTGCACTGCATCCCCAGTGGTGCCAGTGCACTCTCTGGACTCACTGCACTGCATCCCCAGTGGTGCTAGTGCACTGTGTGGACTCACTGTACTGCATCCCCAGTGGTGTCAGTGCAATCTCTGGACTCACTGCAGTGCATCCCCAGTGGTGCCAGTGCACTCTCAGGACTCACTGCACTGCATCCCCAGTGGTGCCAGTGCACTCTCTGGACTCACTGCACTGCATCCCCAGTAGTGGCAGTGCACTCTCTGGACTCACTGCACTGCATCCCCAGTGGTGCCTGTGCACTCACTGGATTCACTGCACTGCATCCCCAGTGGTGCCAGTGCACTCTCTGGACTCACTGCACTGCATCCCCAGTGGTGCCAGTGCACTCTGTGGACTCACTGTACTGCATCCCCAGTGGTGACAGTGCACTCTCTGGACTCACTGCAGTGCATCCCCACTGGTGCCAGTGCACTCTCTGGACTCACTGCACTGCATCCCCAGTGGTGCCAGTGCAGTCTCTGGAGTAACTGCAGTGCATCCCCAGTGGTGCCAGGGCACTCTCTGGACTCACTGCAGTGCATCCCCAGTGGTGCCACTGCACTCTCTGGACTCACTGCAGTGCATCCCCAGTGGTGCCAGTGCACTCTCTGGACTCACTGCACTGCATCCCCAGTGGTGCGAGTGCACTCTCTGGACTCACTGCAGTGCATCACCAGTGGTGCCAGTGCACTCTCTGGACTCACTGAGGTGCATCCCCAGTGGTGCCAGTGCACTCTCTGAACTCACTGCACTGCATCCCCAGTGGTGCCAGTGCACTCTCTGGACTCACTGAACTGCATCCCCAGTGGTGCCAGTGCACTCTCTGGACTCACTGCACTGCATCCCCAGTGCTGCCAGTGCACTCTCTGGACTCACTGCACTGCATCCCTAGTGGTGCCACTGCACTCTCTGGACTCACTGCACTGCTTCCCCAGTGGTGCCAGTGCACTCTCTGGACTCACTGCACTGCATCCCCAGTGGTGCCAGTGCACTCACTGGACTCACTGCAGGGCATCCCCACTGGTGCCAGTGCACTCTCTGGACTCACTGCACTGCATCCCCAGTGGTGCCAGTGCACTCTCTGGACTCACTGCACTGCATCCCCAGTGGTTCCAGCGCACTCTCTGGACTCACTGCACTGCATCCCCAGTGGTGCTAGTGCACTCTGTGGACTCACTGCAGTGCATCCCCAGTGGTGCCAGTGCACTCTCTGGACTCACTGAAGTGCATTCTCATTGGTGCCAGTGCACTCTCTGGACTCACTGAAGTGCATCCCCAGTGGTGCCAGTGCACTCTCTGGACTCACTGCAGTGCATCCCCAGTGGAGCCAGTGCACGCTCTGGTCTCACTGCAGTGCATCCATACTGGTGCCATTGCACTCTCTGGACTCACTGCACTGCATCTCCAGTGGTGCCAGTGCACTCTCTGGACTCACTGCACTGCATCCCCAGTGCTGCCAGTGCACTCTCTTGAGTCACTGCACTGCATCCCCTGTGGTGCAAGAGCACTCTCTGGACTCACAGCAGTGCTCACCGGTGGTGCCAGTGCACTCTCTGGACTCACTGCACTGCATCCCCAGTGGTGCCAGTGCACTCTCTGGACTCACTGCACTGCATCCCCAGTGGTGCTAGTGCACTGTGTGGACTCACTGTACTGCATCCCCAGTGGTGTCAGTGCAATCTCTGGACTCACTGCAGTGCATCCCCAGTGGTGCCAGTGCACTCTCAGGACTCACTGCACTGCATCCCCAGTGGTGCCAGTGCACTCTCTGGACTCACTGCACTGCATCCCCAGTAGTGACAGTGCACTCTCTGGACTCACTGCACTGCATCCCCAGTGGTGCCAGTGCACTCACTGGATTCACTGCACTGCATCCCCAGTGGTGCCAGTGCACTCTCTGGACTCACTGCACTGCATCCCCAGTGGTGCCAGTGCACTCTGTGGACTCACTGTACTGCATCCCCAGTGGTGACAGTGCACTCTCTGGACTCACTGCAGTGCATCCCCACTGGTGCCAGTGCACTCTCTGGACTCACTGCACTGCATCCCCAGTGGTGCCAGTGCAGTCTCTGGAGTAACTGCAGTGCATCCCCACTGGTGCCAAAGCACTCTCTGGACTCACTGCAGTGCATCCCCAGTGGTGTCACTGCACTCTCTGGACTCACTGCAGTGCATCCCCAGTGGTGCCAGTGCACTCTCTGGACTCATTGAAGTGCATTCTCAGTGGTGCCAGTGCACTCTCTGGACTCACTGCACTGCATCCCCAGTGGTGCCAGTACACTCACTGGACTCACTGCACTGCATCCCCAGTGGTGCCAGTGCACTCTCTGGACTCACTAAACTGCATCACCAGTTGTTCCACTGCACTCTCTGGACTCACTGCACTGCTTCCCCAGTGGTGCCAGTGCACTCACTGGACTCACTGCACTGCATCCCCACTGGTGCCAGTGCACTCTCTGGGCTCACTGCAGTGCATCCCCAGTGGTGCCAGTGCACTCTCTGGACTCACTGCACTGCATCCCCAGTGGTGCCAGTGCGCTCTCTGGAGTCACAGCACTGCATCCCCAGTGGTGCCAGTGCAATCTCTGGACTCAGTGCACTGCATCCCCAGTGGTGCCAGTGCACTCTCTGGACTCACTGCACTGCATCCCCGGTGGTGCCAGTGCACTCTCTGGAGTAACTGAACTGCATCCCCACTGGTGCCAAAGCACTCTCTGGACTTCCAGCACCGCATCCCCAGTGGTGCCAGTGCACTCTCTGGACTCACTGCACTGCATGCCCAGTGGTGCCAGTGCACTCTCTGGACTCACTGTACTGCATACCCACTGGTGCCAGTACACTCTGTGGATTCACTGTACTGCATCCCCAGTGGTGCCAGTGCACTCTCTGGACTCACTGCAGTGCATCCCCAGTGGTGCCAGTGCACTCTCTGGACTCACTGCACTGAAGCCCCAGTGGTGCCAGTGTACTCTCTGGACTCACTGTACTGCACCCCCAGTGGTACCAGTGCACTCACTGGACTCACTGTACTGCATCACCAGTGGTGCCAGTGCACTCTCTGGACTCACTGCACTGCATCCCCAGTGGTTCCAGTGCATTCACTGGACTCACTGTACTGCATCTCCAGTGGTGCCAGTGCACTCTCTGGACTCACTGAAGTGCATTCTCAGTGGTGCCAGTGCACTCTCTGGGCTCACTGAAGTGCATTCTCAGTGGTGCCAGTGCACTCTCTGGGCTCACTGAAGTGCATCCCCAGTGGTGCCAGTACACTCACTGGACTCACTGCACTGCATCCCCAGTGGTGCTAGTGCACTCTCTGGACTCACTGTAGTGCATCCCCAGTGGTGCCAGTGCACTCTCTGGACTCACTGCAGTGCATCCCCAGTGGTGCCAGTGCACTCTCTGGACTCACTGCACTGCATCCCCAGTGGTGCCAGTGAAGTCTTTGGACTCACTGAACTGCATCCCCAGTGGTGCCAGTGCACTCTGTGGAGTCACTGAAGTGCATCCCCAGTGGTGCCAGTGCACTCTCTGGACTCACTGCAGGGCATCCCCAGTGGTGCCAGTGCACTCTCTGGACTCACTGTACTGCATCCCCACTGGTGCCAGTGCACTATGTGGACTCACTGTACTGCATCCCCAGTGGTGACAGTGCACTCTCTGGACTCACTGCAGTGCATCCCCAGTGGTGCCAGTGCACTCTCTGGACTCACTGCAGTGCATCCCCAGTGGTGCCAGTGTACTCTCTGGTCTCACTGCAGTGCATCCCCAGTGGTGCCAGTGCAGTCTCTGGACTCACTGCACTGCATCCCCAGTGGTGCCAGTGCACTGTCTGGACTCACTGCAGTGCATCCCCAGTGGTGTCAGTGCACTCTCTGGACTCACTGTACTGCACCCCCAGTGGTGCCAGTGCACTCACTGGACTGACTGCACTGCATCCCCAGTGGTGCCAGTGCGCTCTCTGGAGTCACAGCACTGCATCCCCAGTGGTGCCAGTGCACTCACTGGACTCACTGCACTGCATCACAGGTGGTGCCAGTGCACTCTCTGGACTCACTGCAGTGAATCCCCGGTGGTGCCAGTGTACTCTCTGCAGTCACTGCACTGCATCCCCAGTGGTGCCAGTGCACTCACTGGACTGCATCCCCAGTGGTGCCAGTGCACTCTCTGGACTCACTGCACTGCATCCCCAGTGGTGCCAGTGTACTCTCAGGACTCACTGCACTGCATCCCCAGTGGTGCCAGTGCACTCTCTGGACTCACTGCACTGCATCCCCAGTAGTGACAGTGCACTCTCTGGACTCACTGCACTGCATCCCCAGTGGTGCCAGTGCACTCACTGGATTCACTGCACTGCATCCCCAGTGGTGCCAGTGCACTCTCTGGACTCACTGCACTGCATCCCCAGTGGTGCCAGTGCACTCTGTGGACTCACTGTACTGCATCCCCAGTGGTGACAGTGCACTCTCTGGACTCACTGCAGTGCATCCCCAGTGGTGCCAGTGCACTTTCTGGACTCACTGCACTGCATCCCCAGTGGTGCCAGTGCAGTCTCTGGAGTAACTGCAGTGCATCCCCACTGGTGCCAAAGCACTCTCTGGACTCACTGCAGTGCATCCCCAGTGGTGTCACTGCACTCTCTGGACTCACTGCAGTGCATCCCCAGTGGTGCCAGTGCACTCTCTGGACTCATTGAAGTGCATTCTCAGTGGTGCCAGTGCACTCTCTGGACTCACTGCACTGCATCCCCAGTGGTGCCAGTACACTCACTGGACTCACTGCACTGCATCCCCAGTGGTGCCAGTGCACTCTCTGGACTCACTAAACTGCATCACCAGTTGTTCCACTGCACTCTCTGGACTCACTGCACTGCTTCCCCAGTGGTGCCAGTGCACTCACTGGACTCACTGCAGTGCATCCCCACTGGTGCCAGTGCACTCTCTGGGCTCACTGCAGTGCATCCCCAGTGGTGCCAGTGCACTCTCTGGACTCACTGCACTGCATCCCCAGTGGTGCCAGTGCGCTCTCTGGAGTCACAGCACTGCATCCCCAGTGGTGCCAGTGCACTCTCTGGACTCAGTGCACTGCATCCCCAGTGGTGCCAGTGCACTCTCTGGACTCACTGCACTGCATCCCCGGTGGTGCCAGTGCAGTCTCTGGAGTAACTGAACTGCATCCCCACTGGTGCCAAAGCACTCTCTGGACTTTCAGCACCGCATCCCCAGTGGTGCCAGTGCACTCTCTGGACTCACTGCACTGCATGCCCAGTGGTGCCAGTGCACTCTCTGGACTCACTGTACTGCATACCCACTGGTGCCAGTGCACTCTGTGGACTCACTGTACTGCATCCCCAGTGGTGCCAGTGCACTCTCTGGACTCACTGCAGTGCATCCCCAGTGGTGCCAGTGCACTCTCTGGACTCACTGCAGTGCATCCCCAGTGGTGCCAGTGCACTCTCTGGACTCACTGCACTCAAGCCCCAGTGGTGCCAGTGTACTCTCTGGACTCACTGTACTGCACCCCCAGTGGTACCAGTGCACTCACTGGACTCACTGTACTGCATCACCAGTGGTGCCAGTGCACTCTCTGGACTCACTGCACTGCATCCCCAGTGGTTCCAGTGCATTCACTGGACTCACTGTACTGCATCTCCAGTGGTGCCAGTGCACTCTCTGGACTCACTGAAGTGCATTCTCAGTGGTGCCAGTGCACTCTCTGGGCTCACTGAAGTGCATTCTCAGTGGTGCCAGTGCACTCTCTGGGCTCACTGAAGTGCATCCCCAGTGGTGCCAGTACACTCACTGGACTCACTGCACTGCATGCCCAGTGGTGCCAGTGCACTCTCTGGACTCACTGTAGTGCATCCCCAGTGGTGCCAGTGCACTCTCTGGACTCACTGCAGTGCATCCCCAGTGGTGCCAGTGCACTCTCTGGACTCACTGCACTGCATCCCCAGTGGTGCCAGTGCACTCTCTGGACTCACTGAACTGCATCCCCAGTGGTGCCAGTGCACTCTCTGGACTCACTGCACTGCATCCCCAGTGGTGCCAGTGCACTCTCTGGACTCACTGCAGTGCATCCCCACTGGTGCCAGTGCACTCTCTGGACTCACTGCACTGCATCCCCAGTGGTGCCAGTGCAGTCTCTGGAGTAACTGCAGTGCATCCCCAGTGGTGCCAAAGCACTCTCTGGACTCACTGCAGTGCATCCCCAGTGGTGTCACTGCACTCTCTGGACTCACTGCTGTGCATCCCCAGTGGTGCCAGTGCACTCTCTGGACTCATTGAAGTGCATTCTCAGTGGTGCCAGTGCACTCTCTGGACTCACTGCACTGCATCCCCAGTGGTGCCAGTACACTCACTGGACTCACTGCACTGCATCCCCAGTGGTGCCAGTGCACTCTCTGGACTCACTAAACTGCATCACCAGTTGTTCCACTGCACTCTCTGGACTCACTGCACTGCTTCCCCAGTGGTGCCAGTGCACTCACTGGACTCACTGCAGTGCATCCCCACTGGTGCCAGTGCACTCTCTGGGCTCACTGCAGTGCATCCCCAGTGGTGCCAGTGCACTCTCTGGACTCACTGCAGTGCATCCCCAGTGGTGCCAGTGCGCTCTCTGGAGTCACAGCACTGCATCCCCAGTGGTGCCAGTGCAATCTCTGGACTCAGTGCACTGCATTCCCAGTGGTGCCAGTGCACTCTCTGGACTCACTGCACTGCATCCCCGGTGGTGCCAGTGCAGTCTCTGGAGTAACTGAACTGCATCCCCACTGGTGCCAAAGCACTCTCTGGACTTCCAGCACCGCATCCCCAGTGGTGCCAGTGCACTCTCTGGACTCACTGCACTGCATGCCCAGTGGTGCCAGTGCACTCTCTGGACTCACTGTACTGCATACCCACTGGTGCCAGTGCACTCTGTGGACTCACTGTACTGCATCCCCAGTGGTGCCAGTGCACTCTCTGGACTCACTGCAGTGCATCCCCAGTGGTGCCAGTGCACTCTCTGGACTCACTGCAGTGCATCCCCAGTGGTGCCAGTGCACTCTCTGGACTCACTGCACTGAAGCCCCAGTGGTGCCAGTGTACTCTCTGGACTCACTGTACTGCACCCCCAGTGGTACCAGTGCACTCACTGGACTCACTGTACTGCATCCCCAGTGGTGCCAGTGCACTCTCTGGACTCACTGCACTGCATCCCCAGTGGTTCCAGTGCATTCACTGGACTCACTGTACTGCATCTCCAGTGGTGCCAGTGCACTCTCTGGATTCACTGAAGTGCATCCCCAGTGGTGCCAGTGCACTCTCTGGGCTCACTGAAGTGCATTCTCAGTGGTGCCAGTGCACTCTCTGGGCTCACTGAAGTGCATCCCCAGTGGTGCCAGTACACTCACTGGACTCACTGGACTGCATCCCCAGTGGTGCCAGTGCACTCTCTGGACTCACTGTAGTGCATCCCCAGTGGTGCCAGTGCACTCTCTGGACTCACTGCAGTGCATCCCCAGTGGTGCCAGTGCACTCTCTGGACTCACTGCACTGCATCCCCAGTGGTGCCAGTGAAGTCTTTGGACTCACTGAACTGCATCCCCAGTGGTGCCAGTGCACTCTGTGGAGTCACTGAAGTGCATCCCCAGTGGTGCCAGTGCACTCTCTGGACTCACTGCAGGGCATCCCTAGTGGTGCCAGTGCACTCTCTGGACTCACTGTACTGCATCCCCACTGGTGCCAGTGCACTATGTGGACTCACTGTACTGCATCCCCAGTGGTGACAGTGCACTCTCTGGACTCACTGCAGTGCATCCCCAGTGGTGCCAGTGCACTCTCTGGTCTCACTGCAGTGCATCCCCAGTGGTGCCAGTGCAGTCTCTGGACTCACTGCACTGCATCCCCAGTGGTGCCAGTGCACTGTCTGGACTCACTGCAGTGCATCCCCAGTGGTGTCAGTGCACTCTCTGGACTCACTGTACTGCACCCCCAGTGGTGCCAGTGCACTCACTGGACTGACTGCACTGCATCCCCAGTGGTGCCAGTGCGCTCTCTGGAGTCACAGCACTGCATCCCCAGTGGTGCCAGTGCACTCTCTGGACTCACTGCACTGCATCACAGGTGGTGTCAGTGCACTCTCTGGACTCACTGCAGTGAATCCCCGGTGGTGCCAGTGTACTCTCTGCAGTCACTGCACTGCATCCCCAGTGGTGCCAGTGCACTCACTGCACTGCATCCCCAGTGGTGCCCGTGTACTCTCTGGACTCACGGCAGTGCATCCCCAGTGGTGCCAGAGCACTCTCTGGACTCACTGCACTGCATCCCCAGTGGTGCCAGTGCACTCTCTGGACTCACTGCACTGCATCCCCAGTGGTGTCAGTGCACTCTCTGGACTCACTGAAGTGCATCCCCAGTGGTGCCAGTGCACTCTCTGGACTCAATGCACTGCATCCCCAGTGGTGCCAGTGCACTCTCTGGACTCAGTGCACTGCAACCCCAGTGGTGCCAGTGCAATCTCTGGACTCACTGTAGTGCATCCCCAGTGGTGCCAGTGCACTCTCTGGAGTGACTGCAGTGCATCACCAGTGGTGCCAGTGCACTCTCTGGACTCACTGTACTGCATCACCAGTGGTGCCAGTGCACTCTCTGGACTCACTGCACTGCATCCCCAGTGGTGCCAGTGCACTCTCTGGACTCACTGCACTGCATCCCCAGTGGTGCCAGTGCACTCTCTGGAGTCACTGAAGTGCATCCCCAGTGGTGCCAGTGCACTCTCTGGACTCACTGCACTGCATGCCCAGTGGTACCAGTGCACTCTGTGGACTCACTGTACTGCATCCCCAGTGGTGACAGTGCACTCTCTGGACTCACTGCAGTGCATCCCCAGTGGTGCCAGTGCACTCTCTGGACTCACTGCACTGCATCCCCAGTGGTGCCAGTGCACTCTCTGGACTCACTGCACTGCATCCCCAGTGGTGCCAGTGCACTCTCTGGACTCACTGCAGTGCATCCACAGTGGTGCCAGTGCACTCACTGGACTCACTGCAGTGCATTCCCTCTGGTGCCAGTGCACTCTCTGGACTCACTGCACTGCATCCCCAGTGGTGCCAGTGCACTCTCTGGACTCACTGCACTGCATCCCCAGTGGTAAGAGTGCATTCTCTGGACTCACTGCAGTGCATCACCAGTGGTGCCAGTGCACTCTCTGGACTCACTGAGGTGCATCCCCAGTGGTGCCAGTGCACTCTCTGGAGTCACTGAAATGCATCCCCAGTGGTGCCAGTGCACTCTCTGAACTCACTGCACTGCATCCCCAGTGGTGCCAGTGCACTCTCTGGACTCACTGAACTGCATCCCCAGTGGTGCCAGTGCACTCTCTGGACTCACTGCACTGCATCCCCAGTGCTGCCAGTGCACTCTCTGGACTCACTGCACTGCATCCCTAGTGGTGCCACTGCACTCTCTGGACTCACTGCACTGCTTCCCCAGTGGTGCCAGTGCACTCTCTGGACTCACTGCACTGCATCCCCAGTGGTGCCAGTGCACTCACTGGACTCACTGCAGGGCATCACCACTGGTGCCAGTGCACTCTCTGGACTCACTGCACTGCATCCCCAGTGGTGCCAGTGCACTCTCTGGACTCACTGCACTGCATCCCCAGTGGTTCCAGCGCACTCTCTGGACTCACTGCACTGCATCCCCAGTGGTGCTAGTGCACTCTCTGGACTCACTGCAGTGCATCCCCAGTGGTGCCAGTGCACTCTCTGGACTCACTGAAGTGCATTCTCATTGGTGCCAGAGCACTCTCTGGACTCACTGAAGTGCATCCCCAGTGGTGCCAGTGCACTCTCTGGACTCACTGCAGTGCATCCCCAGTGGAGCCAGTGCACTCTCTGGACTCACTGCAGTGCATCCATAGTGGTGCCATTGCACTCTCTGGACTCACTGCACTGCATCTCCAGTGGTGCCAGTGCACTCTCTGGACTCACTGCACTGCATCCCCAGTGCTGCCAGTGCACTCTCTTGAGTCACTGCACTGCATCCCCTGTGGTGCAAGAGCACTCTCTGGACTCACAGCAGTGCTCACCAGTGGTGCCAGTGCACTCTCTGGACTCACTGCACTGCATCCCCAGTGGTGCCAGTGCACTCTCTGGACTCACTGCACTGCATCCCCAGTGGTGCTAGTGTACTGTGTGGACTCACTGTACTGCATCCCCAGTGGTGTCAGTGCAATCTCTGGACTCACTGCAGTGCATCCCCAGTGGTGCCAGTGCACTCTCAGGACTCACTGCACTGCATCCCCAGTGGTGCCAGTGCACTCTCTGGACTCACTGCACTGCATCCCCAGTAGTGACAGTGCACTCTCTGGACTCACTGCACTGCATCCCCAGTGGTGCCAGTGCACTCACTGGATTCACTGCACTGCATCCCCAGTGGTGCCAGTGCACTCTCTGGACTCACTGCACTGCATCCCCAGTGGTGCCAGTGCACTCTGTGGACTCACTGTACTGCATCCCCAGTGGTGACAGTGCACTCTCTGGACTCACTGCAGTGCATTCTCAGTGGTGCCAGTGCACTCTCTGGGCTCACTGAAGTGCATCCCCAGTGGTGCCAGTACACTCACTGGACTCACTGCACTGCATCCCCAGTGGTGCCAGTGCACTCTCTGGACTCACTGCACTGCATCCCCAGTGGTGCCAGTGCACTCTCTGGACTCACTGTAGTGCATCCCCAGTGGTGCCAGTGCACTCTGTGGACTCACTGCAGTGCATCCCCAGTGGTGCCAGTGCACTCTCTGGACTCACTGCACTGCATCCCCAGTGGTGCCAGTGAAGTCTTTGGACTCACTGCACTGCATCCCCAGTGGTGCCAGTGCACTCTGTGGAGTCACTGAAGTGCATCCCCAGTGGTGCCAGTGCACTCTCTGGAATCACTGCACTGCATGTCCAGTGGTGCCAGTGCACTCTCTGGACTCACTGTACTGCATCCCCACTGGTGCCAGTGCACTATGTGGACTCACTGTACTGCATCCCCAGTGGTGACAGTGCACTCTCTGGACGAACTGCAGTGCATCCCCAGTGGTGCCAGTGCACTCTCTGGACTCACTGCACTGCATCCCCAGTGGTGCCAGTGCACTCTCTGGACTCACTGTACTGCATCACCAGTGGTGCCAGTGCACTCTCTGGACTCACTGCAGTGCATCCCCAGTGGTGCCAGTGCACTCTCTGGACTCACTGCACTGCATCTCCAGTGGTGCCAGTGCACTCTCTGGACTCACTGCACTGCATCCCCAGTGCTGCCAGTGCACTCTCTTGAGTCACTGCACTGCATCCCCTGTGGTGCAAGAGCACTCTCTGGACTCACAGCAGTGCTCACCAGTGGTGCCAGTGCACTCTCTGGACTCACTGCACTGCATCCCCAGTGGTGCCAGTGCACTCTCTGGACTCACTGCACTGCATCCCCAGTGGTGCTAGTGCACTGTGTGGACTCACTGTACTGCATCCCCAGTGGTGTCAGTGCAATCTCTGGACTCACTGCAGTGCATCCCCAGTGGTGCCAGTGCACTCTCAGGACTCACTGCACTGCATCCCCAGTGGTGACAGTGCACTCTGTGGACTCACTGTACTGCATCCCCAGTGGTGACAGTGCACTCTCTGGACTCACTGCAGTGCATCCCCAGTGGTGCCAGTGCACTCTCTGGACTCACTGCAGTGCATCCCCATTGGTGCCAGTGCACTCTCTGGACTCACTGCACTGCATCCCCAGTGGTGCCAGTGCAGTCTCTGGAGTAACTGCAGTGCATCCCCAGTGGTGTCACTGCACTCTCTGGACTCACTGCAGTGCATCCCCAGTGGTGCCAGTGCACTCTCTGGACTCATTGAAGTGCATTCTCAGTGGTGCCAGTGCACTCTCTGGACTCACTGCACTGCATCCCCAGTGGTGCCAGTACACTCACTGGACTCACTGCACTGCATCCCCAGTGGTGCCAGTGCACTCCCTGGACTCACTAAACTGCATCACCAGTTGTTCCACTGCACTCTCTGGACTCACTGCACTGCTTCCCCAGTGGTGCCAGTGCACTCACTGGACTCACTGCAGTGCATCCCCACTGGTGCCAGTGCACTCTCTTGCCTCACTGCAGTGCATCCCCAGTGGTGCCAGTGCACTCTCTGGACTCACTGCACTGCATCCCCAGTGGTGCCAGTGCGCTCTCTGGAGTCACAGCACTGCATCCCCAGTGGTGCCAGTGCAATCTCTGAACTCAGTGCACTGCATCCCCAGTGGTGCCAGTGCACTCTCTGGACTCACTGCACTGCATCCGCGGTGGTGCCAGTGCAGTCTCTGGAGTAACTGAACTGCATCCCCACTGGTGCCAAAGCACTCTCTGGACTTCCAGCACCGCATCCCCAGTGGTGCCAGTGCACTCTCTGGACTCACTGCACTGCATGCCCAGTGGTGCCAGTGCACTCTCTGGACTCACTGTACTGCATACCCACTGGTGCCAGTGCACTCTGTGGACTCACTGTACTGCATCCCCAGTGGTGCCAGTGCACTCTCTGGACTCACTGCACTGCATCCCCAGTGGTGCCACTGCACTCTCTGGACTCACTGCACTGCTTCCCCAGTGGTGCCAGTGCACTCTCTGGACTCACTGCACTGAAGCCCCAGTGGTGCCAGTGCACTCTCTGGACTCACTGCACTGCATCCCCAGTGGTGCCAGTGCACTCTCTGGACTCACTGCACTGCATTCCCAGTGGTGCCAGTGCACTCTCTGGACTCACTGCAGGGCATCCCCAGTGGTGCCAGTGCACTGTCGGGACTCACTGCAGTGCATCCCCAGTGGTGCCAGTGCACTCTCTGGACTCACTGTACTGCACCCCCAGTGGTGCCAGTGCACTCACTGGACAGACTGCACTGCATCCCCAGTGGTGCCAGTGCACTCTCTGGACTCACTGCACTGCATACCCAGTGGTGCCAGTGTACTCTCTGGACTCACTGCACTGCATCCCCAGTGGTGCCAGTGCACTCACTGGACTCACTGGACACATCCCCAGTGGTGCCAGTGCACTCTCTGGACTCACTGCACTGCATCCCCAGTGGTGCCAGTGCAGTCTCTGGAGTAACTGCAGTGCATCCCCACTGGTGCCAAAGCACTCTCTGGACTCACTGCAGTGCATCTCCAGTGGTGTCACTGCACTCTCTGGACTCACTGCAGTGCATCCCCAGTGGTGCCAGTGCACTCTCTGGACTCATTGAAGTGCATTCTCAGTGGTGCCAGTGCACTCTCTGGACTCACTGCACTGCATCACCAGTGGTGCCAGTACACTCACTGGACTCACTGCACTGCATCCCCAGTGGTGCCAGTGCACTCCCTGGACTCACTAAACTGCATCACCAGTTGTTCCACTGCACTCTCTGGACTCACTGCACTGCTTCCCCAGTGGTGCCAGTGCACTCACTGGACTCACTGCAGTGCATCCCCACTGGTGCCAGTGCACTCTCTGGGCTCACTGCAGTGCATCCCCAGTGGTGCCAGTGCACTCTCTGGACTCACTGCACTGCATCCCCAGTGGTGCCAGTGCGCTCTCTGGAGTCACAGCACTGCATCCCCAGTGGTGCCAGTGCAATCTCTGGACTCACTGCAGTGCATCCCCAGTGGTGCCAGTGCACTCTCTGGACTCACTGCACTGCATCCGCGGTGGTGCCAGTGCAGTCTCTGGAGTAACTGAACTGCATCCCCACTGGTGCCAAAGCACTCTCTGGACTTCCAGTACCGCATCCCCAGTGGTGCCAGTGCACTCTCTGGACTCACTGCACTGCATGCCCAGTGGTGCCAGTGCACTCTCTGGACTCACTGTACTGCATACCCACTGGTGCCAGTGCACTCTGTGGACTCACTGTACTGCATCCCCAGTGGTGCCAGTGCACTCTCTGGACTCACTGCACTGCATCCCCAGTGGTGCCAGTGCACTCTCTGGACTCACTGCACTGCATCCCCAGTGGTGCCAGTGCACTCTCTGGACTCACTGCACTGAAGCCCCAGTGGTGCCAGTGCACTCTCTGGACTCACTGCACTGCATCCCCAGTGGTGCCAGTGCACTCTCTGGACTCACTGCAGGGCATCCCCAGTGGTGCCAGTGCAGTGTCTGGACTCACTGCAGTGCATCCCCAGTGGTGCCAGTGCACTCTCTGGACTCACTGTACTGCACCCCAGTGGTGCCAGTGCACTCACTGGACTGACTGCACTGCATCCCCAGTGGTGCCAGTGCACTCTCTGGACTCACTGCACTGCATCCCCAGTGGTGCCAGTGTACTCTCTGGACTCACTGCACTGCATCCCCAGTGGTGCCAGTGCACTCACTGGACTCACTGGACACATCCCCAGTGGTGCCAGTGCACTCTCTGGACTCACTGCAGTGCATCCCCAGTGGTGCCAGTGCACTCTCTGGACTCACTGCACTGCATCCCCACTGGTGCCAGTGTACTCTCTGGACTCACTGCAGTGCATCCCCAGTGGTGCCAGTGCACTCTCTGGACTCACTGCACTGCATCCCCACTGGTGCCAGTGCACTCTCTGGACTCACTGAAGTGCATCCCCAGTTGTGCCAGTGCACTCTCTGGACTCAATGCACTGCATCCCCAGTGGTGCCAGTGCACTCTCTGGACTCACTGCACTGCATCCCCAGTGGTGCCAGTGCAATCTCTGGACTCACTGTAGTGCATCCCCAGTGGTGCCAGTGCACTCTCTGGACTCACTGCAGTGCATCCCCAGTGGTTCCAGTGCACTCTCTGGACTCACTGTACTGCATCACCAGTGGTGCCAGTGCACTCTCTGGACTCACTGCAGTGCATTCCCAGTGGTGCCAGTGCACTCTTTGGACTCACTGCACTGCAGCCCCATTGGTGCCAGTGCACTCTCTGGACTCACTGCACTGCATCCCCAGTGGTGCCAGTGCACTCTCTGGACTCACTGCACTGCATCCCCAGTGGTGCCAGTGCACTCTCTGCACTCACTTCTCTGCATTCCCAGTGGTGCCAGTGAAGTCTCTGGACTCACTGCACTGCATCCCTAGTGGTGCCAGTGCAATCTCTGGACTCACTGCACTGCATCCCCAGTGGTGCCAGTGCACTCTCTGGACTCACTGCACTGCATCCCCAGTGGTGCCAGTGCACTCTCTGGACTCACTGCAGTGCATCCCCAGTGGTGCCAGTGCACTCTCTGGACTCACTGCACTGCATCCCCAGTGGTGCAAGTGCACTCTCTCGAGTCACTGCACTACATCCCCAGTGGTGCCAGTGCACTCTCTGGACTCACTGAAGTGCATCCCCAGTGGTGCCAGTGCACTCTCTGGACTCACTGCAGTGCATCCCCAGTGGTGCCAGTGAAGTCTCTGGACTCACTGCACTGCATCCCCAGTGGTGCCAGTGCAATCTCTGGACTCACTGCACTGCATCCCCAGTGGTGCCAGAGCACTCTCTGGAGTGACAGCACTGCATCCCCAGTGGTGCCAGTGCACTCTCTGGACTCACTGAAGTGCATCCCCAGTGGTGCCAGTGCACTCTCTGGACTCACTGCACTGCATCCCCAGTGGTGCCAGTGCGCTCTCTGGAGTCACAGCACTGCATCCCCAGTGGTGCCAGTGCAATCTCTGGACTCAGTGCACTGCATCCCCAGTGGTGCCAGTGCACTCTCTGGACTCACTGCACTGCATCCCCGGTGGTGCCAGTGCAGTCTCTGGAGTAACTGAACTGCATCCCCAGTGGTGCCTGTGCGCTCTCTGGACTTCCAGCACCGCATCCCCAGTGGTGCCAGTGCACTCTCTGGACTCACTGCACTGCATGCCCAGTGGTGCCAGTGCACTCTCTGGACTCACTGTACTGCATACCCACTGGTGCCAGTGCACTCTGTGGACTCACTGTACTGCATCCCCAGTGGTGCCAGTGCACTCTCTGGACTCACTGCACTGCATCCCCAGTGGTGCCAGTGCACTCTCTGGACTCACTGCACTGCATCCCCAGTGGTGCCAGTGCACTCTCTGGACTCACTGCACTGCATCCCCAGTGGTGCCAGTGCACTCTCTGTACTCACTGCACTGAAGCCCCAGTGGTGCCAGTGCACTCTCTGGACTCACTGCACTGCATCCCCAGTGGTGCCAGTGCACTCTCTGGACTCACTGCACTGCATCCCCAGTGGTGCCAGTGCACTCTCTGGACTCACTGCAGGGCATCCCCAGTGGTGCCAGTGCACTGTCTGGACTCACTGCAGTGCATCCCCAGTGGTGCCAGTGCACTCTCTGGACTCACTGTACTTCACCCCCAGTGGTGCCAGTGCACTCACTGGACTGACTGCACTGCATCCCCAGTGGTGCCAGTGCACTCTCTGGACTCACTGCACTGCATCCCCAGTGGTGCCAGTGTACTCTCTGGACTCACTGCACTGCATCCCCAGTGGTGCCAGTGCACTCACTGGACTCACTGGACACATCCCCAGTGGTGCCAGTGCACTCTCTGGACTCACTGCAGTGCATCCCCAGTGGTGTCAGTGCACTCTCTGGACTCACTGCACTGCATCCCCACTGGTGCCAGTGTACTCTCTGGACTCACTGCAGTGCATCCCCAGTGGTGCCAGTGCACTCTCTGGACTCACTGCACTGCATCCCCACTGGTGCCAGTGCACTCTCTGGAGTCACTGAAGTGCATCCCCAGTTGTGCCAGTGCACTCTCTGGACTCACTGCACTGCATCCCCAGTGGTGCCAGTGCACTCTCTGGACTCACTGCAGTGCATCCCCAGTGGTGCCAGTGCACTCTCTGGACTCACTGTACTGCATCACCAGTGGTGCCAGTGCACTCTCTGGACTCACTGCAGTGCATTCCCAGTGGTGCCAGTGCACTCTTTGGACTCACTGCACTGCAGCCCCATTGGTGCCAGTGCACTCTCTGGACTCACTGTACTGCATCACAGGTGGTGCCAGTGCACTCTCTGGACTCACTGCACTGCATCCCCAGTGGTGCCAGTGCACTCTCTGGACTCACTGCACTGCATCCCCAGTGGTGCCACTGCACTCTCTGCACTCACTTCTCTGCATTCCCAGTGGTGCCAGTGAAGTCTCTGGACTCACTGCACTGCATCCCCAGTGGTGCCAGTGCAATCTCTGGACTCACTGCACTGCATCCCCAGTGGTGCCACTGCACTCTCTGGACTCACTGCACTGCATCCCCAGTGGTGCCAGTGCACTCTCTGGACTCACTGCAGTGCATCCCCAGTGGTGCCAGTGCACTCTCTGGACTCACTGCACTGCATCCCCAGTGGTGCAAGTGCACTCTCTCGAGTCACTGCACTACATCCCCAGTGGTGCCAGTGCACTCTCTGGACTCACTGAAGTGCATCCCCAGTGGTGCCAGTGCACTCTCTGGACTCACTGCAGTGCATCCCCAGTGGTGCCAGTGAAGTCTCTGGACTCACTGCACTGCATCCCCAGTGGTGCCAGTGCAATCTCTGGACTCACTGCACTGCATCCCCAGTGGTGCCAGTGCACTCTCTGGACTCACTGCAGTGCATCCCCAGTGGTGCCAGTGCACTCTCTGGACTCACTGCACTGCATCCCCAGTGGTGCCAGTGCACTCTCTGGAGTCACAGCACTGCATCCCCAGTGGTGCCAGTGCACTCTCTGGACTCACTGAAGTGCATCCCCAGTGGTGCCAGTGCACTCTCTGGACTCACTGCACTGCATCCCCAGTGGTGCCACTGCACTCTCTGGACTCACTGCACTGCTTCCCCAGTGGTGCCAGTACACTCACTGGACTCACTGCACTGCATCCCCAGTGGTGCCAGTGCACTCTCTGGACTCACTAAACTTCATCACCAGTGGTGTCTCTGCACTCTCTGGACTCACTGCACTGCTTCCCCAGTGGTGCCAGTGCACTCACTGGACTCACTGCAGTGCATCCCCAGTGGTGCCAGTGCACTCTCTGGACTCACTGCAGTGCATCCCCAGTGGTGCCAGTGCACTCTCTGGACTCACTGCAGTGCATCCCCAGTGGTGCCAGTGCACTCTCTGGACTCACTGCACTGCATCCCCAGTGGTGCCAGTGCAATCTCTGGACTCACTGTAGTGCATCCCCAGTGGTGCCAGTGCACTCTCTGGACTCACTGCACTGCATCCCCAGTGGTGCCAGTGCACTCTCTGGACTCACTGCACTGCATCCCCAGTGGTGCCAGTGCACTCTCTGCACTCACTTCTCTGCATTCCCAGTGGTGCCAGTGAAGTCTCTGGACTCACTGCACTGCATCCCCAGTGGTGCCAGTGCAATCTCTGGACTCACTGCAGTGCATCACCAGTGGTGCCAGTGCACTCTCTGGACTCACTGCACTGCATCCCCAGTGGTGTCGGTGCACTCTCTGGACTCACTGCAGTGCATCCCCAGTGGTGCCAGTGCACTCTCTGGACTCACTGCACTGCATCCCCAGTGGTGCAAGTGCACTCTCTCGAGTCACTGCACTACATCCCCAGTGGTGCCAGTGCACTCTCTGGACTCACTGAAGTGCATCCCCAGTGGTGCCAGTGCACTCTCTGCACTCACTTCTCTGCATTCCCAGTGTTGCCTGTGAAGTCTCTGGACTCACTGCACTGCATCCCCAGTGGTGCCAGTGCAATCTCTGGACTCACTGCACTGCAGCCCCAGTGGTGCCAGTGCACTCTCTGGACTCACTGCAGTGCATCCCCAGTGGTGCCAGTGCACTCTCTGGACTCACTGCAGTGCATCCCCAGTGGTGCCAGTGCACTCTCTGGACTCACTGCACTGCATCCCCAGTGGTGCCAGTGCACTCTCTGGACAAACTGAAGTGCATCACCAGTGGTGCCAGTGCACTCTCTGCACTCACTGCACTGCATGTCCAGTGGTGCCAGTGCGCTCTCTGGAGTCACAGCACTGCATCCCCAGTGGTGCCAGTGCAATCTCTGGACTCACTGCACTGCATCCCCAGTGGTGCCAGTGCACTCTCTGGACTCACTGCACTGCATCCCCATTGGTGCCATTGCACTCTCTGCACTCACTGCACTGCATCCCCAGTGGTGCCAGTGCACTCACTGGACTGACTACACTGCATCCCCAGTGGTGCCAGTGCGCTCTCCGGAGTCACAGCACTGCATCCCCAGTGGTGCCAGTGCACTCACTGGACACACTGTACTGCATCACAGGTGGTGCCAGTGCACTCTCTGCACTCACTGCACAGCATCCCCAGTGGTGCCATTGCATTCACTGGACTCACTGGACTGCATCACCAGTGGTGCCAGTGCACTCTCTGGACTCACTGCAGTGCATCCCCAGTGGTGCCAGTGCACTCTCTGGACTCACTGCAGTGCATCCCCAGTGGTGCCAGTGCAGTCTCTGGACTCACTGCACTGCATCCCCAGTGGTACCAGAGCACTCTCTGGACTCACTGCACTGCATCCCCAGTGGTGCCAGTGCACTCTCTGGACTCACTGCACCGCATCCCCAGTGTTGTCAGTGCACTCTCTGGACTCAGTGCACTGCATCCCCAGTGGTGCCAGTGCACTCTCTGGACTCACTGCAGTGCATCCCCAGTGGTGCCAGTGCACTCTCTGGACTCACTGCACTGCATCCCCAGTGGTGCCAGTGCAATCTCTGGTCTCACTGTAGTGCATCCCCAGTGGTGCCAGTGCACTCTCTGGACTCACTGTACTGCATCACCAGTGGTGCCAGTGCACACTCTGGACTCACTGCAGTGCATCCCCAGTGGCGCCAGTGCACTCTCTGGACTCACTGTACTGCATCCCCAGTGGTGCCAGTGCACTCTCTGCACTCACTGCACTGCATCCCCAGTGGTGCCAGTGCACTGTCTGGACTCACTGCAGTGCATCCCCAGTGGTGCCAGTGCACTCTCTGGACTCACTGTACTGCACCCCCAGTGGTGCCAGTGCACTCACTGGACTGACTGCACTGCATCCCCAGTGGTGCCAGTGCGCTCTCTGGAGTCACAGCACTGCATCCCCAGTGGTGCCAGTGCACTCACTGGACTCACTGCACTGCATCCCCAGTGGTGCCACTGCACTCTCTGGACTCACTGCAGTGAATCCCCGGTGGTGCCAGTGTACTCTCTGCAGTCACTGCACTGCATCCCCAGTGGTGCCAGTGCACTCACTGGACTGCATCCCCAGTGGTGCCAGTGCACTCTCTGGACTCACTGCACTGCATCCCCAGTGGTGCCAGTGTACTCTCTGGACTCACTGCAGTGCATCCCCAGTGGTGCCAGTGCACTCTCTGGACTCACTGCACTGCATCCCCAGTGGTGCCAGTGCACTCTCTGGACTCACTGCACTGCATCCCCAGTGGTGTCAGTGCACTCTCTGGACTCACTGAAGTGCATACCCAGTTGTGCCAGTGCACTCTCTGGACTCAATGCACTGCATCCCCAGTGGTGCCAGTGCACTCTCTGGACTCAGTGCACTGCATCCCCAGTGGTGCCAGTGCAATCTCTGGACTCACTGTAGTGCATCCCCAGTGGTGCCAGTGCACTCTCTGGAGTGACTGCAGTGCATCCCCAGTGGTGCCAGTGCACTCTCTGGACTCACTGTACTGCATCACCAGTGGTGCCAGTGCACTCTCTGGACTCACTGCACTGCATCCCCAGTGGTGCCAGTGCACTCTCTGGACTCACTGCACTGCATCCCCAGTGGTGCCAGTGCACTCTCTGGAGTCACTGAAGTGCATCCCCAGTGGTGCCAGTGCACTCTCTGGACTCACTGCACTGCATGCCCAGTGGTACCAGTGCACTCTGAGGACTCACTGTACTGCATCCCCAGTGGTGACAGTGCACTCTCTGGACTCACTGCAGTGCATCCCCAGTGGTGCCAGTGCACTCTCTGGACTCACTGCAGTGCATCCCCAGTGGTGCCAGTGCACTCTCTGGACTCACTGCACTGCATCCCCAGTGGTGCCAGTGCACTCTCTGGACTCACTGCAGTGCATCCACAGTGGTGCCAGTGCACTCACTGGACTCACTGCAGTGAATTCCCTCTGGTGCCAGTGCACTCTCTGGACTCACTGCACTGCATCCGAGTGGTGCCAGTGCACTCTCTGGACTCACTGCACTGCATCCCCAGTGGTGCGAGTGCATTCTCTGGACTCACTGCAGTGCATCACCAGTGGTGCCAGTGCACTCTCTGGACTCACTGAGGTGCGTCCCCAGTGGTGCCAGTGCACTCTCTGGAGTCACTGAAGTGCATCCCCAGTGGTGCCCGTGCACTCTCTGAACTCACTGCACTGCATCCCCAGTGGTGCCAGTGCACTCTCTGGACTCACTGAACGGCATCCCCAGTGGTGCCAGTGCACTCTCTGGACTCACTGCACTGCAACCCCAGTGGTGCTAGTGCACTCTGTGGACTCACTGCAGTGCATCCCCAGTGGTGCCAGTGCACTCTCTGGACTCACTGAAGTGCATTCTCAGTGGTGCCAGTGCACTCTCTGGACTCACTGAAGTGCATCCCCAGTGGTGCCAGTGCACTCTCTGGACTCACTGCAGTGCATCCCCAGTGGAGCCAGTGCACTCTCTGGACTCACTGCAGTGCATCAATAGTGGTGCCATTGCACTCTCTGGACTCACTGCACTGCATCTCCAGTGGTGCCAGTGCACTCTCTGGACTCACTGCACTGCATCCCCAGTGCTGCCAGTGCACTCTCTTGAGTCACTGCACTGCATCCCCTGTGGTGCAAGAGCACTCTCTGGACTCACAGCAGTGCTCACCAGTGGTGCCAGTGCACTCTCTGGACTCACTGCACTGCATCCCCAGTGGTGCCAGTGCACTCTCTGGACTCACTGCACTGCATCCCCAGTGGTGCTAGTGCACTGTGTGGACTCACTGTACTGCATCCCCAGTGGTGTCAGTGCAATTTCTGGACTCACTGCAGTGCATCCCCAGTGGTGCCAGTGCACTCTCAGGACTCACTGCACTGCATCCCCAGTGGTGCCAGTGCACTCTCTGGACTCACTGCACTGCATCCCCAGTGGTGCCAGTGAAGTCTCTGGACTCACTGCACTGCATCCCCAGTGGTGCCAGTGCACTCACTGGATTCACTGCACTGCAACCCCAGTGGTGCCACTGCACTCTCTGGACTCACTGCACTGCATCCCCAGTGGTGCCAGTGCACTCTCTGGACTCACTGTACTGCATCCCCAGTGGTGACAGTGCACTCTCTGGACTCACTGCAGTGCATCCCCAGTGGTGCCAGTGCACTCTCTGGACTCACTGCAGTGCATCCCCAGTGGTGCCAGTGCACTCTCTGGACTCATTGAAGTGCATTCTCAGTGGTGCCAGTGCACTCTCTGGACTCACTGCACTGCATCCCCAGTGGTGCCAGTGCAGTCTCTGGAGTAACTGCAGTGCATCCCCACTGGTGCCAAAGCACTCTCTGGACTCACTGCAGTGCATCCCCAGTGGTGCCACTGCACTCTCTGGACTCACTGCACTGCATCCCCAGTGGTGCCAGTGCACTCTCTGGACTCATTGAAGTGCATTCTCAGTGGTGCCAGTGCACTCTCTGGACTCACTGCACTGCATCCCCAGTGGTGCCAGTACACTCACTGGACTCACTGCACTGCATCCCCAGTGGTGCCAGTGCACTCTCTGGACTCACTAAACTGCATCACCAGTGGTGCCACTGCACTCTCTGGACTCACTGCACTGCTTCCCCAGTGGTGCCAGTGCACTCACTGGACTCACTGCAGTGCATCCCCACTGGTGCCAGTGCACTCTCTGGGCTCACTGCAGTGCATCCCCAGTGGTGCCACTGCACTCTCTGGACTCACTGCAGTGCATCCCCAGTGGTGCCAGTGCACTCTCTGGACTCATTGAAGTGCATTCTCAGTGGTGCCAGTGCACTCTCTGGACTCACTGCAGTGCATCCCCAGTGGTGCCAGTGCACTCTCAGGACTCACTGCACTGCATCCCCAGTGGTGCCAGTGCACTCTCTGGGCTCACTGCAGTGCATCCCCAGTGGTGCCAGTGCGCTCTCTGGAGTCACAGCACTGCATCCCCAGTGGTGCCAGTGCAATCTCTCTACTCAGTGCACTGCATCCCCAGTGGTGCCAGTGCACTCTCTGGACTCACTGCACTGCATCCCCGGTGGTGCCAGTGCAGTCTCTGGAGTAACTGCACTGCATCCCCACTGGTGCCAAAGCACTCTCTGGACTTCCAGCACCGCATCCCCAGTGGTGCCAGTGCACTCTCTGGACTCAATGCACTGCATCCCCAGTGGTGCCAGTGCACTCTCTGGACTCACTGTACTGCATACCCACTGGTGCCAGTGCACTCTGTGGACTCACTGTACTGCATCCCCAGTGGTGCCAGTGCACTCTCTGGACTCACTGCAGTGCATCCCCAGTGGTGCCAGTGCACTTTCTGGACTCACTGCAGTGCATCCCCAGTGGTGCCAGTGCACTCTCTGGACTCACTGCACTGAAGCCCCAGTGGTGCCAGTGCACTCTCTGGACTCACTGCACTGCATCCCCAGTGGTGCCAGTGCACTCTCTGGACTCACTGCACTGCATCCCAAGTGGTGCCAGTGCACTCTCTGGACTCACTGCAGGGCATCCCCAGTGGTGCCAGTGCACTGTCTGGACTCACTGCAGTGCATCCCCAGTGGTGCCAGTGCACTCTCTGGACTCACTGTACTGCACCCCCAGTGGTGCCAGTGCACTCACTGGACTGACTGCACTGCATCCCCAGTGGTGCCAGTGCACTCTCTGGACTCACTGCACTGCATCCCCAGTGGTGCCAGTGTACTCTCTGGACTCACTGCACTGCATCCCCAGTGGTGCCAGTGCACTCTCTGGACTCACTGCACTTCATCCCCAGTGGTTCCAGCGCACTCTCTGGACTCACTGCACTGCAACCCCAGTGGTGCTAGTGCACTCTGTGGACTCACTGCAGTGCATCCCCAGTGGTGCCAGTGCACTCTCTGGACTCACTGAAGTGCATTCTCAGTGGTGCCAGTGCACTCTCTGGACTCACTGCACTGCATCCCCAGTGGTGCCAGTGCACTCTCTGGACTCACTGCAGTGCATCCCCAGTGGAGCCAGTGCACTCTCTGGACTCACTGCAGTGCATCAATAGTGGTGCCATTGCACTCTCTGGACTCACTGCACTGCATCTCCAGTGGTGCCAGTGCACTCTCTGGACTCACTGCACTGCATCCCCAGTGCTGCCAGTGCACTCTCTTGAGTCACTGCACTGCATCCCCTGTGGTGCAAGAGCACTCTCTGGACTCACAGCAGTGCTCACCAGTGGTGCCAGTGCACTCTCTGGACTCACTGCACTGCATCCCCAGTGGTGCCAGTGCACTCTCTGGACTCACTGCACTGCATCCCCAGTGGTGCTAGTGCACTGTGTGGACTCACTGTACTGCATCCCCAGTGGTGTCAGTGCAATTTCTGGACTCACTGCAGTGCATCCCCAGTGGTGCCAGTGCACTCTCAGGACTCACTGCACTGCATCCCCAGTGGTGCCAGTGCACTCTCTGGACTCACTGCACTGCATCCCCAGTGGTGCCAGTGAAGTCTCTGGACTCACTGCACTGCATCCCCAGTGGTGCCAGTGCACTCACTGGATTCACTGCACTGCAACCCCAGTGGTGCCACTGCACTCTCTGGACTCACTGCACTGCATCCCCAGTGGTGCCAGTGCACTCTCTGGACTCACTGTACTGCATCCCCAGTGTTGACAGTGCACTCTCTGGACTCACTGCAGTGCATCCCCAGTGGTGCCAGTGCACTCTCTGGACTCACTGCAGTGCATCCCCAGTGGTGCCAGTGCACTCTCTGGACTCATTGAAGTGCATTCTCAGTGGTGCCAGTGCACTCTCTGGACTCACTGCACTGCATCCCCAGTGGTGCCAGTGCAGTCTCTGGAGTAACTGCAGTGCATCCCCACTGGTGCCAAAGCACTCTCTGGACTCACTGCAGTGCATCCCCAGTGGTGCCACTGCACTCTCTGGACTCACTGCAGTGCATCCCCAGTGGTGCCAGTGCACTCTCTGGACTCATTGAAGTGCATTCTCAGTGGTGCCAGTGCACTCTCTGGACTCACTGCACTGCATCCCCAGTGGTGCCAGTACACTCACTGGACTCACTGCACTGCATCCCCAGTGGTGCCAGTGCACTCTCTGGACTCACTAAACTGCATCACCAGTGGTGCCACTGCACTCTCTGGACTCACTGCACTGCTTCCCCAGTGGTGCCAGTGCACTCACTGGACTCACTGCAGTGCATCCCCACTGGTGCCAGTGCACTCTCTGGGCTCACTGCAGTGCATCCCCAGTGGTGCCACTGCACTCTCTGGACTCACTGCAGTGCATCCCCAGTGGTGCCAGTGCACTCTCTGGACTCATTGAAGTGCATTCTCAGTGGTGCCAGTGCACTCTCTGGACTCACTGCAGTGCATCCCCAGTGGTGCCAGTGCACTCTCAGGACTCACTGCACTGCATCCCCAGTGGTGCCAGTGCACTCTCTGGGCTCACTGCAGTGCATCCCCAGTGGTGCCAGTGCGCTCTCTGGAGTCACAGCACTGCATCCCCAGTGGTGCCAGTGCAATCTCTCTACTCAGTGCACTGCATCCCCAGTGGTGCCAGTGCACTCTCTGGACTCACTGCACTGCATCCCCGGTGGTGCCAGTGCAGTCTCTGGAGTAACTGCACTGCATCCCCACTGGTGCCAAAGCACTCTCTGGACTTCCAGCACCGCATCCCCAGTGGTGCCAGTGCACTCTCTGGACTCAATGCACTGCATCCCCAGTGGTGCCAGTGCACTCTCTGGACTCACTGTACTGCATACCCACTGGTGCCAGTGCACTCTGTGGACTCACTGTACTGCATCCCCAGTGGTGCCAGTGCACTCTCTGGACTCACTGCAGTGCATCCCCAGTGGTGCCAGTGCACTTTCTGGACTCACTGCAGTGCATCCCCAGTGGTGCCAGTGCACTCTCTGGACTCACTGCACTGAAGCCCCATTGGTGCCAGTGCACTCTCTGGACTCACTGCACTGCATCCCCAGTGGTGCCAGTGCACTCTCTGGACTCACTGCACTGCATCCCCAGTGGTGCCAGTGCACTCTCTGGACTCACTGCAGGGCATCCCCAGTGGTGCCAGTGCACTGTCTGGACTCACTGCAGTGCATCCCCAGTGGTGCCAGTGCACTCTCTGGACTCACTGTACTGCACCCCCAGTGGTGCCAGTGCACTCACTGGACTGACTGCACTGCATCCCCAGTGGTGCCAGTGCACTCTCTGGACTCACTGCACTGCATCCCCAGTGGTGCCAGTGTACTCTCTGGACTCACTGCACTGCATCCCCAGTGGTGCCAGTGCACTCACTGGACTCACTGGACACATCCCCAGTGGTGCCAGTGCACTCTGTGGACTCACTGCAGTGCATCCCCAGTGGTGCCAGTGCACTCTCTGGACTCACTGCACTGCATCCCCACTGGTGCCAGTGTACTCTCTGGACTCACTGCAGTGCATCCCCAGTGGTGCCAGTGCACTCTCTGGACTCACTGCACTGCATCCCCAGTGGTGCCAGTGCACTCTCTGGACTCACTGCACTGCATCCCCAGTGGTGCCAGTGCACTCTCTGGACTCACTGCACTGCATCCCCAGTAGTGACAGTGCACTCTCTGGACTCACTGCACTGCATCCCCAGTGGTGCCAGTGCACTCTGTGGAGTCACTGCAGTGCATCCCCAGTGGTGCCAGTGCACTCTCTGGACTCACTGCACTGCATCCCCAGTGGTGCCAGTGCACTCTGTGGACTCACTGTACTGCATCCCCAGTGGTGACAGTGCACTCTCTGGACTCACTGCAGTGCATCCCCAGTGGTGCCAGTGCACTCTCTGGACTCACTGCAGTGCATCCCCACTGGTGCCAGTGCACTCTCTGGACTCACTGCACTGCATCCCCAGTGGTGCCAGTGCAGTCTCTGGAGTAACTGCAGTGCATCCCCACTGGTGCCAAAGCACTCTCTGGACTCACTGCAGTGCATCCCCAGTGGTGCCACTGCACTCTCTGGACTCACTGCAGTGCATCCCCAGTGGTGCCAGTGCACTCTCTGGACTCACTGCAGTGCATCCCCAGTGGTGCCAGTGCACTCTCTGGACTCATTGAAGTGCATTCTCAGTGGTGCCAGTGCACTCTCTGGACTCACTGCACTGCATCCCCAGTGGTGCCAGTACACTCACTGGACTCACTGCACTGCATCCCCAGTGGTGCCAGTGCACTCTCTGGACTCACTAAACTGCATCACCAGTGGTGCCACTGCACTCTCTGGACTCACTGCACTGCTTCCCCAGTGGTGCCAGTGCACTCACTGGACTCACTGCAGTGCATCCCCACTGGTGCCAGTGCACTCTCTGGGCTCACTGCAGTGCATCCCCAGTGGTGCCACTGCACTCTCTGGACTCACTGCAGTGCATCCCCAGTGGTGCCAGTGCACTCTCTGGACTCATTGAAGTGCATTCTCAGTGGTGCCAGTGCACTCTCTGGACTCACTGCAGTGCATCCCCAGTGGTGCCAGTGCACTCTCAGGACTCACTGCACTGCATCCCCAGTGGTGCCAGTGCACTCTCTGGGCTCACTGCAGTGCATCCCCAGTGGTGCCAGTGCGCTCTCTGGAGTCACAGCACTGCATCCCCAGTGGTGCCAGTGCAATCTCTCTACTCAGTGCACTGCATCCCCAGTGGTGCCAGTGCACTCTCTGGACTCACTGCACTGCATCCCCGGTGGTGCCAGTGCAGTCTCTGGAGTAACTGCACTGCATCCCCACTGGTGCCAAAGCACTCTCTGGACTTCCAGCACCGCATCCCCAGTGGTGCCAGTGCACTCTCTGGACTCAATGCACTGCATCCCCAGTGGTGCCAGTGCACTCTCTGGACTCACTGTACTGCATACCCACTGGTGCCAGTGCACTCTGTGGACTCACTGTACTGCATCCCCAGTGGTGCCAGTGCACTCTCTGGACTCACTGCAGTGCATCCCCAGTGGTGCCAGTGCACTTTCTGGACTCACTGCAGTGCATCCCCAGTGGTGCCAGTGCACTCTCTGGACTCACTGCACTGAAGCCCCAGTGGTGCCAGTGCACTCTCTGGACTCACTGCACTGCATCCCCAGTGGTGCCAGTGCACTCTCTGGACTCACTGCACTGCATCCCCAGTGGTGCCAGTGCACTCTCTGGACTCACTGCAGGGCATCCCCAGTGGTGCCAGTGCACTGTCTGGACTCACTGCAGTGCATCCCCAGTGGTGCCAGTGCACTCTCTGGACTCACTGTACTGCACCCCCAGTGGTGCCAGTGCACTCACTGGACTGACTGCACTGCATCCCCAGTGGTGCCAGTGCACTCTCTGGACTCACTGCACTGCATCCCCAGTGGTGCCAGTGTACTCTCTGGACTCACTGCACTGCATCCCCAGTGGTGCCAGTGCACTCACTGGACTCACTGGACACATCCCCAGTGGTGCCAGTGCACTCACTGGACTCACTGCAGTGCATCCCCAGTGGTGCCAGTGCACTCTCTGGACTCACTGCACTGCATCCCCACTGGTGCCAGTGTACTCTCTGGACTCACTGCAGTGCATCCCCAGTGGTGCCAGTGCACTCTCTGGACTCACTGCACTGCATCCCCAGTGGTGCCAGTGCACTCTCTGGACTCACTGCACTGCATCCCCAGTGGTGCCAGTGCACTCTCTGGACTCACTGCACTGCATCCCCAGTAGTGACAGTGCACTCTCTGGACTCACTGCACTGCATCCCCAGTGGTGCCAGTGCACTCTGTGGAGTCACTGCAGTGCATCCCCAGTGGTGCCAGTGCACTCTCTGGACTCACTGCACTGCATCCCCAGTGGTGCCAGTGCACTCTGTGGACTCACTGTACTGCATCCCCAGTGGTGACAGTGCACTCTCTGGACTCACTGCAGTGCATCCCCAGTGGTGCCAGTGCACTCTCTGGACTCACTGCAGTGCATCCCCACTGGTGCCAGTGCACTCTCTGGACTCACTGCACTGCATCCCCAGTGGTGCCAGTGCAGTCTCTGGAGTAACTGCAGTGCATCCCCACTGGTGCCAAAGCACTCTCTGGACTCACTGCAGTGCATCCCCAGTGGTGCCACTGCACTCTCTGGACTCACTGCAGTGCATCCCCAGTGGTGCCAGTGCACTCTCTGGACTCATTGAAATGCATTCTCAGTGGTGCCAGTGCACTCTCTGGACTTACTGCACTGCATCCCCACTGGTGCCAGTACACTCACTGGACTCACTGCACTGCATCCCCAGTGGTGCCAGTGCACTCTCTGGACTCACTAAACTGCATCACCAGTGGTGCCACTGCACTCTCTGGACTCACTGCACTGCTTCCCCAGTGGTGCCAGTGCACTCACTGGACTCACTGCAGTGCATCCCCACTGGTGCCAGTGCGCTCTCTGGAGTCACAGCACTGCATCCCCAGTGGTGCCAGTGCAATCTCTCTACTCAGTGCACTGCATCCCCAGTGGTGCCAGTGCACTCTCTGGACTCACTGCACTGCATCCCCGGTGGTGCCAGTGCAGTCTCTGGAGTAACTGCACTGCATCCCCACTGGTGCCAAAGCACTCTCTGGACTTCCAGCACCGCATCCCCAGTGGTGCCAGTGCACTCTGTGGACTCACTGTACTGCATCCCCAGTGGTGCCAGTGCACTCTCTGGACTCACTGCAGTGCATCCCCAGTGGTGCCAGTGCACTCTCTGGACTCACTGCAGCGCATCCCCAGTGGTGCCAGTGCACTCTCTGGACTCACTGCACTGAAGCCCCAGTGGTGCCAGTGCACTCTCTGGACTCACTGCAGTGCATCCCCAGTGGTGCCAGTGCACTCTCTGGACTCACTGCACTGCATCCCCAGTGGTGCCAGTGCACTCTCTGGACTCACTGCACTGCAGGCCCAGTGGTGCCAGTGCACTGTCTGGACTCACTGCAGTGCATCCCCAGTGGTGCCAGTGCACTCTCTGGACTCACTGTACTGCACCCCCAGTGGTGCCAGTGCACTCACTGGACTGACTGCACTGCATCCCCAGTGGTGCCAGTGCACTCTCTGGACTCACTGCACTGCATCCCCAGTGGTGCCAGTGTACTCTCTGGACTCACTGCACTGCATCCCCAGTGGTGCCAGTGCACTCACTGGACTCACTGGACACATCCCCAGTGGTGCCAGTGCACTCTCTGGACTCACTGCAGTGCATCCCCAGTGGTGCCAGTGCACTCTCTGGACTCACTGCACTGCATCCCCACTGGTGCCAGTGTACTCTCTGGACTCACTGCAGTGCATCCCCAGTGGTGCCAGTGCACTCTCTGGACTCACTGCACTGCATCCCCACTGGTGCCAGTGCACTCTCTGGACTCACTGAAGTGCATCCCCAGTGGTGCCAGTGCACTCTCTGGACTCACTGCACTGCATCCCCAGTGGTGCCAGTGCACTCTCTGGACTCACTGCACTGCATCCCCAGTGGTGCCAGTGCAATCTCTGGACTCACTGTAGTGCATCCCCAGTGGTGCCAGTGCACTCTCTGGACTCACTGCAGTGCATCCCCAGTGGTGCCAGTGCACTCTCTGGACTCACTGTACTGCATCACCAGTGGTGCCAGTGCACTCTCTGGACTCACTGCAGTGCATTCCCAGTGGTGCCAGTGCACTCTTTGGACTCACTGCACTGCATCCCCAGTGGTGCCAGTGCACTCTCTGGACTCACTGAAGTGCATCCCCAGTGGTGCCAGTACACTCACTGGACTCACTGCACTGCATCCCCAGTGGTGCCAGTGCACTCTCTGGACTCACTGCACTGCATCCCCAGTGTTGCCAGTGCACTCTCTGCACTCACTTCTCTGCATTCCCAGTGGTGCCAGTGAAGTCTCTGGACTCACTGCACTGCATCCCCAGTGGTGCCAGTGCAATCTCTGGACTCACTGCACTGCATCCCCAGTGGTGCCAGTGCACTCTCTGGACTCACTGCACTGCATCACCAGTGGTGCAAGTGCACTCTCTCGAGTCACTGCACTACATCCCCAGTGGTGCCAGTGCACTCTCTGGACTCACTGAAGTGCATCCCCAGTGGTGCCAGTGCACTCTCTGGACTCACTGCAGTGCATCCCATGTGGTGCCAGTGAAGTCTCTGGACTCACTGCACTGCATCCCCAGTGGTGCCAGTGAAGTCTCTGGACTCACTGCACTGCATCCCCAGTGGTGCCAGTGCACTCTCTGGACTCACTGCAGTGCATCCCCAGTGGTGCCAGTGCACTCTCTGGACTCACTGCAGTGCATCCCCAGTGGTGCCAGTGCACTCTCTGGAGTCACAGCACTGCATCCCCAGTGGTGCCAGTGCACTCTCTGGACTCACTGAAGTGCATCCCCAGTGGTGCCAGTGCACTCTCTGGACTCACTGCACTGCATCCCCAGTGGTGCCACTGCACTCTCTGGACTCACTGCACTGCTTCCCCAGTGGTGCCAGTACACTCACTGGACTCACTGCACAGCATCCCCAGTGGTGCCAGTGCACTCTCTGGACTCACTAAACTTCATCACCAGTGGTGTCTCTGCACTCTCTGGACTCACTGCACTGCTTCCCCAGTGGTGCCAGTGCACTCTCTGGACTCACTGCACTGCATCCCCAGTGGTGCCAGTGCACTCTCTGGACTCACTGCAGTGCATCCCCAGTGGTGCCAGTGCAATCTCTGGACTCACTGTAGTGCATCCCCAGTGGTGCCAGTGCACTCTCTGGACTCACTGCACTGCATCCCCAGTGGTGCCAGTGCACTCTCTGGACTCACTGCACTGCATCACAGGTGGTGCCAGTGCACTCTCTGGACTCACTGCACTGCATCCCCAGTGGTGCCAGTGCACTCTCTGGACTCACTGCACTGCATCCCCAGTGGTGCCAGTGCACTCTCTGCACTCACTTCTCTGCATTCCCAGTGGTGCCAGTGAAGTCTCTGGACTCACTGCACTGCATCCCCAGTGGTGCCAGTGCAATCTCTGGACTCACTGCAGTGCATCACCAGTGGTGCCAGTGCACTCTCTGGACTCACTGCACTGCATCCCCAGTGGTGCCAGTGCACTCTCTGGACTCACTGCAGTGCATCCCCAGTGGTGCCAGTGCACTCTCTGGACTCACTGCACTGCATCCCCAGTGGTGCAAGTGCACTCTCTCGAGTCACTGCACTACATCCCCAGTGGTGCCAGTGCACTCTCTGGACTCACTGAAGTGCATCCCCATTGTTTCCAGTGCACTCTCTGCACTCACTTCTCTGCATTCCCAGTGGTGCCAGTGAAGTCTCTGGACTCACTGCACTGCAGCCCCAGTGGTGCCAGTGCACTCTCTGGACTCACTGCAGTGCATCCCCAGTGGTGCCAGTGCACTCTCTGGACTCACTGCAGTGCATCCCCAGTGGTGCCAGTGCACTCTATGGACTCACTGCACTGCATCCCCAGTGGTGCCAGTGTACTCTCTGGACAAACTGAAGTGCATCACCAGTGGTGCCAGTGCACTCTCTGCACTCACTGCACTGCATGTCCAGTGGTGCCAGTGCGCTCTCTGGAGTCACAGCACTGCATCCCCAGTGGTGCCAGTGCAATCTCTGGACTCACTGCACTGCATCCCCAGTGGTGCCAGTGCACTCTCTGGACTCACTGAAGTGCATCCCCATTGGTGCCATTGCACTCTCTGCACTCACTGCACTGCATCCCCAGTGGTGCCAGTGCACTCACTGGACTGACTACACTGCATCCCCAGTGGTGCCAGTGCGCTCTCCGGAGTCACAGCACTGCATCCCCAGTGGTGCCAGTGCACTCACTGGACACACTGTACTGCATCACAGGTGGTGCCAGTGCACTCTCTGCACTCACTGCACAGCATCCCCAGTGGTGCCAGTGCATTCACTGGACTCACTGGACTGCATCCCCAGTGGTGCCAGTGCACTCTCTGGACTCACTGTAGTGCATCCCCAGTGGTGCCAGTGCACTCTCTGGACTCACTGCAGTGCATCCCCAGTGGTGCCAGTGCAGTCTCTGGACTCACTGCACTGCATCCCCAGTGGTGCCAGAGCACTCTCTGGACTCACTGCACTGCATCCCCTGTGGTGCCAGTGCACTCTCTGGACTCACTGCACCGCATCCCCAGTGGTGTCAGTGCACTCTCTGGACTCAGTGCACTGCATCCCCAGTGGTGGCAGTGCACTCTCTGGACTCACTGCAGTGCATCCCCAGTGGTGCCAGTGCACTCTCTGGACTCACTGCACTGCATCCCCAGTGGTGCCAGTGCAATCTCTGGACTCACTGTAGTGCATCCCCAGTGGTGCCAGTGCACTCTCTGGACTCACTGCAGTGCATCCCCAGTGGTGCCAGTGCACTCTCTGGACTCACTGCAGTGCATCCCCAGTGGTGCCAGTGCACTCTCTGGACTCACTGCAGTGCATCCCCAGTGGCGCCAGTGCACTCTCTAGACTCACTGCACTGCATCCCCAGTGGTGCCAGTGCACTCTCTGCACTCACTGCACTGCATTCCCAGTGGTGCCAGTGAAGTCTCTGGACTCACTGCACTGCATCCCCAGTGGTGCCAGTGCACTCTCTGGACTCACTGCACTGCATCCCCACTGCTGCCAGTGCACTCTCTGGACTCACTGCACTGCATCCCCAGTGGTGCCATTGCACTCTCTGGACTCACTGCACTGCATCCCCAGTGGTGCCAGTGCACTCTCTCGAGTCACTGCACTACATCCCCAGTAGTGCCAGTGCACTTCACTGGACTCACTGTACTGCATCATCGGTGCTGCCAGTGCACTCTCTGGACTCACTGCACTGCATCCCCAGTGGTGCCAGTGCACTCTCTGGACTCACTGCACTGCAGGCCCTGTCGTACCAGTGCACTCACTGGACTCACTGTACTGCATCACCAGTGGTGCCAGTGCACTCTCTGGACTCACTGCACTGCATCCCCAGTGGTTCCAGTGCATTCACTGGACTCACTGTACTGCATCTCCAGTGGTGCCAGTGCACTCTCTGGACTCACTGCACTGCATCCCCAGTGGTGCCAGTGAGCTCTCTGGACTCACTGCACTGCATCCCCAGTGGTGCTAGTGCAGTCTCTGGACTCACTGCAGTGCATCCCCAGTGGTGCCAGTGCACTCTCTGGACTCACTGAAGTGCATCCCCAGTGGTGCCAGTACACTCTCTGGACTCACTGAAGTACATCCCCAGTGGTGCCAGTGCACTCTCTGGACTCACTGCACTCCATCCCCAGTTGCGCTAGTGCACTCTCTGGACTCACTGTAGTGCATCCCCAGTGGTGCCAGTGCACTCTCTGGAGTCACTGCAGTGCATCCCCAGTGGTGCCAGTGCACTCTCTGGACTCACTGCACTGCATCCCCAGTGGTGCCAGTGAAGTCTTTGGACTTACTGCACTGCATCCCCAGTGGTGCCAGTGCACTCTGTGGAGTCACTGAAGTGCATCCCAGTGGTGCCAGTGCACTCTCTGGACTCACTGCACTGCATGTCCAGTGGTGCCAGTGCACTCTCTGGACTCACTGTACTGCATCCCCACTGGTGCCAGTGCACTATGTGGACTCACTGTACTGCATCCCCAGTGGTGACAGTGCACTCTCTGGACTAACTGCAGTGCATCCCCAGTGGTGCCAGTGCACTCTCTGGGCTCACTGAAGTGCATCCCCAGTGGTGCCAGTACACTCAGTGGACTCACTGCACTGCATCCCCAGTGGTGCCAGTGCACTCTCTGGACTCACTGTAGTGCATCCCCAGTGGTGCCAGTGCACTCTCTGGACTCACTGCAGTGCATCCCCAGTGGTGCCAGTGCACTCTCTGGACTCACTGCACTGCATCCCCAGTGGTGCCGGTGAAGTCTTTGGACTCACTGCACTGCATCCCCAGTGGTGCCAGTGCACTCTCTGGACAAACTGAAGTGCATCCCCAGTGGTGCCAGTGCACTCTCTGGACTCACTGCACTGCATGTCCAGTGGTGCCAGTGCACTCTCTGGACTCACTGTACTGCATCCCCACTGGTGCCAGTGCACTATGTGGACTCACTGTACTGCATCCCCAGTGGTGACAGTGCACTCTCTGGACTAACTGCAGTGCATCCCCAGTGGTGCCAGTGCACTCACTGGACTCACTGCAGTGCATCCCCAGTGGTGCCAGTGCACTCTCAGGACTCACTGCAGTGCATCCCCAGTGGTGTCAGTGCACTCTCTGGACTCACTGTACTGCACCCCCAGTGGTGCCAGTGCACTCACTGGACTGACTGCACTGCATCCCCAGTGGTGCCAGTGCGCTCTCTGGAGTCACAGCACTGCATCCCCAGTGGTGCCAGTGCACTCACTGGACTCACTGCACTGCATCACAGGTGGTGCCAGTGCACTCTCTGGACTCACTGCAGTGCATCCACAGTGGTGCCAGTGCACTCACTGGACTCACTGCAGTGCATTCCCTCTGGTGCCAGTGCACTCTCTGGACTCACTGCACTGCATCCCCAGTGGTGCCAGTGCACTCTCTGGACTCACTGCACTGCATCCCCAGTGGTGCGAGTGCATTCTCTGGACTCACTGCAGTGCATCACCAGTGGTGCCAGTGCACTCTCTGGACTCACTGAGGTGCATCCCCAGTGGTGCCAGTGCACTCTCTGGAGTCACTGAAGTGCATCCCCAGTGGTGCCAGTGCACTCTCTGGACTCACTGCACTGCATCCCCAGTGGTGCCAGTGCACTCTCTGGACTCACTGAACTGCATCCCCAGTGGTGCCAGTGCACTCTCTGGACTCACTGCATGCATCCCCAGTGCTGCCAGTGCACTCTCTGGACTCACTGCACTGCATCCCTAGTGGTGCCACTGCACTCTCTGGACTCACTGCACTGCTTCCCCAGTGGTGCCAGTGCACTCTCTGGACTCACTGCACTGCATCCCCAGTGGTGCCAGTGCACTCACTGCACTCACTGCAGTGCATCCTCACTGGTGCCAGTGCACTCTCTGGACTCACTGCACTGCATCCCCAGTGGTGCCAGTGCACTCTCTGGACTCACTGCACTGCATCCCCAGGGGTTCCAGCGCACTCTCTGGACTCACTGCACTGCATCCCCAGTGGTGCTAGTGCACTCTCTGGACTCACTGCAGTGCATCCCCAGTGGTGCCAGTGCACTCTCTGGACTCACTGAAGTGCATCCTCAGTGGTGCCACTGCACTCTCTGGACTCACTTCAGTGCATCCCCAGTGGTGCCAGTGCACTCTCTGGACTCACTGCAGTGCATCCCCAGTGGAGCCAGTGCACTCTCTGGACTCACTGCAGTGCATCCGCAGTGGTGCCATTGCACTCTCTGGACTCACTGCACTGCATCTCCAGTGGTGCCAGTGCACTCTCTGGACTCACTGCACTGCATCCCCACTGCTGCCAGTGCACTCTCTTGAGTCACTGCACTGCATCCCCTGTGGTGCAAGAGCACTCTCTGGACTCACAGCAGTGCTCACCAGTGGTGCCAGTGCACTCTCTGGACTCACTGCACTGCATCCCCAGTGGTGCCAGTGCACTCTCTGGACTCACTGCACTGCATCCCCAGTGGTGCTAGTGCACTGTGTGGACTCACTGTACTGCGTCCCCAGTGGTGTCAGTGCAATCTCTGGACTCACTGCAGTGCATACCCAGTGGTGCCAGTGCACTCTCTGGACTCACTGCAGTGCATCCCAAGTGGTGCCAGTGCACTCACTGGATTCACTGCACTGCATCCCCAGTGGTGCCAGTGCACTCTCTGGACTCACTGCACTGCATCCCCAGGTGTGCCAGTGCACTCTGTGGACTCACTGTACTGCATCCCCAGTGATGACAGTGCACTCTCTGGACTCACTGCAGTGCATCCCCAGTGGTGCCAGTGCACTCTCTGGACTCACTGCAGTGCATCCCCACTGGTGCCAGTGCACTCTCTGGACTCACTGCAGTGCATCCCCAGTGGTGCCAGTGCAGTCTCTGGAGTAACTGCACTGCATCCCCAGTGGTGCCAAAGCACTCTCTGGACTCACTGCAGTGCATCCCCAGTGGTGCCACTGCACTCTCTGGACTCACTGCAGTGCATCCCCAGTGGTGCCAGTGCACTCTCTGGACTCATTGAAGTGCATTCTCAGTGGTGCCTGTGCACTCTCTGGACTCACTGCACTGCATCCCCAGTGGTGCCAGTACACTCACTGGACTCACTGCACTGCATCCCCAGTGGTGCCAGTGCACTCTCTGGACTCACTAAACTGCATCACCAGTGGTGCCACTGCACTCTCTGGACTCACTGCACTGCTTCCCCAGTGGTGCCAGTGCACTCACTGGACTCACTGCAGTGCATCCCCACTGGTGCCAGTGCACTCTCTGGGCTCACTGCAGTGCATCCCCAGTGGTGCCAGTGCACTCTCTGGACTCACTGCACTGCATCCCCAGTGGTGCCAGTGCGCTCTCTGGAGTCACTGCACTGCATCCCCAGTGGTTCCAGTGCAATCTCTGGACTCAGTGCACTGCATCCCCAGTGGTGCCAGTGCACTCTCTGGACTCACTGCACTGCATCCCCGGTGGTGCCAGTGCACTCTCTGGAGTAACTGCACTGCATCCCCACTGGTGCCAAAGCACTCTCTGGACTTCCAGCACCGCATCCCCAGTGGTGCCAGTGCACTCTCTGGACTCACTGCACTGCATGCCCAGTGGTGCCAGTGCACTCTCTGGACTCACTGTACTGCATACCCACTGGTGCCAGTGCACTCTGTGGACTCACTGTACTGCATCCCCAGTGGTGCCAGTGCACTCTCTGGACTCACTGCAGTGCATCCCCAGTGGTGCCAGTGCACTCTATGGACTCACTGCAGTGCATCCCCAGTGGTGACAGTGCACTCTCTGGACTCACTGCACTGAAGCCCCAGTGGTGCCAGTGCACTCTCTGGACTCACTGCACTGCATCCCCAGTGGTGCCAGTGCACTCTCTGGACTCACTGCACTGCATCCCCAGTGGTGCCAGTGCACTCTCTGGGCTCACTGCAGGGCATCCCCAGTGGTGCCAGTGCACTGTCTGGACTCACTGCACTGCATCCCCAGTGGTGCCAGTGCACTCTCTGGACTCAAAGTACTGCACCCCCAGTGGTGCCAGTGCACTCACTGGACTGACTGCACTGCATCCCCAGTGGTGCCAGTGCACTCTCTGGACTCACTGCACTGCATCCCCACTGGTGCCAGTGTACTCTCTGGACTCACTGCAGTGCATCCCCAGTGGTGCCAGTGCACTCACTGGACTCACTGGACACATCCCCAGTGGTGCCAGTGCACTCTCTGGACTCACTGCACTGCATCCCCACTGGTGCCAGTGTACTCTCTGAACTCACTGCAGTGCATCCCCAGTGGTGCCAGTGCACACTCTGGACTCACTGCACTGCATCACAGGTGGTGCCAGTGCACTCTCTGGACTCACTGCACTGCATCCCCAGTGGTGCCAGTGCACTCTCTGGACTCAATGCACTGCATCCCCAGTGGTGCCAGTGCACTCTCTGGACTCACTGCACTGCATCCCCAGTGGTGCCAGTGCAATCTCTGGACTCACTGTAGTGCATCCGCAGTGGTGCCAGTGCACTCTCTGGACTCACTGCAGTGCATCCCCAGTGGTGCCAGTGCACTCTCTGGACTCACTGTACTGCATCCCCAGTGGTGCCAGTGCACTCTCTAGACTCACTGCAGTGCATTCCCAGTGGTGCCAGTGCACTCTTTGGACTCACTGCACTGCAGCCCCATTGGTGCCAGTGCACTCTCTGGACTCACTGCACTGCATCACAGGTGGTGCCAGTGCACTCTCTGGACTCACTGCACTGCATCCCCAGTGGTGCCAGTGCACTCTCTGGACTCACTGCACTGCATCCCCAGTGGTGCCAGTGCACTCTCTGGACTCACTGCAGTGCATCCCCTGTGGTGCCAGTGCACTCTCTGGACTCACTGCACTGCATCCCCAGTGGTGCCAGTGCAATCTCTGGACTCACTGCAGTGCATCACCAGTGGTGCCAGTGCACTCTCTGGACTCACTGCACTGCATCCCCAGTGGTGCCAGTGCACTCTCTGGAGTAACTGCAGTGCATCCCCAGTGGTGCCAGTGCACTCTCTGGACTCACTGCACTGCATCCCCAGTGGTGCAAGTGCACTCTCTCGAGTCACTGCACTACATCCCCAGTGGTGCCAGTGCACTCTCTGGACTCACTGAAGTGCATCCCCAGTGGTGCCAGTGCACTCTCTGGACTCACTGCAGTGCATCCCCAGTGGTGCCAGTGAAGTCTCTGGACTCACTGCACTGCATCCCCAGTGGTGCCAGTGCAATCTCTGGACTCACTGCACTGCATCCCCAGTGGTGCCAGTGCACTCTCTGGACTCACTGCAGTGCATCCCCAGTGGTGCCAGTGCACTCTCTGGACTCACTGCACTGCATCCCCAGTGGTGCCAGTGCACTCTCTGGAGTCACAGCACTGCATCCCCAGTGGTGCCAGTGCACTCTCTGGACTCACTGAAGTGCATCCCCAGTGGTGCCAGTGCACTCTCTGGACTCACTGCACTGCATCCCCAGTGGTGCCACTGCACTCTCTGGACTCACTGCACTGCTTCCCCAGTGGTGCCAGTACACTCACTGGACTCACTGCACTGCATCCCCAGTGGTGCCAGTGCACTCTCTGGACTCACTAAACTGCATCACCAGTGGTGTCTCTGCACTCTCTGGACTCACTGCACTGCTTCCCCAGTGGTGCCAGTGCACTCACTGGACTCACTGCAGTGCATCCCCAGTGGTGCCAGTGCACTCTCTGGACTCACTGCAGTGCATCCCCAGTGGTGCCAGTGCACTCTCTGGACTCACTGCACTGCATCCCCAGTGGTGCCTGTGCGCTCTCTGGAGTCACAGCACTGAATCCCCAGTGGTGCCAGTGCAATCTCTGGACTCACTGCACTGCATCCCCAGTGGTGCCAGTGCACTCTCTGGACTCACTGCACTGCATCCCCAGTGGTGCCAGTGCAATCTCTGGACTCAATGCACTGCATCCCCAGTGGTGCCAGTGCACTCTCTGGACTCACTGCACTGCATCCCCAGTGGTGCCAGTGCAATCTCTGGACTCACTGTAGTGCATCCCCAGTGGTGCCAGTGCACTCTCTGGACTCACTGCAGTGCATCCCCAGTGGTGCCAGTGCACTCTCTGGACTCACTGCACTCCATCACAGGTGGTGCCAGTGCACTCTCTGGACTCACTGCACTGCATCCCCAGTGGTGCCAGTGCACTCTCTGGACTCACTGCACTGCATCCCCAGTAATGCCAGTGAACTCTCTGCACTCACTTCTCTGCATTCCCAGTGGTGCCAGTGAAGTCTCTGGACTCACTGCACTGCATCCCCAGTGGTGCCAGTGCAATCTCTGGACTCACTGCAGTGCATCACCAGTGGTGCCAGTGCACTCTCTGGACTCACTGCACTGCATCCCCAGTGGTGCCAGTGCACTCTCTGGACTCACTGCAGTGCATCCCCAGTGGTGCCAGTGCACTCTCTGGACTCACTGCACTGCATCCCCAGTGGTGCAAGTGCACTCTCTCGAGTCACTGCACTACATCCCCAGTGGTGCCAGTGCACTCCCTGGAGTCACTGCAGTGCATCCCCAGTGGTGCCAGTGCACTCTCTGCACTCACTTCTCTGCATTCCCAGTGGTGCCAGTGAAGTCTCTGGACTCACTGCACTGCATCCCCAGTGGTGCCAGTGCACTCTCAGGACTCACTGCACTGCATCCCCAGTGGTGCCAGTGCACTCTCTGGACTCACTGCAGTGCATCCCCAGTGGTGCCAGTGCACTCTCTGGACTCACTGCACTGCATCCCCAGTGGTGCCAGTGCACTCTCTGGAGTCACAGCACTGCATCCCCAGTGGTGCCAGTGCACTCTCTGGACTCACTGAAGTGCATCCCCAGTGGTGCCAGTGCACTCTCTGGACTCACTAAACTGCATCACCAGTGGTGTCTCTGCACTCTCTGGACTCACTGCACTGCTTCCCCAGTGGTGCCAGTGCACTCACTGGACTCACTGCAGTGCATCCCCAGTGGTGCCAGTGCACTCTCTGGACTCACTGCAGTGCATCCCCTGTGGTGCCAGTGCACTCTCTGGACTCACTGCACTGCATCCCCAGTGGTGCCTGTGCGCTCTCTGGAGTCACAGCACTGCATCCCCAGTGGTGCCAGTGCAATCTCTGGACTCACTGCACTGCATCCCCAGTGGTGCCAGTGCACTCTCTGGACTCACTGAAGTGCATTCTCAGTGGTGCCAGTGCACTCTCTGGACTCACTGCACTGCATCCCCAGTGGTGCCAGTGCACTCTCTTGAGTCACCGCACTACATCCCCTGTGGTGCAAGAGCACTCTCTGGACTCACAGCAGTGCATCACCAGTGGTGCCAGTGCACTCTCTGGACTCACTGCACTGCATCCCCAGTGGTGCCAGTGCACTCTCTGGACTCACTGCACTGCATCCCCAGTGGTGCCAGTGCACTGTGTGGACTCACTGTACTGCATTCCCGGTGGTGCCAGTGCAATCTCTGGACTCACTGCAGTGCATCCCCAGTGGTGCCAGTGCACTCTCTGGACTCACTGCACTGCATCCCCAGTGGTGCCTGTGCGCTCTCTGGAGTCACAGCACTGCATCCCCAGTGGTGCCAGTGCAATCTCTGGACTCACTGCACTGCATCCCCAGTGGTGCCAGTGCACTCTCTTGAGTCATCGCACTGCATCCCCTGTGGTGCAAGAGCACTCACTGGACTCACTGCAGTGCATCCCCAGTGGTGCCAGTGCACTCTCTGGACTCACTGCAGTGCATCCCCAGTGGTGCCAGTGCACTCTCTGGACTCACTGCACTGCATCCCCAGTGGTGCCTGTGCACTCTCTGGAGTCACAGCACTGCATCCCCAGTGGTGCCAGTGCAATCTCTGGACTCACTGCACTGCATCCCCAGTGGTGCCAGTGCACTCTCTGGACTCACTGAAGTGCATTCTCAGTGGTGCCAATGCACTCTCTGGACTCACTGCACTGCATCTCCAGTGGTGCCAGTGCACTCTCTGGACTCACTGCACTGCATCCCCAGTGGTGCAAGAGCACTCTCTGGACTCACAGCAGTGCATCACCAGTGGTGCCAGTGCACTCTCTGGACTCACTGCACTGCATCCCCAGTGGTGCCAGTGCACTCTCTGGACTCACTGAAGTGCATTCTCAGTGGTGCCAGTGCACTCTCTGGACTCACTGCAGTGCATCCCCAGTGGTGCCAGTACACTCACTGGACTCACTGCACTGCATCCCCAGTGGTGCCAGTGCACTCTCTGGACTCACTAAACTGCATCACCAGTGGTGCCACTGCACTCTCTGGACTCACTGCACTGCTTTCCCAGTGGTGCCAGTGTACTCACTGGACTGACTGCAGTGCATCCCCACTGGTGCCAGTGCACTCTCTGGGCTCACTGCAGTGCATCCCCAGTGGTGCCAGTGCACTCTCTGGACTCACTGCACTGCATCCCCAGTGGTGCCTGTGCGCTCTCTGGAGTCACAGCACTGCATTCTCAGTGGTGCCAGTGCACTCTCTGGACTCACTGCACTGCATCCCCAGTGGTGCCAGTGCTCTCTCTGGACTCACTGAACTGCATCCCCAGTGGTGCCAGTGCACTCTCTGGACTCACTGCACTGCATCCCCAGTGCTGCCAGTGCACTCTCTGGACTCACTAAACTGCATCCCCAGTGGTGCCACTGCACTCTCTGGACTCACTGCACTGCTTCCCCAGTGGTGCCAGTGCACTCACTGGACTCACTGCAGTGCATCCCCACTGGTGCCAGTGCACTCTCTGGGCTCACTGCAGTGCATCCCCAGTGGTGCCAGTGCACTCTCTGGACTCACTGCACTGCATCCCCAGTGGTGCCAGTGCGCTCTCTGGAGTCACAGCACTGCATCCCCAGTGGTGCCAGTGCAATCTCTGGACTCACTGCACTGCATCCCCAGTGGTGCCAGTGCACTCTCTGGACTCACTGCACTGCATCCCCGGTGGTGCCAGTGCAGTCTCTGGAGTAACTGCACTGCATCCCCACTGGTGCCAAAGCACTCTCTGGACTCCCAGCACCGCATCCCCAGTGGTGCCAGTGCACTCTCTGGACTCACTGCACTGCATCCCCAGTGGTGCCAGTGCACTCTCTGGACTCACTGCACTGCATCCCCAGTGGTGCCAGTGCACTCTCTGGACTCACTGCAGTGCATCCCCAGTGGTGTCACTGCACTCTCTGGACTCACTGCAGTTCATCCCCAGTGGTGCCAGTGCACTCTCTGGACTCACTGAAGTGCATTCTCAGTGGTGCCAGTGCACTCTCTGGACTCACTGCAGTGCATCCCCAGTGGTGCCAGTACACTCACTGGACTCACTGCACTGCATCCTCAGTGGTGCCAGTGCACTCTCTGGACTCACTAAACTGCATCACCAGTGGTGCCACTGCACTCTCTGGACTCACTGCACTGCTTTCCCAGTGGTGCCAGTGCACTCACTGGACTGACTGCAGTGCATCCCCACTGGTGCCAGTGCACTCTCTGGGCTCACTGCAGTGCATCCCCAGTGGTGCCAGTGCACTCTCTGGACTCACTGCACTGCATCCCCAGTGGTGCCTGTGCGCTCTCTGGAGTCACAGCACTGCATTCTCAGTGGTGCCAGTGCACTCTCTGGACTCACTGCACTGCATCCCCAGTGGTGCCAGTGCTCTCTCTGGACTCACTGAACTGCATCCCCAGTGGTGCCAGTGCACTCTCTGGACTCACTGCACTGCATCCCCAGTGCTGCCAGTGCACTCTCTGGACTCACTGCACTGCATCCCCAGTGGTGCCACTGCACTCTCTGGACTCACTGCACTGCTTCCCCAGTGGTGCCAGTGCACTCTCTGGACTCACTGCACTGCATCCCCAGTGGTGCCAGTGCACTCACTGGACTCACTGCAGTGCATCCCCAGTGGTGCCAGTGCACTCTCTGGAGTCACTGCACTGCATCCCCAGTGGTGCCAGTGCACTCTCTGGACTCACTGCACTGCATCACCAGTGATTCCAGCGCACTCTCTGGACTCACTGCACTGCATCCCCAGTAGTGCTAGTGCACTCTGTGGACTCACTGCAGTGCATCCCCAGTGGTGCCAGTGCACTCTCTGGACTCACTGCAGTGCATCCCCAGTGGAGCCAGTGCACTTTCTGGACTCACTGCAGTGCATCCGCAGTGGTGCCATTGCACTCTCTGGACTCACTGCACTGCATCCCCAGTGGTGCCAGTGCACTCTCTGGACTCACTGCACTGCATCCCCAGTGGTGCCAGTGCACTCTCTGGACTCACTGCACTGCATCCCCAGTGGTGCTAGTGCACTGTGTGGACTCACTGTACTGCATCCCCAGTGGTGCCAGTGCAATCTCTGGACTCACTGCAGTGCATCCCCAGTGCAGCCAGTGCACTCTCTGGACTCACTGAAGTGCATTCTCAGTGGTGCCAGTGCACTCTCTGGACTCAATGAACTGCATCCCCAGTAGTGACAGTGCACTCTCTGGACTCACTGCAGTGCATCCCCAGTGGTGCCAGTGCACTCTCTGGACTCACTGCACTGCTTCCCCAGTGGTGACAGTGCACTCTTTCGAGTCACTGCATTGCATCCCCAGTGGTGCCAGTGCACTCTCTGGACTCACTGCAGTGCATCCCCAGTGGTGCCAGTGCACCCTCTGGACTCACTGCAGTGCATCCCCAGTGGTGCCAGTGCGCTCTCTGGAGTCACAGCACTGCATCCCCAGTGGTGCCAGTGCAATCTCTGGACTCACTGCAGTGCATCCCCAGTGGTGCCAGTGCACTCTCTGGACTCACTGAAGTGCATTCTCAGTGGTGCCAGTGCACTCTCTGGACTCACTGCACTGCATCCCCAGTGGTGCCAGTGCACTCTCTGGACTCACTGAACTGCATCCCCAGTGGTGCCAGTGCAATCTCTGGACTCACTGCAGTGCATCGCCAGTGGTGCCAGTGCACTCTCTGGACTCACTGAAGTGCATTATCAGTGGTGCCAGTGCACTCTCTGGACTCACTGCACTGCATCCCTAGTAGTGACAGTGCACTCTCTGGACTAACTGCAGTGCATCCCCAGTGGTGCCAGTGCACTCACTGGACTCACTGCACTGCATCCCCAGTGGTGCCAGTGCACTCTCTGGTCTCACTGCAGTGCATCCCCAGTGGTGCCAGTGCACTCTCTGGACTCACTGCACTGCATCCCCAGTGGTGCCAGTGCACTCTCAGGACTCACTGCAGTGCATCCCCAGTGGTGTCAGTGCACTCTCTGGACTCACTGTACTGCACCGCCAGTGGTGCCATTGCACTCTCTGGACTCACTGCACTGCATCCCCAGTGGTGCCAGTGCACTCTCTGGACTCACTGCACTGCATCCCCAGTGGTGCCAGTGCACTCTCGGGACTCACTGCACTGCATCCCCAGTGGTGCTAGTGCACTGTGTGGACTCACTGTACTGCATCCCCAGTGGTGCCAGTGCAATCTCTGGACTCACTGCAGTGCATCCCCAGTGCAGCCAGTGCACTCTCTGGACTCACTGAAGTGCATTCTCAGTGGTGCCAGTGCACTCTCTGGACTCAATGAACTGCATCCCCAGTAGTGACAGTGCACTCTCTGGACTCACTGCAGTGCATCCCCAGTGGTGCCAGTGCACTCTCTGGACTCACTGCACTGCTTCCCCAGTGGTGACAGTGCACTCTTTCGAGTCACTGCATTGCATCCCCAGTGGTGCCAGTGCACTCTCTGGACTCACTGCAGTGCATCCCCAGTGGTGCCAGTGCACTCTCTGGACTCACTGCACTGCATCCCCAGTGGTGCCAGTGCACTCTCTGGAGTCACAGCACTGCATCCCCAGTGGTGCCAGTGCACTCTCTGGACTCACTGAAGTGCATTCTCAGTGGTGCCAGTGCACTCTCTGGACTCACTGCACTGCATCCCCAGTGGTGCCAGTGCACTCTCTGGACTCACTGAACTGCATCCCCAGTGGTGCCAGTGCAATCTCTGGACTCACTGCAGTGCATCGCCAGTGGTGCCAGTGCACTCTCTGGACTCACTGAAGTGCATTATCAGTGGTGCCAGTGCACTCTCTGGACTCACTGCACTGCATCCCTAGTAGTGACAGTGCACTCTCTGGACTCACTGCAGTGCATCCCCAGTGGGGCCAGTGCACTCTCTGGACTCACTGCGCTGCATCCCCAGTGGTGCCAGTGCACTCTCTGGATTCACTGCACTGCATCGCCAGTGCACTCTCTGGACTCACTGCAGTGCATCCCCAGTGGGGCCAGTGCACTCTCTGGACTCACTGCGCTGCATCCCCAGTGGTGCCAGTGCACTCTCTGGATTCACTGCACTGCATCGCCAGTGCACTCTCTGGACTCACTGCAGTGCATCCCCAGTGGTGCCAGTGCACTCTCTGGACTCACTGCACTGCATCCCCAGTGGTGCCGGTGAAGTCTTTGGACTCACTGCACTGCATCCCCAGTGGTGCCAGTGCACTCTGTGGAGTCACTGAAGTGCATCCCCAGTGGTGCCAGTGCACTCTGTGGAGTCACTGAAGTGCATCCCCAGTGGTGCCAGTGCACTCTCAGGACTCACTGCAGTGCATCCCCAGTGGTGTCAGTGCACTCTCTGGACTCACTGTACTGCACCCCCAGTGGTGCCAGTGCACTCACTGGACTGACTGCACTGCATCCCCAGTGGTGCCAGTGCGCTCTCTGGAGTCACAGCACTGCATCCCCAGTGGTGCCAGTGCACTCACTGGACTCACTGCACTGCATCACAGGTGGTGCCAGTGCACTCTCTGGACTCACTGCAGTGAATCCCCGGTGGTGCCAGTGTACTCTCTGCAGTCACTGCACTGCATCCCCAGTGGTGCCAGTGCACTCACTGGACTGCATCCCCAGTGGTGCCAGTGCACTCTCTGGACTCACTGCACTGCATCCCCAGTGGTGCCAGTGTACTCTCTGGACTCACTGCAGTGCATCCCCAGTGGTGCCAGAGCACTCTCTGGACTCACTGCACTGCATCCCCAGTGGTACCAGTGCACTCTCTGGACTCAGTGCACTGCATCCCCAGTGGTGTCAGTGCACTCTCTGGACTCACTGAAGTGCATACCCAGTTGTGCCAGTGCACTCTCTGGACTCAATGCACTGCATCCCCAGTGGTGCCAGTGCACTCTCTGGACTCAGTGCACTGCATCCCCAGTGGTGCCAGTGCAATCTCTGGACTCACTGCACTGCATCCCCAGTGGTGCCAGTGCACTCTCTGGAGTGACTGCAGTGCATCCCCAGTGGTGCCAGTGCACTCTCTGGACTCACTGTACTGCATCACCAGTGGTGCCAGTGTACTCTCTGGACTCACTGCACTGCATCCCCAGTGGTGCCAGTGCACTCTCTGGACTCACTGCACTGCATCCCCAGTGGTGCCCGTGCACTCTCTGGAGTCACTGAAGTGCATCCCCAGTGGTGCCAGTGCACTCTCTGGACTCACTGCACTGCATGCCCAGTGGTGCCAGTGCACTCTCTGGACTCCCTGTACTGCATCCCCACTGGTACCAGTGCACTCTGTGGACTCACTGTACTGCATCCCCAGTGGTGACAGTGCACTCTCTGGACTCACTGCAGTGCATCCCCAGTGGTGCCAGTGCACTCTCTGGACTCACTGCAGTGCATCCCCAGTGGTGCCAGTGCACTCTCTGGACTCACTGCACTGCATCCCCAGTGGTGCCAGTGCACTCTCTGGACTCACTGCAGTGCATCCACAGTGGTGCCAGTGCACTCACTGGACTCACTGCAGTGCATTCCCTCTGGTGCCAGTGCACTCTCTGGACTCACTGCACTGCATCCCCAGTGGTGCCAGTGCACTCTCTGGACTCACTGCACTGCATCCCCAGTGGTGCGAGTGCATTCTCTGGACTCACTGCAGTGCATCACCAGTGGTGCCAGTGCACTCTCTGGACTCACTGAGGTGCATCCCCAGTGGTGCCAGTGCACTCTCTGGAGTCACTGAAGTGCATCCCCAGTGGTGCCAGTGCACTCTCTGGACTCACAGCACTGCATCCCCAGTGGTGCCAGTGCACTCTCTGGACTCACTGAACTGCATCCCCAGTGGTGCCAGTGCACTCTCTGGACTCACTGCATGCATCCCCAGTGGTGCCAGTGCACTCTCTGGACTCACTGCACTGCATCCCTAGTGGTGCCACTGCACTCTCTGGACTCACTGCACTGCTTCCCCAGTGGTGCCAGTGCACTCTCTGGACTCACTGCACTGCATCCCCAGTGGTGCCAGTGCACTCACTGGACTCACTGCAGTGCATCCCCAGTGGTGCCAGTGCACTCTCTGGACTCACTGCACTGCATCCCCAGTGGTGCCAGTGCACTCTCTGGACTCACTGCACTGCATCCCCAGGGGTTCCAGCGCACTCTCTGGACTCACTGCACTGCATCCCCAGTGGTGCTAGTGCACTCTGTGGACTCACTGCAGTGCATCCCCAGTGGTGCCAGTGCACTCTCTGGACTCACTGAAGTGCATTCTCAGTGGTGCCAGTGCACTCTCTGGACTCACTTCAGTGCATCCCCAGTGGTGCCAGTGCACTCTCTGGACTCACTGCAGTGCATCCCCAGTGGAGCCAGTGCACTCTCTGGACTCACTGCAGTGCATCCGCAGTGGTGCCATTGCACTCTCTGGACTCACAGCAGTGCTCACCAGTGGTGCCAGTGCACTCTCTGGACTCACTGCACTGCATCCCCAGTGGTGCCAGTGCACTCTCTGGACTCACTGCACTGCATCCCCAGTGGTGCTAGTGCACTGTGTGAACTCACTGTACTGCATCCCCAGTGGTGTCAGTGCAATCTCTGGACTCACTGCAGTGCATACCCAGTGGTGCCAGTGCACTCTCTGGACTCACTGCACTGCATCCCCAGTGGTGCCAGTGCACTCTCTGGACTCACTGCACTGCATCCCCAGTAGTGACAGTGCACTCTCTGGACTCACTGCACTGCATCCCCAGTGGTGCCAGTGCACTCACTGGATTCACTGCACTGCATCCCCAGTGGTGCCAGTGCACTCTCTGGACTCACTGCACTGCATCCCCAGTGGTGCCAGTGCACTCTGTGGACTCACTGTACTGCATCCCCAGTGGTGACAGTGCACTCTCTGGACTCACTGCAGTGCATCCCCAGTGGTGCCAGTGCACTCTCTGGACTCACTGCAGTGCATCCCCACTGGTGCCAGTGCACTCTCTGGACTCACTGCACTGCATCCCCAGTGGTGCCAGTGCAGTCTCTGGAGTAACAGCACTGCATCCCCACTGGTGCCAGTGCACTCTCTGGACTCACTGCACTGCATCCCCAGTGGTGCCAGTGCACTCTCTGGACTCACTAAACTGCATAACCAGTGGTGCCACTGCACTCTCTGGACTCACTGCACTGCTTCCCCAGTGGTGCCAGTGCACTCACTGGACTCACTGCAGTGCATCCCCACTGGTGCCAGTGCACTCTCTGGGCTCACTGCACTGCATCCCCAGTGGTGCCAGTGCACTCTCTGGACTCACTGCACTGCATCCCCAGTGGTGCCAGTGCGCTCTCTGGAGTCACAGCACTGCATCCCCAGTGGTTCCAGTGCAATCTCTGGACTTAGTGCACTGCATCCCCAGTGGTGCCAGTGCACTCTCTGGACTCACTGCACTGCATCCCCGGTGGTGCCAGTGCAGTCTCTGGAGTAACTGCACTGCATCCCCACTGGTGCCAAAGCACTCTCTGGACTTCCAGCACCGCATCCCCAGTGGTGCCAGTGCACTCTCTGGACTCACTGCACTGCATGCCCAGTGGTGCCAGTGCACTCTCTGGACTCACTGTACTGCATACCCACTGGTGCCAGTGCACTCTGTGGACTCACTGTACTGCATCCCCAGTGGTGCCAGTGCACTCTCTGGACTCACTGCAGTGCATCCCCAGTGGTGCCAGTGCACTCTCTGGACTCACTGCACTGAAGCCCCAGTGGTGCCAGTGCACTCTCTGGACTCACTGCACTGCATCCCCAGTGGTGCCAGTGCACTCTCTGGACTCACTGCAGTGCATCCCCAGTGGTGCCAGTGCACTCTCTGGGCTCACTGCAGGGCATCCCCAGTGGTGCCAGTGCACTGTCTGGACTCACTGCAGTGCATCCCCAGTGGTGCCAGTGCACTCTCTGGACTCAAAGTACTGCACCCCCAGTGGTGCCAGTGCACTCACTGGACTGACTGCACTGCATCCCCAGTGGTGCCAGTGCACTCTCTGGACTCACTGCACTGCATCCCCACTGGTGCCAGTGTACTCTCTGGACTCACTGCACTGCATCCCCAGTGGTGCCAGTGCACTCACTGGACTCACTGGACACATCCCCAGTGGTGCCAGTGCACTCTCTGGACTCACTGCAGTGCATCCCCAGTGGTGCCAGTGCACTCTCTGGACTCACTGCACTGCATCCCCACTGGTGCCAGTGTACTCTCTGGACTCACTGCAGTGCATCCCCAGTGGTGCCAGTGCACTCTCTGGACTCACTGCACTGCATCACAGGTGGTGCCAGTGCACTCTCTGGACTCACTGCACTGCATCCCCAGTGGTGCCAGTGCAATCTCTGGACTCACTGTAGTGCATCCCCAGTGGTGCCAGTGCACTCTCTGGACTCAATGCACTGCATCCCCAGTGGTGCCAGTGCACTCTCTGGACTCACTGCAGTGCATCCCCAGTGGTGCCAGTGCACTCTCTGGACTCAATGCACTGCATCCCCAGTGGTGCCAGTGCACTCTCTGGACTCACTGCACTGCATCCCCAGTGGTGCCAGTGCAATCTCTGGACTCACTGTAGTGCATCCCCAGTGGTGCCAGTGCACTCTCTGGACTCACTGCAGTGCATCCCCAGTGGTGACAGTGCACTCTCTGGACTCACTGTACTGCATCACCAGTGGTGCCAGTGCACTCTCTGGACTCACTGCAGTGCATTCCCAGTGGTGCCAGTGCACTCTTTGGACTCACTGCACTGCAGCCCCATTGGTGCCAGTGCACTCTCTGGACTCACTGCACTGCATCACAGGTGGTGCCAGTGCACTCTCTGGACTCACTGCACTGCTTCCCCAGTGGTGCCAGTGCACTCTCTGGACTCACTGCACTGCATCCCCAGTGGTGCCAGTGCACTCTCTGGAGTAACTGCAGTGCATCCCCAGTGGTGCCAGTGCACTCTCTGGACTCACTGCACTGCATCCCCAGTGTGGCCAGTGAAGTCTCTGGACTCACTGCACTGCATCCCCAGTGGTGCCAGTGCAATCTCTGGACTCACTGCACTGCATCCCCAGTGGTGCCAGTGCACTCTCTGGACTCACTGCAGTGCATCCCCAGTGGTGCCAGTGCACTCTCTGGACTCACTGCACTGCATCCCCAGTGGTGCCAGTGCACTCTCTGGAGTCACAGCACTGCATCCCCAGTGGTGCCAGTGCACTCTCTGGACTCACTGAAGTGCATCCCCAGTGGTGCCAGTGCACTCTCTGGACTCACTGCACTGCATCCCCAGTGGTGCCACTGCACTCTCTGGACTCACTGCACTGCTTCCCCAGTGGTGCCAGTACACTCACTGGACTCACTGCACTGCATCCCCAGTGGTGCCAGTGCACTCTCTGGACTCACTAAACTGCATCACCAGTGGTGTCTCTGCACTCTCTGGACTCACTGCACTGCTTCCCCAGTGGTGCCAGTGCACTCACTGGACTCACTGCAGTGCATCCCCAGTGGTGCCAGTGCACTCTCTGGACTCACTGCAGTGCATCCCCAGTGGTGCCAGTGCACTCTCTGGACTCACTGCACTGCATCCCCAGTGGTGCCTGTGCGCTCTCTGGAGTCACAGCACTGCATCCCCAGTGGTGCCAGTGCAATCTCTGGACTCACTGCACTGCATCCCCAGTGGTGCCAGTGCACTCTCTGGACTCACTGAAGTGCATCCCCAGTGGTGCCAGTGCAATCTCTGGACTCAATGCACTGCATCCCCAGTGGTGCCAGTGCACTCTCTGGACTCACTGCACTGCATCCCCAGTGGTGCCAGTGCAATCTCTGGACTCACTGTAGTGCATCCCCAGTGGTGCCAGTGCACTCTCTGGACTCACTGCAGTGCATCCCCAGTGGTGCCAGTGCACTCTCTGGACTCACTGCACTGCATCACAGGTGGTGCCAGTGCACTCTCTGGACTCACTGCACTGCATCCCCAGTGGTGCCAGTGCACTCTCTGCACTCACTTCTCTGCATTCCCAGTGGTGCCAGTGAAGTCTCTGGACTCACTGCACTGCATCCCCAGTGGTGCCAGTGCAATCTCTGGACTCACTGCAGTGCATCACCAGTGGTGCCAGTGCACTCTCTGGACTCACTGCAGTGCATCCCCAGTGGTGCCAGTGCACTCTCTGGACTCACTGCAGTGCATCCCCAGTGGTGCCAGTGCACTCTCTGGACTCACTGCACTGCATCCCCAGTGGTGCAAGTGCACTCTCTCGAGTCACTGCACTACATCCCCAGTGGTGCCAGTGCACTCTCTGGACTCACTGCAGTGCATCCCCAGTGGTGCCAGTGCACTCTCTGCACTCACTTCTCTGCATTCCCAGTGGTGCCAGTGAAGTCTCTGGACTCACTGCACTGCATCCCCAGTGGTGCCAGTGCAATCTCTGGACTCACTGCACTGCATCCCCAGTGGTGCCAGTGCACTCTCTGGACTCACTGCAGTGCATCCCCAGTGGTGCCAGTGCACTCTCTGGACTCACTGCACTGCATCCCCAGTGGTGCCAGTGCACTCTCTCTGGAGTCACAGCACTGCATCCCCAGTGGTGCCAGTGCACTCTCTGGACTCACTGAAGTGCATCCCCAGTGGTGCCAGTGCACTCTCTGGACTCACTGAAGTGCATTCTCAGTGGTGCCAGTGCACTCTCTGGACTCACTGCAGTGCATCCCCAGTGGTGCCAGTACACTCACTGGACTCACTGCACTGCATCCCCAGTGGTGCCAGTGCACTCTCTGGACTCACTAAACTGCATCACCAGTGGTGTCTCTGCACTCTCTGGACTCACTGCACTGCTTCCCCAGTGGTGCCAGTGCACTCACTGGACTCACTGCAGTGCATCCCCAGTGGTGCCAGTGCACTCTCTGGACTCACTGCAGTGCATCCCCTGTGGTGCCAGTGCACTCTCTGGACTCACTGCACTGCATCCCCAGTGGTGCCAGTGCACTCTCGGGACTCACTGCACTGCATCCCCAGTGGTGCCAGTGCAATCTCTGGACTCACTGCACTGCATCCCCAGTGGTGCCAGTGCACTCTCTGGACTCACTGAAGTGCATTCTCAGTGGTGCCAGTGCACTCTCTGGACTCACTGCACTGCATCCCCAGTGGTGCCAGTGCACTCTCTTGAGTCACCGCACTACATCCCCTGTGGTGCAAGAGCACTCTCTGGACTCACAGCAGTGCATCACCAGTGGTGCCAGTGCACTCTCTGGACTCACTGCACTGCTTCCCCAGTGGTGCCAGTGCACTCTCTGGACTCACTGCACTGCATCCCCAGTGGTGCTAGTGCACTCTCTGGACTCACTGCACTGCATCCCCAGTGGTGCAAGAGCACTCTCTGGACTCACAGCAGTGCATCACCAGTGGTGCCAGTGCACTCTCTGGACTCACTGCAGTGCATCCCCAGTGGTGCCAGTGCACTCTCTGGACTCACTGCAGTGCATCCCCAGTGGTGCCAGTGCACTCTCTGGACTCACTGCACTGCATCCCCAGTGGTGCCTGTGCGCTCTCTGGAGTCACAGCACTGCATCCCCAGTGGTGCCAGTGCAATCTCTGGACTCACTGCACTGCATCCCCAGTGGTGCCAGTGCACTCTCTGGACTCACTGAAGTGCATTCTCAGTGGTGCCAATGCACTCTCTGGACTCACTGCACTGCATCTCCAGTGGTGCCAGTGCACTCTCTGGACTCACTGCACTGCATCCCCAGTGGTGCAAGAGCACTCTCTGGACTCACAGCAGTGCATCACCAGTGGTGCCAGTGCACTCTCTGGACTCACTGCACTGCATCCCCAGTGGTGCCAGTGCACTCTCTGGACTCACTGAAGTGCATTCTCAGTGGTGCCAGTGCACTCTCTGGACTCACTGCAGTGCATCCCCAGTGGTGCCAGTACACTCACTGGACTCACTGCACTGCATCCCCAGTGGTGCCAGTGCACTCTCTGGACTCACTAAACTGCATCACCAGTGGTGCCACTGCACTCTCTGGACTCACTGCACTGCTTTCCCAGTGGTGCCAGTGCACTCACTGGACTGACTGCAGTGCATCCCCACTGGTGCCAGTGCACTCTCTGGGCTCACTGCAGTGCATCCCCAGTGGTGCCAGTGCACTCTCTGGACTCACTGCACTGCATCCCCAGTGGTGCCTGTGCGCTCTCTGGAGTCACAGCACTGCATTCTCAGTGGTGCCAGTGCACTCTCTGGACTCACTGCACTGCATCCCCAGTGGTGCCAGTGCTCTCTCTGGACTCACTGAACTGCATCCCCAGTGGTGCCAGTGCACTCTCTGGACTCACTGCACTGCATCCCCAGTGCTGCCAGTGCACTCTCTGGACTCACTAAACTGCATCCCCAGTGGTGCCACTGCACTCTCTGGACTCACTGCACTGCTTCCCCAGTGGTGCCAGTGCACTCACTGGACTCACTGCAGTGCATCCCCACTGGTGCCAGTGCACTCTCTGGGCTCACTGCAGTGCATCCCCAGTGGTGCCAGTGCACTCTCTGGACTCACTGCACTGCATCCCCAGTGGTGCCAGTGCGCTCTCTGGAGTCACAGCACTGCATCCCCAGTGGTGCCAGTGCAATCTCTGGACTCACTGCACTGCATCCCCAGTGGTGCCAGTGCACTCTCTGGACTCACTGCACTGCATCCCCGGTGGTGCCAGTGCAGTCTCTGGAGTAACTGCACTGCATCCCCACTGGTGCCAAAGCACTCTCTGGACTCCCAGCACCGCATCCCCAGTGGTGCCAGTGCACTCTCTGGACTCACTGCACTGCATCCCCAGTGGTGCCAGTGCACTCTCTGGACTCACTGCACTGCATCCCCAGTGGTGCCAGTGCACTCTCTGGACTCACTGCAGTGCATCCCCAGTGGTGTCACTGCACTCTCTGGACTCACTGCAGTGCATCCCCAGTGGTGCCAGTGCACTCTCTGGACTCACTGAAGTGCATTCTCAGTGGTGCCAGTGCACTCTCTGGACTCACTGCAGTGCATCCCCAGTGGTGCCAGTACACTCACTGGACTCACTGCACTGCATCCTCAGTGGTGCCAGTGCACTCTCTGGACTCACTAAACTGCATCACCAGTGGTGCCACTGCACTCTCTGGACTCACTGCACTGCTTTCCCAGTGGTGCCAGTGCACTCACTGGACTGACTGCAGTGCATCCCCACTGGTGCCAGTGCACTCTCTGGGCTCACTGCAGTGCATCCCCAGTGGTGCCAGTGCACTCTCTGGACTCACTGCACTGCATCCCCAGTGGTGCCTGTGCGCTCTCTGGAGTCACAGCACTGCATTCTCAGTGGTGCCAGTGCACTCTCTGGACTCACTGCACTGCATCCCCAGTGGTGCCAGTGCTCTCTCTGGACTCACTGAACTGCATCCCCAGTGGTGCCAGTGCACTCTCTGGACTCACTGCACTGCATCCCCAGTGCTGCCAGTGCACTCTCTGGACTCACTGCACTGCATCCCCAGTGGTGCCACTGCACTCTCTGGACTCACTGCACTGCTTCCCCAGTGGTGCCAGTGCACTCTCTGGACTCACTGCACTGCATCCCCAGTGGTGCCAGTGCACTCACTGGACTCACTGCAGTGCATCCCCAGTGGTGCCAGTGCACTCTCTGGAGTCACTGCACTGCATCCCCAGTGGTGCCAGTGCACTCTCTGGACTCACTGCACTGCATCACCAGTGATTCCAGCGCACTCTCTGGACTCACTGCACTGCATCCCCAGTAGTGCTAGTGCACTCTGTGGACTCACTGCAGTGCATCCCCAGTGGTGCCAGTGCACTCTCTGGACTCACTGCAGTGCATCCCCAGTGGAGCCAGTGCACTTTCTGGACTCACTGCAGTGCATCCGCAGTGGTGCCATTGCACTCTCTGGACTCACTGCACTGCATCCCCAGTGGTGCCAGTGCACTCTCTGGACTCACTGCACTGCATCCCCAGTGGTGCCAGTGCACTCTCTGGACTCACTGCACTGCATCCCCAGTGGTGCTAGTGCACTGTGTGGACTCACTGTACTGCATCCCCAGTGGTGCCAGTGCAATCTCTGGACTCACTGCAGTGCATCCCCAGTGCAGCCAGTGCACTCTCTGGACTCACTGCAGTGCATCCCCAGTGGTGCCAGTGCACTCTCTGGACTCACTGCAGTGCATCCCCAGTGGTGCCAGTGCACTCTCTGGACTCACTGCAGTGCATCCCCAGTGGTGCCAGTGCACTCTCTGGACTCACTGCACTGCTTCCCCAGTGGTGACAGTGCACTCTTTCGAGTCACTGCATTGCATCCCCAGTGGTGCCAGTGCACTCTCTGGACTCACTGCAGTGCATCCCCAGTGGTGCCAGTGCACCCTCTGGACTCACTGCAGTGCATCCCCAGTGGTGCCAGTGCGCTCTCTGGAGTCAATGCACTGCATCCCCAGTGGTGCCAGTGCACTCTCAGGACTCACTGCAGTGCATCCCCAGTGGTGCCAGTGCACTCTCTGGACTCACTGAAGTGCATTCTCAGTGGTGCCAGTGCACTCTCTGGACTCACTGCACTGCATCCCCAGTGGTGCCAGTGCACTCTCTGGACTCACTGAACTGCATCCCCAGTGGTGCCAGTGCAATCTCTGGACTCACTGCAGTGCATCGCCAGTGGTGCCAGTGCACTCTCTGGACTCACTGAAGTGCATTATCAGTGGTGCCAGTGCACTCTCTGGACTCACTGCACTGCATCCCTAGTAGTGACAGTGCACTCTCTGGACTAACTGCAGTGCATCCCCAGTGGTGCCAGTGCACTCACTGGACTCACTGCACTGCATCCCCAGTGGTGCCAGTGCACTCTCTGGTCTCACTGCAGTGCATCCCCAGTGGTGCCAGTGCACTCTCTGGACTCACTGCACTGCATCCCCAGTGGTGCCAGTGCACTCTCAGGACTCACTGCAGTGCATCCCCAGTGGTGTCAGTGCACTCTCTGGACTCACTGTACTGCACCGCCAGTGGTGCCATTGCACTCTCTGGACTCACTGCACTGCATCCCCAGTGGTGCCAGTGCACTCTCTGGACTCACTGCACTGCATCCCCAGTGGTGCCAGTGCACTCTCGGGACTCACTGCACTGCATCCCCAGTGGTGCTAGTGCACTGTGTGGACTCACTGTACTGCATCCCCAGTGGTACCAGTGCAATCTCTGGACTCACTGCAGTGCATCCCCAGTGCAGCCAGTGCACTCTCTGGACTCACTGAAGTGCATTCTCAGTGGTGCCAGTGCACTCTCTGGACTCAATGAACTGCATCCCCAGTAGTGACAGTGCACTCTCTGGACTCACTGCAGTGCATCCCCAGTGGTGCCAGTGCACTCTCTGGACTCACTGCACTGCTTCCCCAGTGGTGACAGTGCACTCTTTCGAGTCACTGCATTGCATCCCCAGTGGTGCCAGTGCACTCTCTGGACTCACTGCAGTGCATCCCCAGTGGTGCCAGTGCACTCTCTGGACTCACTGCACTGCATCCCCAGTGGTGCCAGTGCACTCTCTGGAGTCACAGCACTGCATCCCCAGTGGTGCCAGTGCACTCTCTGGACTCACTGAAGTGCATTCTCAGTGGTGCCAGTGCACTCTCTGGACTCACTGCACTGCATCCCCAGTGGTGCCAGTGCACTCTCTGGACTCACTGAACTGCATCCCCAGTGGTGCCAGTGCAATCTCTGGACTCACTGCAGTGCATCGCCAGTGGTGCCAGTGCACTCTCTGGACTCACTGAAGTGCATTATCAGTGGTGCCAGTGCACTCTCTGGACTCACTGCACTGCATCCCTAGTAGTGACAGTGCACTCTCTGGACTCACTGCAGTGCATCCCCAGTGGGGCCAGTGCACTCTCTGGACTCACTGCGCTGCATCCCCAGTGGTGCCAGTGCACTCTCTGGATTCACTGCACTGCATCGCCAGTGCACTCTCTGGACTCACTGCAGTGCATCCCCAGTGGTGCCAGTGCACTCTCTGGACTCACTGCACTGCATCCCCAGTGGTGCCGGTGAAGTCTTTGGACTCACTGCACTGCATCCCCAGTGGTGCCAGTGCACTCTGTGGAGTCACTGAAGTGCATCCCCAGTGGTGCCAGTGCACTCTGTGGAGTCACTGAAGTGCATCCCCAGTGGTGCCAGTGCACTCTCAGGACTCACTGCAGTGCATCCCCAGTGGTGTCAGTGCACTCTCTGGACTCACTGTACTGCACCCCCAGTGGTGCCAGTGCACTCACTGGACTGACTGCACTGCATCCCCAGTGGTGCCAGTGCGCTCTCTGGAGTCACAGCACTGCATCCCCAGTGGTGCCAGTGCACTCACTGGACTCACTGCACTGCATCACAGGTGGTGCCAGTGCACTCTCTGGACTCACTGCAGTGAATCCCCGGTGGTGCCAGTGTACTCTCTGCAGTCACTGCACTGCATCCCCAGTGGTGCCAGTGCACTCACTGGACTGCATCCCCAGTGGTGCCAGTGCACTCTCTGGACTCACTGCACTGCATCCCCAGTGGTGCCAGTGTACTCTCTGGACTCACTGCAGTGCATCCCCAGTGGTGCCAGAGCACTCTCTGGACTCACTGCACTGCATCCCCAGTGGTACCAGTGCACTCTCTGGACTCAGTGCACTGCATCCCCAGTGGTGTCAGTGCACTCTCTGGACTCACTGAAGTGCATACCCAGTTGTGCCAGTGCACTCTCTGGACTCAATGCACTGCATCCCCAGTGGTGCCAGTGCACTCTCTGGACTCAGTGCACTGCATCCCCAGTGGTGCCAGTGCAATCTCTGGACTCACTGCACTGCATCCCCAGTGGTGCCAGTGCACTCTCTGGAGTGACTGCAGTGCATCCCCAGTGGTGCCAGTGCACTCTCTGGACTCACTGTACTGCATCACCAGTGGTGCCAGTGTACTCTCTGGACTCACTGCACTGCATCCCCAGTGGTGCCAGTGCACTCTCTGGACTCACTGCACTGCATCCCCAGTGGTGCCAGTGCACTCTCTGGAGTCACTGCACTGCATGCCCAGTGGTGCCAGTGCACTCTCTGGACTCCCTGTACTGCATCCCCACTGGTACCAGTGCACTCTGTGGACTCACTGTAATGCATCCCCAGTGGTGACAGTGCACTCTCTGGACTCACTGCAGTGCATCCCCAGTGGTGCCAGTGCACTCTCTGGACTCACTGCAGTGCATCCCCAGTGGTGCCAGTGCACTCTCTGGACTCACTGCACTGCATCCCCAGTGGTGCCAGTGCACTCTCTGGACTCACTGCAGTGCATCCACAGTGGTGCCAGTGCACTCTCTGGACTCACTGCAGTGCATTCCCTCTGGTGCCAGTGCACTCTCTGGACTCACTGCACTGCATCCCCAGTGGTGTCAGTGCACTCTCTGGACTCACTGCACTGCATCCCCAGTGGTGCGAGTGCATTCTCTGGACTCACTGCAGTGCATCACCAGTGGTGCCAGTGCACTCTCTGGACTCACTGAGGTGCATCCCCAGTGGTGCCAGTGCACTCTCTGGAGTCACTGAAGTGCATCCCCAGTGGTGCCAGTGCACTCTCTGGACTCACAGCACTGCATCCCCAGTGGTGCCAGTGCACTCTCTGGACTCACTGAACTGCATCCCCAGTGGTGCCAGTGCACTCTCTGGACTCACTGCATGCATCCCCAGTGGTGCCAGTGCACTCTCTGGACTCACTGCACTGCATCCCTAGTGGTGCCACTGCACTCTCTGGACTCACTGCACTGCTTCCCCAGTGGTGCCAGTGCACTCTCTGGACTCACTGCACTGCATCCCCAGTGGTGCCAGTGCACTCACTGGACTCACTGCAGTGCATCCCCAGTGGTGCCAGTGCACTCTCTGGACTCACTGCACTGCATCCCCAGTGGTGCCAGTGCACTCTCTGGACTCACTGCACTGCATCCCCAGGGGTTCCAGCGCACTCTCTGGACTCACTGCACTGCATCCCCAGTGGTGCTAGTGCACTCTGTGGACTCACTGCAGTGCATCCCCAGTGGTGCCAGTGCACTCTCTGGACTCACTGAAGTGCATTCTCAGTGGTGCCAGTGCACTCTCTGGACTCACTTCAGTGCATCCCCAGTGGTGCCAGTGCACTCTCTGGACTCACTGCAGTGCATCCCCAGTGGAGCCAGTGCACTCTCTGGACTCACTGCAGTGCATCCGCAGTGGTGCCATTGCACTCTCTGGACTCACAGCAGTGCTCACCAGTGGTGCCAGTGCACTCTCTGGACTCACTGCACTGCATCCCCAGTGGTGCCAGTGCACTCTCTGGACTCACTGCACTGCATCCCCAGTGGTGCTAGTGCACTGTGTGAACTCACTGTACTGCATCCCCAGTGGTGTCAGTGCAATCTCTGGACTCACTGCAGTGCATACCCAGTGGTGCCAGTGCACTCTCTGGACTCACTGCACTGCATCCCCAGTGCTGCCAGTGCACTCTCTGGACTCACTGCACTGCATCCCCAGTAGTGACAGTGCACTCTCTGGACTCACTGCACTGCATCCCCAGTGGTGCCAGTGCACTCACTGGATTCACTGCACTGCATCCCCAGTGGTGCCAGTGCACTCTCTGGACTCACTGCACTGCATCCCCAGTGGTGCCAGTGCACTCTGTGGACTCACTGTACTGCATCCCCAGTGGTGACAGTGCACTCTCTGGACTCACTGCAGTGCATCCCCAGTGGTGCCAGTGCACTCTCTGGACTCACTGCAGTGCATCCCCACTGGTGCCAGTGCACTCTCTGGACTCACTGCACTGCATCCCCAGTGGTGCCAGTGCAGTCTCTGGAGTAACAGCACTGCATCCCCACTGGTGCCAAAGCACTCTCTGGACTCACTGCAGTGCATCCCCAGTGGTGCCACTGCACTCTCTGGACTCACTGCAGTGCATCCCCAGTGGTGCCAGTGCACTCTCTGGACTCATTGAAGTGCATTCTCAGTGGTGCCTGTGCACTCTCTGGACTCACTGCACTGCATCCCCAGTGGTGCCAGTACACTCACTGGACTCACTGCACTGCATCCCCAGTGGTGCCAGTGCACTCTCTGGACTCACTAAACTGCATAACCAGTGGTGCCACTGCACTCTCTGGACTCACTGCACTGCTTCCCCAGTGGTGCCAGTGCACTCACTGGACTCACTGCAGTGCATCCCCACTGGTGCCAGTGCACTCTCTGGGCTCACTGCACTGCATCCCCAGTGGTGCCAGTGCACTCTCTGGACTCACTGCACTGCATCCCCAGTGGTGCCAGTGCGCTCTCTGGAGTCACAGCACTGCATCCCCAGTGGTTCCAGTGCAATCTCTGGACTTAGTGCACTGCATCCCCAGTGGTGCCAGTGCACTCTCTGGACTCACTGCACTGCATCCCCGGTGGTGCCAGTGCAGTCTCTGGAGTAACTGCACTGCATCCCCACTGGTGCCAAAGCACTCTCTGGACTTCCAGCACCGCATCCCCAGTGGTGCCAGTGCACTCTCTGGACTCACTGCACTGCATGCCCAGTGGTGCCAGTGCACTCTCTGGACTCACTGTACTGCATACCCACTGGTGCCAGTGCACTCTGTGGACTCACTGTACTGCATCCCCAGTGGTGCCAGTGCACTCTCTGGACTCACTGCAGTGCATCCCCAGTGGTGCCAGTGCACTCTCTGGACTCACTGCACTGAAGCCCCAGTGGTGCCAGTGCACTCTCTGGACTCACTGCACTGCATCCCCAGTGGTGCCAGTGCACTCTCTGGACTCACTGCAGTGCATCCCCAGTGGTGCCAGTGCACTCTCTGGGCTCACTGCAGGGCATCCCCAGTGGTGCCAGTGCACTGTCTGGACTCACTGCAGTGCATCCCCAGTGGTGCCAGTGCACTCACTGGACTCACTGGACACATCCCCAGTGGTGCCAGTGCACTCTCTGGACTCACTGCAGTGCATCCCCAGTGGTGCCAGTGCACTCTCTGGACTCACTGCAGTGCATCCCCACTGGTGCCAGTGTACTCTCTGGACTCACTGCAGTGCATCCCCAGTGGTGCCAGTGCACTCTCTGGACTCACTGCACTGCATCACAGGTGGTGCCAGTGCACTCTCTGGACTCACTGCACTGCATCCCCAGTGGTGCCAGTGCACTCTCTGGACTCAATGCACTGCATCCCCAGTGGTGCCAGTGCACTCTCTGGACTCACTGCACTGCATCCCCAGTGGTGCCAGTGCAATCTCTGGACTCACTGTAGTGCATCCCCAGTGGTGCCAGTGCACTCTCTGGACTCACTGCAGTGCATCCCCAGTGGTGACAGTGCACTCTCTGGACTCACTGTACTGCATCACCAGTGGTGCCAGTGCACTCTCTGGACTCACTGCAGTGCATTCCCAGTGGTGCCAGTGCACTCTTTGGACTCACTGCACTGCAGCCCCATTGGTGCCAGTGCACTCTCTGGACTCACTGCACTGCATCACAGGTGGTGCCAGTGCACTCTCTGGACTCACTGCACTGCATCCCCAGTGGTGCCAGTGCACTCTCTGGACTCACTGCACTGCATCCCCAGTGGTGCCAGTGCACTCTCTGGAGTAACTGCAGTGCATCCCCAGTGGTGCCAGTGCACTCTCTGGACTCACTGCACTGCATCCCCAGTGTGGCCAGTGAAGTCTCTGGACTCACTGCACTGCATCCCCAGTGGTGCCAGTGCAATCTCTGGACTCACTGCACTGCATCCCCAGTGGTGCCAGTGCACTCTCTGGACTCACTGCAGTGCATCCCCAGTGGTGCCAGTGCACTCTCTGGACTCACTGCACTGCATCCCCAGTGGTGCCAGTGCACTCTCTGGAGTCACAGCACTGCATCCCCAGTGGTGCCAGTGCACTCTCTGGACTCACTGAAGTGCATCCCCAGTGGTGCCAGTGCACTCTCTGGACTCACTGCACTGCATCCCCAGTGGTGCCACTGCACTCTCTGGACTCACTGCACTGCTTCCCCAGTGGTGCCAGTACACTCACTGGACTCACTGCACTGCATCCCCAGTGGTGCCAGTGCACTCTCTGGACTCACTAAACTGCATCACCAGTGGTGTCTCTGCACTCTCTGGACTCACTGCACTGCTTCCCCAGTGGTGCCAGTGCACTCACTGGACTCACTGCAGTGCATCCCCAGTGGTGCCAGTGCACTCTCTGGACTCACTGCAGTGCATCCCCAGTGGTGCCAGTGCACTCTCTGGACTCACTGCACTGCATCCCCAGTGGTGCCTGTGCGCTCTCTGGAGTCACAGCACTGCATCCCCAGTGGTGCCAGTGCAATCTCTGGACTCACTGCACTGCATCCCCAGTGGTGCCAGTGCACTCTCTGGACTCACTAAACTGCATCCCCAGTGGTGCCAGTGCAATCTCTGGACTCAATGCACTGCATCCCCAGTGGTGCCAGTGCACTCTCTGGACTCACTGCACTGCATCCCCAGTGGTGCCAGTGCAATCTCTGGACTCACTGTAGTGCATCCCCAGTGGTGCCAGTGCACTCTCTGGACTCACTGCAGTGCATCCCCAGTGGTGCCAGTGCACTCTCTGGACTCACTGCACTGCATCACAGGTGGTGCCAGTGCACTCTCTGGACTCACTGCACTGCATCCCCAGTGGTGCCAGTGCACTCTCTGCACTCACTTCTCTGCATTCCCAGTGCTGCCAGTGAAGTCTCTGGACTCACTGCACTGCATCCCCAGTGGTGCCAGTGCAATCTCTGGACTCACTGCAGTGCATCACCAGTGGTGCCAGTGCACTCTCTGGACTCACTGCAGTGCATCCCCAGTGGTGCCAGTGCACTCTCTGGACTCACTGCAGTGCATCCCCAGTGGTGCCAGTGCACTCTCTGGACTCACTGCACTGCATCCCCAGTGGTGCAAGTGCACTCTCTCGAGTCACTGCACTACATCCCCAGTGGTGCCAGTGCACTCTCTGGACTCACTGCAGTGCATCCCCAGTGGTGCCAGTGCACTCTCTGCACTCACTTCTCTGCATTCCCAGTGGTGCCAGTGAAGTCTCTGGACTCACTGCACTGCATCCCCAGTGGTGCCAGTGCAATCTCTGGACTCACTGCACTGCATCCCCAGTGGTGCCAGTGCACTCTCTGGACTCACTGCAGTGCATCCCCAGTGGTGCCAGTGCACTCTCTGGACTCACTGCACTGCATCCCCAGTGGTGCCAGTGCACTCTCTCTGGAGTCACAGCACTGCATCCCCAGTGGTGCCAGTGCACTCTCTGGACTCACTGAAGTGCATCCCCAGTGGTGCCAGTGCACTCTCTGGACTCACTGAAGTGCATTCTCAGTGGTGCCAGTGCACTCTCTGGACTCACTGCAGTGCATCCCCAGTGGTGCCAGTACACTCACTGGACTCACTGCACTGCATCCCCAGTGGTGCCAGTACACTCTCTGGACTCACTAAACTGCATCACCAGTGGTGTCTCTGCACTCTCTGGACTCACTGCACTGCTTCCCCAGTGGTGCCAGTGCACTCACTGGACTCACTGCAGTGCATCCCCAGTGGTGCCAGTGCACTCTCTGGACTCACTGCAGTGCATCCCCTGTGGTGCCAGTGCACTCTCTGGACTCACTGCACTGCATCCCCAGTGGTGCCTGTGCGCTCTCTGGAGTCACAGCACTGCATCCCCAGTGGTGCCAGTGCAATCTCTGGACTCACTGCACTGCATCCCCAGTGGTGCCAGTGCACTCTCTGGACTCACTGAAGTGCATTCTCAGTGGTGCCAGTGCACTCTCTGGACTCACTGCACTGCATCCCCAGTGGTGCCAGTGCACTCTCTTGAGTCACCGCACTACATCCCCTGTGGTGCAAGAGCACTCTCTGGACTCACAGCAGTGCATCACCAGTGGTGCCAGTGCACTCTCTGGACTCACTGCACTGCTTCCCCAGTGGTGCCAGTGCACTCTCTGGACTCACTGCACCGCATCCCCAGTGGTGCTAGTGCACTGTGTGGACTCACTGTACTGCATTCCCGGTAGTGCCAGTGCAATCTCTGGACTCACTGCACTGCATCCCCAGTGGTGCCAGTGCACTTTCTGGACTCACTGCACTGCATCCCCAGTGGTGCCTGTGCGCTCTCTGGAGTCACAGCACTGCATCCCCAGTGGTGCCAGTGCAATCTCTGGACTCACTGCACTGCATCCCCAGTGGTGCCAGTGCACTCTCTGGACTCACTGCACTGCATTCTCAGTGGTGCCACTGCACTCTCTGGACTTGCCGGGGTGCATCCCCAGTGGTGCCAGTGCACTCTCTGGACTCACTGAACTGCATCCCCAGTGGTGCCAGTGCACTCTCTTGAGTCACCGCACTGCATCCCCTGTGGTGCAAGAGCACTCTCTGGACTCACTGCAGTGCATCCCCAGTGGTGCCAGTGCACTCTCTGGACTCACTGTACTGCATCACCAGTGGTGCCAGTGTACTCTCTGGACTCACTGCAGTGCATTCCCAGTGGTGCCAGTGCACTCTTTGGACTCACTGCACTGCAGCCCCATTGGTGCCAGTGCACTCTCTGGACTCACTGCACTGCATCACAGGTGGTGCCAGTGCACTCTCTGGACTCACTGCACTGCATCCCCAGTAGTGCCAGTGCACTCTCTGCACTCACTTCTCTGCATTCCCAGTGGTGCCAGTGAAGTCTCTGGACTCACTGCACTGCATCCCCAGTGGTGCCAGTGCAATCTCTGGACTCACTGCAGTGCATCACCAGTGGTGCCAGTGCACTCTCTGGACTCACTGCACTGCATCCCCAGTGGTGTCAGTGCACTCTCTGGAGTAACTGCAGTGCATCCCCAGTGGTGCCAGTGCACTCTCTGGACTCACTGGACTGCATCCCCAGTGGTGCAAGTGCACTCTCTCGAGTCACTGCACTTCATCCCCAGTGGTGCCAGTGCACTCTCTGGACTCACTGAAGTGCATCCCCAGTGGTGCCAGTGCACTCTCTGGACTCACTGCAGTGCATCCCCAGTGGTGCCAGTGCACTCTCTGGACTCACTGCACTGCATCCCCAGTGGTGCCAGTGCACTCTCTGGAGTCACAGCACTGCATCCCCAGTGGTGCCAGTGCACTCTCTGGACTCACTGAAGTGCATCCCCAGTGGTGCCAGTGCACTCTCTGGACTCACTGCACTGCATCCCCAGTGGTGCCACTGCACTCTCTGGACTCACTGCACTGCTTCCCCAGTGGTGCCATTACACTCACTGGACTCTCTGCACTGCATCCCCAGTGGTGCCACTGCACTCTCTGGACTCACTGCACTGCTTCCCCAGTGGTGCCAGTGCACTCTCTGGAGTCACAGCACTGCATCCCCAGTGGTGCCAGTGCACTCTCTGGACTCACTGCACTGCTTCCCCAGTGGTGCCAGTGCACTCACTGGACTCACTGCAGTGCATCCCCAGTGGTGCCAGTGCACTCTCTGGACTCACTGCAGTGCATCCCCAGTGGTGCCAGTGCACTCTCTGGACTCACTGCACTGCATCCCCAGTGGTGCCTGTGCGCTCTCTGGAGTCACAGCACTGCATCCCCAGTGGTGCCAGTGCACTCTCTGGACTCATTGAAGTGCATTCTCAGTGGTGCCTGTGCACTCTCTGGACTCACTGCACTGCATCCCCAGTGGTGCCAGTACACTCACTGGACTCACTGCACTGCATCCCCAGTGGTGCCAGTGCACTCTCTGGACTCACTAAACTGCATAACCAGTGGTGCCACTGCACTCTCTGGACTCACTGCACTGCTTCCCCAGTGGTGCCAGTGCACTCACTGGACTCACTGCAGTGCATCCCCACTGGTGCCAGTGCACTCTCTGGGCTCACTGCACTGCATCCCCAGTGGTGCCAGTGCACTCTCTGGACTCACTGCACTGCATCCCCAGTGGTGCCAGTGCGCTCTCTGGAGTCACAGCACTGCATCCCCAGTGGTTCCAGTGCAATCTCTGGACTTAGTGCACTGCATCCCCAGTGGTGCCAGTGCACTCTCTGGACTCACTGCACTGCATCCCCGGTGGTGCCAGTGCAGTCTCTGGAGTAACTGCACTGCATCCCCACTGGTGCCAAAGCACTCTCTGGACTTCCAGCACCGCATCCCCAGTGGTGCCAGTGCACTCTCTGGACTCACTGCACTGCATGCCCAGTGGTGCCAGTGCACTCTCTGGACTCACTGTACTGCATACCCACTGGTGCCAGTGCACTCTGTGGACTCACTGTACTGCATCCCCAGTGGTGCCAGTGCACTCTCTGGACTCACTGCAGTGCATCCCCAGTGGTGCCAGTGCACTCTCTGGACTCACTGCACTGAAGCCCCAGTGGTGCCAGTGCACTCTCTGGACTCACTGCACTGCATCCCCAGTGGTGCCAGTGCACTCTCTGGACTCACTGCAGTGCATCCCCAGTGGTGCCAGTGCACTCTCTGGGCTCACTGCAGGGCATCCCCAGTGGTGCCAGTGCACTGTCTGGACTCACTGCAGTGCATCCCCAGTGGTGCCAGTGCACTCTCTGGACTCAAAGTACTGCACCCCCAGTGGTGCCAGTGCACTCACTGGACTGACTGCACTGCATCCCCAGTGGTGCCAGTGCACTCTCTGGACTCACTGCACTGCATCCCCACTGGTGCCAGTGTACTCTCTGGACTCACTGCACTGCATCCCCAGTGGTGCCAGTGCACTCACTGGACTCACTGGACACATCCCCAGTGGTGCCAGTGCACTCTCTGGACTCACTGCAGTGCATCCCCAGTGGTGCCAGTGCACTCTCTGGACTCACTGCAGTGCATCCCCACTGGTGCCAGTGTACTCTCTGGACTCACTGCAGTGCATCCCCAGTGGTGCCAGTGCACTCTCTGGACTCACTGCACTGCATCACAGGTGGTGCCAGTGCACTCTCTGGACTCACTGCACTGCATCCCCAGTGGTGCCAGTGCACTCTCTGGACTCAATGCACTGCATCCCCAGTGGTGCCAGTGCACTCTCTGGACTCACTGCACTGCATCCCCAGTGGTGCCAGTGCAATCTCTGGACTCACTGTAGTGCATCCCCAGTGGTGCCAGTGCACTCTCTGGACTCACTGCAGTGCATCCCCAGTGGTGACAGTGCACTCTCTGGACTCACTGTACTGCATCACCAGTGGTGCCAGTGCACTCTCTGGACTCACTGCAGTGCATTCCCAGTGGTGCCAGTGCACTCTTTGGACTCACTGCACTGCAGCCCCATTGGTGCCAGTGCACTCTCTGGACTCACTGCACTGCATCACAGGTGGTGCCAGTGCACTCTCTGGACTCACTGCACTGCATCCCCAGTGGTGCCAGTGCACTCTCTGGACTCACTGCACTGCATCCCCAGTGGTGCCAGTGCACTCTCTGGAGTAACTGCAGTGCATCCCCAGTGGTGCCAGTGCACTCTCTGGACTCACTGCACTGCATCCCCAGTGTGGCCAGTGAAGTCTCTGGACTCACTGCACTGCATCCCCAGTGGTGCCAGTGCAATCTCTGGACTCACTGCACTGCATCCCCAGTGGTGCCAGTGCACTCTCTGGACTCACTGCAGTGCATCCCCAGTGGTGCCAGTGCACTCTCTGGACTCACTGCACTGCATCCCCAGTGGTGCCAGTGCACTCTCTGGAGTCACAGCACTGCATCCCCAGTGGTGCCAGTGCACTCTCTGGACTCACTGAAGTGCATCCCCAGTGGTGCCAGTGCACTCTCTGGACTCACTGCACTGCATCCCCAGTGGTGCCACTGCACTCTCTGGACTCACTGCACTGCTTCCCCAGTGGTGCCAGTACACTCACTGGACTCACTGCACTGCATCCCCAGTGGTGCCAGTGCACTCTCTGGACTCACTAAACTGCATCACCAGTGGTGTCTCTGCACTCTCTGGACTCACTGCACTGCTTCCCCAGTGGTGCCAGTGCACTCACTGGACTCACTGCAGTGCATCCCCAGTGGTGCCAGTGCACTCTCTGGACTCACTGCAGTGCATCCCCAGTGGTGCCAGTGCACTCTCTGGACTCACTGCACTGCATCCCCAGTGGTGCCTGTGCGCTCTCTGGAGTCACAGCACTGCATCCCCAGTGGTGCCAGTGCAATCTCTGGACTCACTGCACTGCATCCCCAGTGGTGCCAGTGCACTCTCTGGACTCACTAAACTGCATCCCCAGTGGTGCCAGTGCAATCTCTGGACTCAATGCACTGCATCCCCAGTGGTGCCAGTGCACTCTCTGGACTCACTGCACTGCATCCCCAGTGGTGCCAGTGCAATCTCTGGACTCACTGTAGTGCATCCCCAGTGGTGCCAGTGCACTCTCTGGACTCACTGCAGTGCATCCCCAGTGGTGCCAGTGCACTCTCTGGACTCACTGCACTGCATCACAGGTGGTGCCAGTGCACTCTCTGGACTCACTGCACTGCATCCCCAGTGGTGCCAGTGCACTCTCTGCACTCACTTCTCTGCATTCCCAGTGGTGCCAGTGAAGTCTCTGGACTCACTGCACTGCATCCCCAGTGGTGCCAGTGCAATCTCTGGACTCACTGCAGTGCATCACCAGTGGTGCCAGTGCACTCTCTGGACTCACTGCAGTGCATCCCCAGTGGTGCCAGTGCACTCTCTGGACTCACTGCAGTGCATCCCCAGTGGTGCCAGTGCACTCTCTGGACTCACTGCACTGCATCCCCAGTGGTGCAAGTGCACTCTCTCGAGTCACTGCACTACATCCCCAGTGGTGCCAGTGCACTCTCTGGACTCACTGCAGTGCATCCCCAGTGGTGCCAGTGCACTCTCTGCACTCACTTCTCTGCATTCCCAGTGGTGCCAGTGAAGTCTCTGGACTCACTGCACTGCATCCCCAGTGGTGCCAGTGCAATCTCTGGACTCACTGCACTGCATCCCCAGTGGTGCCAGTGCACTCTCTGGACTCACTGCAGTGCATCCCCAGTGGTGCCAGTGCACTCTCTGGACTCACTGCACTGCATCCCCAGTGGTGCCAGTGCACTCTCTCTGGAGTCACAGCACTGCATCCCCAGTGGTGCCAGTGCACTCTCTGGACTCACTGAAGTGCATCCCCAGTGGTGCCAGTGCACTCTCTGGACTCACTGAAGTGCATTCTCAGTGGTGCCAGTGCACTCTCTGGACTCACTGCAGTGCATCCCCAGTGGTGCCAGTACACTCACTGGACTCACTGCACTGCATCCCCAGTGGTGCCAGTACACTCTCTGGACTCACTAAACTGCATCACCAGTGGTGTCTCTGCACTCTCTGGACTCACTGCACTGCTTCCCCAGTGGTGCCAGTGCACTCACTGGACTCACTGCAGTGCATCCCCAGTGGTGCCAGTGCACTCTCTGGACTCACTGCAGTGCATCCGCAGTGGTGCCAGTGCACTCTCTGGACTCACTGCACTGCATCCCCAGTGGTGCCTGTGCGCTCTCTGGAGTCACAGCACTGCATCCCCAGTGGTGCCAGTGCAATCTCTGGACTCACTGCACTGCATCCCCAGTGGTGCCAGTGCACTCTCTGGACTCACTGAAGTGCATTCTCAGTGGTGCCAGTGCACTCTCTGGACTCACTGCACTGCATCCCCAGTGGTGCCAGTGCACTCTCTTGAGTCACCGCACTACATCCCCTGTGGTGCAAGAGCACTCTCTGGACTCACAGCAGTGCATCACCAGTGGTGCCAGTGCACTCTCTGGACTCACTGCACTGCTTCCCCAGTGGTGCCAGTGCACTCTCTGGACTCACTGCACTGCATCCCCAGTGGTGCTAGTGCACTGTGTGGACTCACTGTACTGCATTCCCGGTAGTGCCAGTGCAATCTCTGGACTCACTGCACTGCATCCCCAGTGGTGCCAGTGCACTTTCTGGACTCACTGCACTGCATCCCCAGTGGTGCCTGTGCGCTCTCTGGAGTCACAGCACTGCATCCCCAGTGGTGCCAGTGCAATCTCTGGACTCACTGCACTGCATCCCCAGTGGTGCCAGTGCACTCTCTGGACTCACTGCACTGCATTCTCAGTGGTGCCACTGCACTCTCTGGACTTGCCGGGGTGCATCCCCAGTGGTGCCAGTGCACTCTCTGGACTCACTGAACTGCATCCCCAGTGGTGCCAGTGCACTCTCTTGAGTCACCGCACTGCATCCCCTGTGGTGCAAGAGCACTCTCTGGACTCACTGCAGTGCATCCCCAGTGGTGCCAGTGCACTCTCTGGACTCACTGTACTGCATCACCAGTGGTGCCAGTGCACTCTCTGGACTCACTGCAGTGCATTCCCAGTGGTGCCAGTGCACTCTTTGGACTCACTGCACTGCAGCCCCATTGGTGCCAGTGCACTCTCTGGACTCACTGCACTGCATCACAGGTGGTGCCAGTGCACTCTCTGGACTCACTGCACTGCATCCCCAGTAGTGCCAGTGCACTCTCTGCACTCACTTCTCTGCATTCCCAGTGGTGCCAGTGCACTCTCTGGACTCACTGCAGTGCATCCCCAGTGGTGCCAGTGCAATCTCTGGACTCACTGCAGTGCATCACCAGTGGTGCCAGTGCACTCTCTGGACTCACTGCACTGCATCCCCAGTGGTGTCAGTGCACTCTCTGGAGTAACTGCAGTGCATCCCCAGTGGTGCCAGTGCACTCTCCGGACTCACTGGACTGCATCCCCAGTGGTGCAAGTGCACTCTCTCGAGTCACTGCACTTCATCCCCAGTGGTGCCAGTGCACTCTCTGGACTCACTGAAGTGCATCCCCAGTGGTGCCAGTGCACTCTCTGGACTCACTGCAGTGCATCCCCAGTGGTGCCAGTGCACTCTCTGGACTCACTGCACTGCATCCCCAGTGGTGCCAGTGCACTCTCTGGAGTCACAGCACTGCATCCCCAGTGGTGCCAGTGCACTCTCTGGACTCACTGAAGTGCATCCCCAGTGGTGCCAGTGCACTCTCTGGACTCACTGCACTGCATCCCCAGTGGTGCCACTGCACTCTCTGGACTCACTGCACTGCTTCCCCAGTGGTGCCATTACACTCACTGGACTCTCTGCACTGCATCCCCAGTGGTGCCACTGCACTCTCTGGACTCACTGCACTGCTTCCCCAGTGGTGCCAGTGCACTCTCTGGAGTCACAGCACTGCATCCCCAGTGGTGCCAGTGCACTCTCTGGACTCACTGCACTGCTTCCCCAGTGGTGCCAGTGCACTCACTGGACTCACTGCAGTGCATCCCCAGTGGTGCCAGTGCACTCTCTGGACTCACTGCAGTGCATCCCCAGTGGTGCCAGTGCACTCTCTGGACTCACTGCACTGCATCCCCAGTGGTGCCTGTGCGCTCTCTGGAGTCACAGCACTGCATCCCCAGTGGTGCCAGTGCAATCTCCGGACTCACTGCACTGCATCCCCAGTGGTGCCAGTGCACTCTCTGGACTCACTGAAGTGCATCCCCAGTGGTGCCAGTTCAATCTCTGGACACAATGCACTGCATCCCCAGTGGTGCCAGTGCACTCTCTGGACTCACTGCACTGCATCCCCAGTGGTGCCAGTGCAATCTCTGGACTCACTGTAGTGCATCCCCAGTGGTGCCAGTGCACTCTCTGGACTCACTGCAGTGCATCCCCAGTGGTGCCAGTGCACTCTTTGGACTCACTGCACTGCATCACAGGTGGTGCCAGTGCACTCTCTGGACTCACTGCACTGCATCCCCAGTGGTGCCAGTGCACTCTCTGGACTCACTGCACTGCATCCCCAGTAATGCCAGTGCACTCTCTGCACTCACTTCTCTGCATTCCCAGTGGTGCCAGTGAAGTCTCTGGACTCACTGCACTGCATCCCCAGTGGTGCCAGTGCAATCTCTGGACTCACTGCACTGCATCACCAGTGGTGCCAGTGCACTCTCTGGACTCACTGCACTGCATCCCCAGTGGTGCCAGTGCACTCTCTGGACTCACTGCAGTGCATCCCCAGTGGTGCCAGTGCACTCTCTGGACTCACTGCACTGCATCCCCAGTGGTGCAAGTGCACTCTCTCGAGTCACTGCACTACATCCCCAGTGGTGCCAGTGCACTCTCTGGACTCACTGCAGTGCATCCCCAGTGGTGCCAGTGCACTCTCTGCACTCACTTCTCTGCATTCCCAGTGGTGCCAGTGAAGTCTCTGGACTCACTGCACTGCATCCCCAGTGGTGCCAGTGCAATCTCTGGACTCACTGCACTGCATTCCCAGTGGTGCCAGTGCACTCTCTGGACTCACTGCAGTGCATCCCCAGTGGTGCCAGTGCACTCTCTGGACTCACTGCACTGCATCCCCAGTGGTGCCAGTGCACTCTCTGGAGTCACAGCACTGCATCCCCAGTGGTGCCAGTGCACTCTCTGGACTCACTGAAGTGCATCCCCAGTGGTGCCAGTGCACTCTCTGGACTCACTGAAGTGCATTCTCAGTGGTGCCAGTGCACTCTCTGGACTCACTGCAGTGCATCCCCAGTGGTGCCAGTACACTCACTGGACTCACTGCACTGCATCCCCAGTGGTGCCAGTGCACTCTCTGGACTCACTAAACTGCATCACCAGTGGTGTCTCTGCACTCTCTGGACTCACTGCACTGCTTCCCCAGTGGTGCCAGTGCACTCACTGGACTCACTGCAGTGCATCCCCAGTGGTGCCAGTGCACTCTCTGGACTCACTGCAGTGCATCCCCTGTGGTGCCAGTGCACTCTCTGGACTCACTGCACTGCATCCCCAGTGGTGCCTGTGCGCTCTCTGGAGTCACAGCACTGCATCCCCAGTGGTGCCAGTGCAATCTCTGGACACACTGCACTGCATCCCCAGTGGTGCCAGTGCACTCTCTGGACTCACTGAAGTGCATTCTCAGTGGTGCCAGTGCACTCTCTGGACTCACTGCACTGCATCCCCAGTGGTGCCAGTGCACTCTCTTGAGTCATCGCACTACATCCCCTGTGGTGCAAGAGCACTCTCTGGACTCACAGCAGTGCATCACCAGTGGTGCCAGTGCAATCTCTGGACTCACTGCACTGCTTCCCCAGTGGTGCCAGTGCACTCTCTGGACTCACTGCACTGCATCCCCAGTGGTGCTAGTGCACTGTGTGGACTCACTGTACTGCATTCCCGGTGGTGCCAGTGCAATCTCTGGACTCACTGCACTGCATCCCCAGTGGTGCCAGTGCACTCTCTGGACTCACTGCACTGCATCCCCAGTGGTGCCTGTGCGCTCTCTGGAGTCACAGCACTGCATCCCCAGTGGTGCCAGTGCAATCTCTGGACTCACTGCACTGCATTCTCAGTGGTGCCAGTGCACTCTCTGGACTCACTGCACTGCATCCCCAGTGGTGCCAGTGCACTCTCTGGACTCACTGCACTGCATCCCCAGTGGTGCCAGTGCACTCTCTGGACTCACTGAACTGCATCCCCAGTGGTGCCAGTGCACTCTCTTGAGTCACCGCACTGCATCCCCTGTGGTGCAAGAGCACTCTCTGGACTCACAGCAGTGCATCACCAGTGGTGCCAGTGCACTCTCAGGACTCACTGCACTGCATCCCCAGTGGTGCCAGTGCACTCTCTGGACTCACTGCACTGCATCCCCAGTGGTGCTAGTGCACTGTGTGGATGCACTGTACTGCATTCCCGGTGGTGCCAGTGCAATCTCTGGACTCACTGCAGTGCATCCCCAGTGGTGCCAGTGCACTCTCTGGACTCACTGCACTGCATCCCCAGTGGTGCCTGTGCGCTCTCTGGAGTCACAGCACTGCATCCCCAGTGGTGCCAGTGCAATCTCTGGACTCACTGCACTGCATTCTCAGTGGTGCCAGTGCACTCTCTGGACTCACTAAACTGCATCACCAGTGGTGTCTCTGCACTCTCTGGACTCACTGCACTGCTTCCCCAGTGGTGCCAGTGCACTCACTGGACTCACTGCAGTGCATCCCCAGTGGTGCCAGTGCACTCTCTGGACTCACTGCAGTGCATCCCCTGTGGTGCCAGTGCACTCTCTGGACTCACTGCACTGCATCCCCAGTGGTGCCTGTGCGCTCTCTGGAGTCACAGCACTGCATCCCCAGTGGTGCCAGTGCAATCTCTGGACACACTGCACTGCATCCCCAGTGGTGCCAGTGCACTCTCTGGACTCACTGAAGTGCATTCTCAGTGGTGCCAGTGCACTCTCTGGACTCACTGCACTGCATCCCCAGTGGTGCCAGTGCACTCTCTTGAGTCATCGCACTACATCCCCTGTGGTGCAAGAGCACTCTCTGGACTCACAGCAGTGCATCACCAGTGGTGCCAGTGCAATCTCTGGACTCACTGCACTGCTTCCCCAGTGGTGCCAGTGCACTCTCTGGACTCACTGCACTGCATCCCCAGTGGTGCTAGTGCACTGTGTGGACTCACTGTACTGCATTCCCGGTGGTGCCAGTGCAATCTCTGGACTCACTGCACTGCATCCCCAGTGGTGCCAGTGCACTCTCTGGACTCACTGCACTGCATCCCCAGTGGTGCCTGTGCGCTCTCTGGAGTCACAGCACTGCATCCCCAGTGGTGCCAGTGCAATCTCTGGACTCACTGCACTGCATTCTCAGTGGTGCCAGTGCACTCTCTGGACTCACTGCACTGCATCCCCAGTGGTGCCAGTGCACTCTCTGGACTCACTGCACTGCATCCCCAGTGGTGCCAGTGCACTCTCTGGACTCACTGAACTGCATCCCCAGTGGTGCCAGTGCACTCTCTTGAGTCACCGCACTGCATCCCCTGTGGTGCAAGAGCACTCTCTGGACTCACAGCAGTGCATCACCAGTGGTGCCAGTGCACTCTCAGGACTCACTGCACTGCATCCCCAGTGGTGCCAGTGCACTCTCTGGACTCACTGCACTGCATCCCCAGTGGTGCTAGTGCACTGTGTGGATGCACTGTACTGCATTCCCGGTGGTGCCAGTGCAATCTCTGGACTCACTGCAGTGCATCCCCAGTGGTGCCAGTGCACTCTCTGGACTCACTGCACTGCATCCCCAGTGGTGCCTGTGCGCTCTCTGGAGTCACAGCACTGCATCCCCAGTGGTGCCAGTGCAATCTCTGGACTCACTGCACTGCATCCCCAGTGGTACCAGTGCACTCTCTGGACTCACTGAAGTGCATTCTCAGTGGTGCCAGTGCACTCTCTGGACTCACTGAACTGCATCCCCAGTGGTGCCAGTACACTCTCTTGAGTCATCGCACTGCATCCCCTGTGGTGCAAGAGCACTCACTGGACTCACTGCAGTGCATCCCCAGTGGTGCCAGTGCACTCTCTGGACTCACTGCAGTGCATCCCCAGTGGTGCCAGTGCACTCTCTGGAGTCACTGCACTGCATCCCCAGTGGTGCCTGTGCGCTCTCTGGAGTCACAGCACTGCATCCCCAGTGGTGCCAGTGCAATCTCTGGACTCACTGCACTGCATCCCCAGTGGTGCCAGTGCACTCTCTGGACTCACTGAAGTGCATTCTCAGTGGTGCCAATGCACTCTCTGGACTCACTGCACTGCATCTCCAGTGGTGCCAGTGCACTCTCTGGACTCACTGCACTGCATCCCCAGTGCTGCCAGTGCACTCTCTTGAGTCTCCGCACTGCATCCCCTGTGGTGCAAGAGCACTCTCTGGACTCACAGCAGTGCATCACCAGTGGTGCCAGTGCACTCTCTGGACTCACTGCACTGCATCCCCAGTGGTGCCAGTGCACTCTCTGGACTCACTGCACTGCATCCCCAGTGGTGCTAGTGCACTGTGTGGACTCACTGTACTGCAATCCCTCTGGTGCCAGTGCAATCTCTGGACTCACTGCAGTGCATACCCAGTGGTGCCAGTGCACTCTCAGGACTCACTGCACTGCATCCCCAGTGGTGCCAGTGCACTCTCTGGACTCACTGCACTGCATCCCCAGTAGTGACAGTGCACTCTCTGGACTCACTGCAGTGCATCCCCAGTGGTGCCAGTGCACTCTCTGGACTCACTGCACTGCATACCCAGTAGTGCCAGTGCACTCTCTGGACTCACTGCACTGCATCCCCAGTGGTGCCAGTGCACTCACTGGATTCACTGCACTGCATCCCCAGTGGTGCCAGTGCACTCTCTGGACTCACTGCACTGCATCCCCAGTGGTGCCAGTGCACTCTCTGGACTCACTGAAGGGCATCCCCAGTGGTGCCAGTGCACTCTCTGGACTCACTGCAGTGCATCCCCAGTGGTGCCAGTGCAGTCTCTGGAGTAACTGCAGTGCATCCCCACTGGTGCCAAAGCACTCTCTGGACTCACTGCAGTGCATCCCCAGTGGTGCCACTGCACTCTCTGGACTCACTGCATTGCATCCCCAGTGGTGCCAGTGCACTCTCTGGACTCATTGAAGTGCATTCTCAGTGGTGCCAGTGCACTCTCTGGACTCACTGCAGTGCATCCCCAGTGGTGCCAGTACACTCACTGGACTCACTGCACTGCATCCCCAGTGGTGCCACTGCACTCTCTGGACTCACTGCACTGCTTCCCCAGTGGTGCCAGTGCACTCACTGGACTCACTGCAGTGCATCCCCACTGGTGCCAGTGCACTCTCTGGGCTCACTGCAGTGCATCCCCAGTGGTGCCAGTGCACTCTCTGGACTCACTGCACTGCATCCCCAGTGGTGCCAGTGCGCTCTCTGGAGTCACAGCACTGCATCCCCAGTGGAGACAGTGCAATCTCTGGACTCACTGCACTGCATCCCCAGTGGTGCCAGTGCACTCTCTGGACTCACTGCACTGCATCCCCGGTGGTGCCAGTGCAGTCTCTGGAGTAACTGCACTGCATCCCCACTGGTGCCAAAGCACTCTCTGGACTCCCAGCACCGCATCCCCAGTGGTGCCAGTGCACTCTCTGGACTCACTGCACTGCATCCCCAGTGGTGCCAGTGCACTCTCTGGACTCACTGCACTGCATCCCCAGTGGTGCCAGTGCACTCTCTGGACTCACTGCAGTGCATCCCCAGTGGTGTCACTGCACTCTCTGGACTCACTGCAGTGCATCCCCAGTGGTGCCAGTGCACTCTCTGGACTCACTGAAGTGCATTCTCAGTGGTGCCAGTGCACTCTCTGGACTCACTGCAGTGCATCCCCAGTGGTGCCAGTACACTCACTGGACTCACTGCACTGCATCCCCAGTGGTGCCAGTGCACTCTCTGGACTCACTAAACTGCATCACCAGTGGTGCCACTGCACTCTCTGGACTCACTACACTGCTTTCCCAGTGGTGCCAGTGCACTCACTGGACTGACTGCAGTGCATCCCCAGTGGTGCCAGTGCACTCTCTGGGCTCACTGCAGTGCATCCCCAGTGGTGCCAGTGCACTCTCTGGACTCACTGCACTGCATCCCCAGTGGTGCCTGTGCGCTCTCTGGAGTCACAGCACTGCATTCTCAGTTGTGCCAGTGCACTCTCTGGACTCACTGCACTGCATCCCCAGTGGTGCCAGTGCACTCTCTGGACTCACTGAACTGCATCCCCAGTGGTGCCAGTGCACTCTCTGGACTCACTGCACTGCATCCCCAGTGGTGCCAGTGCACTCTCTGGACTCACTGCAGTGCATCCCCAGTGGTGCCAGCGCACTCTCTGGACTCACTGCACTGCTTCCCCAGTGGTGCCAGTACACTCTCTGGACTCACTGCACTGCATCCCCAGTGGTGCCATGGCACTCTCTGGACTCACTGCAGTGCATCCCCAGTGGTGCCAGTGCACTCTCTGGAGTCACTGCACTGCATCCCCAGTGGTGCCAGTGCACTCTCTGGACTCACTGCACTGCTTCCCCAGTGGTGCCAGTGCACTCTCTGGACTCACTGCACTGCATCCCCAGTGGTGCCAGTGCACTCACTGGACTCACTGCAGTGCATCCCCTGTGGTGCCAGTGCACTCTCTGGAGTCACTGCACTGCATCCCCAGTGGTGCCAGTGCACTCTCTGGACTCACTGCACTGCATCCCCAGTGGTTCCAGCGCACTCTCTGGACTCACTGCACTGCATCCCCAGTAGTGCTAGTGCACTCTGTGGACTCACTGCACTGCATCCCCAGTGGTGCCAGTGCACTCTCTGGACTCACTGCAGTGCATCCCCAGTGGAGCCAGTGCACTTTCTGGACTCACTGCAGTGCATCCGCAGTGGTGCCATTGCACTCTCTGGACTCACTGCACTGCATCCCCAGTGGTGCCAGTGCACTCTCTGGACTCACTGCACTGCATCCCCAGTGGTGCCAGTGCACTCTCTGGATTCACTGCACTGCATCCCCAGTGGTGCTAGTGCACTGTGTGGACTCACTGTACTGCATCCCCAGTGGTGCCAGTGCAATCTCTGGACTCACTGCAGTGCATCCCCAGTGCAGCCAGTGCACTCTCTGGACTCACTGAAGTGCATTCTCAGTGGTGCCAGTGCACTCTCTGGACTCAATGAACTGCATCCCCAGTAGTGACAGTGCACTCTCTGGACTCACTGCAGTGCATCCCCAGTGGTGCCAGTGCACTCTCTGGACTCACTGCACTGCTTCCCCAGTGGTGCCAGTGCACTCTTTCGAGTCACTGCAGTGCATCCCCAGTGGTGCCAGTGCACTCTCTGGACTCACTGCACTGCATCCCCAGTGGTGCCAGTGCACTCTCTGGACTCACTGCAGTGCATCCCCAGTGGTGCCAGTGCACTCTCTGGAGTCACAGCACTGCATCCCCAGTGGTGCCAGTGCAATCTCTGGACTCACTGCACTGCATCCCCAGTGGTGCCAGTGCACTCTCTGGACTCACTGCAGTGCATTCTCAGTGGTGCCAGTGCACTCTCTGGACTCACTGCACTGCATCCCCAGTGGTGCCAGTGCACTCTGGACTCACTGAACTGCATCCCTAGTGGTGCCAGTGCAATCTCTGGACTCACTGCAGTGCATCCCCAGTGGTGCCAGTGCACTCTCTGGACTCACTGAAGTGCATTATCAGTGGTGCCAGTGCACTCTCTGGATTCACTGCACTGCATCGCCAGTGCACTCTCTGGACTCACTGCAGGGCATCCCCGGTGGAGCCAGTGTACTCTCAGGACTCACTGCAGTGCATCCCCAGTGGTGCCAGTGCACTCTCTGGACTCACTGCACTGCATCCCCAGTGGTGCCAGTGCACTCTCTGGACTCACTGCACTGCACCCCAATGCTGCCAGTGCACTCTCTGGCGTCACTGCACTGCATCCCCCGTGGTGCAAGTGCACTCTCTGGACTCACTGGAGTGCATCACCTGTGTTGCCAGTGCACTCTCTGGACTCACTGCAGTGCATCCCCAGTGGTGCCAGTGCACTCTCTGCACTCACTTCTCTGCATTCCCAGTGGTGCCAGTGAAGTCTCTGGACTCACTGCACTGCATCCCCAGTGGTGCCAGTGCAATCTCTGGACTCACTGCACTGCATCCCCAGTGGTGCCAGTGCACTCTTTCGAGTCACTGCAGTGCATCCCCAGTGGTGCCAGTGCACTCTCTGGACTCACTGCACTGCATCCCCAGTGGTGCCAGTGCACTCTCTGGAGTCACAGCACTGCATCCCCAGTGGTGCCAGTGCACTCTCTGGACTCACTGAAGTGCATCCCCAGTGGTGCCAGTGCACTCTCTGGACTCACTGAAGTGCATTCTCAGTGGTGCCAGTGCACTCTCTGGACTCACTGCACTGCATCCCCAGTGGTGCCAGTACACTCACTGGACTCACTGCACTGCATCCCCAGTGGTGCCAGTGCACTCTCTGGACTCACTAAACTGCATCACCAGTGGTGTCTCTGCACTCTCTGGACTCACTGCACTGCTTCCCCAGTGGTGCCAGTGCACTCACTGGACTCACTGCAGTGCATCACCAGTGGTGCCAGTGCACTCTCTGGACTCACTGCAGTGCATCCCCTGTGGTGCCAGTGCACTCTCTGGACTCACTGCACTGCATCCCCAGTGGTGCCTGTGCGCTCTCTGGAGTCACAGCACTGCATCCCCAGTGGTGCCAGTGCAATCTCTGGACTCACTGCACTGCATCCCCAGTGGTGCCAGTGCACTCTCTGGACTCACTGAAGTGCATTCTCAGTGGTGCCAGTGCACTCTCTGGACTCACTGCAGTGCATCCCCAGTGGTGCCAGTGCACTCTCTTGAGTCACCGCACTACATCCCCTGTGGTGCAAGAGCACTCTCTGGACTCACAGCAGTGCATCACCAGTGGTGCCAGTGCACTCTCTGGACTCACTGCACTGCTTCCCCAGTGGTGCCAGTGCACTCTCTGGACTCACTGCACTGCATCCCCAGTGGTGCTAGTGCACTGTGTGGACTCACTGTACTGCATTCCCGGTAGTGCCAGTGCAATCTCTGGACTCACTACACTGCATCCCCAGTGGTGCCAGTGCACTTTCTGGACTCACTGCACTGCATCCCCAGTGGTGCCTGTGCGCTCTCTGGAGTCACAGCACTGCATCCCCAGTGGTGCCAGTGCAATCTCTGGACTCACTGCACTGCATCCCCAGTGGTGCCAGTGCACTCTCTGGACTCACTGCACTGCATTCTCAGTGGTGCCAGTGCACTCTCTGGAGTCACAGCACTGCATCCCCAGTGGTGCCAGTGCACTCTCTGGACTCACTGAACTGCATCCCCAGTGGTGCCAGTGCACTCTCTTGAGTCACCGCACTGCATCCCCTGTGGTGCAAGAGCACTCTCTGGACTCACTGCAGTGCATCCCCAGTGGTGCCAGTGCACTCTCTGGACTCACTGTACTGCATCCCCAGTGGTGCCAGTGCACTCTCTGGACTCACTGCAGTGCATTCCCAGTGGTGCCAGTGCACTCTTTGGACTCACTGCACTGCAGCCCCATTGGTGCCAGTGCACTCTCTGGACTCACTGCACTGCATCACAGGTGGTGCCAGTGCACTCTCTGGACTCACTGCACTGCATCCCCAGTGGTGCCAGTGCACTCACTGGACTCACTGCAGTGCATCCCCAGTGGTGCCAGTGCACTCTCTGGACTCACTGCACTGCATCCCCAGTGGTGCCAGTGCACTCTCTGGACTCACTGCACTGCATCCCCAGTGGTTCCAGCGCACTCTCTGGACTCACTGCACTGCATCCCCAGTAGTGCTAGTGCACTCTGTGGACTCACTGCAGTGCATCCCCAGTGGTGCCAGTGCACTCTCTGGACTCACTGCAGTGCATCCCCAGTGGAGCCAGTGCACTTTCTGGACTCACTGCAGTGCATCCGCTGTGGTGCCATTGCACTCTCTGGACTCACTGCACTGCATCCCCAGTGGTGCCAGTGCACTCTCTGGACTCACTGCACTGCATCCCCAGTGGTGCCAGTGCACTCTCTGGACTCACTGCACTGCATCCCCAGTGGTGCTAGTGCACTGTGTGGACTCACTGTACTGCATCCCCAGTGGTGCCAGTGCAATCTCTGGACTCACTGCAGTGCATCCCCAGTGCAGCCAGTGCACTCTCTGGACTCACTGAAGTGCATTCTCAGTGGTGCCAGTGCACTCTCTGGACTCAATGAACTGCATCCCCAGTAGTGACAGTGCACTCTCTGGACTCACTGCAGTGCATCCCCTGTGGTGCCAGTGCACTCTCTGGACTCACTGCACTGCTTCCCCAGTGGTGCCAGTGCACTCTTTGGAGTCACTGCAGTGCATCCCCAGTGGAGCCAGTGCACTCTCTGGACTCACTGCAGTGCATCCCCAGTGGTGCCAGTGCACTCTCTGGACTCACTGCAGTGCATCCCCAGTGGTGCCAGTGCACTCTCTGGAGTCACAGCACTGCATCCCCAGTGGTGCCAGTGCAATCTCTGGACTCACTGCACTGCATCCCCAGTGGTGCCAGTGCACTCTCTGGACTCACTGAAGTGCATTCTCAGTGGTGCCAGTGCACTCTCTGGACTCACTGCACTGCATCCCCAGTGGTGCCAGTGCACTCTCTGGACTCACTGAACTGCATCCCTAGTGGTGCCAGTGCAATCTCTGGACTCACTGCAGTGCATCCCCAGTGGTGCCAGTGCACTCTCTGGACTCACTGAAGTGCATTATCAGTGGTGCCAGTGCACTCTCTGGATTCACTGCACTGCATCGCCAGTGCACTCTCTGGACTCACTGCAGGGCATCCCCGGTGGAGCCAGTGCACTCTCTGGACTCACTGCACTGCATCCCCAGTGGTGCCAGTGCACTCTCAGGACTCACTGCAGTGCATCCCCAGTGGTGCCAGTGCACTCTCTGGACTCACTGCACTGCATCCCCAGTGGTGCCAGTGCACTCTCTGGACTCACTGCACTGCACCCCAATGCTGCCAGTGCACTCTCTGGCGTCACTGCACTGCATCCCCCGTGGTGCAAGTGCACTCTCTGGACTCACTGGAGTGCATCACCTGTGTTGCCAGTGCACTCTCTGGACTCACTGCAGTGCATCCCCAGTGGTGCCAGTGCACTCTCTGCACTCACTTCTCTGCATTCCCAGTGGTGCCAGTGAAGTCTCTGGACTCACTGCACTGCATCCCCAGTGGTGCCAGTGCAATCTCTGGACTCACTGCACTGCATCCCCAGTGGTGCCAGTGCACTCTCTGGACTCACTGCAGTGCATCCCCAGTGGTGCCAGTGCACTCTCTGGACTCACTGCACTGCATCCCCAGTGGTGCCAGTGCACTCTCTGGAGTCACAGCACTGCATCCCCAGTGGTGCCAGTGCACTCTCTGGACTCACTGCACTGCATCCCCAGTGGTGCCAGTGCACTCTCTGGACTCACTGAAGTGCATTCTCAGTGGTGCCAGTGCACTCTCTGGACTCACTGCACTGCATCCCCAGTGGTGCCAGTACACTCACTGGACTCACTGCACTGCATCCCCAGTGGTGCCAGTGCACTCTCTGGACTCACTAAACTGCATCACCAGTGGTGTCTCTGCACTCTCTGGACTCACTGCACTGCTTCCCCAGTGGTGCCAGTGCACTCACTGGACTCACTGCAGTGCATCCCCAGTGGTGCCAGTGCACTCTCTGGACTCACTGCAGTGCATCCCCTGTGGTGCCAGTGCACTCTCTGGACTCACTGCACTGCATCCCCAGTGGTGCCTGTGCGTTCTCTGGAGTCACAGCACTGCATCCCCAGTGGTGCCAGTGCAATCTCTGGACTCACTGCACTGCATCCCCAGTGGTGCCAGTGCACTCTCTGGACTCACTGAAGTGCATTCTCAGTGGTGCCAGTGCACTCTCTGGACTCACTGCACTGCATCCCCAGTGGTGCCAGTGCACTCTCTTGAGTCACCGCACTACATCCCCTGTGGTGCAAGAGCACTCTCTGGACTCACAGCAGTGCATCACCAGTGGTGCCAGTGCACTCTCTGGACTCACTGCACTGCTTCCCCAGTGGTGCCAGTGCACTCTCTGGACTCACTGCACTGCATCCCCAGTGGTGCTAGTGCACTGTGTGGACTCACTGTACTGCATTCCCGGTAGTGCCAGTGCAATCTCTGGACTCACTGCACTGCATCCCCAGTGGTGCCAGTGCACTCTCTGGACTCACTGAAGTGCATTCTCAGTGGTGCCAGTGCACTCTCTGGACTCACTGCACTGCATCCCCAGTGGTGCCAGTGCACTCTCTTCAGTCACCGCACTACATCCCCTGTGGTGCAAGAGCACTCTCTGGACTCACAGCAGTGCATCACCAGTGGTGCCAGTGCACTCTCTGGACTCACTGCACTGCTTCCCCAGTGGTGCCAGTGCACTCTCTGGACTCACTGCACTGCATCCCCAGTGGTGCTAGTGCACTGTGTGGACTCACTGTACTGCATTCCCGGTAGTGCCAGTGCAATCTCTGGACTCACTACACTGCATCCCCAGTGGTGCCAGTGCACTTTCTGGACTCACTGCACTGCATCCCCAGTGGTGCCTGTGCGCTCTCTGGAGTCACAGCACTGCATCCCCAGTGGTGCCAGTGCAATCTCTGGACTCACTGCACTGCATCCCCAGTGGTGCCAGTGCACTCTCTGGACTCACTGCACTGCATTCTCAGTGGTGCCAGTGCACTCTCTGGACTCACTGCACTGCATCCCCAGTGGTGCCAGTGCACTCTCTGGACTCACTGAACTGCATCCCCAGTGGTGCCAGTGCACTCTCTTGAGTCACCGCACTGCATCCCCTGTGGTGCAAGAGCACTCTCTGGACTCACTGCAGTGCATCCCCAGTGGTGCCAGTGCACTCTCTGGCCTCACTGTTCTGCATCACCAGTGGTGCCAGTGCACTCTCTGGACTCACTGCAGTGCATTCCCAGTGGTGCCAGTGCACTCTTTGGACTCACTGCACTGCAGCCCCATTGGTGCCAGTGCACTCTCTGGACTCACTGCACTGCATCACAGGTGGTGCCAGTGCACTCTCTGGACTCACTGCACTGCATCCCCAGTGGTGCCAGTGCACTCACTGGACTCACTGCAGTGCATCCCCAGTGGTGCCAGTGCACTCTCTGGAGTCACTGCACTGCATCCCCAGTGGTGCCAGTGCACTCTCTGGACTCACTGCACTGCATCCCCAGTGGTTCCAGCGCACTCTCTGGACTCACTGCACTGCATCCCCAGTAGTGCTAGTGCACTCTGTGGACTCACTGCAGTGCATCCCCAGTGGTGCCAGTGCACTCTCTGGACTCACTGCAGTGCATCCCCAGTGGAGCCAGTGCACTTTCTGGACTCACTGCAGTGCATCCGCAGTGGTGCCATTGCACTCTCTGGACTCACTGCACTGCATCCCCAGTGGTGCCAGTGCACTCTCTGGACTCACTGCACTGCATCCCCAGTGGTGCCAGTGCACTCTCTGGACTCACTGCACTGCATCCCCAGTGGTGCTAGTGCACTGTGTGGACTCACTGTACTGCATCCCCAGTGGTGCCAGTGCACTCTCTGGACTCACTGCACTGCATCCCCAGTGCAGCCAGTGCACTCTCTGGACTCACTGAAGTGCATTCTCAGTGGTGCCAGTGCACTCTCTGGACTCAATGAACTGCATCCCCAGTAGTGACAGTGCACTCTCTGGACTCACTGCAGTGCATCCCCAGTGGTGCCAGTGCACTCTCTGGACTCACTGCACTGCTTCCCCAGTGGTGCCAGTGCACTCTTTCGAGTCACTGCAGTGCATCCCCAGTGGTGCCAGTGCACTCTCTGGACTCACTGCAGTGCATCCCCAGTGGTGCCAGTGCACTCTCTGGACTCACTGCAGTGCATCCCCAGTGGTGCCAGTGCACTCTCTGGAGTCACAGCACTGCATCCCCAGTGGTGCCAGTGCAATCTCTGGACTCACTGCACTGCATCCCCAGTGGTGCCAGTGCACTCTCTGGACTCACTGAAGTGCATTCTCAGTGGTGTCAGTGCACTCTCTGGACTCACTGCACTGCATCCCCAGTGGTGCAGGTGCACTCTCTGGACTCACTGAACTGCATCCCTAGTGGTGCCAGTGCAATCTCTGGACTCACTGCAGTGCATCCCCAGTGGTGCCAGTGCACTCTCTGGACTCACTGAAGTGCATTATCAGTGGTGCCAGTGCACTCTCTGGATTCACTGCACTGCATCGCCAGTGCACTCTCTGGACTCACTGCAGGGCATCCCGGGTGGAGCCAGTGTACTCTCAGGACTCACTGCAGTGCATCCCCAGTGGTGCCAGTGCACTCTCTGGACTCACTGCACTGCATCCCCAGTGGTGCCAGTGCACTCTCTGGACTCACTGCACTGCACCCCAATGCTGCCAGTGCACTCTCTGGCGTCACTGCACTGCATCCCCCGTGGTGCAAGTGCACTCTCTGGACTCACTGGAGTGCATCACCTGTGTTGCCAGTGCACTCTCTGGACTCACTGCAGTGCATCCCCAGTGGTGCCAGTGCACTCTCTGCACTCACTTCTCTGCATTCCCAGTGGTGCCAGTGAAGTCTCTGGACTCACTGCACTGCATCCCCAGTGGTGCCAGTGCAATCTCTGGACTCACTGCACTGCATCCCCAGTGGTGCCAGTGCACTCTCTGGACTCACTGCAGTGCATCCCCAGTGGTGCCAGTGCACTCTCTGGACTCACTGCACTGCATCCCCAGTGGTGCCAGTGCACTCTCTGGAGTCACAGCACTGCATCCCCAGTGGTGCCAGTGCACTCTCTGGACTCACTGAAGTGCATCCCCAGTGGTGCCAGTGCACTCTCTGGACTCACTGAAGTGCATTCTCAGTGGTGCCAGTGCACTCTCTGGACTCACTGCAGTGCATCCCCAGTGGTGCCAGTACACTCACTGGACTCACTGCACTGCATCCCCAGTGGTGCCAGTGCACTCTCTGGACTCACTAAACTGCATCACCAGTGGTGTCTCTGCACTCTCTGGACTCACTGCACTGCTTCCCCAGTGGTGCCAGTGCACTCACTGGACTCACTGCAGTGCATTCCCAGTGGTGCCAGTGCACTCTCTGGACTCACTGCAGTGCATCCCCAGTGGTGCCAGTGCACTCTCTGGACTCACTGCACTGCATCCCCAGTGGTGCCTGTGCGCTCTCTGGAGTCACAGCACTGCATCCCCAGTGGTGCCAGTGCAATCTCTGGACTCACTGCACTGCATCCCCAGTGGTGCCAGTGCAGTCTCTGCACTCACTGAAGTGCATTCTCAGTGGTGCCAGTGCACTCTCTGGACTCACTGCACTGCATCCCCAGTGGTGCCAGTGCACTCTCTTGAGTCACCGCACTACATCCCCTGTGGTGCAAGAGCACTCTCTGGACTCACAGCAGTGCATCACCAGTGGTGCCAGTGCACTCTCTGGACTCACTGCACTGCTTCCCCAGTGGTGCCAGTGCACTCTCTGGACTCACTGCACTGCATCCCCAGTGGTGCTAGTGCACTGTGTGGACTCACTGTACTGCATTCCCGGTAGTGCCAGTGCAATCTCTGGACTCACTGCACTGCATCCCCAGTGGTGCCAGTGCACTTTCTGGACTCACTGCACTGCATCCCCAGTGGTGCCTGTGCGCTCTCTGGAGTCACAGCACTGCATCCCCAGTGGTGCCAGTGCAATCTCTGGACTCACTGCACTGCATCCCCAGTGGTGCCAGTGCACTCTCTGGACTCACTGCACTGCATTCTCAGTGGTGCCAGTGCACTCTCTGGACTCACTGCACTGCATCCCCAGTGGTGCCAGTGCACTCTCTGGACTCACTGAACTGCATCCCCAGTGGTGCCAGTGCACTCTCTTGAGTCACCGCACTGCATCCCCTGTGGTGCAAGAGCACTCTCTGGACTCACTGCAGTGCATCCCCAGTGGTGCCAGTGCACTCTCTGGACTCACTGTACTGCATTACCAGTGGTGCCAGTGCACTCTCTGGACTCACTGCAGTGCATTCCCAGTGGTGCCAGTGCACTCTTTGGACTCACTGCACTGCAGCCCCATTGGTGCCAGTGCACTCTCTGGACTCACTGCACTGCATCACAGGTGGTGCCAGTGCACTCTCTGGACTCACTGCACTGCATCCCCAGTGGTGCCAGTGCACTCTCTGGACTCACTGCACTGCATCCCCAGTAGTGCCAGTGCACTCTCTGCACTCACTTCTCTGCATTCCCAGTGGTGCCAGTGAAGTCTCTGGACTCACTGCACTGCATCCCCAGTGGTGCCAGTACACTCACTGGACTCACTGCACTGCATCCCCAGTGGTGCCAGTGCACTCTCTGGACTCACTAAACTGCATCACCAGTGGTGTCTCTGCACTCTCTGGACTCACTGCACTGCTTCCCCAGTGGTGCCAGTGCACTCACTGGACTCACTGCAGTGCATTCCCAGTGGTGCCAGTGCACTCTCTGGACTCACTGCAGTGCATCCCCTGTGGTGCCAGTGCACTCTCTGGACTCACTGCACTGCTTCCCCAGTGGTGCCAGTGCACTCTCTGGACTCACTGCACTGCATCCCCAGTGGTGCTAGTGCACTGTGTGGACTCACTGTACTGCATTCCCGGTAGTGCCAGTGCAATCTCTGGACTCACTGCACTGCATCCCCAGTGGTGCCAGTGCACTTTCTGGACTCACTGCACTGCATCCCCAGTGGTGCCTGTGCGCTCTCTGGAGTCACAGCACTGCATCCCCAGTGGTGCCAGTGCAATCTCTGGACTCACTGCACTGCATCCCCAGTGGTGCCAGTGCACTCTCTGGACTCACTGCACTGCATTCTCAGTGGTGCCAGTGCACTCTCTGGACTCACTGCACTGCATCCCCAGTGGTGCCAGTGCACTCTCTGGACTCACTGAACTGCATCCCCAGTGGTGCCAGTGCACTCTCTTGAGTCACCGCACTGCATCCCCTGTGGTGCAAGAGCACTCTCTGGACTCACTGCAGTGCATCCCCAGTGGTGCCAGTGCACTCTCTGGACTCACTGTACTGCATTACCAGTGGTGCCAGTGCACTCTCTGGACTCACTGCAGTGCATTCCCAGTGGTGCCAGTGCACTCTTTGGACTCACTGCACTGCAGCCCCATTGGTGCCAGTGCACTCTCTGGACTCACTGCACTGCATCACAGGTGGTGCCAGTGCACTCTCTGGACTCACTGCACTGCATCCCCAGTGGTGCCAGTGCACTCTCTGGACTCACTGCACTGCATCCCCAGTGGTGCCAGTGCACTCTCTGCACTCACTTCTCTGCATTCCCAGTGGTGCCAGTGAAGTCTCTGGACTCACTGCACTGCATCCCCAGTAGTGACAGTGCACTCTCTGGACTCACTGCAGTGCATCCCCAGTGGTGCCAGTGCACTCTCTGGACTCACTGCACTGCATCCCCAGTGGTGCCAGTGCACTCTCTGGACTCACTGCACTGCATCCCCAGTGGTGCCAGTGCACTCACTGGATTCACTGCACTGCATCCCCAGTGGTGCCAGTGCACTCTCTGGACTCACTGCAGTGCATCCCCAGTGGTGCCAGTGCACTCTCTGGACTCACTGAAGGGCATCCCCACTGGTGCCAGTGCACTCTCTGGACTCACTGCAGTGCATCCCCAGTGGTGCCAGTGCAGTCTCTGGAGTAACTGCAGTGCATCCCCACTGGTGCCAAAGCACTCTCTGGACTCACTGCAGTGCATCCCAAGTGGTGCCACTGCACTCTCTGGACTCACTGCATTGCATCCCCAGTGGTGCCAGTGCACTCTCTGGACTCATTGAAGTGCATTCTCAGTGGTGCCAGTGCACTCTCTGGACTCACTGCAGTGCATCCCCAGTGGTGCCAGTACACTCACTGGACTCACTGCACTGCATCCCCAGTGGTGCCACTGCACTCTCTGGACTCACTGCACTGCTTCCCCAGTGGTGCCAGTGCACTCTCTGGGCTCACTGCAGTGCATCCCCAGTGGTGCCAGTGCACTCTCTGGACTCACTGCACTGCATCCCCAGTGGTGCCAGTGCGCTCTCTGGAGTCACAGCACTGCATCCCCAGTGGAGACAGTGCAATCTCTGGACTCACTGCACTGCATCCCCAGTGGTGCCAGTGCACTCTCTGGACTCACTGCACTGCATCCCCGGTGGTGCCAGTGCAGTCTCTGGAGTAACTGCACTGCATCCCCACTGGTGCCAAAGCACTCTCTGGACTCCCAGCACCGCATCCCCACTGGTGCCAGTGCACTCTCTGGACTCACTGCACTGCATCCCCAGTGGTGCCAGTGCACTCTCTGGACTCACTGCACTGCATCCCCAGTGGTGCCAGTGCACTCTCTGGACTCACTGCACTGCATCCCCAGTGGTGTCACTGCACTCTCTGGACTCACTGCAGTGCATCCCCAGTGGTGCCAGTGCACTCTCTGGACTCACTGAAGTGCATCCCCAGTGGTGCCAGTGCACTCTCTGGACTCACTGCACTGCATCCCCAGTGGTGCCAGTGCGCTCTCTGGAGTCACAGCACTGCATCCCCAGTGGAGACAGTGCAATCTCTGGACTCACTGCACTGCATCCCCAGTGGTGCCAGTGCACTCTCTGGACTCACTGCACTGCATCCCCGGTGGTGCCAGTGCAGTCTCTGGAGTACCTGCACTGCATCCCCACTGGTGCCAAAGCACTCTCTGGACTCCCAGCACCGCATCCCCACTGGTGCCAGTGCACTCTCTGGACTCACTGCACTGCATCCCCAGTGGTGCCAGTGCACTCTCTGGACTCACTGCACTGCATCCCCAGTGGTGCCAGTGCACTCTCTGGACTCACTGCACTGCATCCCCAGTGGTGTCACTGCACTCTCTGGACTCACTGCAGTGCATCCCCAGTGGTGCCAGTGCACTGTCTGGACTCACTGAAGTGCATTCTCAGTGGTGCCAGTGCACTCTCTGGACTCACTGCACTGCATCCCCAGTGGTGCCAGTGCACTCTCTGGACTCACTGAACTGCATCCCCAGTGGTGCCAGTGCACTCTATGGAGTCACTGCACTGCATCCCCAGTGCTGCCAGTGCACTCTCTGGACTCACTGCACTGCATCCCCAGTGGTGCCACTGCACTCTCTGGACTCACTGCACTGCTTCCCCAGTGGTGCCAGTGCACTCTCTGGACTCACTGCACTGCATCCCCAGTGGTGCCAGTGCACTCACTGGAGTCACTGCACTGCATCCCCAGTGGTGCCAGTGCACTCTCTGGACTCACTGCACTGCATCCCCAGTGGTTCCAGCGCACTCTCTGGACTCACTGCACTGCATCCCCAGTAGTGCTAGTGCACTCTGTGGACTCACTGCAGTGCATCCCCAGTGGTGCCAGTGCACTCTCTGGACTCACTGCAGTGCATCCCCAGTGGAGCCAGTGCACTCTCTGGACTCACTGCAGTGCATCCGCAGTGGTGCCATTGCACTCTCTGGACTCACTGCACTGCATCCCCAGTGGTGCCAGTGCACTCTCTGGACTCACTGCACTGCATCCCCAGTGGTGCCAGTGCACTCTCTGGACTCACTGCACTGCATCCCCAGTGGTGCTAGTGCACTGTGTGGACTCACTGTACTGCATCCCCAGTGGTGCCAGTGCAATCTCTGGACTCACTGCAGTGCATCCCCAGTGCAGCCAGTGCACTCTCTGGACTCACTGAAGTGCATTCTCAGTGGTGCCAGTGCACTCTCTGGACTCAATGAACTGCATCCCCAGTAGTGACAGTGCACTCTCTGGACTCACTGCAGTGCATCCCCAGTGGTGCCAGTGCACTCTCTGGATTCACTGCACTGCTTCCCCAGTGGTGCCAGTGCACTCTTTCGAGTCACTGCAGTGCATCCCCAGTGGTGCCAGTGCACTCTCTGGACTCACTGCAGTGCATCCCCAGTGGTGCCAGTGCACTCTCTGGACTCACTGCAGTGCATCCCCAGTGGTGCCAGTGCACTCTCTGGAGTCACAGCACTGCATCCCCAGTGGTGCCAGTGCAATCTCTGGACTCACTGCACTGCATCCCCAGTGGTGCCAGTGCACTCTCTGGACTCACTGAAGTGCATTCTCAGTGGTGCCAGTGCACTCTCTGGACTCACTGCACTGCATCCCCAGTGGTGCCAGTGCACTCTCTGGACTCACTGAACTGCATCCCTAGTGGTGCCAGTGCAATCTCTGGACTCACTGCAGTGCATCCCCAGTGGTGCCAGTGCACTCTCTGGACTCACTGAAGTGCATTATCAGTGGTGCCAGTGCACTCTCTGGATTCACTGCACTGCATCGCCAGTGCACTCTCTGGACTCACTGCAGGGCATCCCCGGTGGAGCCAGTGTACTCTCAGGACTCACTGCAGTGCATCCCCAGTGGTGCCAGTGCACTCTCTGGACTCACTGCACTGCATCCCCAGTGGTGCCAGTGCACTCTCTGGACTCACTGCACTGCACCCCAATGCTGCCAGTGCACTCTCTGGCGTCACTGCACTGCATCCCCCGTGGTGCAAGTGCACTCTCTGGACTCACTGGAGTGCATCACCTGTGTTGCCAGTGCACTCTCTGGACTCACTGCAGTGCATCCCCAGTGGTGCCAGTGCACTCTCTGCACTCACTTCTCTGCATTCCCAGTGGTGCCAGTGAAGTCTCTGGACTCACTGCACTGCATCCCCAGTGGTGCCAGTGCAATCTCTGGACTCACTGCACTGCATCCCCAGTGGTGCCAGTGCACTCTCTGGACTCACTGCAGTGCATCCCCAGTGGTGCCAGTGCACTCTCTGGACTCACTGCACTGCATCCCCAGTGGTGCCAGTGCACTCTCTGGAGTCACAGCACTGCATCCCCAGTGGTGCCAGTGCACTCTCTGGACTCACTGAAGTGCATCCCCAGTGGTGCCAGTGCACTCTCTGGACTCACTGAAGTGCATTCTCAGTGGTGCCAGTGCACTCTCTGGACTCACTGCAGTGCATCCCCAGTGGTGCCAGTACACTCACTGGACTCACTGCACTGCATCCCCAGTGGTGCCAGTGCACTCTCTGGACTCACTAAACTGCATCACCAGTGGTGTCTCTGCACTCTCTGGACTCACTGCAGTGCATCCCCAGTGGTGCCAGTGCACTCACTGGACTCACTGCAGTGCATCCCCAGTGGTGCCAGTGCACTCTCTGGACTCACTGCAGTGCATCCCCTGTGGTGCCAGTGCACTCTCTTGAGTCACCGCACTACATCCCCTGTGGTGCAAGAGCACTCTCTGGACTCACAGCAGTGCATAACCAGTGGTGCCAGTGCACTCTCTGGACTCACTGCACTGCTTCCCCAGTGGTGCCAGTGCACTCTCTGGACTCACTGCACTGCATCCCCAGTGGTGCTAGTGCACTGTGTGGACTCACTGTACTGCATTCCCGGTAGTGCCAGTGCAATCTCTGGACTCACTGCACTGCATCCCCAGTGGTGCCAGTGCACTTTCTGGACTCACTGCACTGCATCCCCAGTGGTGCCTGTGCGCTCTCTGGAGTCACAGCACTGCATCCCCAGTGGTGCCAGTGCAATCTCTGGACTCACTGCACTGCATCCCCAGTGGTGCCAGTGCACTCTCTGGACTCACTGCACTGCATTCTCAGTGGTGCCAGTGCACTCTCTGGACTCACTGCACTGCATCCCCAGTGGTGCCAGTGCACTCTCTGGACTCACTGAACTGCATCCCCAGTGGTGCCAGTGCACTCTCTTGAGTCACCGCACTGCATCCCCTGTGGTGCAAGAGCACTCTCTGGACTCACTGCAGTGCATCCCCAGTGGTGCCAGTGCACTCTCTGGACTCACTGTACTGCATCACCAGTGGTGCCAGTGCACTCTCTGGACTCACTGCAGTGCATTCCCAGTGGTGCCAGTGCACTCTTTGGACTCACTGCACTGCAGCCCCATTGGTGCCAGTGCACTCTCTGGACTCACTGCACTGCATCACAGGTGGTGCCAGTGCACTCTCTGGACTCACTGCACTGCATCCCCAGTGGTGCCAGTGCACTCACTGGACTCACTGCAGTGCATCCCCAGTGGTGCCAGTGCACTCTCTGGAGTCACTGCACTGCATCCCCAGTGGTGCCAGTGCACTCTCTGGACTCACTGCACTGCATCCCCAGTGGTTCCAGCGCACTCTCTGGACTCACTGCACTGCATCCCCAGTAGTGCTAGTGCACTCTGTGGACTCACTGCAGTGCATCCCCAGTGGTGCCAGTGCACTCTCTGGACTCACTGCAGTGCATCCCCAGTGGAGCCAGTGCACTTCCTGGACTCACTGCAGTGCATCCGCAGTGGTGCCATTGCACTCTCTGGACTCACTGCACTGCATCCCCAGTGGTGCCAGTGCACTCTCTGGACTCACTGCACTGCATCCCCAGTGGTGCCAGTGCACTCTCTGGACTCACTGCACTGCATCCCCAGTGGTGCTAGTGCACTGTGTGGACTCACTGTACTGCATCCCCAGTGGTGCCAGTGCACTCTCTGGACTCACTGCACTGCATCCCCAGTGGTGCTAGTGCACTGTGTGGACTCACTGTACTGCATTCCCGGTAGTGCCAGTGCAATCTCTGGACTCACTGCACTGCATCCCCAGTGGTGCCAGTGCACTTTCTGGACTCACTGCACTGCATCCCCAGTGGTGCCTGTGCGCTCTCTGGAGTCACAGCACTGCATCCCCAGTGGTGCCAGTGCAATCTCTGGACTCACTGCACTGCATCCCCAGTGGTGCCAGTGCACTCTCTGGACTCACTGCACTGCATTCTCAGTGGTGCCAGTGCACTCTCTGGACTCACTGCACTGCATCCCCAGTGGTGCCAGTGCACTCTCTGGACTCACTGAACTGCATCCCCAGTGGTGCCAGTGCACTCTCTTGAGTCACCGCACTGCATCCCCTGTGGTGCAAGAGCACTCTCTGGACTCACTGCAGTGCATCCCCAGTGGTGCCAGTGCACTCTCTGGACTCACTGTACTGCATCACCAGTGGTGCCAGTGCACTCTCTGGACTCACTGCAGTGCATTCCCAGTGGTGCCAGTGCACTCTTTGGACTCACTGCACTGCAGCCCCATTGGTGCCAGTGCACTCTCTGGACTCACTGCACTGCATCACAGGTGGTGCCAGTGCACTCTCTGGACTCACTGCACTGCATCCCCAGTGGTGCCAGTGCACTCACTGGACTCACTGCAGTGCATCCCCAGTGGTGCCAGTGAACTCTCTGGAGTCACTGCACTGCATCCCCAGTGGTGCCAGTGCACTCTCTGGACTCACTGCACTGCATCCCCAGTGGTTCCAGCGCACTCTCTGGACTCACTGCACTGCATCCCCAGTAGTGCAAGGGCACTCTGTGGACTCACTGCAGTGCATCCCCAGTGGTGCCAGTGCACTCTCTGGACTCACTGCAGTGCATCCCCAGTGGAGCCAGTGCACTTTCTGGACTCACTGCAGTGCATCCGCAGTGGTGCCATTGCACTCTCTGGACTCACTGCACTGCATCCCCAGTGGTGCCAGTGCACTCTCTGGACTCACTGCACTGCATCCCCAGTGGTGCCAGTGCACTCTCTGGACTCACTGCACTGCATCCCCAGTGGTGCTAGTGCACTGTGTGGACTCACTGTACTGCATCCCCAGTGGTGCCAGTGCAATCTCTGGACTCACTGCAGTGCATCCCCAGTGCAGCCAGTGCACTCTCTGGACTCACTGAAGTGCATTCTCAGTGGTGCCAGTGCACTCTCTGGACTCAATGAACTGCATCCCCAGTAGTGACAGTGCACTCTCTGGACTCACTGCAGTGCATCCCCAGTGGTGCCAGTGCACTCTCTGGACTCACTGCACTGCTTCCCCAGTGGTGCCAGTGCACTCTTTCGAGTCACTGCAGTGCATCCCCAGTGGTGCCAGTGCACTCTCTGGACTCCCTGCAGTGCATCCCCAGTGGTGCCAGTGCACTCTCTGGACTCACTGCAGTGCATCCCCAGTGGTGCCAGTGCACTCTCTGGAGTCACAGCACTGCATCCCCAGTGGTGCCAGTGCAATCTCTGGACTCACTGCACTGCATCCCCAGTGGTGCCAGTGCACTCTCTGGACTCACTGAAGTGCATTCTCAGTGGTGCCAGTGCACTCTCTGGACTCACTGCACTGCATCCCCAGTGGTGCCAGTGCACTCTCTGGACTCACTGAACTGCATCCCTAGTGGTGCCAGTGCAATCTCTGGACTCACTGCAGTGCATCCCCAGTGGTGCCAGTGCACTCTCTGGACTCACTGAAGTGCATTATCAGTGGTGCCAGTGCACTCTCTGGATTCACTGCACTGCATCGCCAGTGCACTCTCTGGACTCATTGCAGGGCATCCCGGGTGGAGCCAGTGTACTCTCAGGACTCACTGCAGTGCATCCCCAGTGGTGCCAGTGCACTCTCTGGACTCACTGCACTGCATCCCCAGTGGTGCCAGTGCACTCTCTGGACTCACTGCACTGCACCCCAATGCTGCCAGTGCACTCTCTGGCGTCACTGCACTGCATCCCCCGTGGTGCAAGTGCACTCTCTGGACTCACTGGAGTGCATCACCTGTGTTGCCAGTGCACTCTCTGGACTCACTGCAGTGCATCCCCAGTGGTGCCAGTGCACTCTCTGCACTCACTTCTCTGCATTCCCAGTGGTGCCAGTGAAGTCTCTGGACTCACTGCACTGCATCCCCAGTGGTGCCAGTGCAATCTCTGGACTCACTGCACTGCATCCCCAGTGGTGCCAGTGCACTCTCTGGACTCACTGCAGTGCATCCCCAGTGGTGCCAGTGCACTCTCTGGACTCACTGCACTGCATCCCCAGTGGTGCCAGTGCACTCTCTGGAGTCACAGCACTGCATCCCCAGTGGTGCCAGTGCACTCTCTGGACTCACTGAAGTGCATCCCCAGTGGTGCCAGTGCACTCTCTGGACTCACTGAAGTGCATTCTCAGTGGTGCCAGTGCACTCTCTGGACTCACTGCAGTGCATCCCCAGTGGTGCCAGTACACTCACTGGACTCACTGCACTGCATCCCCAGTGGTGCCAGTGCACTCTCTGGACTCACTAAACTGCATCACCAGTGGTGTCTCTGCACTCTCTGGACTCACTGCACTGCTTCCCCAGTGGTGCCAGTGCACTCACTGGACTCACTGCAGTGCATCCCCAGTGGTGCCAGTGCACTCTCTGGACTCACTGCAGTGCATCCCCTGTGGTGCCAGTGCACTCTCTGGACTCACTGCACTGCATCCCCAGTGGTGCCTGTGCGCTCTCTGGAGTCACAGCACTGCATCCCCAGTGGTGCCAGTGCAATCTCTGGACTCACTGCACTGCATCCCCAGTGGTGCCAGTGCACTCTCTGGACTCACTGAAGTGCATTCTCAGTGGTGCCAGTGCACTCTCTGGACTCACTGCACTGCATCCCCAGTGGTGCCAGTGCACTCTCTTGAGTCACCGCACTACATCCCCTGTGGTGCAAGAGCACTCTCTGGACTCACTGCAGTGCATCCCCAGTGGTGCCAGTGCACTCTCTGGACTCACTGCACTGCTTCCCCAGTGGTGCCAGTGCACTCTCTGGACTCACTGCACTGCATCCCCAGTGGTGCTAGTGCACTGTGTGGACTCACTGTACTGCATTCCCGGTAGTGCCAGTGCAATCTCTGGACTCACTGCACTGCATCCCCAGTGGTGCCAGTGCACTTTCTGGACTCACTGCACTGCATCCCCAGTGGTGCCTGTGCGCTCTCTGGAGTCACAGCACTGCATCCCCAGTGGTGCCAGTGCAATCTCTGGACTCACTGCACTGCATCCCCAGTGGTGCCAGTGCACTCTCTGGACTCACTGCACTGCATTCTCAGTGGTGCCAGTGCACTCTCTGGACTCACTGCACTGCATCCCCAGTGGTGCCAGTGCACTCTCTGGACTCACTGAACTGCATCCCTAGTGGTGCCAGTGCACTCTCTTGAGTCACCGCACTGCATCCCCTGTGGTGCAAGAGCACTCTCTGGACTCACTGCAGTGCATCCCCAGTGGTGCCAGTGCACTCTCTGGACTCACTGTACTGCATCACCAGTGGTGCCAGTGCACTCACTGGACTCACTGCAGTGCATTCCCAGTGGTGCCAGTGCACTCTTTGGACTCACTGCACTGCAGCCCCATTGGTGCCAGTGCACTCTCTGGACTCACTGCACTGCATCACAGGTGGTGCCAGTGCACTCTCTGGACTCACTTCACTGCATCCCCAGTGGTGCCAGTGCACTCTCTGGACTCACTGCACTGCATCCCCAGTAGTGCCAGTGCACTCTCTGCACTCACTTATCTGCATTCCCAGTGGTGCCAGTGAAGTCTCTGGACTCACTGCACTGCATCCCCAGTGGTGCCAGTGCAATCTCTGGACTCACTGCAGTGCATCACCAGTGGTGCCAGTGCACTCTCTGGACTCACTGCACTGCATCCCCAGTGGTGCCAGTGCACTCTCTGGAGTAACTGCAGTGCATCCCCAGTGGTGCCAGTGCACTCTCTGGACTCACTGGACTGCATCCCCAGTGGTGCAAGTGCACTCTCTCGAGTCACTGCACTACATCCCCAGTGGTGCCAGTGCAGTCTCTGGACTCACTGCACTGCATCCCCAGTGGTGCCAGTGCACTCTCTGGACTCACTGCAGTGCATCCCCAGTGGTGCCAGTGAAGTCTCTGGACTCACTGCACTGCATCCCCAGTGGTGCCAGTGCAATCTCTGGACTCACTGCACTGCATCCCCAGTGGTGCCAGTGCACTCTCTGGACTCACTGCAGTGCATCCCCAGTGGTGCCAGTGCACTCTCTGGACTCACTGCACTGCATCCCCAGTGGTGCCAGTGCACTCTCTGGAGTCACAGCACTGCATCCCCAGTGGTGCCAGTGTACTCTCTGGACTCACTGAAGTGCATCCCCAGTGGTGCCAGTGCACTCTCTGGACTCACTGCACTGCATCCCCAGTGGTGCCACTGCAGTCTCTGGACTCACTGCACTGCTTCCCCAGTGGTGCCAGTACACTCACTGGACTCACTGCACTGCATCCCCAGTGGTGCCAGTGCACTCTCTGGACTCACTAAACTGCATCCCCAGTGGTGTCTCTGCACTCTCTGGACTCACTGCACTGCTTCCCCAGTGGTGCCAGTGCACTCACTGGACTCACTGCACTGCATCCCCAGTGGTGCCAGTGCACTCTCTGGACTCACTGCAGTGCATCCCCAGTGGTGCCAGTGCACTCTCTGGACTCACTGCACTGCATCCCCAGTGGTGCCTGTGCGCTCTCTGGAGTCACAGCACTGCATCCCCAGTGGTGAAAGTGCAATCTCTGGACTCACTGCACTGCATCCCCAGTGGTGCCAGTGCACTCTCTGGACTCACTGAAGTGCATCCCCAGTGGTGCCAGTGCAATCTCTGGACTCAATGCACTGCATCCCCAGTGGTGCCAGTGCACTCTCTGGACTCACTGCACTGCATCACAGGTGGTGCCAGTGCACTCTCTGGACTCACTTCACTGCATCCCCAGTGGTGCCAGTGCACTCTCTGGACTCACTGCACTGCATCCCCAGTAGTGCCAGTGCACTCTCTGCACTCACTTATCTGCATTCCCAGTGGTGCCAGTGAAGTCTCTGGACTCACTGCACTGCATCCCCAGTGGTGCCAGTGCAATCTCTGGACTCACTGCAGTGCATCACCAGTGGTGCCAGTGCACTCTCTGGACTCACTGCACTGCATCCCCAGTGGTGCCAGTGCACTCTCTGGAGTAACTGCAGTGCATCCCCAGTGGTGCCAGTGCACTCTCTGGACTCACTGGACTGCATCCCCAGTGGTGCAAGTGCACTCTCTCGAGTCACTGCACTACATCCCCAGTGGTGCCAGTGCACTCTCTGGACTCACTGCACTGCATCCCCAGTGGTGCCAGTGCACTCTCTGGACTCACTGCAGTGCATCCCCAGTGGTGCCAGTGAAGTCTCTGGACTCACTGCACTGCATCCCCAGTGGTGCCAGTGCAATCTCTGGACTCACTGCACTGCATCCCCAGTGGTGCCAGTGCACTCTCTGGACTCACTGCAGTGCATCCCCAGTGGTGCCAGTGCACTCTCTGGACTCACTGCACTGCATCCCCAGTGGTGCCAGTGCACTCTCTGGAGTCACAGCACTGCATCCCCAGTGGTGCCAGTGTACTCTCTGGACTCACTGAAGTGCATCCCCAGTGGTGCCAGTGCACTCTCTGGACTCACTGCACTGCATCCCCAGTGGTGCCACTGCAGTCTCTGGACTCACTGCACTGCTTCCCCAGTGGTGCCAGTACACTCACTGGACTCACTGCACTGCATCCCCAGTGGTGCCAGTGCACTCTCTGGACTCACTAAACTGCATCCCCAGTGGTGTCTCTGCACTCTCTGGACTCACTGCACTGCTTCCCCAGTGGTGCCAGTGCACTCACTGGACTCACTGCACTGCATCCCCAGTGGTGCCAGTGCACTCTCTGGACTCACTGCAGTGCATCCCCAGTGGTGCCAGTGCACTCTCTGGACTCACTGCACTGCATCCCCAGTGGTGCCTGTGCGCTCTCTGGAGTCACAGCACTGCATCCCCAGTGGTGAAAGTGCAATCTCTGGACTCACTGCACTGCATCCCCAGTGGTGCCAGTGCACTCTCTGGACTCACTGAAGTGCATCCCCAGTGGTGCCAGTGCAATCTCTGGACTCAATGCACTGCATCCCCAGTGGTGCCAGTGCACTCTCTGGACTCACTGCACTGCATCCCCAGTGGTGCCAGTGCAATCTCTGGACTCACTGTAGTGCATCCCCAGTGGTGCCAGTGCACTCTCTGGACTCACTGCAGTGCATCCCCAGTGGTGCCAGTGCACTCTCTGGACTCACTGCACTGCATCACAGGTGGTGCCAGTGCACTCTCTGGACTCACTGCACTGCATCCCCAGTGGTGCCAGTGCACTCTCTGGACTCACTGCACTGCATCCCCAGTAATGCCAGTGCACTCTCTGCACTCACTTCTCTGCATTCCCAGTGGTGCCAGTGAAGTCTCTGGACTCACTGCACTGCATCCCCAGTGGTGCCAGTGCAATCTCTGGACTCACTGCAGTGCATCACCAGTGGTGCCAGTGCACTCTCTGGACTCACTGTAGTGCATCCCCAGTGGTGCCAGTGCACTCTCTGGACTCACTGCAGTGCATCCCCAGTGGTGCCAGTGCACTCTCTGGACTCACTGCAGTGCATCCCCAGTGGTGCAAGTGCACTCTCTGGACTCACTTCTCTGCATTCCCAGTGGTGCCAGTGAAGTCTCTGGACTCACTGCACTGCATCCCCAGTGGTGCCAGTGCAATCTCTGGACTCACTGCACTGCATCCCCAGTGGTGCCAGTGCACTCTCTGGACTCACTGCAGTGCATCCCCAGTGGTGCCAGTGCACTCTCTGGACTCACTGCACTGCATCCCCAGTGGTGCCAGTGCACTCTCTGGAGTCACAGCACTGCATCCCCAGTGGTGCCAGTGCACTCTCTGGACTCACTGAAGTGCATCCCCAGTGGTGCCAGTGCACTCTCTGGACTCACTGAAGTGCATTCTCAGTGGTGCCAGTGCACTCTCTGGACTCACTGCAGTGCATCCCCAGTGGTGCCAGTACACTCACTGGACTCACTGCACTGCATCCCCAGTGGTGCCAGTGCACTCTCTGGACTCACTAAACTGCATCACCAGTGGTGTCTCTGCACTCTCTGGACTCACTGCACTGCTTCCCCAGTGGTGCCAGTGCACTCACTGGACTCACTGCAGTGCATCCCCAGTGGTGCCAGTGCACTCTCTGGACTCACTGCAGTGCATCCCCTGTGGTGCCAGTGCACTCTCTGGACTCACTGCACTGCATCCCCAGTGGTGCCTGTGCGCTCTCTGGAGTCACAGCACTGCATCCCCAGTGGTGCCAGTGCAATCTCTGGACTCACTGCACTGCATCCCCAGTGGTGCCAGTGCACTCTCTGGACTCACTGAAGTGCATTCTCAGTGGTGCCAGTGCACTCTCTGGACTCACTGCACTGCATCCCCAGTGGTGCCAGTGCACTCTCTTGAGTCACCGCACTACATCCCCTGTGGTGCAAGAGCACTCTCTGGACTCACAGCAGTGCATCACCAGTGGTGCCAGTGCACTCTCTGGACTCACTGCACTGCATCCCCAGTGGTGCCAGTGCACTCTCTGGACTCACTGCACTGCATCCCCAGTGGTGCTAGTGCACTGTGTGGACTCACTGTACTGCATTCCCGGTGGTGCCAGTGCAATCTCTGGACTCACTGCAGTGCATCCCCAGTGGTGCCAGTGCACTCTCTGGACTCACTGCACTGCATCCCCAGTGGTGCCTGTGCGCTCTCTGGAGTCACAGCACTGCATCCCCAGTGGTGCCAGTGCAATCTCTGGACTCACTGCACTGCATCCCCAGTGGTGCCAGTGCACTCTCAGGACTCACTGCACTGCATCCCCAGTGGTGCCTGTGCGCTCTCTGGAGTCACAGCACTGCATCCCCAGTGGTGCCAGTGCAATCTCTGGACTCACTGCACTGCATCCCCAGTGGTGCCAGTGCACTCTCTGGACTCACTGAAGTGCATTCTCAGTGGTGCCAATGCACTCTCTGGACTCACTGCACTGCATCTCCAGTGGTGCCAGTGCACTCTCTGGACTCACTGCACTGCATCCCCAGTGCTGCCAGTGCACTCTCTTGAGTCACCGCACTGCATCCCCTGTGGTGCAAGAGCACTCTCTGGACTCACAGCAGTGCATCCCCAGTGGTGCCAGTGCACACTCTGGACTCACTGCACTGCATCCCCAGTGGTGCCAGTGCACTCTCTGGACTCACTGCACTGCATCCCCAGTGGTGCTAGTGCACTGTGTGGACTCACTGTACTGCATTCCCGGTGGTGCCTGTGCAATCTCTGGACTCACTGCAGTGCATCCCCAGTGGTGCCAGTGCACTCTCAGGACTCACTGCACTGCATCCCCAGTGGTGCCAGTGCACTCTCTGGACTCACTGCACTGCATCCCCAGTAGTGACAGTGCACTCTCTGGACTCACTGCAGTGCATCCCCAGTGGTGCCAGTGCACTCTCTGGACTCAATGCACTGCATCCCCAGTAGTGCCAGTGCACTCTCTGGACTCACTGCACTGCATCCCCAGTGGTGCCAGTGCACTCACTGGATTCACTGCACTGCATCCCCAGTGGTGCCAGTGCACTCTCTGGACTCACTGCATTGCATCCCCAGTGGTGCCAGTGCACTCTCTGGACTCACTGAAGGGCATCCCCAGTGGTGCCAGTGCACTCTCTGGACTCACTGCAGTGCATCCCCAGTGGTGCCAGTGCAGTCTCTGGAGTAACTGCAGTGCATCCCCAGTGGTGCCAAAGCACTCTCTGGACTCACTGCAGTGCATCCCCAGTGGTGCCACTGCACTCTCTGGACTCACTGCATTGCATCCCCAGTGGTGCCAGTGCACTCTCTGGACTCATTGAAGTGCATTCTCAGTGGTGCCAGTGCACTCTCTGGACTCACTGCAGTGCATCCCCAGTGGTGCCAGTACACTCACTGGACTCACTGCACTGCATCCCCAGTGGTGCCACTGCACTCTCTGGACTCACTGCACTGCTTCCCCAGTGGTGCCAGTGTACTCACTGGACTCACTGCAGTGCATCCCCACTGGTGCCAGTGCACTCTCTGGGCTCACTGCAGTGCATCCCCAGTGGTGCCAGTGCACTCTCTGGACTCACTGCACTGCATCCCCAGTGGTGTCAGTGCGCTCTCTGGAGTCACAGCACTGCATCCCCAGTGGAGACAGTGCAATCTCTGGACTCACGGCACTGCATCCCCAGTGGTGCCAGTGCACTCTCTGGACTCACTGCACTGCATCCCCGGTGGTGCCAGTGCAGTCTCTGGAGTAACTGCACTGCATCCCCACTGGTGCCAAAGCACTCTCTGGACTCCCAGCACCGCATCCCCAGTGGTGCTAATGCACTCTCTGGACTCACTGCACTGCATCTCCAGTGGTGCCAGTGCACTCTCTGGACTCACTGCACTGCATCCCCAGTGGTGCCAGTGCACTCTCTGGACTCACTGCAGTGCATCCCCAGTGGTGCCAGTGCACTCTCTGGACTCACTGAAGTGCATTCTCAGTGGTGCCAGTGCACTCTCTGGACTCACTGCAGTGCATCCCCAGTGGTGCCAGTACACTCACTGGACTCACTGCACTGCATCCCCAGTGGTGCCAGTGCACTCTCTGGACTCACTAAACTGCATCACCAGTGGTGCCACTGCACTCTCTGGACTCACTGCACTGCTTTCCCAGTGGTGCCAGTGCACTCACTGGACTGACTGCAGTGCATCCCCACTGGTGCCAGTGCACTCTCTGGGCTCACTGCAGTGCATCCCCAGTGGTGCCAGTGCACTCTCTGGACTCACTGCACTGCATCCCCAGTGGTGCCTGTGCGCTCTCTGGAGTCACAGCACTGCATTCTCAGTGGTGCCAGTGCACTCTCTGGACTCACTGCACTGCATCCCCAGTGGTGCCAGTGCACTCTCTGGACTCACTGAACTGCATCCCCAGTGGTGCCAGTGCACTCTCTGGACTCACTGCACTGCATCCCCAGTGCTGCCAGTGCACTCTCTGGACTCACTGCACTGCATCCCCAGTGGTGCCACTGCACTCTCTGGACTCACTGCACTGCTTCCCCAGTGGTGCCAGTGCACTCTCTGGACTCACTGCACTGCATCCCCAGTGGTGCCAGTGCACTCACTGGACTCACTGCAGTGCATCCCCAGTGGTGCCAGTGCACTCTCTGGACTCACTGCAGTGCATCCCCAGTGGTGCAAGTGCACTCTCTGGACTCACTTCTCTGTATTCCCAGTGGTGCCAGTGAAGTCTCTGGACTCACTGCACTGCATCCCCAGTGGTGCCAGTGCAATCTCTGGACTCACTGCACTGCATCCCCAGTGGTGCCAGTGCACTCTCTGGACTCACTGCACTGCATCCCCAGTGGTGCCAGTGCACTCTCTGGACTCACTGCAGTGCATCCCCAGTGGTGCCAGTGCACTCTCTGGAGTCACAGCACTGCATCCCCAGTGGTGCCAGTGCACTCTCTGGACTCACTGAAGTGCATCCCCAGTGGTGCCAGTGCACTCTCTGGACTCACTGAAGTGCATTCTCAGTGGTGCCAGTGCACTCTCTGGACTCACTGCAGTGCATCCCCAGTGGTGCCAGTACACTCACTGGACTCACTGCACTGCATCCCCAGTGGTGCCAGTGCACTCTCTGGACTCACTAAACTGCATCACCAGTGGTGTCTCTGCACTCTCTGGACTCACTGCACTGCTTCCCCAGTGGTGCCAGTGCACTCACTGGACTCACTGCAGTGCATCCCCAGTGGTGCCAGTGCACTCTCTGGACTCACTGCAGTGCATCCCCTGTGGTGCCAGTGCACTCTCTGGACTCACTGCACTGCATCCCCAGTGGTGCCTGTGCGCTCTCTGGAGTCACAGCACTGCATCCCCAGTGGTGCCAGTGCAATCTCTGGACTCACTGCACTGCATCCCCAGTGGTGCCAGTGCACTTTCTGGACTCACTGAAGTGCATTCTCAGTGGTGCCAGTGCACTCTCTGGACTCACTGCACTGCATCCCCAGTGGTGCCAGCGCACTCTCTTGAGTCACCGCACTACATCCCCTGTGGTGCAAGAGCACTCTCTGGACTCACTGCACTGCATCACCAGTGGTGCCAGTGCACTCTCTGGACTCACTGCACTGCATCCCCAGTGGTGCCAGTGCACTCTCTGGACTCACTGCACTGCATCCCCAGTGGTGCTAGTGCACTGTGTGGACTCACTGTACTGCATTCCCGGTGGTGCCAGTGCAATCTCTGGACTCACTGCACTGCATCCCCAGTGGTGCCAGTGCACTCTCTGGACTCACTGCACTGCATCCCCAGTGGTGCCTGTGCGCTCTCTGGAGTCACAGCACTGCATCCCCAGTGGTGCCAGTGCACTCTCTGGACTCACTGCACTGCATCCCCAGTGGTGCCAGTGCACTCTCAGGACTCACTGCACTGCATCCCCAGTGGTGCCTGTGCGCTCTCTGGAGTCACAGCACTGCATCCCCAGTGGTGCCAGTGCAATCTCTGGACTCACTGCACTGCATCCCCAGTGGTGCCAGTGCACTCTCTGGACTCACTGAAGTGCATTCTCAGTGGTGCCAATGCACTCTCTGGACTCACTGCACTGCATCTCCAGTGGTGCCAGTGCACTCTCTGGACTCACTGCACTGCATCCCCAGTGCTGCCAGTGCACTCTCTTGAGTCACCGCACTGCATCCCCTGTGGTGCAAGAGCACTCTCTGGACTCACAGCAGTGCATCCCCAGTGGTGCCAGTGCACTCTCTGGACTCACTGCACTGCATCCCCAGTGGTGCCAGTGCACTCTCTGGAGTCACTGCACTGCATCCCCAGTGGTGCTAGTGCACTGTGTGGACTCACTGTACTGCATTCCCGGTGGTGCCAGTGCAATCTCTGGACTCACTACAGTGCATCCCCAGTGGTGCCAGTGCACTCTCAGGACTCACTGCACTGCATCCCCAGTGGTGCCAGTGCACTCTCTGGACTCACTGCACTGCATCCCCAGTAGTGACAGTGCACTCTCTGGACTCACTGCAGTGCATCCCCAGTGGTGCCAGTGCACTCTCTGGACTCAATGCACTGCATCCCCAGTAGTGCCAGTGCACTCTCTGGACTCACTGCACTGCATCCCCAGTGGTGCCAGTGCACTCTCTGGATTCACTGCACTGCATCCCCAGTGGTGCCAGTGCACTCTCTGGACTCACTGCATTGCATCCCCAGTGGTGCCAGTGCACTCTCTGGACTCACTGAAGGGCATCCCCAGTGGTGCCAGTGCACTCTCTGGACTCACTGCAGTGCATCCCCAGTGGTGCCAGTGCAGTCTCTGGAGTAACTGCAGTGCATCCCCAGTGGTGCCAAAGCACTCTCTGGACTCACTGCAGTGCATCCCCAGTGGTGCCACTGCACTCTCTGGACTCACTGCATTGCATCCCCAGTGGTGCCAGTGCACTCTCTGGACTCATTGAAGTGCATTCTCAGTGGTGCCAGTGCACTCTCTGGACTCACTGCAGTGCATCCCCAGTGGTGCCAGTACACTCACTGGACTCACTGCACTGCATCCCCAGTGGTGCCACTGCACTCTCTGGACTCACTGCACTGCTTCCCCAGTGGTGCCAGTGCACTCACTGGACTCACTGCAGTGCATCCCCACTGGTGCCAGTGCACTCTCTGGGCTCACTGCAGTGCATCCCCAGTGGTGCCAGTGCACTCTCTGGACTCACTGCACTGCATCCCCAGTGGTGCCAGTGCGCTCTCTGGAGTCACAGCACTGCATCCCCAGTGGAGACAGTGCAATCTCTGGACTCACGGCACTGCATCCCCAGTGGTGCCAGTGCACTCTCTGGACTCACTGCACTGCATCCCCGGTGGTGCCAGTGCAGTCTCTGGAGTAACTGCACTGCATCCCCACTGGTGCCAAAGCACTCTCTGGACTCCCAGCACCGCATCCCCAGTGGTGCTAATGCACTCTCTGGACTCACTGCACTGCATCCCCAGTGGTGCCAGTGCACTCTCTGGACTCACTGCACTGCATCCCCAGTGGTGCCAGTGCACTCTCTGGACTCACTGCAGTGCATCCCCAGTGGTGCCAGTGCACTCTCTGGACTCACTGAAGTGCATTCTCAGTGGTGCCAGTGCACTCTCTGGACTCACTGCAGTGCATCCCCAGTGGTGCCAGTACACTCACTGGACTCACTGCACTGCATCCCCAGTGGTGCCAGTGCACTCTCTGGACTCACTAAACTGCATCACCAGTGGTGCCACTGCACTCTCTGGACTCACTGCACTGCTTTCCCAGTGGTGCCAGTGCACTCACTGGACTGACTGCAGTGCATCCCCACTGGTGCCAGTGCACTCTCTGGGCTCACTGCAGTGCATCCCCAGTGGTGCCAGTGCACTCTCTGGACTCACTGCACTGCATCCCCAGTGGTGCCTGTGCGCTCTCTGGAGTCACAGCACTGCATTCTCAGTGGTGCCAGTGCACTCTCTGGACTCACTGCACTGCATCCCCAGTGGTGCCAGTGCACTCTCTGGACTCACTGAACTGCATCCCCAGTGGTGCCAGTGCACTCTCTGGACTCACTGCACTGCATCCCCAGTGCTGCCAGTGCACTCTCTGGACTCACTGCACTGCATCCCCAGTGGTGCCACTGCACTCTCTGGACTCACTGCACTGCTTCCCCAGTGGTGCCAGTGCACTCTCTGGACTCACTGCACTGCATCCCCAGTGGTGCCAGTGCACTCACTGGACTCACTGCAGTGCATCCCCAGTGGTGCCAGTGCACTCTCTGGAGTCACTGCACTGCATCCCCAGTGGTGCCAGTGCACTCTCTGGACTCACTGCACTGCATCCCCAGTGGTTCCAGCGCACTCTCTGGACTCACTGCACTGCATCCCCAGTAGTGCTAGTGCACTCTGTGGACTCACTGCAGTGCATCCCCAGTGGTGCCAGTGCACTCTCTGGACTCACTGCAGTGCATCCCCAGTGGAGCCAGTGCACTTTCTGGACTCACTGCAGTGCATCCGCAGTGGTGCCATTGCACTCTCTGGACTCACTGCACTGCATCCCCAGTGGTGCCAGTGCACTGTGTGGACTCACTGTACTGCATCCCCAGTGGTGCCAGTGCACTCTCTGGACTCACTGCACTGCATTCTCAGTGGTGCCAGTGCACTCTCTGGACTCACTGCACTGCATCCCCAGTGGTGCCAGTGCACTCTCTGGACTCACTGAACTGCATCCCTAGTGGTGCCAGTGCACTCTCTTGAGTCACCGCACTGCATCCCCTGTGGTGCAAGAGCACTCTCTGGACTCACTGCAGTGCATCCCCAGTGGTGCCAGTGCACTCTCTGGACTCACTGTACTGCATCACCAGTGGTGCCAGTGCACTCACTGGACTCACTGCAGTGCATTCCCAGTGGTGCCAGTGCACTCTTTGGACTCACTGCACTGCAGCCCCATTGGTGCCAGTGCACTCTCTGGACTCACTGCACTGCATCACAGGTGGTGCCAGTGCACTCTCTGGACTCACTGCACTGCATCCCCAGTGGTGCCAGTGCACTCTCTGGACTCACTGCACTGCATCCCCAGTAGTGCCAGTGCACTCTCTGGACTCACTTATCTGCATTCCCAGTGGTGCCAGTGAAGTCTCTGGACTCACTGCACTGCATCCCCAGTGGTGCCAGTGCAATCTCTGGACTCACTGCAGTGCATCACCAGTGGTGCCAGTGCACTCTCTGGACTCACTGCACTGCATCCCCAGTGGTGCCAGTGCACTCTCTGGAGTAACTGCAGTGCATCCCCAGTGGTGCCAGTGCACTCTCTGGACTCACTGGACTGCATCCCCAGTGGTGCAAGTGCACTCTCTCGAGTCACTGCACTACATCCCCAGTGGTGCCAGTGCACTCTCTGGACTCACTGCACTGCATCCCCAGTGGTGCCAGTGCACTCTCTGGACTCACTGCAGTGCATCCCCAGTGGTGCCAGTGAAGTCTCTGGACTCACTGCACTGCATCCCCAGTGGTGCCAGTGCAATCTCTGGACTCACTGCACTGCATCCCCAGTGGTGCCAGTGCACTCTCTGGACTCACTGCAGTGCATCCCCAGTGGTGCCAGTGCACTCTCTGGACTCACTGCACTGCATCCCCAGTGGTGCCAGTGCACTCTCTGGAGTCACAGCACTGCATCCCCAGTGGTGCCAGTGTACTCTCTGGACTCACTGAAGTGCATCCCCAGTGGTGCCAGTGCACTCTCTGGACTCACTGCACTGCATCCCCAGTGGTGCCACTGCAGTCTCTGGACTCACTGCACTGCTTCCCCAGTGGTGCCAGTACACTCACTGGACTCACTGCACTGCATCCCCAGTGGTGCCAGTGCACTCTCTGGACTCACTAAACTGCATCCCCAGTGGTGTCTCTGCACTCTCTGGACTCACTGCACTGCTTCCCCAGTGGTGCCAGTGCACTCACTGGACTCACTGCACTGCATCCCCAGTGGTGCCAGTGCACTCTCTGGACTCACTGCAGTGCATCCCCAGTGGTGCCAGTGCACTCTCTGGACTCACTGCACTGCATCCCCAGTGGTGCCTGTGCGCTCTCTGGAGTCACAGCACTGCATCCCCAGTGGTGAAAGTGCAATCTCTGGACTCACTGCACTGCATCCCCAGTGGTGCCAGTGCACTCTCTGGACTCACTGAAGTGCATCCCCAGTGGTGCCAGTGCAATCTCTGGACTCAATGCACTGCATCCCCAGTGGTGCCAGTGCACTCTCTGGACTCACTGCACTGCATCCCCAGTGGTGCCAGTGCAATCTCTGGACTCACTGTAGTGCATCCCCAGTGGTGCCAGTGCACTCTCTGGACTCACTGCAGTGCATCCCCAGTGGTGCCAGTGCACTCTCTGGACTCACTGCACTGCATCACAGGTGGTGCCAGTGCACTCTCTGGACTCACTGCACTGCATCCCCAGTGGTGCCAGTGCACTCTCTGGACTCACTGCACTGCATCCCCAGTAATGCCAGTGCACTCTCTGCACTCACTTCTCTGCATTCCCAGTGGTGCCAGTGAAGTCTCTGGACTCACTGCACTGCATCCCCAGTGGTGCCAGTGCAATCTCTGGACTCACTGCAGTGCATCACCAGTGGTGCCAGTGCACTCTCTGGACTCACTGTAGTGCATCCCCAGTGGTGCCAGTGCACTCTCTGGACTCACTGCAGTGCATCCCCAGTGGTGCCAGTGCACTCTCTGGACTCACTGCAGTGCATCCCCAGTGGTGCAAGTGCACTCTCTGGACTCACTTCTCTGCATTCCCAGTGGTGCCAGTGAAGTCTCTGGACTCACTGCACTGCATCCCCAGTGGTGCCAGTGCAATCTCTGGACTCACTGCACTGCATCCCCAGTGGTGCCAGTGCACTCTCTGGACTCACTGCAGTGCATCCGCAGTGGTGCCAGTGCACTCTCTGGACTCACTGCAGTGCATCCCCAGTGGTGCCAGTGCACTCTCTGGAGTCACAGCACTGCATCCCCAGTGGTGCCAGTGCACTCTCTGGACTCACTGAAGTGCATCCCCAGTGGTGCCAGTGCACTCTCTGGACTCACTGAAGTGCATTCTCAGTGGTGCCAGTGCACTCTCTGGACTCACTGCAGTGCATCCCCAGTGGTGCCAGTACACTCACTGGACTCACTGCACTGCATCCCCAGTGGTGCCAGTGCACTCTCTGGACTCACTAAACTGCATCACCAGTGGTGTCTCTGCACTCTCTGGACTCACTGCACTGCTTCCCCAGTGGTGCCAGTGCACTCACTGGACTCACTGCAGTGCATCCCCAGTGGTGCCAGTGCACTCTCTGGACTCACTGCAGTGCATCCCCTGTGGTGCCAGTGCACTCTCTGGACTCACTGCACTGCATCCCCAGTGGTGCCTGTGCGCTCTCTGGAGTCACAGCACTGCATCCCCAGTGGTGCCAGTGCAATCTCTGGACTCACTGCACTGCATCCCCAGTGGTGCCAGTGCACTCTCTGGACTCACTGAAGTGCATTCTCAGTGGTGCCAGTGCACTCTCTGGACTCACTGCACTGCATCCCCAGTGGTGCCAGTGCACTCTCTTGAGTCACCGCACTACATCCCCTGTGGTGCAAGAGCACTCTCTGGACTCACAGCAGTGCATCACCAGTGGTGCCAGTGCACTCTCTGGACTCACTGCACTGCATCCCCAGTGGTGCCAGTGCACTCTCTGGACTCACTGCACTGCATCCCCAGTGGTGCTAGTGCACTGTGTGGACTCACTGTACTGCATTCCCGGTGGTGCCAGTGCAATCTCTGGACTCACTGCACTGCATCCCCAGTGGTGCCAGTGCACTCTCTGGACTCACTGCACTGCATCCCCAGTGGTGCCTGTGCGCTCTCTGGAGTCACAGCACTGCATCCCCAGTGGTGCCAGTGCAATCTCTGGACTCACTGCACTGCATCCCCAGTGGTGCCAGTGCACTCTCAGGACTCACTGCACTGCATCCCCAGTGGTGCCTGTGCGCTCTCTGGAGTCACAGCACTGCATCCCCAGTGGTGCCAGTGCAATCTCTGGACTCACTGCACTGCATCCCCAGTGGTGCCAGTGCACTCTCTGGACTCACTGAAGTGCATTCTCAGTGGTGCCAATGCACTCTCTGGACTCACTGCACTGCATCTCCAGTGGTGCCAGTGCACTCTCTGGACTCACTGCACTGCATCCCCAGTGCTGCCAGTGCACTCTCTTGAGTCACCGCACTGCATCCCCTGTGGTGCAAGAGCACTCTCTGGACTCACAGCAGTGCATCCCCAGTGGTGCCAGTGCACTCTCTGGACTCACTGCACTGCATCCCCAGTGGTGCCAGTGCACTCTCTGGACTCACTGCACTGCATCCCCAGTGGTGCTAGTGCACTGTGTGGACTCACTGTACTGCATTCCCGGTGGTGCCTGTGCAATCTCTGGACTCACTGCAGTGCATCCCCAGTGGTGCCAGTGCACTCTCAGGACTCACTGCACTGCATCCCCAGTGGTGCCAGTGCACTCTCTGGACTCACTGCACTGCATCCCCAGTAGTGACAGTGCACTCTCTGGACTCACTGCAGTGCATCCCCAGTGGTGCCAGTGCACTCTCTGGACTCAATGCACTGCATCCCCAGTAGTGCCAGTGCACTCTCTGGACTCACTGCAGTGCATCCCCAGTGGTGCCAGTGCACTCACTGGATTCACTGCACTGCATCCCCAGTGGTGCCAGTGCACTCTCTGGACTCACTGCATTGCATCCCCAGTGGTGCCAGTGCACTCTCTGGACTCACTGAAGGGCATCCCCAGTGGTGCCAGTGCACTCTCTGGACTCACTGCAGTGCATCCCCAGTGGTGCCAGTGCAGTCTCTGGAGTAACTGCAGTGCATCCCCAGTGGTGCCAAAGCACTCTCTGGACTCACTGCACTGCATCCCCAGTGGTGCCACTGCACTCTCTGGACTCACTGCATTGCATCCCCAGTGGTGCCAGTGCACTCTCTGGACTCATTGAAGTGCTTTCTCAGTGGTGCCAGTGCACTCTCTGGACTCACTGCAGTGCATCCCCAGTGGTGCCAGTACACTCACTGGACTCACTGCACTGCATCCCCAGTGGTGCCACTGCACTCTCTGGACTCACTGCACTGCTTCCCCAGTGGTGCCAGTGTACTCACTGGACTCACTGCAGTGCATCCCCACTGGTGCCAGTGCACTCTCTGGGCTCACTGCAGTGCATCCCCAGTGGTGCCAGTGCACTCTCTGGACTCACTGCACTGCATCCCCAGTGGTGTCAGTGCGCTCTCTGGAGTCACAGCACTGCATCCCCAGTGGAGACAGTGCAATCTCTGGACTCACGGCACTGCATCCCCAGTGGTGCCAGTGCACTCTCTGGACTCACTGCACTGCATCCCCGGTGGTGCCAGTGCAGTCTCTGGAGTAACTGCACTGCATCCCCACTGGTGCCAAAGCACTCTCTGGACTCCCAGCACCGCATCCCCAGTGGTGCTAATGCACTCTCTGGACTCACTGCACTGCATCCCCAGTGGTGCCAGTGCACTCTCTGGACTCACTGCACTGCATCCCCAGTGGTGCCAGTGCACTCTCTGGACTCACTGCAGTGCATCCCCAGTGGTGCCAGTGCACTCTCTGGACTCACTGAAGTGCATTCTCAGTGGTGCCAGTGCACTCTCTGGACTCACTGCAGTGCATCCCCAGTGGTGCCAGTACACTCACTGGACTCACTGCACTGCATCCCCAGTGGTGCCAGTGCACTCTCTGGACTCACTAAACTGCATCACCAGTGGTGCCACTGCACTCTCTGGACTCAATGCACTGCTTTCCCAGTGGTGCCAGTGCACTCACTGGACTGACTGCAGTGCATCCCCACTGGTGCCAGTGCACTCTCTGGGCTCACTGCAGTGCATCCCCAGTGGTGCCAGTGCACTCTCTGGACTCACTGCACTGCATCCCCAGTGGTGCCTGTGCGCTCTCTGGAGTCACAGCACTGCATTCTCAGTGGTGCCAGTGCACTCTCTGGACTCACTGCACTGCATCCCCAGTGGTGCCAGTGCACTCTCTGGACTCACTGAACTGCATCCCCAGTGGTGCCAGTGCACTCTCTGGACTCACTGCACTGCATCCCCAGTGCTGCCAGTGCACTCTCTGGACTCACTGCACTGCATCCCCAGTGGTGCCACTGCACTCTCTGGACTCACTGCACTGCTTCCCCAGTGGTGCCAGTGCACTCTCTGGACTCACTGCACTGCATCCCCAGTGGTGCCAGTGCACTCACTGGACTCACTGCAGTGCATCCCCAGTGGTGCCAGTGCACTCTCTGGACTCACTGCAGTGCATCCCCAGTGGTGCAAGTGCACTCTCTGGACTCACTTCTCTGTATTCCCAGTGGTGCCAGTGAAGTCTCTGGACTCACTGCACTGCATCCCCAGTGGTGCCAGTGCAATCTCTGGACTCACTGCACTGCATCCCCAGTGGTGCCAGTGCACTCTCTGGACTCACTGCAGTGCATCCGCAGTGGTGCCAGTGCACTCTCTGGACTCACTGCAGTGCATCCCCAGTGGTGCCAGTGCACTCTCTGGAGTCACAGCACTGCATCCCCAGTGGTGCCAGTGCACTCTCTGGACTCACTGAAGTGCATCCCCAGTGGTGCCAGTGCACTCTCTGGACTCACTGAAGTGCATTCTCAGTGGTGCCAGTGCACTCTCTGGACTCACTGCAGTGCATCCCCAGTGGTGCCAGTACACTCACTGGACTCACTGCACTGCATCCCCAGTGGTGCCAGTGCACTCTCTGGACTCACTAAACTGCATCACCAGTGGTGTCTCTGCACTCTCTGGACTCACTGCACTGCTTCCCCAGTGGTGCCAGTGCACTCACTGGACTCACTGCAGTGCATCCCCAGTGGTGCCAGTGCACTCTCTGGACTCACTGCAGTGCATCCCCAGTGGTGCCAGTGCACTCTCTGGACTCACTGCACTGCATCCCCAGTGGTGCCTGTGCGCTCTCTGGAGTCACAGCACTGCATCCCCAGTGGTGCCAGTGCAATCTCTGGACTCACGGCACTGCATCCCCAGTGGTGCCAGTGCACTCTCTGGACTCACTGAAGTGCATTCTCAGTGGTGCCAGTGCACTCTCTGGACTCACTGCACTGCATCCCCAGTGGTGCCAGTGCACTCTCTTGAGTCACCGCACTACATCCCCTGTGGTGCAAGAGCACTCTCTGGACTCACAGCAGTGCATCACCAGTGGTGCCAGTGCACTCTCTGGACTCACTGCACTGCATCCCCAGTGGTGCCAGTGCACTCTCTGGACTCACTGCACTGCATCCCCAGTGGTGCTAGTGCACTGTGTGGACTCACTGTACTGCATTCCCGGTGGTGCCAGTGCAATCTCTGGACTCACTGCACTGCATCCCCAGTGGTGCCAGTGCACTCTCTGGACTCACTGCACTGCATCCCCAGTGGTGCCTGTGCGCTCTATGGAGTCACAGCACTGCATCCCCAGTGGTGCCAGTGCAATCTCTGGACTCACTGCACTGCATCCCCAGTGGTGCCAGTGCACTCTCAGGACTCACTGCACTGCATCCCCAGTGGTGCCTGTGCGCTCTCTGGAGTCACAGCACTGCATCCCCAGTGGTGCCAGTGCAATCTCTGGACTCACTGCACTGCATCCCCAGTGGTGCCAGTGCACTCTCTGGACTCACTGAAGTGCATTCTCAGTGGTGCCAATGCACTCTCTGGACTCACTGCACTGCATCTCCAGTGGTGCCAGTGCACTCTCTGGACTCACTGCACTGCATCCCCAGTGCTGCCAGTGCACTCTCTTGAGTAACCGCACTGCATCCCCTGTGGTGCAAGAGCACTCTCTGGACTCACAGCAGTGCATCCCCAGTGGTGCCAGTGCACTCTCTGGACTCACTGCACTGCATCCCCAGTGGTGCCAGTGCACTCTCTGGACTCACTGCACTGCATCCCCAGTGGTGCTAGTGCACTGTGTGGACTCACTGTACTGCATTCCCGGTGGTGCCAGTGCAATCTCTGGACTCACTGCAGTGCATCCCCAGTGGTGCCAGTGCACTCTCAGGACTCACTGCACTGCATCCCCAGTGGTGCCAGTGCACTCTCTGGACTCACTGCACTGCATCCCCAGTAGTGACAGTGCACTCTCTGGACTCACTGCACTGCATCCCCAGTGGTGCCAGTGCACTCTCTGGACTCAATGCACTGCATCCCCAGTAGTGCAAGTGCACTCTCTGGACTCACTGCACTGCATCCCCAGTGGTGCCAGTGCACTCACTGGATTCACTGTACTGCATCCCCAGTGGTGCCAGTGCACTCTCTGGACTCACTGCATTGCATCCCCAGTGGTGCCAGTGCACTCTCTGGACTCACTGAAGGGCATCCCCAGTGGTGCCAGTGCACTCTCTGGACTCACTGCACTGCATCCCCAGTGGTGCCAGTGCACTCTCTGGACTCACTGAACTGCATCCCCAGTGGTGCCAGTGCACTCTCTGGACTCACTGCACTGCATCCCCAGTGCTGCCAGTGCACTCTCTGGACTCACTGCACTGCATCCCCAGTGGTGCCACTGCACTCTCTGGACTCACTGCACTGCTTCCCCAGTGGTGCCAGTGCACTCTCTGGACTCACTGCACTGCATCCCCAGTGGTGCCAGTGCACTCACTGGACTCACTGCAGTGCATCCCCAGTGGTGCCAGTGCACTCTCTGGAGTCACTGCACTGCATCCCCAGTGGTTCCAGCGCACTCTCTGGACTCACTGCACTGCATCCCCAGTAGTGCTAGTGCACTCTGTGGACTCACTGCAGTGCATCCCCAGTGGTGCCAGTGCACTCTCTGGACTCACTGCAGTGCATCCCCAGTGGAGCCAGTGCACTTTCTGGACTCACTGCAGTGCATCCGCAGTGGTGCCATTGCACTCTCTGGACTCACTGCACTGCATCCCCAGTGGTGCCAGTGCACTGTGTGGACTCACTGTACTGCATCCCCAGTGGTGCCAGTGCACTCTCTGGACTCACTGCACTGCATCCCCAGTGCAGCCAGTGCACTCTCTGGACTCACTGAAGTGCATTCTCAGTGGTGCCAGTGCACTCTCTGGACTCAATGAACTGCATCCCCAGTAGTGACAGTGCACTCTCTGGACTCACTGCAGTGCATCCCCAGTGCTGCCAGTGCACTCTCTGGACTCACTGCACTGCTTCCCCAGTGGTGCCAGTGCACTCTTTCGAGTCACTGCAGTGCATCCCCAGTGGTGCCAGTGCACTCTCTGGACTCACTGCAGTGCATCCCCAGTGGTGCCAGTGCACTCTCTGGACTCACTGCAGTGCATCCCCAGTGGTGCCAGTGCACTCTCTGGAGTCAAAGCACTGCATCCCCAGTGGTGCCAGTGCAATCTCTGGACTCACTGCACTGCATCCCCAGTGGTGCCAGTGCACTCTCTGGACTCACTGAAGTGCATTCTCAGTGGTGCCAGTGCACTCTCTGGACTCACTGCACTGCATCCCCAGTGGTGCCAGTGCACTCTCTGGACTCACTGAACTGCATCCCTAGTGGTGCCAGTGCAATCTCTGGACTCACTGCAGTGCATCCCCAGTGGTGCCAGTGCACTCTCTGGACTCACTGAAGTGCATTATCAGTGGTGCCAGTGCACTCTCTGGATTCACTGCACTACATCGCCAGTGCACTCTCTGGACTCACTGCAGGGCATCCCCGGTGGAGCCAGTGTACTCTCAGGACTCACTGCAGTGCATCCCCAGTGGTGCCAGTGCACTCTCTGGACTCACTGCACTGCATCCCCAGTGGTGCCAGTGCACTCTCTGGACTCACTGCACTGCACCCCAATGCTGCCAGTGCACTCTCTGGACTCACTGCACTGCATCCCCCGTGGTGCAAGTGCACTCTCTGGACTCACTGGAGTGCATCACCTGTGTTGCCAGTGCACTCTCTGGACTCACTGCACTGCATCCCCAGTGGTGCCAGTGCACTCTCTGGACTCACTGCACCGCATCCGCAGTGGTGCCAGTGCACTCTCTAGAGTCACTGCGCTGCATCCCCAGTTGTGCCAGTGCACTCTCTGGACTCACTGCAGCGCATCCCCAGTGGTGCTAGTGCACTCTCTAGAGTCACTGCGCTGCATCCCCAGTGGTGCCAGTGCACTCTCTGGACTCACTGTACTGCATCCCCAGTGGTGCCCTTGCACTCTCTGGACTCCCGCCACCGCATCCCCAGTGGTTCCAGTGCACTCTCTGGACTCACTGCACTGCATCCCCAGTGGTGCCAGTGCACTCTCTGGACTCACTGCACCGCATCCCCAGTGGTGCCAGTGCGCTCTCTGAAGTGACTGCAGTGCATCCCCAGTGGTGCAGGTGCACTCTCTGGACTCACTGCAGTGCATCCCCAGTGGTGCTAATGCACTCTGGACTCACTGCACTGCATCCCCTGTGCTGCCAGTGCTCTCTCTGGACTCACTGCACTGCATCCACAGTGGTGCCAGTGCACTCACTGGACTCACTGCACTGCATCACCAGTGGTGCCAGTACACTCTCTGGACACACTGAAGTGCATTCTCAGTGGTGCCAGTGCACTCTCTGGACTCACTGCGCTGCATCCCCAGTGGTGCCGGTACACTCACTGGACTCACTGCACTGCATCCCTCGTGGTGCCAGGGCACTCTCTGCAGACACTGCAGTGCATCCCCAAAGGGGACAGTGCACTCTCTGGACTCACTGCACTGCATCCCCAGTGGTGCCAGTGCACTCTCTGGACTCACTGCACTACTCCAGCAGCGGCAGTCGCTCCAGCCGCGGTAGCCCTCCAGCCTCGGCAGCCGCGGCAGCCGCGGCAGCCGCTCCAGCCGCGGCAGCCGCTCCGTCCGCGGCATACGCGGCAGTCTCTCCAACCGCGGCAGCCGCACCAGCCGCGGAAGCCGCGGCAGCCGCTCCAAACGCGGCAGGCGCTCAACCGCGGCAACTGCTCCAGACGTGGCAGCCGCTCCACTCGGTAGCGCCTGGAGCGGCTTCCGCGGCTAGAGCGGCTGGAGCGGCTGCCGTGTCTGGAGCGGCTGGAGCGGCTGGAGGGGCTAACGCGGCTGGAGAGGCTGACGCGGTTGAAGCGTCTAGAGCGTCTGCCGCGGCTGGAGGGGCTACCGCGGCTGGAGCGGATGACGCGGCTGGAGCGGAAACCGAGGCTTGAGCGCCACTCTCTGGACTCACTGCACTGCATCACCAGTGGTGCCAGTGCACTCACTGGACTCACTGCACTGCATCCACAGTGGTGCCAGTGCACTCTCTGGACTCACTGCACTGCATCCCCAGTGGTGCCAGTGCGCTCTCTGGACACACTGAAGTGCATCCCCAGTTGTGCCAGTGCACTCTCTGGACTCACTGCACTGCATCCCCAGTGGTGCCAGTGCACTCTCTGGACTCACTGCACTGCATCCCCAGTGGTGCCAGTGCACTCTCTGGACTCACTGCAGTGCATCCCCAGTGGTGCCAGTGCACTCTCTGGACTCACTGCACTGCATCCCCAGTGGTGCCAGTGCACTCTCTGGACTCACTGAAGGGCATCCCCAGTGGTGCCAGTGCGCTCTCTGGACTCACTGCAGGGCATCCACGGTGGAGCCAGTGTACTCTCAGGACTCACTGCACTGCATCCCCAGTGGTGCCAGCGCACTCTCTGGACTCACTGCAATGCATCCCCAGTGGTGCCAGTGCACTCTGTGGACTCACTGCACCGCATCCGCAGTGGTGCCAGTGCACTCTCTAGAGTCACTGCGCTGCATCCCCTGTTGTGCCAGTGCACTCTCTGGACTAACTGGAGCGCATCCCCAGTGGTGCCAGTGCACTCTCTGGAGTGACTGCAGTGCATCCCCAGTGGTGCCAGTGCACTCTCTGGACTCGCGTCACTGCATCCCCAGTGGTGCCAGTGCACTCTCTGGACTCACTGAAGTGCATTCTCAGTGGAGCCAGTGCACTCTCTGGACTCACTGCAGTGCATCCCCAGTGGTGCCAGTACACTCACTGGACTGACTGAAGTGCATCCCCAGTGGTGTCAGTGCACTCTCTGGAGTCACTGCGCTGCATCCCCAGTGGTGCCAGTGCACTCCCTGGACTCACTGCACTGCTACAGCCGCGGCAGCCGCTCCAGCCGCGGTAGCCCTCCAGCCGTGGCAGCCGCTCCACTCGGTAGCGGCTGGAGCGGCTGCCACGGCTGCCGCGGCTGGAGCGGCTCGAGCGGCTGCCGCGGCTGGAGGGGCTACCGCGGGGTTGACTCGGCTGGAGCGGATGCCGAGGCTGGAGCGGCACTCTCTGGACTCACTGAAATGCATTCTCAGTGGTGCCAGTGCACTCTCTGGACTCACTGCTCTGCATCCCCAGTGGTGCCAGTGCACTCTCTGGACTCACTGCAGTGCATCCCCAGTGGTGCCATTGCACTCTCTGGACTCACTGCACCGCATTCCCACTGGTGTCAGTGCACTCTCTGGACTCACTGCACTGCATCCCCAGTGGTGCCAAAGCACTCTCTGGACTCCAGGCACCGCATCCCCAGTGGTGTCAGTGCACTCTCTGGACTCCCGGCACCGTATCACCAGTGGTGCCAGTGCATTCTCTGGACTAACTGCAGTGCATTCCCAGTGTTGCCGGTGCACTCTCTGGACTCACAGCACTGTATGCCCAGTGGTGCCAGTGCACTCTCTGGACTCACAGCACTGCATGCCCAGTGGTGCCAGTGCACTCTCTGGACTCACTGCATTGCATCCCCAGTGGTGCCAGTGCACTCTCTGGACTCACTGCACTGCATCCCCAATGGTGCCAGTGCACTCTCTTTACTCACTGCACTGCATCCCCAAGGTGCCAGTGCACTCTCTGGACTCACTGCACTGCTCCAGCCGCGGCAGCCTCTCCAGCTGGACCAGCCGCGGCATCCGCTCCAGCCTCGGCATCCGCTCCAGCCGCACTAACCGCTCCAGCCGCGGTAGCTCCTCCAGCCGCGCCAGCCGCTCCAGCCGCGGCAGCCGCTCCAGCCGCTCCAGCCGCGGCAGCCGCTCCAACCGCGGCAGCCGCTCCAGCCGCGGCAGCCACTCCAGCCGCTCCAGCCGCGGCAGCCGCTCCAGCCGCTACCGAGTGGAGCGGCTGCCACGGCTGGAGGGCTACCGCGGCTGGAGCGGCTGCCGCGGCTGTAGCAGTGCAGTGAGTCCAGGGAGTGCAAAGGCACCAGTGGGGATGGAGTGCAGTGAGTCCAAAGACTTCACTGTCACCACTGGGAATGCAGTGCAGTGAGTCCAGAGAGTGCACTGGCACCACTGGCGATGCAGTGAAGTGAGTGCAGAGAGTGCAATGGCACTACTGGGGATGCACTGCAGTGAGTCCAGAGAGTGCACTGGCACCACTGGGGATGCAGTGCAGTGAGTCCAGAGAGTGCACTGGCACCACTGGGGATGCCCTGCAGTGAGTCCAGTGAGTGCACTGGCACCACTGAGAATGCACTACAGTGAGTCCAGGGATAGCACTGGCACCACTGGGGATGCAGTGCAGTGAGTCCAGAGAGTGCACTGGCACCACTGGGGATGCACTGCAGTGAGTCCAGAGAGTGAACTGGCACCACTGGGGATGCACTTCAGTGAGTCCAGAGAGTGCACTGGCACCACTGGGGATGCACTGCAGTGAGTCCAGAGAGTGCACTGGCACCAATGGGGATGCAGTGCAGTGAGTCCAGAGAGTGCACTGGCACCACTGGGGATGCAGTGCAGTGAGTCAAGAGAGTGCACTGGCAGGACTGGGGATGCAGTGCAGTGAGTCCAGAGAGTGCACTGGCACCACAGGTGATGCACTCCAGTGAGTCCAGAGAGTGCACTTGCACCACGGGGGATGCACTGCAGTGAGTCCAGAGAGCGCACTGGCACCACTGGGGATGCACTGCAGTGAGTCCACAGAGTGCACTGGCACCACTGGGGATGCACTTCAGTGTGTCCAGAGAGTGCACTGGCACCACTGGGGATGCACTGCAGTGAGTCCAGAGAGTGCACTAGCGCCACTGGGGATGCAGTGCAGTGAGTCCAGAGAGTGCACTGGCACCACTGGGGATGCACTGCAGTGAGTCCAGTGAGTACACTGGCACCACTGGTGATGCAGTGCAGTGAGTCCAGAGAGTGCACTGGCACCACTGGTGATGCAGTACAGTGAGTCCAGAGAGTGGCGCTCCAGCCTCGGTTTCCGCTCCAGCCGCGTCAACCGCTCCAGCCGCGGTAGCCCCTCCAGCCGCGGCAGCCGCTCCAGCCGCGGCAGCCGCTCCAGCCGCTCTAGCCGCGGCAGCCGCTCCAGGCGCTACCGAGTGGAGCGGCTGCCACGGCTGGAGCGGTTGCCGCGGTTGGAGCGCCTGCCGCGTTTGGAGCTGCTGCCGCGGCTTCCGCGGCTGGTGCGGCTGCCGCGGTTGGTGAGTCTGCCGCGTATGCCGCGGACGGAGCGGCTGCCGCGGCTGGAGCGGCTGCCGCGGCTGCCGCGGCTCCCGAGGCTGGAGGGCTACCGCGGCTGGAGCGACTGCCGCGGCTGGAGTAGTGCAGTGAGTCCAGAGAGTGCACTGGCACCACTGGGGATGCAGTGCAGTGTCTGCAGAGAGTGCCATGGCACCACAAGGGATGCATTGCAGTGAGTCCAGAGAGTGCACTGGCACCACTGGGGATGCAGTGCAGTGAGTCCAGAGAGTTCACTGGCACCACTGGAGACGCACTTCAGTGAGTGTAGAGACTGCACTGGCACCACTGGGGATGCAGTGCAGTGAGTCCAGTGAGTGTACTGGCACCACTGGGGACGCAGCGCAGTGAGTCCAGAGAGTGCACTGGCACCAATGAGAATGCACTTCAGTGTGTCCAGAGAGGGCACTGGCACCACTGGTGATGCACTGCAGTGAGTCCAGAGAGTGCACTGGCACCACTGGGGATGCAGTACAGTGAGTCCAGAGAGTGCACTGGCACCACTGGGGATGCAGTGCAGTGAGTCCAGAGAGTGCACTGGCACCACTGGGGATGCACTGCAGTGAGTCCAGAGAGTGCACTGGCACCACTGGGGATGCACTGCATTGAGTCCAGAGAGTGCAGTGGCACCACTCGGGATGCAGTGCAGTGAGTCCAGAGAGTGCATTAGCACCACTGGGGATGCATTGACGCGAGTCCAGAGAGTGCACTGGCACCACTGGGGATGCACTGCAGTCACTCCAGAGAGTGCACTGGCACCACTGGGGATTCAGTGCAGTGAGTCCAGAGAGTGCACTGGCACCACTGGGGATGCAGTGCGGTGAGTCCAGAGAGTGCACTGGCACCACTGGGGATGCAGTACAGTGAGTCCAGAGAGTGCACTGGCACCACTGGGGATGCAGTGCAGTGAGTCCAGAGAGTGCACTGGCACCACTGGGGTGCACTGCCGTGAGTCCAGAGTGCACTAGCACCACTGGGGATGCACTGCAGTGAGTCCAGAGAGTGCACTGGCTCCACCGGGAATGCACTGCAGTGACTCCAGAGAGTGCACTGGCACCACAGGGGATGAACTTCAGTGAGTCCAGAGAGTGCACTGGCACCACTGGGGATGCAGTGAGGCGAGTCCAGAGAGTGCACTGGCACCACTGGGGATGCAGTGACGCGAGTCCAGAGAGTGCACTGGCACCACTGGGGATGCACTGCAGTCACTCCAGAGAGTGCACTGGCACCAATGGGGATGCACTGCAGTGAGTCCAGAGAGTGCACTGGCACCACTGTGGATGCAGTGCAGTGAGTCCAGAGAGAGCACTGGCAGCACTCGGGATGCAGTGCAGTGAGTCCAGAGAGTGCACTGGCACCACTGGGGATGCACTGCAGTGAGTCCAGAGAGTGCACTGGCACCATTGGGGATGCACTGCATTGAGTCCAGAGAGTGCAGTGGCACCACTCGGGATGCAGTGCAGTGAGTCCAGAGAGTGCATTAGCACCACTGGGGATGCATTGACGCGAGTCCAGAGAGTGCACTGGCACCACTGGGGATGCACTGCAGTCACTCCAGAGAGTGCACTGGCACCACTGGGGATTCAGTGCAGTGAGTCCAGAGAGTGCACTGGCACCACTGGGGATGCAGTGCGGTGAGTCCAGAGAGTGCACTGGCACCACTGGGGATGCAGTACAGTGAGTCCAGAGAGTGCACTGGCACTACTGGGGATGCAGTGCAGTGAGTCCAGAGAGTGCACTGGCACCACTGGGGTGCACTGCCGTGAGTCCAGAGTGCACTAGCACCACTGGGGATGCACTGCAGTGAGTCCAGAGAGTGCACTGGCTCCACCGGGAATGCACTGCAGTGACTCCAGAGAGTGCACTGGCACCACAGGGGATGAACTTCAGTGAGTCCAGAGAGTGCACTGGCACCACTGGGGATGCAGTGAGGCGAGTCCAGAGAGTGCACTGGCACCACTGGGGATGCAGTGACGCGAGTCCAGAGAGTGCACTGGCACCACTGGGGATGCACTGCAGTCACTCCAGAGAGTGCACTGGCACCAATGGGGATGCACTGCAGTGAGTCCAGAGAGTGCACTGGCACAACTGGGGATGCAGCGCAGTGACTCTAGAGAGTGCACTGGTCGGCAATGCGGATGCGGTGCAGTGAGTCCAGAGAGTGCACTGGCACCACAGGTGATGCAGTGCAGTGAGTCCAGAGAGTGAATTGGCACCACAGGTGATGCAGTGCAGTGAGTCCAGAGAGTGCACTGGCAGCACTGGGGATGCAGTGCAGTGACGCCAGAGAGTGCACTGGCAGCATTGGGGTGCACTGCAGTGAGTCCAGAGAGTGCACTGGCACCACTGGGGATGCAGTGCAGTGAGTCCAGAGAGTGCACTGGCACCACTGGGGATGCACTGCAGTGAGTCCTGAGAGTACACTGGCTCCACCGGGGATGCCCTGCAGTGAGTCCAGAGAGTGCACTGGCAGCACTGGGGATGCCCTGCAGTGAGTCCAGAGAGTGCACTGGCACCACTGGGGATGCAGTGCAGTGAGTCCAGAGAGTGCACCGGAAACACTGGGGATGCGGTGGCGGGAGTCCAGAGAGTGCTTTGGCACCACTGGGGATGCAGTACAGTGAGTCCAGAGAGTGCACTGGCACCACTGGGGATGCAGCGCAGTGACCCTAGAGAGTGCACTGGCACCACTGGGGATGCGGTGCAGTGAGTCCAGAGAGTGCACTGGCACCACTCAGGGTGCAGTGCGGTGAGTCCAGAGAGTGCACTGGCACCACTGGGGATGCAGTACAGTGAGTCCAGAGAGTGCACTGGCACCACTGGGGATGCAGTGCAGTGAGTCCAGAGAGTGCACTGGCACCACTGGGGATGCACTGCAGTGAGTCCAGAGTGTGCACTGGTACCACCGGGAATGCACTGCAGTGAGTCCAGAGAGTGCACTGGCACCACTGGGGATGCAGTGCAGTGAGTCCAGAGAGTGCACTGGCACCACTGGGGATGCACTGCAGTGAGTCCAGAGTGCACTAGCACCACTGGGGATGCACTGCAGTGAGTCCAGAGAGTGCACTGGCACCACCGGGAATGCACTGCAGTGAGTCCAGGGAGTGCACTGGGGATGCACTTTTGTGAGTCCAGAGAGTGCACTGGCACCACTGGGGATGCAGTGACGCGAGTCCAGAGAGTGCACTGGCACCACTGGGGATGCAGTGATGCGAGTCCAGAGAGTGCACTGGCACCACTGGGGATGCACTGCAGTCACTCCAGAGAGTGCACTGGCACCACTGGGGATGCACTGCAGTGAGTCCAGAGAGTGCACTGGCACAACTGGGGATGCAGCGCAGTGACTCTAGAGAGTGCACTGGCAGCACTGCGGATGCGGTGCAGTGAGTCCAGAGAGTGCACTGGCACCACAGGTGATGCAGTGCAGTGAGTCCAGAGAGTGCACTGGCAGCACTGGGGATGCAGTGCATTGAGTCCAGAGAGTGCACTGGCACCACAGGTGATGCACTCCAGTGAGTCCAGAGAGTGCACTTGCACCACGGGGGATGCAGTGCAGTGAGTCCAGAGAGTGCACTGGCAGCACTGGGGATGCAGTGCAGTGAGTCCAGAGAGTGCACTGGCACCACAGGGGATGCACTCCAGTGAGTCCAGAGAGTGCACTGGCACCACTGGGGATGCAGTGCAGTGAGTTCAGAGAGTGCACTGGCAGCACTGGGGATGCAGTGCAGTGAGTCCAGAGAGTGCACTGGCACCACTGGGGATGCAGCGCAGTGAGTCCAGAGAGTGCACTGGCACCACTGGGGATGCACTGAAGTGAGTCCAGAGAGTGCACTGGCACCACTGGGGATGCACTACAGTGAGTCCAGGGATAGCACTGGCACCACTGGGGATGCAGTGCAGTGAGTCCAGAGAGTGCTCTGGCACCACTGGGGATGCCCTGCAGTGAGCCCAGAGAGTGCACTGGCACCACTGGGGATGCACTGCAGTGAGTCCAGGGATAGCACTGGCACCACTGGGGATGCAGTGCAGTGAGTCCAGAGAGTGCACTGGCACCAGTGGGGATGCAGTGCAGTGAGTCCAGAGAGTGCACTGGCACCACTGATGATGCAGTACAGTGAGTCCAGTGAGTGCACTGGCACAACTGGGGATGTAGTGCAGTGACTCGAGAGAGTGCACTGGAACCACTGGGGATGCAGTGCCGCGAGTCCAGAGAGTGCACTGGCTCCACTGGGGATGCGGTGCCGGAGGTCCAGAGAGTGCACTGGCACCACTGATGATGCAGTACAGTGAGTCCAGTGAGTGCACTGGCAACACTGGGGATGCAGTGCAGTGAGTCCAGAGAGTGCACTGGCACCACTGGGGATGCAGTGCAGCAAGTCCAGAGAGTGCACTTGCACCACTGGGGATGCAGTGCAGTGAGTCCAGAGAGTGCACTGGCACCAATGGGGATGCACTTCAGTGAGTCCAGAGAGTGCACTGGCACCACTGGGGATGCAGTACAGTGAGTCCAGAGAGTGCACTGGCACCACTGGGGATGCAGTGCAGTGAGTCCAGAGAGTGCATTGGCACCACTGGGGATGCAGTGCAGTGAGTCCAGAGAGTGCACTGGCACCATTGGAGATGCAGTGCAGTGAGTCCAGAGAGTGCACTGGCACCACTGGGGATGCAGTGCAGTGAGTCCAGAGAGTGCACTGGCACCACTGGGGATGCAGTGCAGTGAGTCCAGAGAGTGCACTGGCACCACTGGGGATGCACTGCAGTGAGTCCAGAGAGATCACTGGCACCACTGGAGATGCACTTCAGTGAGTGCAGAGACTGCACTGGCACCACTGGGGATGCAGTGCAGTGAGTCCAGTGAGTGTACTGGCACCACTGGGGATGCACTGCAGTGAGTCCAGAGAGTGCATTGGCACCACTTGGGATGCACTGCAGTGACTCCAGAGAGTGCACTGGCACCACTGGGGATGCAGTGCAGTGAGTCCAGAGAGTGCTCTGGCACCACTGGGGATGCACTGCAGTGAGCCCAGAGAGTGCACGGGCTCCACAGGGGAAGCTCTGCAGTGAGTCCACAGAGTGCACTGGCACCACTGGGGATGCAGTGCAGTGAGTCCAGAGATCACACTGGCTCCACTGGCGATGCAGTGCAGTGAGTCCAGAGAGTGCTCTGGCACCACTGGGGATGCAGTGCAGTGAGTCCAGAGAGTGCACTGGCACCACTGGGGATGCAGTGCAGTGAGTCCAGTGAGTGTACTGGCACCACTGGGGATGCACTGCAGTGAGTCCAGTGAGTGTACTGGCACCACTGGGACTGCCCTTCAGTGAGTCCAGAGAGTGCACTGGCACCACTGGGGATGCACTGCAGTGAGTCCACAGAGTGCACGGGCTCCACAGGGGAAGCTCTGCAGTGAGTCCACAGAGTGCACTGGCACCACTGGGGATGCAGTGCAGTGAGTCCAGAGATCCCACTGGCTCCACTGGAGATGCAGTGCAGTGAGTCCAGAGAGTGCTCTGGCACCACTGGGGATGCAGTGCAGTGAGTCCAGAGAGTGCACTGGCACTACTGGGGATGCAGTGCAGTGAGTCCAGAGAGTGCTCTGGCAACCACTGGGGATGCTGTGCAGTGAGTCCAGAGAGTGCAGTGGCACCACTGGTGATGCACTGCAGTTACTCCAGAGAGTGCACTGGCACCACTGGGGATGCGGTGCGGTGAGTCCAGAGAGTGCACTGGCACCACTGGGGATGCAGTGCAGTGAGTCCAGAGAGTGCACTGGCACCACTGAGAATGCACTTCAGTGAGTCCAGAGAGTGTACTGGCAGCACTGGGGATGCAGTGCAGTGAGTCCGGAGAGCGCACTGGCACCACTGGGGATGCAGTGCAGTGAGTCCAGAGAGTGCACTTGCACCACTGAGAATGCACTGCAGTGAGTCCAAAGAGTGCACTGGCACCACTGGGGATGCACTGTAGTGAGTCCAGAGAGTGCACTGGCACCACTGGGGATGCAGTGCAGTGAGTCCAGAGAGTGCACGGGCTCCACTGGGGATGCAGTGCAGTGAGTCCAGAGAGTGCACTGGCACCACTGGGGATGCAGTGCAGTCAGTCCAGAGAGTGCACTGGCACCACTGGGGATGCAGTGCAGCAAGTCCAGAGAGTGCACTGGCACCACTGGGGATGCAGTGCAGTGAGTCCAGAGAGTGCACTGGCACCACTGGGGATGCACTGCAGTGAGTCCAGAGAGTGCACTGGCACCACTGGGGATGCAGTGCAGTGAGTCCAGAGAGTGCACTGGCACCACTGATGATGCAGTACAGTGAGTCCAGTGAGTGTACTGGCACCACTGGGGATGTAGTGCAGTGACTCGAGAGAGTGCACTGGCACCACTGGGGATGCAGTGCAGCAAGTCCAGAGAGTGCACTGGCACCACTGGGGATGCACTGCTGTGAGTCCACAGAGTGCACTGGCACCACTGGGGATGCAGTGCAGTGAGTCCAGAGAGTGCACTGGCACCAATGGGGATGCACAGCAGTGAGTCCACAGAGTGCACTGGCACCACTGGGGATGCAGCGCAGTGAGTCCAGAGAGTGCTCTGGCACCACTGGAGATGCAGTGCAGTGAGTCCAGAGAGTGCACTAGCACCACTGGGGATGCAGTGCAGTCAGTCCAGTGAGTGTACTGGCACCACTGGGACTGCCCTTCAGTGAGTCCAGAGAGTGCACTGGCACCACTGGGGATGCACTGCAGTGAGTCCACAGAGTGCACTGGCACCACTGGGGATGCAGTGCAGTGAGTCCAGAGATCGCACTGGCTCCACTGGGGATGCAGTGCAGTGAGTCCAGAGAGTGCTCTGGCACCACTGGGGATGCAGTGCAGTGAGTCCAGAGAGTGCTCTGGCACCACCGGGGATGCAGTGCAGTCAGTGCAGGGAGTGCACTGGCACCACTGGGGATGCAGTGCAGTGAGTCCAGAGAGTGCAGTGGCACCACTGGGGATGCAGTGCAGTGAGTCCAGAGAGTGCACAGGCAGCACTGGGGATGCAGTGCAGTGAGTCCAGAGAGTGCTCTGGCACCACTGGGGATGCAGTGCAGTGAGTCCAGAGAGTGCACTGGCACCACTGATGATGCAGTACAGTGAGTCCAGTGAGTGCACTGGCACCACTGGGGATGTAGTGCAGTGACTCGAGAGAGTGCACTGGCACCACTGGGGATGCAGTGCAGTGACTCCAGAGAGTGCACTGGCACCACTGGGGATGCAGTGCAGTGAGTCCAGAGAGTGCACTGGCACCACTGGGGATGTAGTGCAGTGACTCGAGAGAGTGCACTGGCACCACTGGGGATGCAGTGCAGTGACTCCAGAGAGTGCACTGGCACCACTGGAGATGCAGTGCAGTGAGTCCAGAGAGTGCACTAGCACCACTGGGGATGCAGTGCAGTCAGTCCAGTGAGTGTACTGGCACCACTGGGACTGCCCTTCAGTGAGTCCAGAGAGTGCACTGGCACCACTGGGGATGCACTGCAGTGAGTCCACAGAGTGCACGGGCTCCACAGGGGAAGCACTGCAGTGAGTCCAGAGAGTGCACTAGCACCACTGGGGATGCAGTGCAGTGAGTCCAGAGATTGCACTGGCTCCACTGGGGATGCAGTGCAGTGAGTCCAGAGAGTGCTCTGGCACCACTGGGGATGCAGTGCAGTGAGTCCAGAGAGTGCACTGGCACCACTGGGGATGCAGTGCAGTGAGTCCAGAGAGTGCTCTGGCACCACTGGGGATGCTGTGCAGTGAGTCCAGAGAGTGCACTGGCACCACTGGGGATGCACTGCAGTGAGCCCAGAGAGTGCACTGGCACCACTGGGGATGCGGTGCGGTGAGTCCAGAGAGTGCACTGGCACCACTGAGAATGCCCTTCAGTGAGTCCAGAGAGTGCACTGGCACCACTGGGGATGCACTTCAGTGAGTCCAGAGAGCGCACTGGCACCACTGGGGATGCAGTGCAGTGAGTCCAGAGAGTGCACTTGCACCACTGAGAATGCACTTCAGTGAGTCCAAAGAGTGCACTGGCACCACTGGGGATGCACTGCAGTGAGTCCAGAGAGTGCACTGGCACCACTGGGGATGCACTGCAGTGAGTCCAGAGAGTGCACGGGCTCCACTGGGGATGCAGTGCAGTGAGTCCACAGAGTGCACTGGCACCACTGGGGATGCAGTGCAGTGAGTCCAGAGAGTGCACTGGCACCACTGGGGATGCAGTGCAGCAAGTCCAGAGAGTGCACTGGCACCACTGGGGATGCAGTGCAGTGAGTCCAGAGAGTGCACTGGCACCAATGGGGATGCAGTGCAGTGAGTCCAGAGAGTGCACTGGCACCACTGGGGATGCAGTACAGTGAGTCCAGAGAGTGCACTGGCACCACTGGGGATGCACAGCAGTGAGTCCAGAGAGTGCATTGGCACCACTGGGGATGCAGTGCAGTGAGTCCAGAGAGTGCACTGGCACCATTGGAGATGCAGTGCAGTGAGTCCAGAGAGTGCACTGGCACGACTGGGGATGCAGTGCAGTGAGTCCAGAGAGTGCACTGGCACCACTGGGGATGCACTGCAGTGAGTCCAGAGAGATCACTGGCACCACTGGAGATGCACTTCAGTGAGTGCAGAGACTGCCCTGGCACCACTGGGGATGCAGTGCAGTGAGTCCAGTGAGTGTACTGACACCACTGGGGATGCACTGCAGTGAGTCCAGAGAGTGCATTGGCACCACTTGGGATGCACTGCAGTGAGTCCAGAGAGTGCACTTGCACCACTGGGGATGCAGTGCAGTGAGTCCAGAGAGTGCACTGACACCACTGGGGATGCAGTGCAGTGAGTCCAGAGAGTGCACTGGCACCACTGGGGATGCACAGCAGTGAGTCCAGAGAGTGCATTGGCACCACTGGGGATGCAGTGCAGTGAGTCCAGAGAGTGCACTGGCACCATTGGAGATGCAGTGCAGTGAGTCCAGAGAGTGCACTGGCACCACTGGGGATGCAGTGCAGTGAGTCCAGAGAGTGCACTGGCACCACTGGGGATGCGGTGCAGTGAGTCCAGAGAGTGCACTGGCACCACTGGGGATGCAGTGCAGTGAGTCCAGAGAGTTCACTGGCACCACTGGAGATGCACTTCAGTGAGTGCAGAGACTGCACTGGCACCACTGGGGATGCAGTGCAGTGAGTCCAGAGAGTGTACTGGCACCACTGGGTATGCAGCGCAGTGAGTCCAGAGAGTGCACTGGCACCACTGAGAATGCACTTCAGTGTGTCCAGAGAGTGTACTGGCACCACTGGTGATGCACTGCAGTGAGTCCAGAGAGTGCACTGGCACCATTGGGAATGCAGTGCAGTGAGTCCAGAGAGTGCACTGGCAACACTGGGGATGCACTGCAGTGAGTCCAGAGAGTGCACTGGCACCACTGGGGATGCAGTGCAGTGAGTCCAGAGTGTGCACTGGCACCACTGGGAATGCAGTGCAGTGAGTCCAGAGATCGCACTGGCACCACGGGGGATGCACTTCAGTGAGTCCAGAGAGTGCACTGGCACCACTGGGGATGCACTGGAGTGAGTCCAGAGAGTGCACTGGCACCACTGGGGATGCACTGCAGTGAGTCCAGAGAGTGCACTGGCACCACTGGGGATGCAGTGCAGTGAGTGCAGGGAGTGCACTGGCACCACTGGGGATGCAGTGCAGTGAGTCCAGAGAGTGCAGTGGCACCACTGGGGATGCAGTGCAGTGAGTCCAGAGAGTGCACAGGCAGCACTGGGGATGCAGTGCAGTGAGTCCAGAGAGTGCTCTGGCACCACTGGGGATGCAGTGCAGTGAGTCCAGAGAGTGCACTGGCACCACTGGTGATGCAGTGCAGTGAGTCCAGAGAGTGCACTGGCACCACAGGGAATGCCCTTCAGTGAGTCCAGAGAGTGCACTGGCACCACTGGGGATGCACTGCAGTGAGTCCACAGAGTGCACTAGCACCACTGGGGATGCAGTGCAGTGAGTCCAGAGAGTGCACTGGCACCACTGAGAATGCACTTCAGTGAGTCCAGAGAGCGCACTGGCACCACTGGGGATGCAGGGCAGTGAGTCCAGAGAGTGCACTGGCACCACTGAGAATGCACTTCAGTGAGTCCAAAGAGTGCACTGGCACCACTGGGGATGCACTGCAGTGAGTCCAGAGAGTGCACTAGCACCACTGGGAATGTAGTGCAGTGAATCCAGTGAGTGCACTGGCACCAGTGGGGATGCACTGCAGTGAGTCCAGAGAGTGCACTGGCACCACTGGGGATGCACTGCAGTGAGCCCAGAGAGTGCACTGGCACCACTGGAAATGCAGTACAGTGAGTCCAGTGAATGCACTGGCAACACTGGGGATGCAGTGCAGTGAGTCCAGAGAGTGCACTGGCACCACTGGGGATGCAGTGCAGTGAGTCCAGTGAGTGCACTGGCACCACTGGGGATGCAGTGCAGTGACTCCAGAGAGTGCACTGGCACCACTGGGGATGCACTGCTGTGAGTCCACAGAGTGAACTGGCACCACTGGGGATGCAGTGCAGTGAGTCCAGAGAGTGCACTGGCACCAATGGGGATGCACTGCAGTGAGTCCACAGAGTGCACTGGCACCACTGGGGATGCAGCGCAGTGAGTCCAGAGAGTGCTCTGGCACCACTGGAGATGCAGTGCAGTGAGTCCAGAGAGTGCACTAGCACCACTGGGGATGCAGTGCAGTCAGTCCAGTGAGTGTACTGGCACCACTGGGACTGCCCTTCAGTGAGTCCAGAGAGTGCACTGGCACCACTGGGGATGCACTGCAGTGAGTCCACAGAGTGCACGGGCTCCACAGGGGAAGCACTGGAGTGAGTCCACAGAGTGCACTGGCACCACTGGGGATGCAGTGCAGTGAGTCCAGAGATCGCACTGGCTCCACTGGGGATGCAGTGCAGTGAGTCCAGAGAGTGCTCTGGCACCACTGGGGATGCAGTGCAGTGAGTCCAGAGAGTGCACTGGCACCACTGGGGATGCAGTGCAGTGAGTCCAGAGTGTGCACTGGCACCACTGGGAATGCAGTGCAGTGAGTCCAGAGATCGCACTGGCACCACGGGGGATGCACTTCAGTGAGTCCAGAGAGTGCACTGGCACCACTGGGGATGCACTGGAGTGAGTCCAGAGAGTGCACTGGCACCACTGGGGATGCAGTGCAGTCAGTGCAGGGAGTGCACTGGCACCACTGGGGATGCAGTGCAGTGAGTCCAGAGAGTGCAGTGGCACCACTGGGGATGCAGTGCAGTGAGTCCAGAGAGTGCACAGGCAGCACTGGGGATGCAGTGCAGTGAGTCCAGAGAGTGCTCTGGCATCACTGGGGATGCAGTGCAGTGAGTCCAGAGAGTGCACTGGCACCACTGGAGATGCACTTCAGTGAGTGCGGAGACTGCACTGGCACCACTGGGGATGCACAGCAGTGAGTCCACAGAGTGCACTGGCACCACTGATGATGCAGTACTGTGAGTCCAGTGAGTGCACTGGCACCACTGGGGATGTAGTGCAGTGACTCGAGAGAGTGCACTGGCACCACTGGGGATGCAGTGCAGTGACTCCAGAGAGTGCACTGGCACCACTGGGGATGCAGTGCAGTGAGTCCAGAGAATGCACTGGCACCACTGGGGATGCAGTGCAGTGAGTCCAGAGAGTGCACTGGCACCACTGGAGATGCAGTGCAGTGAGTCCAGAGAGTGCACTAGCACCACTGGGGATGCAGTGCAGTCAGTCCAGTGAGTGTACTGGCACCACTGGGACTGCCCTTCAGTGAGTCCAGAGAGTGCACTGGCACCACTGGGGATGCACTGCAGTGAGTCCACAGAGTGCACGGGCTCCACAGGAGAAGCACTGCAGTGAGTCCAGACAGTGCACTATCACCACTGGGGATGCAGTGCAGTGAGTCCAGAGATCGCACTGGCTCCACTGGGGATGCAGTGCAGTGAGTCCAGAGAGTGCTCTGGCACCACTGGGGATGCAGTGCAGTGAGTCCAGAGAGTGCACTGGCACCACTGGGGATGCAGTGCAGTGAGTCCAGAGAGTGCTCTGGCACCACTGGGGATGCTGTGCAGTGAGTCCAGAGAGTGCAGTGGCACCACTGGTGATGCACTGCAGTTACTCCAGAGAGTGCACTGGCACCACTGGGGATGCGGTGCGGTGAGTCCAGAGAGTGCACTGGCACCACTGGGGATGCAGTGCAGTGAGTCCAGAGAGTGCACTGGCACCACTGAGAATGCACTTCAGTGAGTCCAGAGAGTGTACTGGCACCACTGGGGATGCACTTCAGTGAGTCCAGAGAGCGCACTGGCACCACTGGGGATGCAGTGCAGTGAGTCCAGAGAGTGCACTTGCACCACTGAGAATGCACTTCAGTGAGTCCAAAGAGTGCACTGGCACCACTGGGGATGCACTTCAGTGAGTGCAGAGACTGCACTGGCACCACTGGGGATGCAGTGCAGTGAGTCCAGTGAGTGTACTGGCACCACTGGGGATGCAGCGCAGTGAGTCCAGAGAGTGCACTGGCACCACTGAGAATGCACTTCAGTGTGTCCAGAGAGTGTACTGGCACCACTGGTGATGCACTGCAGTGAGTCCAGAGAGTGCACTGGCACCACTGTGGATGCAGTGCAGTGAGTCCAGAGAGTGCACTGGCAACACTGGGGATGCACTGCAGTGAGTCCAGAGAGTGCACTGGCACCACTGGGGATGCAGTGCAGTGAGTCCAGAGTGTGCACTGGCACCACTGGGAATGCAGTGCAGTGAGTCCAGAGATCGCACTGGCACCACGGGGGATGCACTTCAGTGAGTCCAGAGAGTGCACTGGCACCACTGGGGATGCACTGGAGTGAGTCCAGAGAGTGCACTGGCACCACTGGGGATGCACTGCAGTGAGTCCAGAGAGTGCACTGGCACCACTGGGGATGCAGTGCAGTGAGTCCAGTGAGTGCACTGGCACCACTGGGGATGCAGTGCAGTGAGTCCAGAGAGTGCACTGGCACCAATGGGGATGCACTGCAGTGAGTCCACAGAGTGCACTGGCACCACTGGGGATGCAGCGCAGTGAGTCCAGAGAGTGCTCTGGCACCACTGGAGATGCAGTGCAGTGAGTCCAGAGAGTGCACTAGCACCACTGGGGATGCAGTGCAGTCAGTCCAGTGAGTGTACTGGCACCACTGGGACTGCCCTTCAGTGAGTCCAGAGAGTGCACTGGCACCACTGGGGATGCACTGCAGTGAGTCCACAGAGTGCACGGGCTCCACAGGGGAAGCACTGCAGTGAGTCCACAGAGTGCACTGGCACCACTGGGGATGCAGTGCAGTGAGTCCAGAGATCGCACTGGCTCCACTGGGGATGCAGTGCAGTGAGTCCAGAGAGTGCTCTGGCACCACTGCGGATGCAGTGCAGTGAGTCCAGAGAGTGCACTGGCACCACTGGGGATGCAGTGCAGTGAGTCCAGAGTGTGCACTGGCACCACTGGGAATGCAGTGCAGTGAGTCCAGAGATCGCACTGGCACCACGGGGGATGCACTTCAGTGAGTCCAGAGAGTGCACTGGCACCACTGGGGATGCACTGCAGTGAGTCCAGAGAGTGCACTGGCACCACTGGGGATGCAGTGCAGTCAGTGCAGGGAGTGCACTGGCACCACTGGGGATGCAGTGCAGTGAGTCCAGAGAGTGCAGTGGCACCACTGGGGATGCAGTGCAGTGAGTCCAGAGAGTGCACAGGCAGCACTGGGGATGCAGTGCAGTGAGTCCAGAGAGTGCTCTGGCACCACTGGGGATGCAGTGCAGTGAGTCCAGAGAGTGCACTGGCACCACTGGAGATGCACTTCAGTGAGTGCAGAGACTGCACTGACACCACTGGGGATGCACAGCAGTGAGTCCACAGAGTGCACTGGCACCACTGATGATGCAGTACTGTGAGTCCAGTGAGTGCACTGGCACCACTGGGGATGTAGTGCAGTGACTCGAGAGAGTGCACTGGCACCACTGGGGATGCAGTGCAGTGACTCCAGAGAGTGCACTGGCACCACTGGGGATGCAGTGCAGTGAGTCCAGAGAATGCACTGGCACCACTGGGGATGCAGTGCAGTCAGTCCAGTGAGTGTACTGGCACCACTGGGACTGCCCTTCAGTGAGTCCAGAGAGTGCACTGGCACCACTGGGGATGCACTGCAGTGAGTCCACAGAGTGCACGGGCTCCACAGGAGAAGCACTGCAGTGAGTCCAGACAGTGCACTATCACCACTGGGGATGCAGTGCAGTGAGTCCAGAGATCGCACTGGCTCCACTGGGGATGCAGTGCAGTGAGTCCAGAGAGTGCTCTGGCACCACTGGGGATGCAGTGCAGTGAGTCCAGAGAGTGCACTGGCACCACTGGGGATGCAGTGCAGTGAGTCCAGAGAGTGCTCTGGCACCACTGGGGATGCTGTGCAGTGAGTCCAGAGAGTGCAGTGGCACCACTGGTGATGCACTGCAGTTACTCCAGAGAGTGCACTGGCACCACTGGGGATGCGGTGCGGTGAGTCCAGAGAGTGCACTGGCACCACTGGGGATGCAGTGCAGTGAGTCCAGAGAGTGCACTGGCACCACTGAGAATGCCCTTCAGTGAGTCCAGAGAGTGTACTGGCACCACTGGGGATGCACTTCAGTGAGTCCAGAGAGCGCACTGGCACCACTGGGGATGCAGTGCAGTGAGTCCAGAGAGTGCACTTGCACCACTGAGAATGCACTTCAGTGAGTCCAAAGAGTGCACTGGCACCACTGGGGATGCACTGCAGTGAGTCCAGAGAGTGCACTGGCACCACTGGGGATGCAGTGCTGTGAGTCCAGAGAGTGCACGGGCTCCACTGGGGATGCAGTGCAGTGAGTCCAGAGAGTGCACTGGCAACACTGGGGATGCAGTGCAGTGAGTCCAGAGAGTGCACTGACACCACTGGGGATGCAGTGCAGCAAGTCCAGAGAGTGCACTGGCACCACTGGGGATGCAGTGCAGTGAGTCCAGAGAGTGCACTGGCACCAATGGGGATGCAGTGCAGTGAGTCCAGAGAGTGCACTGGCACCACTGGGGATGCAGTACAGTGAGTCCAGAGATCGCACTGGCACCACGGGGGATGCACTTCAGTGAGTCCAGAGAGTGCATTGGCACCACTGGGGATGCAGTGCAGTGAGTCCAGAGAGTGCACTGGCACCATTGGAGATGCAGTGCAGTCAGTGCAGGGAGTGCACTGGCACCACTGGGGATGCAGTGCAGTGAGTCCAGAGAGTGCACTGGCACCACTGGGGATGCAGTGCAGTGAGTCCAGAGAGTGCACTGGCACCACTGGGGATGCACTGCAGTGAGTCCAGAGAGATCACTGGCACCACTGGAGATGCACTTCAGTGAGTGCAGAGACTGCACTGGCACCACTGGGGATGCAGTGCAGTGAGTCCAGTGAGTGTACTGGCACCACTGGGGATGCACTGCATTGAGTCCAGAGAGTGCATTGGCACCACTTGGGATGCACTGCAGTGAGTCCAGAGAGTGCACTGGCACCACTGGGGATGCAGTGCAGTGAGTCCAGAGAGTGCACTGACACCACTGGGGATGCAGTGCAGTGAGTCCAGAGAGTGCACTGGCACCAGTGGGGATGCACAGCAGTGAGTCCACAGAGTGCACTGGCACCACTGGGGATGCAGTGCGGTGAGTCCAGAGAGTGCACTGGCACCACTGGGGATGCAGTGCAGTGAGTCCAGAGAGTGCATTGGCACCACTGGGGATGCAGTGCAGTGAGTCCAGAGAGTGCACTGGCACCATTGGAGATGCAGTGCAGTGAGTCCAGAGAGTGCACTGGCACCACTGGGGATGCAGTGCAGTGAGTCCAGAGAGTGCACTGGCACCACTGGGGATGCGGTGCAGTGAGTCCAGAGAGTGCACTGGCACCACTGGGGATGCAGTGCAGTGAGTCCAGAGAGTTCACTGGCACCACTGGAGATGCACTTCAGTGAGTGCAGAGACTGCACTGGCACCACTGGGGATGCAGTGCAGTGAGTCCAGTGAGTGTACTGGCACCACTGGGGATGCAGCGCAGTGAGTCCAGAGAGTGCACTGGCACCACTGAGAATGCACTTCAGTGTGTCCAGAGAGTGTACTGGCACCACTGGTGATGCACTGCAGTGAGTCCAGAGAGTGCACTGGCACCACTGTGGATGCAGTGCAGTGAGTCCAGAGAGTGCACTGGCAACACTGGGGATGCACTGCAGTGAGTCCAGAGAGTGCACTGGCACCACTGGGGATGCAGTGCAGTGAGTCCAGAGTGTGCACTGGCACCACTGGGAATGCAGTGCAGTGAGTCCAGAGATCGCACTGGCACCACGGGGGATGCACTTCAGTGAGTCCAGAGAGTGCACTGGCACCACTGGGGATGCACTGCAGTGAGTCCAGAGAGTGCACTGGCACCACTGGGGATGCACTGCAGTGAGTCCAGAGAGTGCACTGGCACCACTGGGGATGCAGTGCAGTGAGTGCAGGGAGTGCACTGGCACCACTGGGGATGCAGTGCAGTGAGTCCAGAGAGTGCAGTGGCACCACTGGGGATGCAGTGCAGTGAGTCCAGAGAGTGCTCAGGCAGCACTGGGGATGCAGTGCAGTGAGTCCAGAGAGTGCTCTGGCACCACTGGGGATGCAGTGCAGTGAGTCCAGAGAGTGCACTGGCACCACTGGGGATGCGGTGCGGTGAGTCCAGAGAGTGCACTGGCACCACTGGGGATGCACTGCAGTGAGTCCAGAGAGTGCACTGGCACCACTGGGGATGCACTGCAGTGAGTCCAGAGAGTGCACTGGCACCACTGGGGATGCAGTGCAGTGAGTGCAGGGAGTGCACTGGCACCACTGGGGATGCAGTGCAGTGAGTCCAGAGAGTGCAGTGGCACCACTGGGGATGCAGTGCAGTGAGTCCAGAGAGTGCTCAGGCAGCACTGGGGATGCAGTGCAGTGAGTCCAGAGAGTGCTCTGGCACCACTGGGGATGCAGTGCAGTGAGTCCAGAGAGTGCACTGGCACCACTGGGGATGCACTGCAGTGAGTCCAGAGAGATCACTGGCACCACTGGAGATGCACTTCAGTGAGTGCAGAGACTGCACTGACACCACTGGGGATGCAGTGCAGTGAGTCCAGTGAGTGTACTGGCACCACTGGAGATGCACTGCATTGAGTCCAGAGAGTGCATTGGCACCACTTGGGATGCACTGCAGTGAGTCCAGAGAGTGCACTGGCACCACTGGGGATGCAGTGCAGTGAGTCCAGAGAGTGCACTGACACCACTGGGGATGCAGTGCAGTGAGTCCAGAGAGTGCACTGGCACCAGTGGGGATGCACAGCAGTGAGTCCACAGAGTGCACTGGCACCACTGGGGATGCAGTGCAGTGAGTCCAGAGAGTGCACTGGCACCACTGGGGATGCACTGCAGTGAGTCCAGAGAGTGCATTGGCACCACTGGGGATGCAGTGCAGTGAGTCCAGAGAGTGCACTGGCACCATTGGAGATGCAGTGCAGTGAGTCCAGAGAGTGCACTGGCACCACTGCGGATGCAGTGCAGTGAGTCCAGAGAGTGCACTGGCACCACTGGGGATGCGGTGCAGTGAGTCCAGAGAGTGCACTGGCACCACTGGGGATGCAGTGCAGTGAGTCCAGAGAGTTCACTGGCACCACTGGAGATGCACTTCAGTGAGTGCAGAGACTGCACTGGCACCACTGGGGATGCACTGCAGTGAGTCCAGTGAGTGTACTGGCACCACTGGGGATGCAGCGCAGTGAGTCCAGAGAGTGCACTGGCACCACTGAGAATGCACTTCAGTGTGTCCAGAGAGTGTACTGGCACCACTGGTGATGCACTGCAGTGAGTCCAGAGAGTGCACTGGCACCACTGTGGATGCAGTGCAGTGAGTCCAGAGAGTGCACTGGCAACACTGGGGATGCACTGCAGTGAGTCCAGAGAGTGCACTGGCACCACTGGGGATGCAGTGCAGTGAGTCCAGAGTGTGCACTGGCACCACTGGGAATGCAGTGCAGTGAGTCCAGAGATCGCACTGGCACCACGGGGGATGCACTTCAGTGAGTCCAGAGAGTGCACTGGCACCACTGGGGATGCACTGGAGTGAGTCTAGAGAGTGCACTGGCACCACTGGGGATGCACTGCAGTGAGTCCAGAGAGTGCACTGGCACCACTGGGGATGCAGTGCAGTGAGTGCAGGGAGTGCACTGGCACCACTGGGGATGCAGTGCAGTGAGTTCAGAGAGTGCAGTGGCACCACTGGGGATGCAGTGCAGTGAGTCCAGAGAGTGCTCAGGCAGCACTGGGGATGCAGTGCAGTGAGTCCAGAGAGTGCTCTGGCACCACTGGGGATGCAGTGCAGTGAGTCCAGAGAGTGCACTGGCACCACTGGGGATGCGGTGCGGTGAGTCCAGAGAGTGCACTGGCACCACTGGTGATGCAGTGCAGTGAGTCCAGAGAGTGCACTGGCACCACTGGGAATGCCCTTCAGTGAGTCCAGAGAGTGCACTGGCACCACTGGGGATGCACTGCAGTGAGTCCACAGAGTGCACTAGCACCACTGGGGATGCAGTGCAGTGAGTCCAGAGAGTGTACTGGCACCACTGGGGATGCACTGCAGTGAGTCCAGAGAGTGCACTGGCACCACTGAGAATGCACTTCAGTGAGTCCAGAGAGCGCACTGGCACCACTGGGGAGGCAGTGCAGTGAGTCCAGAGAGTGCACTGGCACCACTGAGAATGCACTTCAGTGAGTCCAAAGAGTGCACTGGCACCACTGGGGATGCACTGCAGTGAGTCCAGAGAGTGCACTAGCACCACTGGGAATGTAGTGCAGTGAATCCAGTGAGTGCACTGGCACCAGTGGGGATGCACTGCAGTGAGTCCAGAGAGTGCACTGGCACCACTGGTGATGCAGTATAGTGAGTCCAGTGAGTGCACTGGCACCACTGGGGATGCAGTGCAGTGAGTCCAGAGAGTGCACTGGCACCACTGGGGATGCACTGCAGTGAGTCCAGAGAGTGCACTGGCACCAGTGGGGATGCACTGCAGTGAGTCCAGAGAGTGCACTGGCACCGCTGGGGATGCACTGCAGTGAGTCCAGAGAGTGCACTGGCAGCACTGGGGATGCAGTGCAGTGAGTCCAGAGAGTGCACTGGCACCACTGGGGATGCACTGCAGTGAGTCCAGAGAGCGCACTGGCACCACTGGGGATGCACTGCAGTGAGTCCACAGAGTGCACTGGCACGACTGAGAATGCACTTCAGTGAGTCCAGAGAGTGCACTGGTACCACTGGGGATGCACTGCAGTGAGTCCAGAGAGTGCACTAGCACCACTGGGGATGCAGTGCAGTGAATCCAGTGAGTGCACTGGCACCACTGGGGATGCAGTGCAGTGAGTCAAGAGAGTGCACTGGCACCACTGGGGATGCACTGCAGTGAGCCCAGAGAGTGCACTGGCACCACTGGGGATGCGGTGCCGGGAGTCCAGAGAGTGCACTGGCACCACTGGGGATGCAGTGCAGTGAGTCCAGAGAGTGCACTGGCACCACTGGGGATGCAGTGCAGTGAGTCCAGAGAGTGCACTGGCACCACTGGGGATGCACTGCAGTGAGTCCAGAGAGTGCACTGGCACCACTGGTGATGCACTGCAGTTACTCCAGAGAGTGCACTAGCACCACTGGGGATGCAGTGCAGTGAATCCAGTGAGTGCACTGGCACCACTGGGGATGCAGTGCAGTGAGTCAAGAGAGTGCACTGGCACCACTGGGGATGCACTGCAGTGAGCCCAGAGAGTGCACTGGCACCACTGGGGATGCTGTGCCGGGAGTCCAGAGAGTGCACTGGCAGCACTGGGGATGCAGTGCAGTGAGTCCAGAGAGTGCACTGGCACCACTGGGGATGCAGTGCAGTGAGTCCAGAGAGTGCACTGGCACCACTGGGGATGCAGTGCAGTCAGTCCAGTGAGTGTACTGGCACCACTGGGGATGCACTGCAGTGAGTCCAGAGAGTGCACTGGCACCACTGGGGATGCAGTGCAGTGAGTCCAGAGAGTGCACTGGCACCACTGGGGATGCACTGCAGTGAGTCCACAGAGTGCACTAGCACCACTGGGGATGCAGTGCAGTGAGTCCAGAGAGTGCACTGGCACCACTGGGGATGCACTGCAGTGAGTCCACAGAGTGCACTGGCACCACTGGGGATGCAGTGCAGTGAGTCCAGAGAGTGCATTGGCACCACTGGGGATGCACTGCAGTGAGTCCAGAGAGTGCACTGGCACCACTGGGGATGCACTGCAGTGAGTCCAGAGAGTGCACTAGCACCACTGGGGATGCAGTGCAGTGAATCCAGTGAGTGCACTGGCACCACTGGGGATGCAGTGCAGTTAGTCAAGAGAGTGCACTGGCACCACTGGGGATGCACTGCAGTGAGCCCAGAGAGTGCACTGGCAACACTGGGGATGCGGTGCCGGGAGTCCAGAGAGTGCACTGGCACCACTGGGGATGCAGTGCAGTGAGTCCAGAGAGTGCACTGGCACCACTGGGGATGCAGTGCAGTGAGTCCAGAGAGTGCACTGGCACCACTGGGGATGCAGTGCAGTGAGTCCAGAGAGTGCTCTGGCACCACTGGGGATGCAGTGCAGTGAGTCCAGAGAGTGCACTGGCACCACTTGCGATGCAGTGCAGTGAGTCCAGAGAGTGCACTGGCACCACTGGTGATGCACTGCAGTTACTCCAGAGAGTGCACTGGCACCACTGGGGATGCGGTGCGGTGAGTCCAGAGAGTGCACTGGCACCACTGCGGATGCAGTGCAGTCAGTCCAGAGTGTGCACTGGCACCACTGGGGATGCACTGCAGTGAGTCCAGAGATTGCTCTGGCACCACTGGGGATGCACCTCAGTGAGTCCAGAGAGTGCACTGGCACCACTGGTGATGCACTGCAGTGAGTCCAGAGAGTGCACTGGCACCACTGGGGATGCACTGCACTGAGTCCAGAGAGTGCATTGGCACCACTGGTGATGCAGTACAGTGAGTCCAGAGAGTGCACTGGCACCACTGGGGATGCAGTGCAGTGAGTCCAGAGAGTGCACTGGCACCACTGGTGATGCAGTACAGTGAGTCCAGAGAGTGCACTGGCACCACTTGCGATGCAGTGCAGTGAGTCCAGAGAGTGCACTGGCACAACTGGGGATGCACTGCAGTGAGTCCAGAGAGTGCACTGACACCACTGGGGATGCAGTGCAGTGAGTCCAGAGAGTGCACTGGCACCACTGGGGATGCAGTGCAGTGAGTCCAGAGAGTGCTCTGGCACCACTGGGGTTGCACTGCAGTGAGTCCAGAGAGTGCACTGGCACCACTGGGGATGCAGTGCAGTGAGTCCAGAGAGTGCTCTGGCACCACTGGGGTTGCACTGCAGTGAGTCCAGAGAGTACACTGGCACCACTGGGGATGCAGTGCAGTGACTCCAGAGAGTTCACTGGCACCACTGGGGATGCAGTGCAGTGAGTCCAGAGAGTGCACTGGCACCACTGGGGATGCAGTGCAGTGAGTCTAGAGAGTGCTCTGGCACCACTGGGGATGCAGTTTAGTGAGTCCAGAGAGTACACTGGCACCACTGGGGATGCAGTGCAGTGAGTCCAGAGAGTTCACTGGCACCACTGGGGATGCAGTCCAGTGAGTCCAGTGAGTGCACTGGCACCACTGGGGATGCAGTTCAGTGACTGCAGAGAGTACACTGGCACCACCGGGGATTCACTGCAGTGAGTCCAGAGAGTGCACTGGCACCACCTGTGATGCAGTGCAGTGAGTCCAGTGAGTGCACTGGCACCACTGGGGATGCAGTGCTGTGACTCCAGAGAGCGCACTGGCACCACTGGGGATGCAGTGCAGTCAGTCCAGTGAGTGCACTGGCACCACTGGGGGTGCAGTACAGTGAGTCCAGAGAGTGCACTGACACCACTGGGGATGCACTGCAGTGAGTCCAGACCGTGCACTGGCACCACTGGGGATGCAGTGCAGTGAGTCCAGAGAGTGCACTGGCACCACTGGGGATGCAGTGCAGTGAGTCCAGAGAGTGCACTGGCACCACTGGGGATGCACTGCAGTGAGTCCAGAGAGTGCACTGGCACCACTGGGGATGCACTGCAGTTAGTCCAGAGAGTGCACTGTCACCACTGGGGATGCAGTACAGTGAGTCCACATAGTGCACTGGCACCAGTGGGGATGCAGTACAGTGAGTCCAGAGAGTGCACTGGCACCACTGGACATGCAGTGCAGTGAGTCCAGAGAGTGCACTGGCACCACTGGGGATGCACTTGAGTGACTCCACAGAGTGCACTGGCAACACTGGGGATGCAGTGCAGTGAGTCCAAAGACTTCACTGGCACCACTGGGGATGCACTGCAGTGAGTCCAGAGAGTGCACTGGCACCACTGGGGATGCAGTGCAGTGAGTCCAGAGAGTGCACTGGCACCACTGTGGATGCAGCGCAGTGAGTCCAGAGAGTGCACTAGCACCACTGGGGATGCAGTGCAGTGAATCCTGTGAGTACACTGGCACCACTGGGGATGCAGAGCAGTGAGTCCAGAGAGCTCACTGGCACCACTGGGGATGCAGTGCAGTGAGTCCAGAGAGTGCACTGGCACCAGTGGGGATGCAGTACAGTGAGTCCAGTGAATGCCCTGGAACCACTGGGGATGCAGTGCAGTGAGTCCAGAGAGTGCACTGGCACCACTGGTGATGCAGTCCAGTGAGTCCAGTGAGTGCACTGGTACCACTGGGCCTGCAGTGCAGTGAGTCCAGAGAGTGCACTGGCACCACTGGGGATGCAGTGAAATGAGTCCAGAGAGTGCACTGGCACCACCGATGATGCAGTACAGTGAGTCCAGTGAATGCACTGGCACCACTGGGGATGCTGTGCAGTGAGTGCAGAGAGTGCACTGGCACCACCTGTGATGCAGTACAGTGTGTCCAGTGAGTGCACTGGCACCACTGGGGATGCAGTGCTGTGACTCCGGAGAGCGCACTGGCACCACTGGGGATGCAGTGCAGTCAGTCCAGTGAGTGCACTGGCACCACTGGGGATGCAGTGCAGTGAGTGCAGAGAGTGCAATGGCACCACTGGGGATGCACTTCAGTGAGTCCAGAGAGTGCACTGGCACCACTGGGGATGCAGTGCAGTGAGTCCAGAGATTGCACTGGCACCACTGGGGATGCAGTGCTGTGACTCCAGAGAGCGCACTGGCACCACTGGGGATGCAGTGCAGTGAGTCCAGAGAGTGCACTGGCACTACTGGGGATGTAGTGCAGTGACTCGAGAGAGTGCACTGGCACCACTGGGGATGCAATGCAGTGAGTCCAGAGAGTGCACTGGCACCACTGGGGATGCAGTGCAGTGAGTCCAGAGAGTGCACTGGCAGCAGTGGGGATGCAGTGCAGTGAGTCCAGAGAGTGCACTGGCACCACTGGGGATGCAGTGCAGTGAGTCCAGAGACTTCACTGGCACCACTGGGAATGCAGTGCAGTGAGTCCAGAGAGTGCACTGGCACCACTGGGGACGCAGTGCAGTGAGTCCAGAGAGTGCACTGGCGCCACTGGGGATGCACTGCAGTGAGTCCAGAGAGTGCACTGGCACCACTGGGGATGCAGTGCAGTGAGTCCAGAGAGTGCACTGGCACCACTGGGGATGCACTACAGTGAGTCCAGAGATTGCACTGGCACCACTGGGGATGCAGTGCAGTGAGTCCAGAGAGTGCACTGGCACCACTGGTGATGCAGTTTAGTGAGTCCAGAGAGTGCACTGGCACCACTGGGGATGCACTTCAGTGAGTCCAGAGAGTGTACTGACACCACTGGGGATGCGGTGCAGTGAGTCCAGAGAGTGCACTGGCACCACTGGGGATGCAGTGCAGTGAGTCCAGAGAGTGCTCTGGCACCACTGGGGATGCACTGCAGTGAGTCCAGAGACTGCACTGGCACCACTGGGGATGCACTGCAGTGAGTCCAGAGAGTGCACTGGCACCACTGGGGATGCAGTGCAGTGAGTCCAGAGAGTGCACTGGCACCACTGGTGATGCAGTCCAGTGAGTCCAGTGAATGCACTGGCACCACTGGGGATGCTGTGCAGTGAGTGCAGAGAGTGCACTGGCACCACCTGTGATGCAGTACAGTGTGTCCAGTGAGTGCACTGGCACCACTGGGGATGCAGTGCTGTGACTCCGGAGAGCGCACTGGCACCACTGGGGATGCAGTGCAGTCAGTCCAGTGAGTGCACTGGCACCACTGGGGATGCAGTGCAGTGAGTGCAGAGAGTGCAATGGCACCACTGGGGATGCAGTGCAGTGAGTCCAGAGAGTGCACTGGCACCACTGGGGATGCAGTGCAGTGAGTCCAGAGATTGCACTGGCACCACTGGGGATGCACTGCAGTGAGTCCAGAGAGCGCACTGGCACCACTGGGGATGCAGTGCAGTGAGTCCAGAGAGTGCACTGGCACCACTGGGGATGCAGTGCAGTGAGTCCAGAGAGTACACTGGCACCACTGGGGATGCAGTGCAGTGAGTCCAGAGAGTGCACTGGCACCACAGGGGATGTAGTGCATTGAGTCCAGAGAGTGCACTGGTACCACTGGTGATGCAGTCCAGTGAGTCCAGTGAATGCACTGGCACCACTGGGGATGCTGTGCAGTGAGTGCAGAGAGTGCACTGGCACCACCATTGGGATGCACTTCAGTGAGTTCAGAGAGTGCACTGGCACCACTGGGGATGGGTTTCAAGCCAACTGCATTAACCGCTCATGCTTCTTTCTTATGAGACGTTAGTAAACCAATTACATAGCCTTGTCAAGACTAAATCACAGGTAAAAATCCTGTACATCTCATGTGGCCAACCACTCCCAACTAGGATTCCAAGAACCAGGAGGTTCGGTGAAAATAGGGCTAGTGCTATTAGAGGGGTGATTATTAGGGTAAGCCCTAAGCTGTCTTTAATGGAGAAGTATGGGTGGAATGGGATTTTGTCGCAGTCTGATACGATTCCTAGTGGGTTATTTGAGCCTGATTCGTGTAGGAAGGTTAGGTGGACTAGGGTGATTCCTGCAATTAGGAAGGGCAGTAGGAAGTGGATGGCGAAGAATCGGGTTAAGGTTGGATTGTCTACTGAGAATCCTCCTCAGGCTCATTCTACTAGAGTTTGCCCAATGTACGGGATGGCTGAGAATAGGTTGGTGATTACGGTGGCCCCTCAGAATGACATTTGTCCTCATGGGAGGACATACCCTACGAAGGCAGTTGCTATTAGGGTGAGTAGGAGGATTACTCCTGTGTTTCAGGTTTCTTTGTATAGGTAGGAGCCGTAGTAGAGGCCTCGTCCGATGTGTAAGTAGATGCAGATAAAGAAGAGCGAAGCACCGTTGGCGTGGAGGTTGCGGATGAGCCATCCGTACTGGACGTCTCGGCATGTGTGAGCTACTGAGGAGAAGGCGAGTGAAGTGTCTGCGGTGTAGTGTATGGCTAGTAGCAGGCCTGTTAGGATTTGTGTGGCTAAGCAGATGGCTAGAAGGGAGCCGAAGTTTCATCAGGCAGAGATGTTGGAGGGGGCGGGTAGGTCGATTAGGGAGTTGTTGATTATTTTTAGTAGGGGATGGGATTTGCGGATGTTAGGGGCCATTAGTGAGTCTGTGTGTTATTAGGATTATTACCAGGATGGAGAGGGCGAAGGATCCTAGGTAGGCCTTAATTAGCCCTGTGTGTATTGAGGTTGCGGCTTTGCTTGCGGCTACTTGTAGTTCAGCAAGGCCCTCTGGCCCTATTTTTTTGAGTCAGGAGAGGTCGATCAAGTGTAGGGCAATGTTTTGTCCCTTTTCTAGTAGGTTTTTGGAGAAGAATCGGTGTACTAGGGGGTTGAAGTACCCTAATGCAGAGGAGAAGTTTATGAGGGGGTTTGGTTTGGGGTGAGTGAGGGTGTGTGTTATGTTCGATAGTTCTAGGGCTAGGATGATTCCTAGGATTGTTATGAGGATGGCAGCGGTTTTGGTGATAAGGGGTATGGTTATTGGGGGGGTTTTGGTTGGTGTGATGAAAGAGGTAATGATTATTCCTGCTGTAATGCTGCCTAGGGCGAGTCGGGTTAGGGGGGCGGTGATTAGTGGGTTGTTTTCGTTTATTGATACTATTGGGGGGATTCGGGTTTGTCCAGCTTGGACTAGGATGGTTATGCGGATGCTGTAGGTTGCGGTGAATGCTGTGGCTATAAGGGTTAGGAGTAGGGCTCAAGTATTTAGGTATGATGTGTTTAAGCTTTCGATGATGAGGTCTTTTGAGTAGAATCCGGCTAGGAATGGGGTTCCTATCAGCGCCAGGTTTCCGATGGTTAGGCAGGAAGTAGTGACTGGGAGTATTTTCTGTAGGCCTCCTATCTTTCGGATATCTTGTTCTCCGTTTAGGTTGTGGATGATAGACCCTGAGCATAGGAATAGTATGGCTTTAAAGAAGGCATGGGTTGAGATGTGTAGGAAGGCTAGTTGTGGGAGGTTTAGTCCGATAGTGACTATTATTAGTCCTAGTTGGCTGGATGTTGAGAAAGCAATGATTTTTTTGATGTCATTTTGGGTTAGGGCGCATGTGGCAGCGAATAGGGTTGATAGAGCACCTAGGCATAGGCAGGCAGTTAGGGCTGTCTGGTTGGTGGCTAGCAGGGGGTGCATGCGGATGAGCAGGAAGATTCCGGCTACTACTATGGTACTGGAGTGCAGTAGGGCTGATACTGGGGTGGGGCCTTCTATTGCTGCGGGCAGTCATGGGTGGAGTCCAAATTGGGCGGATTTTCCTGCGGCTGCGAGGATTAATCCTATGAGGGGGAGGATTGGGGTTTGGTGGGGGTGTACGGCTTGTTGGATCTCTCAGGTGTTGAATGTTGAAGCTAGTCATGCTATGCTCAGGATCAGTCCGATGTCTCCGATTCGGTTGTAGATTACGGCTCGTAGGGCGGCGGTGTTGGCATCTGCTCGGCCTTGTCATCAGCCGATGAGAAGGAAGGACATGATTCGTACTCCTTCCCAGCCTACGAATAGGAGGAATATGTTGTTTGCGGTTGTTAGGAGGAGTATGGCGACTAGGAATGTCAGTAGGTAGGTGAAAAATTTTGTTACGTATGGCTCTGAGGCCATGTATCATATGGCGAATTGTAGGATTGATCATGTTACAAATAGGGCGATTGGAAGAAATGTTATTGAGTATTGGTCTATTTTTAGGCTCAGGGGGATTTTAAAGTTTATAATGAATTTTCACTCCCAGTGGCAGGTGACAGATTCTACTCCCGAGTAGATGAATGCGGTTGTAGGGGCTAGGCTAATTAGGAATGCGGTTTTAACAGCGCGGGTGGTGGCTTGTGGGGTGTTTTTAAAGTTTTTAAATAGAAATGGCAGGATGATTGGGGTTAGGAGGATTGTCAGCGTGAGTAGTGTGAGGGAGTTGATTAGTAGTGTGGGGTTCACTCCTTTTACTTGGATTTGCACCAAGATGGGTGGTTCCTAAGACCAGTGGATTGCTGTTATCCTTTAAAAGTAAGGGGGCTGAGGTTTTAGGCTCAGATGTAAGAGTTAGCAGCTCTTGTTGGTTAAACCCTCCCCTCGGCAGGTAAGAAGGTTTGAACTTCTATTCTTAGAATCACAGTCTAATGTTTGGTTTAAACTATACTTGCATGAGGGGATTCCGGAGATCAGTTCGGGTTTGAGGATTAGGAGGAATATTGGGATAATGTGGAGTGTTATGAGCAGGTGTTCTCGCGTGGTTGAGTTTTGCATAGATGTGATGTGGGAGGGGATTGAGCCTCGTTGGGTCATTAGTAGTATGAATAAGGTGTAGGAGGCGGTTAGTAGGGTTGCGATTCCTGTTAGGATGATCGTGAAGGCAGATCAGTTGAATAAGGTGATTATAATGGTTAGCTCTGCTATGAGGTTTGTTGTTGGGGGTAAGGCTATGTTTGTTAGATTGGCCAGCAATCATCAGGTAGCTATGAGTGGTAGGAGAGGTTGTAGGCCTCGTGTGAGTAGTAGAATTCGGCTGTGCGTACGTTCATAGTTTGTGTTGGCTAGGCAGAATAGTATGGAGGAAGTTAGTCCATGGGAAATTATTAGGATCATTGCCCCTGAGAATGATCAGTGGGTTTGGATTATTCCTGCGGCGATAACTAGGCCTATGTGGCTAACGGATGAATAAGCGATTAGTGATTTTAGGTCTGTCTGTCGTAGGCAGATTGAGCTAGTCATTAGGGCGCCTCATAGGGCCAGGGTTAGGAAGGGGTAGTGCAGGAGGTTGGACAGTGGGCCCATAAATAGAGTGACTCGTATAATTCCGTATCCTCCTAGCTTTAGTAGTAGGGCGGCGAGGAGTATTGAGCCTGCGATGGGTGCTTCTACGTGGGCTTTTGGCAGTCAGAGGTGTAGGCCGTATAGTGGGGCTTTTACTATGAATGCTATGAGCAGTGCTAGACCTGATAGTATTCCTGTCCATGAGGTGGATAGGGTTGGGTGGGTTAGTTGTAGGGTTGGCAGGTGCAGGGTGCCAATTTTCACGTATAGGTGTATGATTGTGATTAGCAGGGGTAGAGAGCTTACTGGCGTGTAGAATAGCAGGTAGATGCCAGCGCTTAGGCGTTCTGGTTGGTTCCCCCATCGGGTGATTAAGATTAGGGTGGGAATGAGGGTTGCTTCAAATGAGATGTAAAATAGTGCTAGTTCTGTGGTGGAAAAGGCTAGTAGGATGAATGGCTGGACTGCGACTAAGGTTGAGATAAAGATTCGTTTGCGTTGTAGGGGTTCTTGTTGCAGGTGGTTTTGGCTTGCTATGATTATGAGTGGGAGTAGTCAGCAGGATAGTACTAGGAGGGGGGATGAGATTTGGTCAATTCCTGTTCAGTTGGGTAAAAATTTGTAGGGGTAGTAGGTTGGGATTAATCACTGTAGGCTTAGGGCAGCGATTAGGAGGCTGTATAAGGTGGTGTTAGTCCATAGAAATTTTGGTGGAGACAGCAGGGCTGTTGGAAGAAGTATGATTGTGGGTAGGATGATTTTTAGCATTGCAGGAGGTTTAGGTTGTGTAGATGGTCGGAGCCATGTGTGCGGGTGGAGGCTACTAGGATGGCCAGGCCTGTGCCCGCCTCACACGCTGAGAAGGTTAGCATGAGAATTGGTACCATGGTGAATGAGGAGACTTGGTTTTCGATGGATCATATTGATAGGCCTACGAATATCGATAATATTATGCTTTCAAGGCATAGTAGGGCGGATACTAGGTGGGTTCGGTGGAAGGCTAGTCCTAGTCCGCTGAAAATGAAGGCTGAGTAGAAGCTTAAATGTAGGGGCGACATAAGAAAGTTACAGGGTTGGCTGTAATCTGCTGGGTCGAAACCAGCTATCTTTTTGGTTAGACTAACTTTCTGTTATTCTGCTCATTCTAGGCCCCCTTGAATTCACTCGTAGGCCAGTCCGAGTGTTAGGAGAAGGAGGATCACTACAGTTCAGGTGAGGGTCATTAGGGGGGATTGGAGTTGGACGGCTCATGGCAGGGGGAGTAGGAGGGCGATTTCTAGGTCGAATAGGACGAACAGGATGGCTACTGAGGAAGAATCGGACTGAGAATGGTAATCGAGCAGATCCAAGTGGGTCGAATCCACATTCATACGGTGAGAGTTTCTCTGAGTCGGGGTTTATTTGGGCGAGTCAGAAGTTTAATGCGGTTAGGGCGGCGCTTAGGATTGATGATAGGGCGAATATGAACATGAGTGCGTTCATTGCTCTCCTCTGGGTTTATACCAGATTCTAGAGATTGGAAGTCAATTGTAATTAATATACTAGAAGAGCAAGATCCTCATCAGTAGATGGTTATGTAGAGGAATAGTCAGATGACGTCTACGAAGTGTCAGTATCAGGCTGCTGCCTCGAATCCGAAGTGGTGGTCTGATGTAAAGTGGAACTTGATCAGTCGGAAGAGGCAGACGGTCAGGAAGGAGGATCCGATGATTACGTGGAGTCCGTGGAATCCAGTGGCAACGAAGAAGGTAGATCCGTAGACGCTATCGGCGATTGAGAATGGGGCTTCGTGGTATTCTATTGCTTGTAGGGCTGTGAAGTAGAATCCCAGGAGGATCGTTAGGGTTAGGGCGTGGATGGCGTGTTTTCGGTTTCCTTCTGTGATGCTGTGATGGGCTCACGTTACGGTAACGCCTGAGGCTAGTAGGATGGCTGTGTTTAGTAGGGGGACTTCTATCGGGTTGAGTGGTTTAATTCCTGTTGGGGGTCATTGGCCTCCTAGTTCTGGGGTTGGGGCCAGGCTCGAGTGGAAGAACGCTCAGAAGAACCCTAAGAAGAAGAATGCTTCGGATGTGATGAAAAGGATTATGCCGTATCGTAGGCCTTTTTGGACTGTGGGAGTGTGATGGCCTTGGAAGGTGCTTTCTCGTACAATGTCTCGTCATCATTGGAGTATTACTAGGAGTATTGAGATGAGGCCTAGGGTTAGTAGTATGGATGAGTTGTAGTGGAATCACATGATTAATCCTGAGGTTGTGAGTAGGGCGGCGGCTGCCCCGAAGATTGGTCAAGGGCTTGGGTCAACTATGTGGTATGAGTGTGCTTGGTGTGCCATTAGATGTTTTCTTGTAAGTATAGGCTTAGAAGGAGCACGAAGACGTAGGCCTGGATTATGGCTACTGCTACTTCTAGGATGGTTAGGAGTAGTAGGATGATTATTGTTAGGATGGATACTGCAGGAAGGGTGGGTATTAATGCAATGGAGGCTGTAGAGATGAGTTGGATGAGTAAGTGTCCTGCTGTAAGGTTGGCTGTAAGGCGGACTCCGAGGGCTAGGGGGCGGATTAGTAGGCTGGTTGTTTCGATCAGGATTAGTGCGGGGATTAGGGGTGTAGGGGTACCTTCGGGTAATAGGTGGGCTAAAGAGGCTGATGGTTGGTTTCGTAGGCCTGTTAGTAGTGTGGCGAGCCATAGTGGGAAGGCTAGGGCTATGTTCATAGATAGTTGGGTGGTTGGGGTGAATGTATATGGAAGGAGGCCTAGAAGGTTGATTGTAAGAAGTATGATTATTAGGGATGTAAATATTATGGCTCATTTGTGGCCATTTTTGTTGAGTGGGACTATTAGTTGTTTTGTGATTAGGTGAAGGAGTCATGTTTGGATAGTAGAAAGGCGGTTGTTGATTCATCGGTTGTTTGGGGACGGGAATAGTAGGGCTGGGAAGAGTAGGGATAGTAGGATTAAGGGGATGCCAAATAGATTGGGGCTGGAAAATTGGTCAAAGAAGCTTAGGTTCATGGTCAGGATCATGGTGTGGGTTTGGTAGTGAGGGAGGTCTTATTTGATGGGGGGTTGGTTGTGGTGAAGGCTAGTAGTTTTGGTTGGATGAGGAGTGCTAGGGTTAATCAGGTTATAATTATGATTGAAAATCATGGTGCGGGGTTAAGCTGTGGCATATCATTAAGGAGGGGGAAGTCCCTCTTTGGCTAGCTTAAAAGGCTAGTGCTCTTGCATAGCTTCTTAATGATTAGGATGATGATAGAAGGGACGATCAGGCCTCGAAATGTGGGAGTGGGGTTGATTCTACTACAATGGGTATGTAGCTGTGATTAGCCCCGCAAATTTCTGAGCATTGTCCGTAAAAAATCCCAGGCCGGGTGGTAATGAATGAAGTTTGGTTTAGTCGGCCTGGGATTGCGTCTGTTTTAACTCCGAGCGTTGGGACTGCTCAGGAGTGGAGTACGTCTCCTGCAGTAATGATCACGCGGATGGGGGATTCTATTGGGATAACTACGCGGTGGTCAACTTCTAGCAGTCGGAAGTGGCCGTTGGGTAAGTCTGGGGTGGGCACTATGTAGGAGTCGAATGATAGGTCTTTGAAGTCTGTGTATTCGTAGCTTCAGTATCATTGGTGGCCGATGGCTTTTAGGGTGAGGTCTGGTTCGTCGATTTTGTCCATTATGTAGAGGATTTGTAGGGATGGGAGGGCGAGGAGTACCAGGACGATAGCAGGTAGGATTGTCCAGATCAGCTCTACTTCTTGGGCGTCTACAGCATTGGACGAGAGTTTTTCTGTTAGTATGTGGGCTAAAAGGTAGAGAACTAGGCTGCAGATAGCTAGGGCAACGATTAGGGCGTGGTCGTGGAATTCAACGAGTTCTTCTATGATGGGTGATGAGGCGTCTTGGAATCCTAGTTGGGAGTGGTTGGCCACATGAGATGTACAGGATTTTTACCTGTGATTTAGTCTTGACAAGGCTATGTAATTGGTTTACTAACGTCTCATAAGAAAGAAGCATGAGCGGTTAATGCAGTTGGCTTGAAACCAGCATGTGAGGGTTCGATTCCTTCCTTTCTTGTACTTGGACGAAGGCCGGTTCCTCGAAAGTATGGTATGGGGGAGGGCAGCCGTGGATTCATTCAACGTTTGTGGTAGTTAGTTCTGGTTGTAGGACTTTTCGTTTGGCCGGAAAGGCTTCTCAGATGATGAATATTAGTATGATTACGGCTACTATTGAGATTAGGGAGCCGATGGAGGAAATGGTGTTTCATAGTGTGTAGGCGTCGGGATAGTCCGAGTATCGTCGGGGTATTCCTGCTAGGCCTAGGAAGTGCTGGGGGAAGAACGTTAGGTTTACTCTTGTAAATATTACCCCGAAGTGGGCTTTTGCTCATGTTTGGTGTAGGGTAAACCCAGTGAGTAGTGGGAATCAGTGAGTAAATCCTGCTAGAATGGCAAAGACGGTGCCTATGGATAGGACGTAGTGGAAGTGGGCAACTACGTAGTACGTGTCGTGCAGGGCGATGTCTAGGGAAGAGTTTGCAAGAACGATTCCTGTTAATCCTCCGATGGTAAATAGGAAGATAAATCCTAGAGCTCATAGTATTGGGGGGGTCTCATTTGATTGTTCCTCCGTGCAGGGTGGCTAGTCAGCTAAATACTTTGATTCCGGTAGGGATGGCAATGATTATAGTGGCTGATGTAAAGTAGGCTCGGGTATCAACGTCTATTCCTACTGTAAACATGTGGTGAGCTCAGACGATGAATCCTAGGAAGCCGATGGATAGTATGGCTCAGACTATTCCCATGTAGCCGAAGGGCTCCTTTTTGCCTGAGTAGTACGTGACTACGTGTGAGATGATTCCGAACCCCGGTAGGATCAGAATATAGACTTCTGGGTGTCCGAAGAATCAGAATAGGTGTTGGTACAGGATTGGGTCTCCTCCTCCAGCGGGGTCGAAGAATGTGGTGTTTAGGTTTCGATCAGTTAGTAATATTGTAATACCGGCGGCGAGTACGGGGAGTGATAGAAGGAGTAGGATGGCGGTAATTAGTACGGATCAGACAAATAGTGGGGTTTGGTATTGTGAGAGTGCGGGGGGTTTTATGTTGATGGCTGTGGTGATAAAGTTGATGGCCCCAAGGATGGAGGAGATACCGGCTAAGTGGAGTGAGAAGATAGCCAGGTCTACTGAAGCTCCGGCGTGGGCAAGGTCACCTGCTAGGGGAGGGTAGACAGTTCAGCCTGTGCCGGCGCCAGCTTCTACAGTGGATGAGGCTAGTAGGAGGAGGAATGATGGGGGGAGGAGTCAAAAGCTTATGTTGTTTATTCGCGGGAATGCTATGTCGGGGGCACCGATTATGAGGGGGACTAATCAGTTGCCGAATCCTCCGATCATGAGCGGATGCAGTGCAGTGAGTCCAGAGAGTGCACTGGCACCACTGGGCATGCAGTGCAGTGAGTCCAGAGAGTGCACTGGCACCACTGGGGATGCACTTCAGTGACTCCAGAGAGTGCACTGGCACCACTGGGGATGCAGTGCAGTGAGTCCAAAGACTTCACTGGCAAAACTGGGGATGCAGTGCAGTGAGTCCAGAGAGTGCACTGGCACCACTGGGGATGCAGTGCAGTGAGTCCAGAGAGTGCACTGGCACCACTGGGGATGCAGTGCAGTGAGTCCAGAGAGTGCACTGGCACCACTGGGGATGCACTGCAGTGAGTCCAGAGAGTGCACTGGCACCACTGGGGATGCACTACAGTGAGTCCAGAGATTGCACTGGCACCACTGGGGATGCAGTGCACTGAGTCCAGAGAGTGCACTGGCACCACTGGGGATGCAGTGCATTGAGTCCAGAGAGTGCACTGGCACAACTGGGGATGCACTTCAGTGAGTCCAGAGAGTGCACTGACACGACAGGGGATGCAGTGCAGTGAGTCCAGAGAGTGCACTGGCACCACTGGGGATGCAGTGCAGTGAGTCCAGAGAGTGCACTGGCACCACTGGGGATGCAGTGCAGTGAGTCCAGAGAGTGCACTGGCACCACTGGGGATGCAGTCCAGTGAGTCCAGTGAGTGCACTGGCACCACTGGGGATGCAGCGCAGTGACTGCAGAGAGTACACTGGCACCACCGGGGATTCACTGCAGTGAGTCCAGAGAGTGCACTGGCACCACCTGTGATGCAGTGCAGTGAGTCCAGTGAGTGCACTGGCACCACTGGGGATGCAGTGCTGTGACTCCAGAGAGCGCACTGGCACCACTGGGGATGCAGTGCAGTGAGTCCAGAGAGTGCACTGGCACCACTGGGGCTTCAGTGCAGTGAGACCAGAGAGTGCACTGGCACCACTGGGGATGCACTGCAGTGAGTCCAGAGAGTGCACTGGCACCACTGGGGATGCACTGCAGTTAGTCCAGAGAGTGCACTGTCACCACTGGGGATGCAGTACAGTGAGTCCAGAGAGTGCACTGGCACCAGTGGGGATGCAGTACAGTGAGTCCAGAGAGTGCAGTGGCACCACTGGGGATGCAGTGCAGTGAGTCCAGAGAGTGCACTGGCACCACTGGGGATGCACTTCAGTGAGCCCAGAGAGTGCACTGGCACCACTGAGAATGCAGTGCAGTGAGTCCAGAGAGTGCACTGGCACCACTGGGGATGCAGTGCAGTGAGTCCTGAGAGTGCACTGGCACCACTGGGGATGCAGTCCAGTGAGTCCAGTGAGTGCACTGGCACCACTGGGGATGCAGCGCAGTGACTGCAGAGAGTACACTGGCACCACCGGGGATTCACTGCAGTGAGTCCAGAGAGTGCACTGGCACCACTGGTGATGCAGTGCAGTGAGTCCAGTGAGTGCACTGGCACCACTGGGGATGCAGTGCTGTGACTCCAGAGAGCGCACTGGCACCACTGGGGATGCAGTGCAGTCAGTCCAGTGAGTGCACTGGCACCACTGGGGGTGCAGTACATTGAGTCCAGAGAGTGCACTGACACCACTGGGGATGCAGTGCAGTGAGTCCAGACAGTGCACTGGCACCACTGGGGATGCAGTGCAGTGAGTCCAGAGAGTGCACTGGCACCACTGGGGATGCAGTGCAGTGAGTCCAGAGAGTGCACTGGCACCACTGGGGATGCAGTGCAGTGAGTCCAGAGAGTGCACTGGCACCACTGGGGATGCACTGCAGTTAGTCCAGAGATTGCACTGTCACCACTGGGGATGCAGTACACTGAGTCCAGAGAGTGCACTGGCACCAGTGGGGATGCAGTACAGTGAGTCCACAGAGTGCACTGGCACCACTGGGGAAGCAGTGCAGTGAGTCCAGAGAGTGCACTGGCACCACTGGGGATGCAGTTTAGTGAGTCCAGAGAGTGCACTGGCACCACTGGGGATGCAGTGCAGTGAGTCCAAAGACTTCACTGGCACCACTGGGGATGCAGTGCAGTGAGTCCAGAGAGTGCACTGGCACCACTGGGGATGCAGTGAAGTGAGTGCAGAGAGTGCACTGGCACCACTGGGGATGCACTGCAGTGAGTCCAGAGAGTGCACTGGCACCACTGGGGATGCACTACAGTGAGTCCAGAGAGTGCACTGGCACCACTGGGGATGCAGTGCAGTGAGTCCAGAGAGTGCACTGGCACCACTGGGGATGCAGTGCAGTGAGTCCAGAGAGTGTACTGGCACCACTGGGGATGCACTTCAGTGAGCCCAGAGAGTGCACTGGCAGCACTGAGAATGCACTTCAGTGAGTCCAGAGAGTGCACTGGCACCACTGGGGATGCACTGCAGTGAGTCCAGAGAGTGCACTAGCACCACTGGGGATGCAGTGCAGTGAATCCTGTGAGTACACTGGCACCACTGGGGATGCAGTGCAGTGAGTCCAGAGAGCTCACTGGCACCACTGGGGATGCCCTTCAGTGAGTCCAGAGAGTGCACTGGCACCACTGGAGATGCAGTACAGTGAGTCCAGTGAATGCACTGGAACCACTGGGGATGCTGTGCAGTGAGTCCAGAGAGTGCACTGGCACCACTGGTGATGCAGTACAGTGAGTCCAGTGAGTGCACTGGTACCACTGGGCCTGCAGTGCAGTGAGTCCAGAGATTGCACTGGCACCACTGGGGATGCAGTGCAGTGAGTCCAGAGAGTGCACTGGCACCACCGATGATGCAGTACAGTCAGTCCAGTGAGTGCACTGGCACCACTGGGGATGTAGTGCAGTGACTCGAGAGAGTGCACTGGCACCACTGGGGATGCAGTGCAGTGAGTCCAGAGAGTGCACTGGCACCACTGGGGATGCAGTGCAGTGAGTCCAGAGACTTCACTGGCACCACTGGGGATGCAGTGCAGTGAGTCCAGAGAGTGCATTGGCACCACTGGGGATGCAGTGCAGTGAGTCCAGAGAGTGCACTGGCACCACTGGGGATGCAGTGCAGTGAGTCCAGAGAGTGCACTGGCACCACTGGGGATGCAGTGCAGTGAGTCCAGAGAGTGCATTGGCACCACTGGGGATGCAGTGCAGTGAGTCCAGAGAGTGCACTGGCACCACTGGGGATGCACTGCTGTGAGTCCAGAGATTGCACTGGCACCACTGGGGATGCAGTGCAGTGAGTCCAGAGAGTGCACTGGCACCACTGGGGATGCAGTGCAGTGAGTGCAGAGAGTGCACTGGCACCACTGGGGATGCACTTCAGTGAGTACAGAGAGTGCACTGACACCACTGCGGATACAGTGCAGTGAGTCCAGAGAGTGCAGTGGCACCACTGGGGATGCAGTGCAGTGAGTCCAGAGAGTGCTCTGGCACCACTGGGGATGCAGTGCAGTGAGTCCAGAGATTGCTCTGGCACCACTGGGGATGCAGTGCAGTGAGTCCAGAGAGTGCACTGGCACCACAGGGGATGTAGTGCATTGAGTCCAGAGAGTGCACTGGTACCACTGGTGATGCAGTCCAGTGAGTCCAGTGAATGCACTGGCACCACTGGGGATGCTGTGCAGTGAGTGCAGAGAGTGCACTGGCACCACCATTGGGATGCACTTCAGTGAGTTCAGAGAGTGCACTGGCACCACTGGGGATGGGTTTCAAGCCAACTGCATTAACCGCTCATGCTTCTTTCTTATGAGACGTTAGTAAACCAATTACATAGCCTTGTCAAGACTAAATCACAGGTAAAAATCCTGTACATCTCATGTGGCCAACCACTCCCAACTAGGATTCCAAGAACCAGGAGGTTCGGTGAAAATAGGGCTAGTGGTATTAGAGGGGTGATTATTAGGGTAAGCCCTAAGCTGTCTTTAATGGAGAAGTATGGGTGGAATGGGATTTTGTCGCAGTCTGATACGATTCCTAGTGGGTCATTTGAGCCTGATTCGTGTAGGAAGGTTAGGTGGACTAGGGTGATTCCTGCAATTAGGAAGGGCAGTAGGAAGTGGATGGCGAAGAATCGGGTTAAGGTTGGATTGTCTACTGAGAATCCTCCTCAGGCTCATTCTACTAGAGTTTGCCCAATGTACGGGATGGCTGAGAATAGGTTGGTGATTACGGTGGCCCCTCAGAATGACATTTGTCCTCATGGTAGGACATACCCTACGAAGGCAGTTGCTATTAGGGTGAGTAGGAGGATTACTCCTGTGTTTCAGGTTTCTTTGTATAGGTAGGAGCCGTAGTAGAGGCCTCGTCCGATGTGTAAGTAGATGCAGATAAAGAAGAGCGAAGCACCGTTGGCGTGGAGGTTGCGGATGAGCCATCCGTACTGGACGTCTCGGCATGTGTGAGCTACTGAGGAGAAGGCGAGTGAAGTGTCTGCGGTGTAGTGTATGGCTAGTAGCAGGCCTGTTAGGATTTGTGTGGCTAAGCAGATGGCTAGAAGGGAGCCGAAGTTTCATCAGGCAGAGATGTTGGAGGGGGCGGGTAGGTCGATTAGGGAGTTGTTGATTATTTTTAGTAGGGGATGGGATTTGCGGATGTTAGGGGCCATTAGTGAGTCTGTGTGTTATTAGGATTATTACCAGGATGGAGAGGGCGAAGGATCCTAGGTAGGCCTTAATTAGCCCTGTGTGTATTGAGGTTGCGGCTTTGCTTGCGGCTACTTGTAGTTCAGCAAGGCCCTCTGGCCCTATTTTTTTGAGTCAGGAGAGGTCGATCAAGTGTAGGGCAATGTTTTGTCCCTTTTCTAGTAGGTTTTTGGAGAAGAATCGGTGTACTAGGGGGTTGAAGTACCCTAATGCAGAGGAGAAGTTTATGAGGGGGTTTGGTTTGGGGTGAGTGAGGGTGTGTGTTATGTTCGATAGTTCTAGGGCTAGGATGATTCCTAGGATTGTTATGAGGATGGCAGCGGTTTTGGTGATAAGGGGTATGGTTATTGGGGGGGTTTTGGTTGGTGTGATGAAAGAGGTAATGATTATTCCTGCTGTAATGCTGCCTAGGGCGAGTCGGGTTAGGGGGGCGGTGATTAGTGGGTTGTTTTCGTTTATTGATACTATTGGGGGGATTCGGGTTTGTCCAGCTTGGACTAGGATGGTTATGCGGATGCTGTAGGTTGCGGTGAATGCTGTGGCTATAAGGGTTAGGAGTAGGGCTCAAGTATTTAGGTATGATGTGTTTAAGCTTTCGATGATGAGGTCTTTTGAGTAGAATCCGGCTAGGAATGGGGTTCCTATCAGCGCCAGGTTTCCGATGGTTAGGCAGGAAGTAGTGACTGGGAGTATTTTCTGTAGGCCTCCTATCTTTCGGATATCTTGTTCTCCGTTTAGGTTGTGGATGATAGACCCTGAGCATAGGAATAGTATGGCTTTAAAGAAGGCATGGGTTGAGATGTGTAGGAAGGCTAGTTGTGGGAGGTTTAGTCCGATAGTGACTATTATTAGTCCTAGTTGGCTGGATGTTGAGAAAGCAATGATTTTTTTGATGTCATTTTGGGTTAGGGCGCATGTGGCAGCGAATAGGGTTGATAGAGCACCTAGGCATAGGCAGGCAGTTAGGGCTGTCTGGTTGGTGGCTAGCAGGGGGTGCATGCGGATGAGCAGGAAGATTCCGGCTACTACTATGGTACTGGAGTGCAGTAGGGCTGATACTGGGGTGGGGCCTTCTATTGCTGCGGGCAGTCATGGGTGGAGTCCAAATTGGGCGGATTTTCCTGCGGCTGCGAGGATTAATCCTATGAGGGGGAGGATTGGGGTTTGGTGGGGGTGTACGGCTTGTTGGATCTCTCAGGTGTTGAATGTTGAAGCTAGTCATGCTATGCTCAGGATCAGTCCGATGTCTCCGATTCGGTTGTAGATTACGGCTCGTAGGGCGGCGGTGTTGGCATCTGCTCGGCCTTGTCATCAGCCGATGAGAAGGAAGGACATGATTCGTACTCCTTCCCAGCCTACGAATAGGAGGAATATGTTGTTTGCGGTTGTTAGGAGGAGTATGGCGACTAGGAATGTCAGTAGGTAGGTGAAAAATTTTGTTACGTATGGCTCTGAGGCCATGTATCATATGGCGAATTGTAGGATTGATCATGTTACAAATAGGGCGATTGGAAGAAATGTTATTGAGTATTGGTCTATTTTTAGGCTCAGGGGGATTTTAAAGTTTATAATGAATTTTCACTCCCAGTGGCAGGTGACAGATTCTACTCCCGAGTAGATGAATGCGGTTGTAGGGGCTAGGCTAATTAGGAATGCGGTTTTAACAGCGCGGGTGGTGGCTTGTGGGGTGTTTTTAAAGTTTTTAAATAGAAATGGCAGGATGATTGGGGTTAGGAGGATTGTCAGCGTGAGTAGTGTGAGGGAGTTGATTAGTAGTGTGGGGTTCACTCCTTTTACTTGGATTTGCACCAAGATGGGTGGTTCCTAAGACCAGTGGATTGCTGTTATCCTTTAAAAGTAAGGGGGCTGAGGTTTTAGGCTCAGATGTAAGAGTTAGCAGCTCTTGTTGGTTAAACCCTCCCCTCGGCAGGTAAGAAGGTTTGAACTTCTATTCTTAGAATCACAGTCTAATGTTTGGTTTAAACTATACTTGCATGAGGGGATTCCGGAGATCAGTTCGGGTTTGAGGATTAGGAGGAATATTGGGATAATGTGGAGTGTTATGAGCAGGTGTTCTCGCGTGGTTGAGTTTTGCATAGATGTGATGTGGGAGGGGATTGAGCCTCGTTGGGTCATTAGTAGTATGAATAAGGTGTAGGAGGCGGTTAGTAGGGTTGCGATTCCTGTTAGGATGATCGTGAAGGCAGATCAGTTGAATAAGGTGATTATAATGGTTAGCTCTGCTATGAGGTTTGTTGTTGGGGGTAAGGCTATGTTTGTTAGATTGGCCAGCAATCATCAGGTAGCTATGAGTGGTAGGAGAGGTTGTAGGCCTCGTGTGAGTAGTAGAATTCGGCTGTGCGTACGTTCATAGTTTGTGTTGGCTAGGCAGAATAGTATGGAGGAAGTTAGTCCATGGGAAATTATTAGGATCATTGCCCCTGAGAATGATCAGTGGGTTTGGATTATTCCTGCGGCGATAACTAGGCCTATGTGGCTAACGGATGAATAAGCGATTAGTGATTTTAGGTCTGTCTGTCGTAGGCAGATTGAGCTAGTCATTAGGGCGCCTCATAGGGCCAGGGTTAGGAAGGGGTAGTGCAGGAGGTTGGACAGTGGGCCCATAAATAGAGTGACTCGTATAATTCCGTATCCTCCTAGCTTTAGTAGTAGGGCGGCGAGGAGTATTGAGCCTGCGATGGGTGCTTCTACGTGGGCTTTTGGCAGTCAGAGGTGTAGGCCGTATAGTGGGGCTTTTACTATGAATGCTATGAGCAGTGCTAGACCTGATAGTATTCCTGTCCATGAGGTGGATAGGGTTGGGTGGGTTAGTTGTAGGGTTGGCAGGTGCAGGGTGCCAATTTTCACGTATAGGTGTATGATTGTGATTAGCAGGGGTAGAGAGCTTACTGGCGTGTAGAATAGCAGGTAGATGCCAGCGCTTAGGCGTTCTGGTTGGTTCCCCCATCGGGTGATTAAGATTAGGGTGGGAATGAGGGTTGCTTCAAATGAGATGTAAAATAGTGCTAGTTCTGTGGTGGAAAAGGCTAGTAGGATGAATGGCTGGACTGCGACTAAGGTTGAGATAAAGATTCGTTTGCGTTGTAGGGGTTCTTGTTGCAGGTGGTTTTGGCTTGCTATGATTATGAGTGGGAGTAGTCAGCAGGATAGTACTAGGAGGGGGGATGAGATTTGGTCAATTCCTGTTCAGTTGGGTAAAAATTTGTAGGGGTAGTAGGTTGGGATTAATCACTGTAGGCTTAGGGCAGCGATTAGGAGGCTGTATAAGGTGGTGTTAGTCCATAGAAATTTTGGTGGAGACAGCAGGGCTGTTGGAAGAAGTATGATTGTGGGTAGGATGATTTTTAGCATTGCAGGAGGTTTAGGTTGTGTAGATGGTCGGAGCCATGTGTGCGGGTGGAGGCTACTAGGATGGCCAGGCCTGTGCCCGCCTCACACGCTGAGAAGGTTAGCATGAGAATTGGTACCATGGTGAATGAGGAGACTTGGTTTTCGATGGATCATATTGATAGGCCTACGAATATCGATAATATTATGCTTTCAAGGCATAGTAGGGCGGATACTAGGTGGGTTCGGTGGAAGGCTAGTCCTAGTCCGCTGAAAATGAAGGCTGAGTAGAAGCTTAAATGTAGGGGCGACATAAGAAAGTTACAGGGTTGGCTGTAATCTGCTGGGTCGAAACCAGCTATCTTTTTGGTTAGACTAACTTTCTGTTATTCTGCTCATTCTAGGCCCCCTTGAATTCACTCGTAGGCCAGTCCGAGTGTTAGGAGAAGGAGGATCACTACAGTTCAGGTGAGGGTCATTAGGGGGGATTGGAGTTGGACGGCTCATGGCAGGGGGAGTAGGAGGGCGATTTCTAGGTCGAATAGGACGAACAGGATGGCTACTGAGGAAGAATCGGACTGAGAATGGTAATCGAGCAGATCCAAGTGGGTCGAATCCACATTCATACGGTGAGAGTTTCTCTGAGTCGGGGTTTATTTGGGCGAGTCAGAAGTTTAATGCGGTTAGGGCGGCGCTTAGGATTGATGATAGGGCGAATATGAACATGAGTGCGTTCATTGCTCTCCTCTGGGTTTATACCAGATTCTAGAGATTGGAAGTCAATTGTAATTAATATACTAGAAGAGCAAGATCCTCATCAGTAGATGGTTATGTAGAGGAATAGTCAGATGACGTCTACGAAGTGTCAGTATCAGGCTGCTGCCTCGAATCCGAAGTGGTGGTCTGATGTAAAGTGGAACTTGATCAGTCGGAAGAGGCAGACGGTCAGGAAGGAGGATCCGATGATTACGTGGAGTCCGTGGAATCCAGTGGCAACGAAGAAGGTAGATCCGTAGACGCTATCGGCGATTGAGAATGGGGCTTCGTGGTATTCTATTGCTTGTAGGGCTGTGAAGTAGAATCCCAGGAGGATCGTTAGGGTTAGGGCGTGGATGGCGTGTTTTCGGTTTCCTTCTGTGATGCTGTGATGGGCTCACGTTACGGTAACGCCTGAGGCTAGTAGGATGGCTGTGTTTAGTAGGGGGACTTCTATCGGGTTGAGTGGTTTAATTCCTGTTGGGGGTCATTGGCCTCCTAGTTCTGGGGTTGGGGCCAGGCTCGAGTGGAAGAACGCTCAGAAGAACCCTAAGAAGAAGAATGCTTCGGATGTGATGAAAAGGATTATGCCGTATCGTAGGCCTTTTTGGACTGTGGGAGTGTGATGGCCTTGGAAGGTGCTTTCTCGTACAATGTCTCGTCATCATTGGAGTATTACTAGGAGTATTGAGATGAGGCCTAGGGTTAGTAGTATGGATGAGTTGTAGTGGAATCACATGATTAATCCTGAGGTTGTGAGTAGGGCGGCGGCTGCCCCGAAGATTGGTCAAGGGCTTGGGTCAACTATGTGGTATGAGTGTGCTTGGTGTGCCATTAGATGTTTTCTTGTAAGTATAGGCTTAGAAGGAGCACGAAGACGTAGGCCTGGATTATGGCTACTGCTACTTCTAGGATGGTTAGGAGTAGTAGGATGATTATTGTTAGGATGGATACTGCAGGAAGGGTGGGTATTAATGCAATGGAGGCTGTAGAGATGAGTTGGATGAGTAAGTGTCCTGCTGTAAGGTTGGCTGTAAGGCGGACTCCGAGGGCTAGGGGGCGGATTAGTAGGCTGGTTGTTTCGATCAGGATTAGTGCGGGGATTAGGGGTGTAGGGGTACCTTCGGGTAATAGGTGGGCTAAAGAGGCTGATGGTTGGTTTCGTAGGCCTGTTAGTAGTGTGGCGAGCCATAGTGGGAAGGCTAGGGCTATGTTCATAGATAGTTGGGTGGTTGGGGTGAATGTATATGGAAGGAGGCCTAGAAGGTTGATTGTAAGAAGTATGATTATTAGGGATGTAAATATTATGGCTCATTTGTGGCCATTTTTGTTGAGTGGGACTATTAGTTGTTTTGTGATTAGGTGAAGGAGTCATGTTTGGATAGTAGAAAGGCGGTTGTTGATTCATCGGTTGTTTGGGGACGGGAATAGTAGGGCTGGGAAGAGTAGGGATAGTAGGATTAAGGGGATGCCAAATAGATTGGGGCTGGAAAATTGGTCAAAGAAGCTTAGGTTCATGGTCAGGATCATGGTGTGGGTTTGGTAGTGAGGGAGGTCTTATTTGATGGGGGGTTGGTTGTGGTGAAGGCTAGTAGTTTTGGTTGGATGAGGAGTGCTAGGGTTAATCAGGTTATAATTATGATTGAAAATCATGGTGCGGGGTTAAGCTGTGGCATATCATTAAGGAGGGGGAAGTCCCTCTTTGGCTAGCTTAAAAGGCTAGTGCTCTTGCATAGCTTCTTAATGATTAGGATGATGATAGAAGGGACGATCAGGCCTCGAAATGTGGGAGTGGGGTTGATTCTACTACAATGGGTATGTAGCTGTGATTAGCCCCGCAAATTTCTGAGCATTGTCCGTAAAAAATCCCAGGCCGGGTGGTAATGAATGAAGTTTGGTTTAGTCGGCCTGGGATTGCGTCTGTTTTAACTCCGAGCGTTGGGACTGCTCAGGAGTGGAGTACGTCTCCTGCAGTAATGATCACGCGGATGGGGGATTCTATTGGGATAACTACGCGGTGGTCAACTTCTAGCAGTCGGAAGTGGCCGTTGGGTAAGTCTGGGGTGGGCACTATGTAGGAGTCGAATGATAGGTCTTTGAAGTCTGTGTATTCGTAGCTTCAGTATCATTGGTGGCCGATGGCTTTTAGGGTGAGGTCTGGTTCGTCGATTTTGTCCATTATGTAGAGGATTTGTAGGGATGGGAGGGCGAGGAGTACCAGGACGATAGCAGGTAGGATTGTCCAGATCAGCTCTACTTCTTGGGCGTCTACAGCATTGGACGAGAGTTTTTCTGTTAGTATGTGGGCTAAAAGGTAGAGAACTAGGCTGCAGATAGCTAGGGCAACGATTAGGGCGTGGTCGTGGAATTCAACGAGTTCTTCTATGATGGGTGATGAGGCGTCTTGGAATCCTAGTTGGGAGTGGTTGGCCACATGAGATGTACAGGATTTTTACCTGTGATTTAGTCTTGACAAGGCTATGTAATTGGTTTACTAACGTCTCATAAGAAAGAAGCATGAGCGGTTAATGCAGTTGGCTTGAAACCAGCATGTGAGGGTTCGATTCCTTCCTTTCTTGTACTTGGACGAAGGCCGGTTCCTCGAAAGTATGGTATGGGGGAGGGCAGCCGTGGATTCATTCAACGTTTGTGGTAGTTAGTTCTGGTTGTAGGACTTTTCGTTTGGCCGGAAAGGCTTCTCAGATGATGAATATTAGTATGATTACGGCTACTATTGAGATTAGGGAGCCGATGGAGGAAATGGTGTTTCATAGTGTGTAGGCGTCGGGATAGTCCGAGTATCGTCGGGGTATTCCTGCTAGGCCTAGGAAGTGCTGGGGGAAGAACGTTAGGTTTACTCTTGTAAATATTACCCCGAAGTGGGCTTTTGCTCATGTTTGGTGTAGGGTAAACCCAGTGAGTAGTGGGAATCAGTGAGTAAATCCTGCTAGAATGGCAAAGACGGTGCCTATGGATAGGACGTAGTGGAAGTGGGCAACTACGTAGTACGTGTCGTGCAGGGCGATGTCTAGGGAAGAGTTTGCAAGAACGATTCCTGTTAATCCTCCGATGGTAAATAGGAAGATAAATCCTAGAGCTCATAGTATTGGGGGGGTCTCATTTGATTGTTCCTCCGTGCAGGGTGGCTAGTCAGCTAAATACTTTGATTCCGGTAGGGATGGCAATGATTATAGTGGCTGATGTAAAGTAGGCTCGGGTATCAACGTCTATTCCTACTGTAAACATGTGGTGAGCTCAGACGATGAATCCTAGGAAGCCGATGGATAGTATGGCTCAGACTATTCCCATGTAGCCGAAGGGCTCCTTTTTGCCTGAGTAGTACGTGACTACGTGTGAGATGATTCCGAACCCCGGTAGGATCAGAATATAGACTTCTGGGTGTCCGAAGAATCAGAATAGGTGTTGGTACAGGATTGGGTCTCCTCCTCCAGCGGGGTCGAAGAATGTGGTGTTTAGGTTTCGATCAGTTAGTAATATTGTAATACCGGCGGCGAGTACGGGGAGTGATAGAAGGAGTAGGATGGCGGTAATTAGTACGGATCAGACAAATAGTGGGGTTTGGTATTGTGAGAGTGCGGGGGGTTTTATGTTGATGGCTGTGGTGATAAAGTTGATGGCCCCAAGGATGGAGGAGATACCGGCTAAGTGGAGTGAGAAGATAGCCAGGTCTACTGAAGCTCCGGCGTGGGCAAGGTCACCTGCTAGGGGAGGGTAGACAGTTCAGCCTGTGCCGGCGCCAGCTTCTACAGTGGATGAGGCTAGTAGGAGGAGGAATGATGGGGGGAGGAGTCAAAAGCTTATGTTGTTTATTCGCGGGAATGCTATGTCGGGGGCACCGATTATGAGGGGGACTAATCAGTTGCCGAATCCTCCGATCATGATGGGTATGACTATAAAGAAGCTTATTACAAAGGCGTGAGCGGTAACGATTACATTGTAAATTTGGTCGTCGCCTAGGAGAGTTCCTGGTTGTCCTAGTTCTGCGCGGATTAATAGGCTGAGTGCGGTGCCGACTATTCCTGCTCATGCCCCGAAGATGAGGTACAGGGTGCCAATATCCTTATGGTTAGTGGAAAATAGTCATCGGTTGATGAAGGTGACGGGTAAGATGGCTGAGTGTTGAAGCGTTAGGCTGTAGTCCTTTTTACAGAGGTTTAATTCCTCTTCTTATCGGCTCTGTAGTGAAATTCATGTTGAGTTGCAAGCTCATCGATGCGCACTAGGGTGCGTCAGGGTCTTTGTAGGCAGAAGCCAATTGGTTTAGGCATTTAGCTGTTAACTAGAGTTTTGTGGGATCGAAGCCCATCTGTCTAGGGAGGCTTTAGCTTAATTAAAGCGTCTGACTTGCATTCAGAAGATACAGGTTAATATTCTGTAAGTCTTAATGTGCAGAAACTAAGAGGGTTTAACTCTTATTTAAGGCTTTGAAGGCCTTCGGTTTGGGGTGTTATCCTAAGTTTCTAGACAATGGCATGTATTATTGGGGACAGGGGAAGTAAGAGGATTGATAGTGAGGCAAGGACCGCAGTAGGTGTGCTTGGGGCTTTGCTAGTGTATCATTGTTTTATGTGGTTAGAGGAGTTGGGGGGAAGGGTAATTGTTGAGTGGTATGCGAGGCGTAGGTAGAAGAAGAGGCTGAGCAGTGATAGCATGGCAATTGCCATGGCTGCTGGTGTTATTTCCTGTTTAGTTAGTTCTTGGATGATAAGTCACTTTGGTATAAAGCCTGTTAATGGGGGGAGGCCTGCTAGGGATAAAAGTACTAGTATTAGGGTGGCGTTTAGCACTGGGGTTTTTGTTCATGAGGTTGTGATCATGGATAGGTTAAGGGCTTTGATTTTGTTAAGGGCTAGGAATACGGCTGATGTTATGATTGTGTATAGGTAGAAGGTAAGTAAGGCCAATTTGGGGCTGTAAACTAGGATGATGGCGATTCAGCCTAAGTGGGAGATGGACGAGAAGGCTAGGATTTTGCGTGTTTGTGTTTGGTTCAGTCCTATTCAGCCTCCTAGTGCTGTTGAGGCTAGGGCCATGGCGGTGAGTAGAGCTGGGTCGAGGGATTTGGATGTTAGTAGGAGCAGGGTTAGTGGGGGGAATTTTATGAGGGTCGAGAGTAGCAGGGCTGTTATTAGTGGCGATCCTTGTAGTACTTCTGGGAATCAGAAGTGAAATGGCACTAGGCCCAGTTTAATAGCGATTGCTGCTGTCAGTAGTAGACAGGAGGTTGGGTGGTTTATTTGTGTGATGTCTCATTGGCCAGTGACTCAGGCATTGGTTATGCTAGAGAATAGGACCAGGGCGGAAGCAGCTGCTTGGGTTAGGAAGTATTTCGTTGCGGCTTCTACTGCTCGTGGGTGGTGGGATTTGGCAATTAGGGGAATGATGGCTAGTGTGTTGATCTCCAGTCCTGTCCAGGCCAGAACTCAGTGGTTGCTGGAAATTGTGATTGTGGTGCCCAAGATGAGGCTGAAGGTTATGATTGGGGTCGCGTAAGGGTTCATTAGTAGAGGAGGGGGTTAAACCATCATTTTCGGGGTATGGGCCCGATAGCTTGATTAGCTGACTCTACTAGAAAATAATATAAGGGAAGTATGGAGAATTTTGATTTCTCTTGTGTGGGTTCAATTCCTACTTTTCTAAGGTCAACAGGAAATGAGAGGGCTGTTATACCTCTATGTTCACTTTATCATAGTGACCCTTTGTAGTTCAGGCACATTTCCTTATGTAAGGAGGTAGGCCTGCATAGCAGATAGGTATGCTGATGTGTCAGAGGCACAGAGCTAGTGTGAGGGGTAGGAAGTTTTTTCATAGTAGGTGCATTAGTTGGTCATATCGGAATCGTGGGTATGAAGCTCGGACCCATAAGAAACCAGAAGATAGTAGGAGGACTTTTGTGGCTAGGATGACGGGGAATAGTTCTGTGGGTGGCCCTAGGGCGCTTGGGTTTAGGAATATGATGGCTGTAAGTGTATTTATTAGCATAATGTTCGCATATTCAGCTAGGAAGAATAAGGCGAAGGGTCCTGCGGCGTATTCAACGTTAAACCCTGAGACTAGCTCAGATTCACCCTCTGTGAGGTCAAAAGGAGCTCGGTTTGTCTCTGCTAGGGTGGATACGTATCATATTATTGCTAGGGGTCATGAGGAGAAAATGAAGTATAGAGGCTCCTGTGCGACGGCAAAGGAGCTGAGTGTGTAGCTTCCGCTTAGTATGATTATTGATAGCAGGATTATGGCCAGTGTCACTTCGTATGAAATGGTCTGTGCTACTGCCCGTAGGGCTCCGATTAGTGCGTATTTTGAGTTCGAGGCTCAGCCTGATCATAGGACTGAGTAGACGGCTAGGCTTGACATGGCTATTAGGAAGAGAACTCCGAGGTTTAGATCTGCTAGGGGAAATGGGAGTGGTAGTGGTGCTCAAGTGGTGAGGGCTAGGACAAGGGCTAGTATTGGTATCAGAATGAATAGAAGTGGGGAAGAGGTAGAGGGTCGGATGGGCTCTTTGGTAAATAGTTTCAGTCCGTCCGCAAATGGTTGAAGTAGGCCAAAAGGCCCGACAACGTTAGGGCCTTTGCGGGATTGTATGTAGCTTAGGATTTTCCGTTCTACTAGGGTTAGGAAGGCTACGGCAATCAGGATTGGGATGATGTATAGGAGGGATATAATGAGGCAGCTTAGTGTTGTTATTTGAATCATGGGTGAAGCTAGGGAGAGGATTTGAACCTCTGGGGAAAGGGCTTAAGCCTTCTGCACTTGCCGGGCTCTGCCACTCTAGCTGGTCCTTTTCTAGGATTGAAAGTGGTGGGGGAAGGCCCTCTTCACGGTTTAGTTGGTTTCACTGCTTAGAGGGGGGGGGCGTGCTTGTGGTATTGGCCCCACTTTCCCGGTCCTTTCGTACTGGGGAGAGTGTGTCATAGATAGAAACCGACCTGGATTGCTCCGGTCTGAACTCAGATCACGTAGGACTGTTAATCGTTGAACAAACGAACCCTTAATAGCGGCTGCACCATTAGGATGTCCTGATCCAACATCGAGGTCGTAAACCCCCCTGTCGATATGGGCTCTTGAGGGGGATTGCGCTGTTATCCCTGGGGTAGCTTGGTCCATTAATCAATTATATTGGGTCTGGTCACTGTTAGCACTTTGAGGGGTAGCTCTAGGTAAAGAGGTATGGTCTTGTTTTTGGAGGATTTGTTCTCCTCCAAGGTCGCCCCAACCGAAAAATATCGACCAGGCTCTGCGATGGTAGTGGCCCCAGTGGGGTTGATTGAGGATTCGCGGTGGTCGTTGATTTTTAAGTTCCACAGGGTCTTCTCGTCTTATGTTCACATCCCCGCTTTTGCACGGGGAGATCAATTTCACTGATTATCTGTGAGAGACAGTTAAGACCTCGTTTAGCCATTCATACAAGTCTCGATTTATGGGACAATTGATTGCGCTACCTTTGCACGGTTAGGATACCGCGGCCGTTAAACCTAAGTCACCGGGCAGGCATCACCTTCAATACTTGTTTAATTTGCTGAAGGCTATGTTTTTGGTAAACAGTCGGGCCTTATTAATTTGCCGAGTTCCTTTCACAGATTTTAATCGCTCTTATAGGCGCTCCTGAGTCGGGTTAACAGGGTTAGTTAATACGTGGTCTTGTAGGGGTTTTTGTATCTGTCTAGGTCTGTTAATAATGTTTCTATGTAAGCTTGCGCCGTTAGAGGGGTGTGGCCCTGTACATGAGGGGCCTAGGATGATTCCTAGGATTGTTATGAGGATGGCAGCGGTTTTGGTGATAAGGGGTATGGTTATTGGGGGGGGTTTGGTTGGTGTGATGAAAGAGGTAATGATTATTCCTGCTGTAATGCTGCCTAGGGCGAGTCGGGTTAGGGGGGCGGTGATTAGTGGGTTGTTTTCGTTTATTGATACTATTGGGGGGATTCGGGTTTGTCCAGCTTGGACTAGGATGGTTATGCGGATGCTGTAGGTTGCGGTGAATGCTGTGGCTATAAGGGTTAGGAGTAGGGCTCAAGAATTTAGGTATGATGTGTTTAAGCTTTCGATGATGAGGTCTTTTGAGTAGAATCCGGCTAGGAATGGGGTTCCTATCAGCGCCAGGTTTCCGATGGTTAGGCAGGAAGTAGTGACTGGGAGTATTTTCTGTAGGCCTCCTATCTTTCGGATATCTTGTTCTCCGTTTAGGTTGTGGATGATAGACCCTGAGCATAGGAATAGTATGGCTTTAAAGAAGGCATGGATGAATGCTCGTTGGACATAGCACAAAACAACAAATCATTAAGCGCAACCCCTGCGCTTCACAAACTAAACCAGTAAACTTTCGCTAACCACCATGTAGCATAAACCTTCATCGCCCAATCCCAGCAAACTACCTCTAAAACTCCATTAATCATCCCTTCCATGACATCATCGGAACGATGTACATATACACACAAACACATACAAAATAACTTAAACTTATTAGAGAAACTCCAGTACTAAAAATAGTAAACACAAGCAATAATTTCATATACTTCACTCTCACTCACCACTCAACTATCAGCTAACCACACCCCCGTCCACATAGCTTAACACAAAGCATGGCACTGAAGTTGCCAAGATGGCATAAAACATGCCTGCGGACAAAAGACTTAGTCCTAACCTTACGGTTGGTTTTTGCTAAATATATACATGCAAGTATCCGCGCCCCAGTGTAAACGCCCTCGACCACCTACCCCCATACAGGCCTTGAGGAGCGGGTATCAGGCACACCCAAGTAGTAGCCCAAGACGCCTCGCTAAGCCACGCCCCCACGGGTATTCAGCAGTAATTAACATTAAGCAATGAGTGCAAACTTGACTTAGTTATAGCAACAGCCTAACTTCAAGGGTTGGTAAATCTTGTGCCAGCCACCGCGGTCATACAAGAAACCCAAATCAACCGTCCTATTGACACGGCGTAAAGAGTGGTAAAATGCCTATCCTAGCTAACTAAGATCAAAATGCAACTGAGCTGTCATAAGCCCAAGATGCACCTAAACACACCATTAAGATGATCTTAGGAACTAACGACTGATTTAAACCCACGAAAGCCAGGGCCCAAACTGGGATTAGATACCCCACTATGCCTGGCCCTAAATCTTGATACTTACTTTACCGAAGTATCCGCCAGAGAACTACGAGCACAAACGCTTAAAACTCTAAGGACTTGGCGGTGCCCCAAACCCACCTAGAGGAGCCTGTTCTACAATCGATAATCCCCGATTAACCCAACCACCCCTTGCCAACACAGCCTACATACCGCCGTCGCCAGCCCACCTCGAATGAGAGCACAACAGTGGACACAATAGCACCCCGCTAATAAGACAGGTCAAGGTATAGCCTATGGAGTGGAAGAAATGGGCTACATTCCCTATTCATAGGGCACACGGAAAGAAGCGTGAAACCACTTCTGGAAGGCGGATTTAGCAGTAAAGTGGGACAATAGAGCCTACTTTAAGCCGGCCCTGGGGCACGTACATGGTTAAACATGCCTGTTAGTAGTGTGGCGAGCCATAGTGGGAAGGCTAGGGCTATGTTCATAGATAGTTGGGTGGTTGGGGTGAATGTATATGGAAGGAGGCCTAGAAGGTTGATTGTAAGAAGTATGATTATTAGGGATGTAAATATTATGGCTCATTTGTGGCCATTTTTGTTGAGTGGGACTATTAGTTGTTTTGTGATTAGGTGAAGGAGTCATGTTTGGATAGTAGAAAGGCGGTTGTTGATTCATCGGTTGTTTGGGGACGGGAATAGTAGGGCTGGGAAGAGTAGGGATAGTAGGATTAAGGGGATGCCAAATAGATTGGGGCTGGAAAATTGGTCAAAGAAGCTTAGGTTCATGGTCAGGATCATGGTGTGGGTTTGGTAGTGAGGGAGGTCTTATTTGATGGGGGGTTGGTTGTGGTGAAGGCTAGTAGTTTTGGTTGGATGAGGAGTGCTAGGGTTAATCAGGTTATAATTATGATTGAAAATCATGGTGCGGGGTTAAGCTGTGGCATATCATTAAGGAGGGGGAAGTCCCTCTTTGGCTAGCTTAAAAGGCTAGTGCTGTTGCATAGCTTCTTAATGATTAGGATGATGATAGAAGGGACGATCAGGCCTCGAAATGTGGGAGTGGGGTTGATTCTACTACAGTAGGTATGTAGCTGTGATTAGCCCCACAAATTTCTGAGCATTGTCCGTAAAAAATCCCAGGCCGGGTGGTAATGAATGAAGTTTGGTTTAGTCGGCCTGGGATTGCGTCTGTTTTAACTCCGAGCGTTGGGACTGCTCAGGAGTGGAGTACGTCTCCTGCAGTAATGATTACGCGGATGGGGGATTCTATTGGGATAACTACGCGGTGGTCAACTTCTAGCAGTCGGAAGTGGCCGTTGGGTAAGTCTGGGGTGGGCACTATGTAGGAGTCGAATGATAGGTCTTTGAAGTCTGTGTATTCGTAGCTTCAGTATCATTGGTGGCCGATGGCTTTTAGGGTGAGGTCTGGTTCGTCGATTTTGTCCATTATGTAGAGGATTTGTAGGGATGGGAGGGCGAGGAGTACCAGGACGATAGCAGGTAGGATTGTCCAGATCAGCTCTACTTCTTGGGCGTCTACAGCATTGGACGAGAGTTTTTCTGTTAGTATGTGGGCTAAAAGGTAGAGAACTAGGCTGCAGATAGCTAGGGCAACGATTAGGGCGTGGTCGTGGAATTCAACGAGTTCTTCTATGATGGGTGATGAGGCGTCTTGGAATCCTAGTTGGGAGTGGTTGGCCACATGAGATGTACAGGATTTTTACCTGTGATTTAGTCTTGACAAGGCTATGTAATTGGTTTACTAACGTCTCATAAGAAAGAAGCATGAGCGGTTAACCTCCTGGGAGACCCAGAAAACTTCACCCCAGCAAACCCGCTAGTAACCCCACCACACATCAAGCCAGAATGATACTTCCTATTCGCCTACGCCATCCTACGTTCAATCCCAAATAAACTAGGAGGCGTATTAGCACTGGCCGCCTCCGTACTGATCCTATTCCTAATCCCATTCCTGCACAAATCAAAACAACGAGCAATAACATTCCGACCACTCTCCCAGCTCCTATTCTGAGTACTAGTCGCCGACCTCCTCGTCCTAACATGAGTAGGAAGCCAACCCGTCGAACACCCATTCATCATCATCGGCCAACTCGCTTCAATCGCCTACTTCACTATCCTCCTATTTCTCCTCCCCGCCGCAAGCGCCCTAGAAAACAAAATACTCAACTGCTAAATACTCTAATAGTTTATAAAAACATTGGTCTTGTAAACCAAAGATTGAAGACTTACCACTTCTTAGAGTACCCCAAACTCAGAAAAAAAGGACTCAAACCTTTATCTCCAGCTCCCAAAGCTGGCATTTTCAATAAACTATTCTCTGACCCTAACCCCTAAACCGCCCGAATAGCACCCCGCGACAACCCCCGCACAAGCTCCAATACAACAAACAAAGTCAACAACAGCCCCCAACCCGCCACTAAAAACATCCCTGCCCCATGTGAATAAAACATGGAAACTCCACTAAAATCCGACCGAACAACAAACACCCCAACATTATTCACAGTAGAAACCCCGAACTTCCAAGCCCCCATAAACCCCCCAAACACCAACCCCCCAAAAACAATTGCCACAAACGCTACTGCACATCCAATCACCCGTCAATCCCCCCAAGCCCCAGGGAAAGGCTCCGCTGCTAAAGCTACTGAATAAACAAACACCACCAGCATACCCCCCAAATACACCATAAACAGCACTAAAGCCACGAACGAAACCCCAAGGCCCAGCAACCACCCGCACCCCGCCACAGACGCTAACACCAAACCAACAACCCCATAATACGGCGAAGGATTCGACGCCACACCCAAAACACCCACCGCAAAGCAAATCCCTAAAAAAAACATAAAATAAGTCATTATTCCTGCCCGGACACTACCCGAGGCCTGCGGCTCGAAAAGCCGCCATTGTTCTCAACTACAGGAACTAACCGCAAGCCCCCAATAATTCTACCCCATCTATGCCATTATGCTTAACCCCCCCCCCCTCCCCCCCCGAGGCGGGGGTATTTGGTTATGCATATTCGTGCATAAATTTATATACCCCATATACATACATACTATAGTACCAGTAATATACATTATATACGGACTATCTTATAAGCAGGTGCTAAACCCATACATGTACACGGCCATTAAACCCTTAAACACACTCCTACCAAACCACCCGGCATGAATGTTCTAGGACCATACCCCACAACACCCAATACAACTCCACTCAAGCGCATAACAAGACCCCATTTTAATGAATGCTCACAGGACATGCTCCAACAACAACTCTCCACCACATATCTCATGCAGTTCGTATCAGACGGATTTATTAATCGTACTCCTCACGTGAAATCAGCAACCCGTTGCACATAATGTCCGGTATGACTAGCTTCAGGCCCATACGTTCCCCCTAAACCCCTCGCCCTCCTCACATTTTTGCGCCTCTGGTTCCTCGGTCAGGGCCATCCATTGGGTTCACTCACCCCTCCTTGCCCTTCAAAGTGGCATCTGTGAGTACTTTCACCTTCTCAATGCGTAATCGCGGCATGTTCCAGCTTTTTGGCGCCTCTGGTTCCTCTTATTTTTTCCGGGGTTACCTCACAGGTGGCTATTCCCAGTGATCTCGGGGGTCCCACAATCTAAGCCTGGACACACCTGGCTCACGGCCTATCCTATATTTCAAGGGTCCCTCGATGAGACGGTTGGCGTATATGGGGAATCATCCTGACACTGATGCACTTTGACCACATTCAGTTAATGTTACCTCCACCCTCCGGGTTAAATGGGGCTATTGGATGAATGCTCGTTGGACATAGCACAAAACAACAAATCATTAAGCGCAACCCCTGCGCTTCACAAACTAAACCAGTAAACTTTCGCTAACCACCATGTAGCATAAACCTTCATCGCCCAATCCCAGCAAACTACCTCTAAAACTCCATTAATCATCCCTTCCATGACATCATCGGAACGATGTACATATACACACAAACACATACAAAATAACTTAAACTTATTAGAGAAACTCCAGTACTAAAAATAGTAAACACAAGCAATAATTTCATATACTTCACTCTCACTCACCACTCAACTATCAGCTAACCACACCCCCGTCCACATAGCTTAACACAAAGCATGGCACTGAAGTTGCCAAGATGGCATAAAACATGCCTGCGGACAAAAGACTTAGTCCTAACCTTACGGTTGGTTTTTGCTAAATATATACATGCAAGTATCCGCGCCCCAGTGTAAACGCCCTCGACCACCTACCCCCATACAGGCCTTGAGGAGCGGGTATCAGGCACACCCAAGTAGTAGCCCAAGACGCCTCGCTAAGCCACGCCCCCACGGGTATTCAGCAGTAATTAACATTAAGCAATGAGTGCAAACTTGACTTAGTTATAGCAACAGCCTAACTTCAAGGGTTGGTAAATCTTGTGCCAGCCACCGCGGTCATACAAGAAACCCAAATCAACCGTCCTATTGACACGGCGTAAAGAGTGGTAAAATGCCTATCCTAGCTAACTAAGATCAAAATGCAACTGAGCTGTCATAAGCCCAAGATGCACCTAAACACACCATTAAGATGATCTTAGGAACTAACGACTGATTTAAACCCACGAAAGCCAGGGCCCAAACTGGGATTAGATACCCCACTATGCCTGGCCCTAAATCTTGATACTTACTTTACCGAAGTATCCGCCAGAGAACTACGAGCACAAACGCTTAAAACTCTAAGGACTTGGCGGTGCCCCAAACCCACCTAGAGGAGCCTGTTCTACAATCGATAATCCCCGATTAACCCAACCACCCCTTGCCAACACAGCCTACATACCGCCGTCGCCAGCCCACCTCGAATGAGAGCACAACAGTGGACACAATAGCACCCCGCTAATAAGACAGGTCAAGGTATAGCCTATGGAGTGGAAGAAATGGGCTACATTCCCTATTCATAGGGCACACGGAAAGAAGCGTGAAACCACTTCTGGAAGGCGGATTTAGCAGTAAAGTGGGACAATAGAGCCTACTTTAAGCCGGCCCTGGGGCACGTACATACCGCCCGTCACCCTCCTCAAAAGCCACATCCCACATAACTAATACCATAAATACGCTGAAGATGAGGTAAGTCGTAACAAGGTAAGTGTACCGGAAGGTGTACTTAGAATATCAAGACGTAGCTATAACACCAAAGCACTCAGCTTACACCTGAAAGATATCTACTAGACCGGATCGTCTTGAAGCCCCCCCTCTAGCTCAACCACACAAATAGTACACCAAAACTAAAGAATTTACTAAACTAATTAAACTAAAGCATTTTACAGTCTTAGTATAGGCGATAGAAAAGACACTTAGATGCGATAGAGACCCCAGTACCGTAAGGGAAAGATGAAATAGCAGTGAAACAATCAAAGCGACAGACAGCAAAGATCAACCCTTGTACCTTTTGCATCATGGTTTAGCGAGAACAACCAAGCAAAGTGAACTAAAGTTTGCCCCCCCGAAACCCAAGCGAGCTACTTTCAAGCAGTTAAAGAGAGCGAACCCGTCTCTGTTGCAAAAGAGTGGGATGACTTGTCAGTAGAGGTGAAAAGCCAACCGAGCTGGGTGATAGCTGGTTACCTGTGAAACGAATCTAAGTTCCCCCTTAATCCTCCCTACCGGACATCCTGAACCCTAATGAGATGATTAAGAGCTATTTAATGGAGGGACAGCTCCATTAAAAAAGGACACAACCTCGACTAGCGGATAATTCTTACTACTGATCCTACCGTGGGCCCTAAAGCAGCCATCAAAAAAGAGTGCGTCAAAGCTCCACCACCTAAAAATACCAAAATAAGATGATTCCCTTATCACAAACAGGTCAACCTATGAATATAGGAGAATTAATGCTAAAATAAGTAACTCAGGGCCACACCCCTCTAACGGCGCAAGCTTACATAGAAACATTATTAACAGACCTAGACAGATACAAAAACCCCTACAAGACCACGTATTAACTAACCCTGTTAACCCGACTCAGGAGCGCCTATAAGAGCGATTAAAATCTGTGAAAGGAACTCGGCAAATTAATAAGGCCCGACTGTTTACCAAAAACATAGCCTTCAGCAAATTAAACAAGTATTGAAGGTGATGCCTGCCCGGTGACTTAGGTTTAACGGCCGCGGTATCCTAACCGTGCAAAGGTAGCGCAATCAATTGTCCCATAAATCGAGACTTGTATGAATGGCTAAACGAGGTCTTAACTGTCTCTCACAGATAATCAGTGAAATTGATCTCCCCGTGCAAAAGCGGGGATGTGAACATAAGACGAGAAGACCCTGTGGAACTTAAAAATCAACGACCACCGCGAATCCTCAATCAACCCCACTGGGGCCACTACCATCGCAGAGCCTGGTCGATATTTTTCGGTTGGGGCGACCTTGGAGGAGAACAAATCCTCCAAAAACAAGACCATACCTCTTTACCTAGAGCTACCCCTCAAAGTGCTAACAGTGACCAGACCCAATATAATTGATTAATGGACCAAGCTACCCCAGGGATAACAGCGCAATCCCCCTCAAGAGCCCATATCGACAGGGGGGTTTACGACCTCGATGTTGGATCAGGACATCCTAATGGTGCAGCCGCTATTAAGGGTTCGTTTGTTCAACGATTAACAGTCCTACGTGATCTGAGTTCAGACCGGAGCAATCCAGGTCGGTTTCTATCTATGACACACTCTCCCCAGTACGAAAGGACCGGGAAAGTGGGGCCAATACCACAAGCACGCCCCCCCCCTCTAAGCAGTGAAACCAACTAAACCGTGAAGAGGGCCTTCCCCCACCACTTTCAATCCTAGAAAAGGACCAGCTAGAGTGGCAGAGCCCGGCAAGTGCAGAAGGCTTAAGCCCTTTCCCCAGAGGTTCAAATCCTCTCCCTAGCTTCACCCATGATTCAAATAACAACACTAAGCTGCCTCATTATATCCCTCCTATACATCATCCCAATCCTGATTGCCGTAGCCTTCCTAACCCTAGTAGAACGGAAAATCCTAAGCTACATACAATCCCGCAAAGGCCCTAACGTTGTCGGGCCTTTTGGCCTACTTCAACCATTTGCGGACGGACTGAAACTATTTACCAAAGAGCCCATCCGACCCTCTACCTCTTCCCCACTTCTATTCATTCTGATACCAATACTAGCCCTTGTCCTAGCCCTCACCACTTGAGCACCACTACCACTCCCATTTCCCCTAGCAGATCTAAACCTCGGAGTTCTCTTCCTAATAGCCATGTCAAGCCTAGCCGTCTACTCAGTCCTATGATCAGGCTGAGCCTCGAACTCAAAATACGCACTAATCGGAGCCCTACGGGCAGTAGCACAGACCATTTCATACGAAGTGACACTGGCCATAATCCTGCTATCAATAATCATACTAAGCGGAAGCTACACACTCAGCTCCTTTGCCGTCGCACAGGAGCCTCTATACTTCATTTTCTCCTCATGACCCCTAGCAATAATATGATACGTATCCACCCTAGCAGAGACAAACCGAGCTCCTTTTGACCTCACAGAGGGTGAATCTGAGCTAGTCTCAGGGTTTAACGTTGAATACGCCGCAGGACCCTTCGCCTTATTCTTCCTAGCTGAATATGCGAACATTATGCTAATAAATACACTTACAGCCATCATATTCCTAAACCCAAGCGCCCTAGGGCCACCCACAGAACTATTCCCCGTCATCCTAGCCACAAAAGTCCTCCTACTATCTTCTGGTTTCTTATGGGTCCGAGCTTCATACCCACGATTCCGATATGACCAACTAATGCACCTACTATGAAAAAACTTCCTACCCCTCACACTAGCTCTGTGCCTCTGACACATCAGCATACCTATCTGCTATGCAGGCCTACCTCCTTACATAAGGAAATGTGCCTGAACTACAAAGGGTCACTATGATAAAGTGAACATAGAGGTATAACAGCCCTCTCATTTCCTGTTGACCTTAGAAAAGTAGGAATTGAACCCACACAAGAGAAATCAAAATTCTCCATACTTCCCTTATATTATTTTCTAGTAGAGTCAGCTAATCAAGCTATCGGGCCCATACCCCGAAAATGATGGTTTAACCCCCTCCTCTACTAATGAACCCTTACGCGACCCCAATCATAACCTTCAGCCTCATCTTGGGCACCACAATCACAATTTCCAGCAACCACTGAGTTCTGGCCTGGACAGGACTGGAGATCAACACACTAGCCATCATTCCCCTAATTGCCAAATCCCACCACCCACGAGCAGTAGAAGCCGCAACGAAATACTTCCTAACCCAAGCAGCTGCTTCCGCCCTGGTCCTATTCTCTAGCATAACCAATGCCTGAGTCACTGGCCAATGAGACATCACACAAATAAACCACCCAACCTCCTGTCTACTACTGACAGCAGCAATCGCTATTAAACTGGGCCTAGTGCCATTTCACTTCTGATTCCCAGAAGTACTACAAGGATCGCCACTAATAACAGCCCTGCTACTCTCGACCCTCATAAAATTCCCCCCACTAACCCTGCTCCTACTAACATCCAAATCCCTCGACCCAGCTCTACTCACCGCCATGGCCCTAGCCTCAACAGCACTAGGAGGCTGAATAGGACTGAACCAAACACAAACACGCAAAATCCTAGCCTTCTCGTCCATCTCCCACTTAGGCTGAATCGCCATCATCCTAGTTTACAGCCCCAAATTGGCCTTACTTACCTTCTACCTATACACAATCATAACATCAGCCGTATTCCTAGCCCTTAACAAAATCAAAGCCCTTAACCTATCCATGATCACAACCTCATGAACAAAAACCCCAGTGCTAAACGCCACCCTAATACTAGTACTTTTATCCCTAGCAGGCCTCCCCCCATTAACAGGCTTTATACCAAAGTGACTTATCATCCAAGAACTAACTAAACAGGAAATAACACCAGCAGCCATGGCAATTGCCATGCTATCACTGCTCAGCCTCTTCTTCTACCTACGCCTCGCATACCACTCAACAATTACCCTTCCCCCCAACTCCTCTAACCACATAAAACAATGATACACTAGCAAAGCCCCAAGCACACCTACTGCGGTCCTTGCCTCACTATCAATCCTCTTACTTCCCCTGTCCCCAATAATACATGCCATTGTCTAGAAACTTAGGATAACACCCCAAACCGAAGGCCTTCAAAGCCTTAAATAAGAGTTAAACCCTCTTAGTTTCTGCACATTAAGACTTACAGAATATTAACCTGTATCTTCTGAATGCAAGTCAGACGCTTTAATTAAGCTAAAGCCTCCCTAGACAGATGGGCTTCGATCCCACAAAACTCTAGTTAACAGCTAAATGCCTAAACCAATTGGCTTCTGCCTACAAAGACCCTGACGCACCCTAGTGCGCATCGATGAGCTTGCAACTCAACATGAATTTCACTACAGAGCCGATAAGAAGAGGAATTAAACCTCTGTAAAAAGGACTACAGCCTAACGCTTCAACACTCAGCCATCTTACCCGTCACCTTCATCAACCGATGACTATTTTCCACTAACCATAAGGATATTGGCACCCTGTACCTCATCTTCGGGGCATGAGCAGGAATAGTCGGCACCGCACTCAGCCTATTAATCCGCGCAGAACTAGGACAACCAGGAACTCTCCTAGGCGACGACAAAATTTACAATGTAATCGTTACCGCTCACGCCTTTGTAATAAGCTTCTTTATAGTCATACCCATCATGATCGGAGGATTCGGCAACTGAGTAGTCCCCCTCATAATCGGTGCCCCCGACATAGCATTCCCGCGAATAAACAACATAAGCTTTTGACTCCTCCCCCCATCATTCCTCCTCCTACTAGCCTCATCCACTGTAGAAGCTGGCGCCGGCACAGGCTGAACTGTCTACCCTCCCCTAGCAGGTGACCTTGCCCACGCCGGAGCTTCAGTAGACCTGGCTATCTTCTCACTCCACTTAGCCGGTATCTCCTCCATCCTTGGGGCCATCAACTTTATCACCACAGCCATCAACATAAAACCCCCCGCACTCTCACAATACCAAACCCCACTATTTGTCTGATCCGTACTAATTACCGCCATCCTACTCCTTCTATCACTCCCCGTACTCGCCGCCGGTATTACAATATTACTAACTGATCGAAACCTAAACACCACATTCTTCGACCCCGCTGGAGGAGGAGACCCAATCCTGTACCAACACCTATTCTGATTCTTCGGACACCCAGAAGTCTATATTCTGATCCTACCGGGGTTCGGAATCATCTCACACGTAGTCACGTACTACTCAGGCAAAAAGGAGCCCTTCGGCTACATGGGAATAGTCTGAGCCATACTATCCATCGGCTTCCTAGGATTCATCGTCTGAGCTCACCACATGTTTACAGTAGGAATAGACGTTGATACCCGAGCCTACTTTACATCAGCCACTATAATCATTGCCATCCCTACCGGAATCAAAGTATTTAGCTGACTAGCCACCCTGCACGGAGGAACAATCAAATGAGACCCCCCCCAATACTATGAGCTCTAGGATTTATCTTCCTATTTACCATCGGAGGATTAACAGGAATCGTTCTTGCAAACTCTTCCCTAGACATCGCCCTGCACGACACGTACTACGTAGTTGCCCACTTCCACTACGTCCTATCCATAGGCGCCGTCTTTGCCATTCTAGCAGGATTTACTCACTGATTCCCACTACTCACTGGGTTTACCCTACACCAAACATGAGCAAAAGCCCACTTCGGGGTAATATTTACAGGAGTAAACCTAACGTTCTTCCCCCAGCACTTCCTAGGCCTAGCAGGAATACCCCGACGATACTCGGACTATCCCGACGCCTACACACTATGAAACACCATTTCCTCCTAGTCCTAGGACTTAGAGAAACTCCAGTACTAAAAATAGTAAACACAAGCAATAATTTCATATACTTCACTCTCACTCACCACTCAACTATCAGCTAACCACACCCCCGTCCACATAGCTTAACACAAAGCATGGCACTGAAGTTGCCAAGATGGCATAAAACATGCCTGCGGACAAAAGACTTAGTCCTAACCTTACGGTTGGTTTTTGCTAAATATATACATGCAAGTATCCGCGCCCCAGTGTAAACGCCCTCGACCACCTACCCCCATACAGGCCTTGAGGAGCGGGTATCAGGCACACCCAAGTAGTAGCCCAAGACGCCTCGCTAAGCCACGCCCCCACGGGTATTCAGCAGTAATTAACATTAAGCAATGAGTGCAAACTTGACTTAGTTATAGCAACAGCCTAACTTCAAGGGTTGGTAAATCTTGTGCCAGCCACCGCGGTCATACAAGAAACCCAAATCAACCGTCCTATTGACACGGCGTAAAGAGTGGTAAAATGCCTATCCTAGCTAACTAAGATCAAAATGCAACTGAGCTGTCATAAGCCCAAGATGCACCTAAACACACCATTAAGATGATCTTAGGAACTAACGACTGATTTAAACCCACGAAAGCCAGGGCCCAAACTGGGATTAGATACCCCACTATGCCTGGCCCTAAATCTTGATACTTACTTTACCGAAGTATCCGCCAGAGAACTACGAGCACAAACGCTTAAAACTCTAAGGACTTGGCGGTGCCCCAAACCCACCTAGAGGAGCCTGTTCTACAATCGATAATCCCCGATTAACCCAACCACCCCTTGCCAACACAGCCTACATACCGCCGTCGCCAGCCCACCTCGAATGAGAGCACAACAGTGGACACAATAGCACCCCGCTAATAAGACAGGTCAAGGTATAGCCTATGGAGTGGAAGAAATGGGCTACATTCCCTATTCATAGGGCACACGGAAAGAAGCGTGAAACCACTTCTGGAAGGCGGATTTAGCAGTAAAGTGGGACAATAGAGCCTACTTTAAGCCGGCCCTGGGGCACGTACATGGTTAAACATGCCTGTTAGTAGTGTGGCGAGCCATAGTGGGAAGGCTAGGGCTATGTTCATAGATAGTTGGGTGGTTGGGGTGAATGTATATGGAAGGAGGCCTAGAAGGTTGATTGTAAGAAGTATGATTATTAGGGATGTAAATATTATGGCTCATTTGTGGCCATTTTTGTTGAGTGGGACTATTAGTTGTTTTGTGATTAGGTGAAGGAGTCATGTTTGGATAGTAGAAAGGCGGTTGTTGATTCATCGGTTGTTTGGGGACGGGAATAGTAGGGCTGGGAAGAGTAGGGATAGTAGGATTAAGGGGATGCCAAATAGATTGGGGCTGGAAAATTGGTCAAAGAAGCTTAGGTTCATGGTCAGGATCATGGTGTGGGTTTGGTAGTGAGGGAGGTCTTATTTGATGGGGGGTTGGTTGTGGTGAAGGCTAGTAGTTTTGGTTGGATGAGGAGTGCTAGGGTTAATCAGGTTATAATTATGATTGAAAATCATGGTGCGGGGTTAAGCTGTGGCATATCATTAAGGAGGGGGAAGTCCCTCTTTGGCTAGCTTAAAAGGCTAGTGCTGTTGCATAGCTTCTTAATGATTAGGATGATGATAGAAGGGACGATCAGGCCTCGAAATGTGGGAGTGGGGTTGATTCTACTACAGTAGGTATGTAGCTGTGATTAGCCCCGCAAATTTCTGAGCATTGTCCGTAAAAAATCCCAGGCCGGGTGGTAATGAATGAAGTTTGGTTTAGTCGGCCTGGGATTGCGTCTGTTTTAACTCCGAGCGTTGGGACTGCTCAGGAGTGGAGTACGTCTCCTGCAGTAATGATTACGCGGATGGGGGATTCTATTGGGATAACTACGCGGTGGTCAACTTCTAGCAGTCGGAAGTGGCCGTTGGGTAAGTCTGGGGTGGGCACTATGTAGGAGTCGAATGATAGGTCTTTGAAGTCTGTGTATTCGTAGCTTCAGTATCATTGGTGGCCGATGGCTTTTAGGGTGAGGTCTGGTTCGTCGATTTCGTCCATTATGTAGAGGATTTGTAGGGATGGGAGGGCGAGGAGTACCAGGACGATAGCAGGTAGGATTGTCCAGATCAGCTCTACTTCTTGGGCGTCTACAGCATTGGACGAGAGTTTTTCTGTTAGTATGTGGGCTAAAAGGTAGAGAACTAGGCTGCAGATAGCTAGGGCAACGATTAGGGCGTGGTCGTGGAATTCAACGAGTTCTTCTATGATGGGTGATGAGGCGTCTTGGAATCCTAGTTGGGAGTGGTTGGCCACATGAGATGTACAGGATTTTTACCTGTGATTTAGTCTTGACAAGGCTATGTAATTGGTTTACTAACGTCTCATAAGAAAGAAGCATGAGCGGTTAACCTCCTGGGAGACCCAGAAAACTTCACCCCAGCAAACCCGCTAGTAACCCCACCACACATCAAGCCAGAATGATACTTCCTATTCGCCTACGCCATCCTACGTTCAATCCCAAATAAACTAGGAGGCGTATTAGCACTGGCCGCCTCCGTACTGATCCTATTCCTAATCCCATTCCTGCACAAATCAAAACAACGAGCAATAACATTCCGACCACTCTCCCAGCTCCTATTCTGAGTACTAGTCGCCGACCTCCTCGTCCTAACATGAGTAGGAAGCCAACCCGTCGAACACCCATTCATCATCATCGGCCAACTCGCTTCAATCGCCTACTTCACTATCCTCCTATTTCTCCTCCCCGCCGCAAGCGCCCTAGAAAACAAAATACTCAACTGCTAAATACTCTAATAGTTTATAAAAACATTGGTCTTGTAAACCAAAGATTGAAGACTTACCACTTCTTAGAGTACCCCAAACTCAGAAAAAAAGGACTCAAACCTTTATCTCCAGCTCCCAAAGCTGGCATTTTCAATAAACTATTCTCTGACCCTAACCCCTAAACCGCCCGAATAGCACCCCGCGACAACCCCCGCACAAGCTCCAATACAACAAACAAAGTCAACAACAGCCCCCAACCCGCCACTAAAAACATCCCTGCCCCATGTGAATAAAACATGGAAACTCCACTAAAATCCGACCGAACAACAAACACCCCAACATTATTCACAGTAGAAACCCCGAACTTCCAAGCCCCCATAAACCCCCCAAACACCAACCCCCCAAAAACAATTGCCACAAACGCTACTGCACATCCAATCACCCGTCAATCCCCCCAAGCCCCAGGGAAAGGCTCCGCTGCTAAAGCTACTGAATAAACAAACACCACCAGCATACCCCCCAAATACACCATAAACAGCACTAAAGCCACGAACGAAACCCCAAGGCCCAGCAACCACCCGCACCCCGCCACAGACGCTAACACCAAACCAACAACCCCATAATACGGCGAAGGATTCGACGCCACACCCAAAACACCCACCGCAAAGCAAATCCCTAAAAAAAACATAAAATAAGTCATTATTCCTGCCCGGACACTACCCGAGGCCTGCGGCTCGAAAAGCCGCCATTGTTCTCAACTACAGGAACTAACCGCAAGCCCCCAATAATTCTACCCCATCTATGCCATTATGCTTAACCCCCCCCCCCCTCCCCCCCCGAGGCGGGGGTATTTGGTTATGCATATTCGTGCATAAATTTATATACCCCATATACATACATACTATAGTACCAGTAATATACATTATATACGGACTATCTTATAAGCAGGTGCTAAACCCATACATGTACACGGCCATTAAACCCTTAAACACACTCCTACCAAACCACCCGGCATGAATGTTCTAGGACCATACCCCACAACACCCAATACAACTCCACTCAAGCGCATAACAAGACCCCATTTTAATGAATGCTCACAGGACATGCTCCAACAACAACTCTCCACCACATATCTCATGCAGTTCGTATCAGACGGATTTATTAATCGTACTCCTCACGTGAAATCAGCAACCCGTTGCACATAATGTCCGGTATGACTAGCTTCAGGCCCATACGTTCCCCCTAAACCCCTCGCCCTCCTCACATTTTTGCGCCTCTGGTTCCTCGGTCAGGGCCATCCATTGGGTTCACTCACCCCTCCTTGCCCTTCAAAGTGGCATCTGTGAGTACTTTCACCTTCTCAATGCGTAATCGCGGCATGTTCCAGCTTTTTGGCGCCTCTGGTTCCTCTTATTTTTTCCGGGGTTACCTCACAGGTGGCTATTCCCAGTGATCTCGGGGGTCCCACAATCTAAGCCTGGACACACCTGCCTCACGGCCTATCCTATATTTCAAGGGTCCCTCGATGAGACGGTTGGCGTATATGGGGAATCATCCTGACACTGATGCACTTTGACCACATTCAGTTAATGTTACCTCCACCCTCCGGGTTAAATGGGGCTATTGGATGAATGCTCGTTGGACATAGCACAAAACAACAAATCATTAAGCGCAACCCCTGCGCTTCACAAACTAAACCAGTAAACTTTCGCTAACCACCATGTAGCATAAACCTTCATCGCCCAATCCCAGCAAACTACCTCTAAAACTCCATTAATCATCCCTTCCATGACATCATCGGAACGATGTACATATACACACAAACACATACAAAATAACTTAAACTTATTAGAGAAACTCCAGTACTAAAAATAGTAAACACAAGCAATAATTTCATATACTTCACTCTCACTCACCACTCAACTATCAGCTAACCACACCCCCGTCCACATAGCTTAACACAAAGCATGGCACTGAAGTTGCCAAGATGGCATAAAACATGCCTGCGGACAAAAGACTTAGTCCTAACCTTACGGTTGGTTTTTGCTAAATATATACATGCAAGTATCCGCGCCCCAGTGTAAACGCCCTCGACCACCTACCCCCATACAGGCCTTGAGGAGCGGGTATCAGGCACACCCAAGTAGTAGCCCAAGACGCCTCGCTAAGCCACGCCCCCACGGGTATTCAGCAGTAATTAACATTAAGCAATGAGTGCAAACTTGACTTAGTTATAGCAACAGCCTAACTTCAAGGGTTGGTAAATCTTGTGCCAGCCACCGCGGTCATACAAGAAACCCAAATCAACCGTCCTATTGACACGGCGTAAAGAGTGGTAAAATGCCTATCCTAGCTAACTAAGATCAAAATGCAACTGAGCTGTCATAAGCCCAAGATGCACCTAAACACACCATTAAGATGATCTTAGGAACTAACGACTGATTTAAACCCACGAAAGCCAGGGCCCAAACTGGGATTAGATACCCCACTATGCCTGGCCCTAAATCTTGATACTTACTTTACCGAAGTATCCGCCAGAGAACTACGAGCACAAACGCTTAAAACTCTAAGGACTTGGCGGTGCCCCAAACCCACCTAGAGGAGCCTGTTCTACAATCGATAATCCCCGATTAACCCAACCACCCCTTGCCAACACAGCCTACATACCGCCGTCGCCAGCCCACCTCGAATGAGAGCACAACAGTGGACACAATAGCACCCCGCTAATAAGACAGGTCAAGGTATAGCCTATGGAGTGGAAGAAATGGGCTACATTCCCTATTCATAGGGCACACGGAAAGAAGCGTGAAACCACTTCTGGAAGGCGGATTTAGCAGTAAAGTGGGACAATAGAGCCTACTTTAAGCCGGCCCTGGGGCACGTACATGGTTAAACATGCCTGTTAGTAGTGTGGCGAGCCATAGTGGGAAGGCTAGGGCTATCTTCATAGATAGTTGGGTGGTTGGGGTGAATGTATATGGAAGGAGGCCTAGAAGGTTGATTGTAAGAAGTATGATTATTAGGGATGTAAATATTATGGCTCATTTGTGGCCATTTTTGTTGAGTGGGACTATTAGTTGTTTTGTGATTAGGTGAAGGAGTCATGTTTGGATAGTAGAAAGGTGGTTGTTGATTCATCGGTTGTTTGGGGACGGGAATAGTAGGGCTGGGAAGAGTAGGGATAGTAGGATTAAGGGGATGCCAAATAGATTGGGGCTGGAAAATTGGTCAAAGAAGCTTAGGTTCATGGTCAGGATCATGGTGTGGGTTTGGTAGTGAGGGAGGTCTTATTTGATGGGGGGTTGGTTGTGGTGAAGGCTAGTAGTTTTGGTTGGATGAGGAGTGCTAGGGTTAATCAGGTTATAATTATGATTGAAAATCATGGTGCGGGGTTAAGCTGTGGCATATCATTAAGGAGGGGGAAGTCCCTCTTTGGCTAGCTTAAAAGGCTAGTGCTGTTGCATAGCTTCTTAATGATTAGGATGATGATAGAAGGGACGATCAGGCCTCGAAATGTGGGAGTGGGGTTGATTCTACTACAGTAGGTATGTAGCTGTGATTAGCCCCGCAAATTTCTGAGCATTGTCCGTAAAAAATCCCAGGCCGGGTGGTAATGAATGAAGTTTGGTTTAGTCGGCCTGGGATTGCGTCTGTTTTAACTCCGAGCGTTGGGACGGCTCAGGAGTGGAGTACGTCTCCTGCAGTAATGATCACGCGGATGGGGGATTCTATTGGGATAACTACGCGGTGGTCAACTTCTAGCAGTCGGAAGTGGCCGTTGGGTAAGTCTGGGGTGGGCACTATGTAGGAGTCGAATGATAGGTCTTTGAAGTCTGTGTATTCGTAGCTTCAGTATCATTGGTGGCCGATGGCTTTTAGGGTGAGGTCTGGTTCGTCGATTTCGTCCATTATGTAGAGGATTTGTAGGGATGGGAGGGCGAGGAGTACCAGGACGATAGCAGGTAGGATTGTCCAGATCAGCTCTACTTCTTGGGCGTCTACAGCATTGGACGAGAGTTTTTCTGTTAGTATGTGGGCTAAAAGGTAGAGAACTAGGCTGCAGATAGCTAGGGCAACGATTAGGGCGTGGTCGTGGAATTCAACGAGTTCTTCTATGATGGGTGATGAGGCGTCTTGGAATCCTAGTTGGGAGTGGTTGGCCACATGAGATGTACAGGATTTTTACCTGTGATTTAGTCTTGACAAGGCTATGTAATTGGTTTACTAACGTCTCATAAGAAAGAAGCATGAGCGGTTAACCTCCTGGGAGACCCAGAAAACTTCACCCCAGCAAACCCGCTAGTAACCCCACCACACATCAAGCCAGAATGATACTTCCTATTCGCCTACGCCATCCTACGTTCAATCCCAAATAAACTAGGAGGCGTATTAGCACTGGCCGCCTCCGTACTGATCCTATTCCTAATCCCATTCCTGCACAAATCAAAACAACGAGCAATAACATTCCGACCACTCTCCCAGCTCCTATTCTGAGTACTAGTCGCCGACCTCCTCGTCCTAACATGAGTAGGAAGCCAACCCGTCGAACACCCATTCATCATCATCGGCCAACTCGCTTCAATCGCCTACTTCACTATCCTCCTATTTCTCCTCCCCGCCGCAAGCGCCCTAGAAAACAAAATACTCAACTGCTAAATACTCTAATAGTTTATAAAAACATTGGTCTTGTAAACCAAAGATTGAAGACTTACCACTTCTTAGAGTACCCCAAACTCAGAAAAAAAGGACTCAAACCTTTATCTCCAGCTCCCAAAGCTGGCATTTTCAATAAACTATTCTCTGACCCTAACCCCTAAACCGCCCGAATAGCACCCCGCGACAACCCCCGCACAAGCTCCAATACAACAAACAAAGTCAACAACAGCCCCCAACCCGCCACTAAAAACATCCCTGCCCCATGTGAATAAAACATGGAAACTCCACTAAAATCCGACCGAACAACAAACACCCCAACATTATTCACAGTAGAAACCCCGAACTTCCAAGCCCCCATAAACCCCCCAAACACCAACCCCCCAAAAACAATTGCCACAAACGCTACTGCACATCCAATCACCCGTCAATCCCCCCAAGCCCCAGGGAAAGGCTCCGCTGCTAAAGCTACTGAATAAACAAACACCACCAGCATACCCCCCAAATACACCATAAACAGCACTAAAGCCACGAACGAAACCCCAAGGCCCAGCAACCACCCGCACCCCGCCACAGACGCTAACACCAAACCAACAACCCCATAATACGGCGAAGGATTCGACGCCACACCCAAAACACCCACCGCAAAGCAAATCCCTAAAAAAAACATAAAATAAGTCATTATTCCTGCCCGGACACTACCCGAGGCCTGCGGCTCGAAAAGCCGCCATTGTTCTCAACTACAGGAACTAACCGCAAGCCCCCAATAATTCTACCCCATCTATGCCATTATGCTTAACCCCCCCCCCCTCCCCCCCCGAGGCGGGGGTATTTGGTTATGCATATTCGTGCATAAATTTATATACCCCATATACATACATACTATAGTACCAGTAATATACATTATATACGGACTATCTTATAAGCAGGTGCTAAACCCATACATGTACACGGCCATTAAACCCTTAAACACACTCCTACCAAACCACCCGGCATGAATGTTCTAGGACCATACCCCACAACACCCAATACAACTCCACTCAAGCGCATAACAAGACCCCATTTTAATGAATGCTCACAGGACATGCTCCAACAACAACTCTCCACCACATATCTCATGCAGTTCGTATCAGACGGATTTATTAATCGTACTCCTCACGTGAAATCAGCAACCCGTTGCACATAATGTCCGGTATGACTAGCTTCAGGCCCATACGTTCCCCCTAAACCCCTCGCCCTCCTCACATTTTTGCGCCTCTGGTTCCTCGGTCAGGGCCATCCATTGGGTTCACTCACCCCTCCTTGCCCTTCAAAGTGGCATCTGTGAGTACTTTCACCTTCTCAATGCGTAATCGCGGCATGTTCCAGCTTTTTGGCGCCTCTGGTTCCTCTTATTTTTTCCGGGGTTACCTCACAGGTGGCTATTCCCAGTGATCTCGGGGGTCCCACAATCTAAGCCTGGACACACCTGCCTCACGGCCTATCCTATATTTCAAGGGTCCCTCGATGAGACGGTTGGCGTATATGGGGAATCATCCTGACACTGATGCACTTTGACCACATTCAGTTAATGTTACCTCCACCCTCCGGGTTAAATGGGGCTATTGGATGAATGCTCGTTGGACATAGCACAAAACAACAAATCATTAAGCGCAACCCCTGCGCTTCACAAACTAAACCAGTAAACTTTCGCTAACCACCATGTAGCATAAACCTTCATCGCCCAATCCCAGCAAACTACCTCTAAAACTCCATTAATCATCCCTTCCATGACATCATCGGAACGATGTACATATACACACAAACACATACAAAATAACTTAAACTTATTAGAGAAACTCCAGTACTAAAAATAGTAAACACAAGCAATAATTTCATATACTTCACTCTCACTCACCACTCAACTATCAGCTAACCACACCCCCGTCCACATAGCTTAACACAAAGCATGGCACTGAAGTTGCCAAGATGGCATAAAACATGCCTGCGGACAAAAGACTTAGTCCTAACCTTACGGTTGGTTTTTGCTAAATATATACATGCAAGTATCCGCGCCCCAGTGTAAACGCCCTCGACCACCTACCCCCATACAGGCCTTGAGGAGCGGGTATCAGGCACACCCAAGTAGTAGCCCAAAACGCCTCGCTAAGCCACGCCCCCACGGGTATTCAGCAGTAATTAACATTAAGCAATGAGTGCAAACTTGACTTAGTTATAGCAACAGCCTAACTTCAAGGGTTGGTAAATCTTGTGCCAGCCACCGCGGTCATACAAGAAACCCAAATCAACCGTCCTATTGACACGGCGTAAAGAGTGGTAAAATGCCTATCCTAGCTAACTAAGATCAAAATGCAACTAAGCTGTCATAAGCCCAAGATGCACCTAAACACACCATTAAGATGATCTTAGGAACTAACGACTGATTTAAACCCATGAAAGCCAGGGCCCAAACTGGGATTAGATACCCCACTATGCCTGGCCCTAAATCTTGATACTTACTTTACCGAAGTATCCGCCAGAGAACTACGAGCACAAACGCTTAAAACTCTAAGGACTTGGCGGTGCCCCAAACCCACCTAGAGGAGCCTGTTCTACAATCGATAATCCCCGATTAACCCAACCACCCCTTGCCAACACAGCCTACATACCGCCGTCGCCAGCCCACCTCGAATGAGAGCACAACAGTGGACACAATAGCACCCCGCTAATAAGACAGGTCAAGGTATAGCCTATGGAGTGGAAGAAATGGGCTACATTCCCTATTCATAGGGCACACGGAAAGAAGCGTGAAACCACTTCTGGAAGGCGGATTTAGCAGTAAAGTGGGACAATAGAGCCTACTTTAAGCCGGCCCTGGGGCACGTACATGGTTAAACATGCCTGTTAGTAGTGTGGCGAGCCATAGTGGGAAGGCTAGGGCTATGTTCATAGATAGTTGGGTGGTTGGGGTGAATGTATATGGAAGGAGGCCTAGAAGGTTGATTGTAAGAAGTATGATTATTAGGGATGTAAATATTATGGCTCATTTGTGGCCATTTTTGTTGAGTGGGACTATTAGTTGTTTTGTGATTAGGTGAAGGAGTCATGTTTGGATAGTAGAAAGGCGGTTGTTGATTCATCGGTTGTTTGGGGACGGGAATAGTAGGGCTGGGAAGAGTAGGGATAGTAGGATTAAGGGGATGCCAAATAGATTGGGGCTGGAAAATTGGTCAAAGAAGCTTAGGTTCATGGTCAGGATCATGGTGTGGGTTTGGTAGTGAGGGAGGTCTTATTTGATGGGGGGTTGGTTGTGGTGAAGGCTAGTAGTTTTGGTTGGATGAGGAGTGCTAGGGTTAATCAGGTTATAATTATGATTGAAAATCATGGTGCGGGGTTAAGCTGTGGCATATCATTAAGGAGGGGGAAGTCCCTCTTTGGCTAGCTTAAAAGGCTAGTGCTGTTGCATAGCTTCTTAATGATTAGGATGATGATAGAAGGGACGATCAGGCCTCGAAATGTGGGAGTGGGGTTGATTCTACTACAATGGGTATGTAGCTGTGATTAGCCCCGCAAATTTCTGAGCATTGTCCGTAAAAAATCCCAGGCCGGGTGGTAATGAATGAAGTTTGGTTTAGTCGGCCTGGGATTGCGTCTGTTTTAACTCCGAGCGTTGGGACTGCTCAGGAGTGGAGTACGTCTCCTGCAGTAATGATTACGCGGATGGGGGATTCTATTGGGATAACTACGCGGTGGTCAACTTCTAGCAGTCGGAAGTGGCCGTTGGGTAAGTCTGGGGTGGGCACTATGTAGGAGTCGAATGATAGGTCTTTGAAGTCTGTGTATTCGTAGCTTCAGTATCATTGGTGGCCGATGGCTTTTAGGGTGAGGTCTGGTTCGTCGATTTTGTCCATTATGTAGAGGATTTGTAGGGATGGGAGGGCGAGGAGTACCAGGACGATAGCAGGTAGGATTGTCCAGATCAGCTCTACTTCTTGGGCGTCTACAGCATTGGACGAGAGTTTTTCTGTTAGTATGTGGGCTAAAAGGTAGAGAACTAGGCTGCAGATAGCTAGGGCAACGATTAGGGCGTGGTCGTGGAATTCAACGAGTTCTTCTATGATGGGTGATGAGGCGTCTTGGAATCCTAGTTGGGAGTGGTTGGCCACATGAGATGTACAGGATTTTTACCTGTGATTTAGTCTTGACAAGGCTATGTAATTGGTTTACTAACGTCTCATAAGAAAGAAGCATGAGCGGTTAACCTCCTGGGAGACCCAGAAAACTTCACCCCAGCAAACCCGCTAGTAACCCCACCACACATCAAGCCAGAATGATAGTTCCTATTCGCCTACGCCATCCTACGTTCAATCCCAAATAAACTAGGAGGCGTATTAGCACTGGCCGCCTCCGTACTGATCCTATTCCTAATCCCATTCCTGCACAAATCAAAACAACGAGCAATAACATTCCGACCACTCTCCCAGCTCCTATTCTGAGTACTAGTCGCCGACCTCCTCGTCCTAACATGAGTAGGAAGCCAACCCGTCGAACACCCATTCATCATCATCGGCCAACTCGCTTCAATCGCCTACTTCACTATCCTCCTATTTCTCCTCCCCGCCGCAAGCGCCCTAGAAAACAAAATACTCAACTGCTAAATACTCTAATAGTTTATAAAAACATTGGTCTTGTAAACCAAAGATTGAAGACTTACCACTTCTTAGAGTACCCCAAACTCAGAAAAAAAGGACTCAAACCTTTATCTCCAGCTCCCAAAGCTGGCATTTTCAATAAACTATTCTCTGACCCTAACCCCTAAACCGCCCGAATAGCACCCCGCGACAACCCCCGCACAAGCTCCAATACAACAAACAAAGTCAACAACAGCCCCCAACCCGCCACTAAAAACATCCCTGCCCCATGTGAATAAAACATGGAAACTCCACTAAAATCCGACCGAACAACAAACACCCCAACATTATTCACAGTAGAAACCCCGAACTTCCAAGCCCCCATAAACCCCCCAAACACCAACCCCCCAAAAACAATTGCCACAAACGCTACTGCACATCCAATCACCCGTCAATCCCCCCAAGCCCCAGGGAAAGGCTCCGCTGCTAAAGCTACTGAATAAACAAACACCACCAGCATACCCCCCAAATACACCATAAACAGCACTAAAGCCACGAACGAAACCCCAAGGCCCAGCAACCACCCGCACCCCGCCACAGACGCTAACACCAAACCAACAACCCCATAATACGGCGAAGGATTCGACGCCACACCCAAAACACCCACCGCAAAGCAAATCCCTAAAAAAAACATAAAATAAGTCATTATTCCTGCCCGGACACTACCCGAGGCCTGCGGCTCGAAAAGCCGCCATTGTTCTCAACTACAGGAACTAACCGCAAGCCCCCAATAATTCTACCCCATCTATGCCATTATGCTTAACCCCCCCCCCCCTCCCCCCCCGAGGCGGGGGTATTTGGTTATGCATATTCGTGCATAAATTTATATACCCCATATACATACATACTATAGTACCAGTAATATACATTATATACGGACTATCTTATAAGCAGGTGCTAAACCCATACATGTACACGGCCATTAAACCCTTAAACACACTCCTACCAAACCACCCGGCATGAATGTTCTAGGACCATACCCCACAACACCCAATACAACTCCACTCAAGCGCATAACAAGACCCCATTTTAATGAATGCTCACAGGACATGCTCCAACAACAACTCTCCACCACATATCTCATGCAGTTCGTATCAGACGGATTTATTAATCGTACTCCTCACGTGAAATCAGCAACCCGTTGCACATAATGTCCGGTATGACTAGCTTCAGGCCCATACGTTCCCCCTAAACCCCTCGCCCTCCTCACATTTTTGCGCCTCTGGTTCCTCGGTCAGGGCCATCCATTGGGTTCACTCACCCCTCCTTGCCCTTCAAAGTGGCATCTGTGAGTACTTTCACCTTCTCAATGCGTAATCGCGGCATGTTCCAGCTTTTTGGCGCCTCTGGTTCCTCTTATTTTTTCCGGGGTTACCTCACAGGTGGCTATTCCCAGTGATCTCGGGGGTCCCACAATCTAAGCCTGGACACACCTGCCTCACGGCCTATCCTATATTTCAAGGGTCCCTCGATGAGACGGTTGGCGTATATGGGGAATCATCCTGACACTGATGCACTTTGACCACATTCAGTTAATGTTACCTCCACCCTCCGGGTTAAATGGGGCTATTGGATGAATGCTCGTTGGACATAGCACAAAACAACAAATCATTAAGCGCAACCCCTGCGCTTCACAAACTAAACCAGTAAACTTTCGCTAACCACCATGTAGCATAAACCTTCATCGCCCAATCCCAGCAAACTACCTCTAAAACTCCATTAATCATCCCTTCCATGACATCATCGGAACGATGTACATATACACACAAACACATACAAAATAACTTAAACTTATTAGAGAAACTCCAGTACTAAAAATAGTAAACACAAGCAATAATTTCATATACTTCACTCTCACTCACCACTCAACTATCAGCTAACCACACCCCCGTCCACATAGCTTAACACAAAGCATGGCACTGAAGTTGCCAAGATGGCATAAAACATGCCTGCGGACAAAAGACTTAGTCCTAACCTTACGGTTGGTTTTTGCTAAATATATACATGCAAGTATCCGCGCCCCAGTGTAAACGCCCTCGACCACCTACCCCCATACAGGCCTTGAGGAGCGGGTATCAGGCACACCCAAGTAGTAGCCCAAAACGCCTCGCTAAGCCACGCCCCCACGGGTATTCAGCAGTAATTAACATTAAGCAATGAGTGCAAACTTGACTTAGTTATAGCAACAGCCTAACTTCAAGGGTTGGTAAATCTTGTGCCAGCCACCGCGGTCATACAAGAAACCCAAATCAACCGTCCTATTGACACGGCGTAAAGAGTGGTAAAATGCCTATCCTAGCTAACTAAGATCAAAATGCAACTAAGCTGTCATAAGCCCAAGATGCACCTAAACACACCATTAAGATGATCTTAGGAACTAACGACTGATTTAAACCCATGAAAGCCAGGGCCCAAACTGGGATTAGATACCCCACTATGCCTGGCCCTAAATCTTGATACTTACTTTACCGAAGTATCCGCCAGAGAACTACGAGCACAAACGCTTAAAACTCTAAGGACTTGGCGGTGCCCCAAACCCACCTAGAGGAGCCTGTTCTACAATCGATAATCCCCGATTAACCCAACCACCCCTTGCCAACACAGCCTACATACCGCCGTCGCCAGCCCACCTCGAATGAGAGCACAACAGTGGACACAATAGCACCCCGCTAATAAGACAGGTCAAGGTATAGCCTATGGAGTGGAAGAAATGGGCTACATTCCCTATTCATAGGGCACACGGAAAGAAGCGTGAAACCACTTCTGGAAGGCGGATTTAGCAGTAAAGTGGGACAATAGAGCCTACTTTAAGCCGGCCCTGGGGCACGTACATGGTTAAACATGCCTGTTAGTAGTGTGGCGAGCCATAGTGGGAAGGCTAGGGCTATGTTCATAGATAGTTGGGTGGTTGGGGTGAATGTATATGGAAGGAGGCCTAGAAGGTTGATTGTAAGAAGTATGATTATTAGGGATGTAAATATTATGGCTCATTTGTGGCCATTTTTGTTGAGTGGGACTATTAGTTGTTTTGTGATTAGGTGAAGGAGTCATGTTTGGATAGTAGAAAGGCGGTTGTTGATTCATCGGTTGTTTGGGGACGGGAATAGTAGGGCTGGGAAGAGTAGGGATAGTAGGATTAAGGGGATGCCAAATAGATTGGGGCTGGAAAATTGGTCAAAGAAGCTTAGGTTCATGGTCAGGATCATGGTGTGGGTTTGGTAGTGAGGGAGGTCTTATTTGATGGGGGGTTGGTTGTGGTGAAGGCTAGTAGTTTTGGTTGGATGAGGAGTGCTAGGGTTAATCAGGTTATAATTATGATTGAAAATCATGGTGCGGGGTTAAGCTGTGGCATATCATTAAGGAGGGGGAAGTCCCTCTTTGGCTAGCTTAAAAGGCTAGTGCTGTTGCATAGCTTCTTAATGATTAGGATGATGATAGAAGGGACGATCAGGCCTCGAAATGTGGGAGTGGGGTTGATTCTACTACAATGGGTATGTAGCTGTGATTAGCCCCGCAAATTTCTGAGCATTGTCCGTAAAAAATCCCAGGCCGGGTGGTAATGAATGAAGTTTGGTTTAGTCGGCCTGGGATTGCGTCTGTTTTAACTCCGAGCGTTGGGACTGCTCAGGAGTGGAGTACGTCTCCTGCAGTAATGATTACGCGGATGGGGGATTCTATTGGGATAACTACGCGGTGGTCAACTTCTAGCAGTCGGAAGTGGCCGTTGGGTAAGTCTGGGGTGGGCACTATGTAGGAGTCGAATGATAGGTCTTTGAAGTCTGTGTATTCGTAGCTTCAGTATCATTGGTGGCCGATGGCTTTTAGGGTGAGGTCTGGTTCGTCGATTTTGTCCATTATGTAGAGGATTTGTAGGGATGGGAGGGCGAGGAGTACCAGGACGATAGCAGGTAGGATTGTCCAGATCAGCTCTACTTCTTGGGCGTCTACAGCATTGGACGAGAGTTTTTCTGTTAGTATGTGGGCTAAAAGGTAGAGAACTAGGCTGCAGATAGCTAGGGCAACGATTAGGGCGTGGTCGTGGAATTCAACGAGTTCTTCTATGATGGGTGATGAGGCGTCTTGGAATCCTAGTTGGGAGTGGTTGGCCACATGAGATGTACAGGATTTTTACCTGTGATTTAGTCTTGACAAGGCTATGTAATTGGTTTACTAACGTCTCATAAGAAAGAAGCATGAGCGGTTAACCTCCTGGGAGACCCAGAAAACTTCACCCCAGCAAACCCGCTAGTAACCCCACCACACATCAAGCCAGAATGATACTTCCTATTCGCCTACGCCATCCTACGTTCAATCCCAAATAAACTAGGAGGCGTATTAGCACTGGCCGCCTCCGTACTGATCCTATTCCTAATCCCATTCCTGCACAAATCAAAACAACGAGCAATAACATTCCGACCACTCTCCCAGCTCCTATTCTGAGTACTAGTCGCCGACCTCCTCGTCCTAACATGAGTAGGAAGCCAACCCGTCGAACACCCATTCATCATCATCGGCCAACTCGCTTCAATCGCCTACTTCACTATCCTCCTATTTCTCCTCCCCGCCGCAAGCGCCCTAGAAAACAAAATACTCAACTGCTAAATACTCTAATAGTTTATAAAAACATTGGTCTTGTAAACCAAAGATTGAAGACTTACCACTTCTTAGAGTACCCCAAACTCAGAAAAAAAGGACTCAAACCTTTATCTCCAGCTCCCAAAGCTGGCATTTTCAATAAACTATTCTCTGACCCTAACCCCTAAACCGCCCGAATAGCACCCCGCGACAACCCCCGCACAAGCTCCAATACAACAAACAAAGTCAACAACAGCCCCCAACCCGCCACTAAAAACATCCCTGCCCCATGTGAATAAAACATGGAAACTCCACTAAAATCCGACCGAACAACAAACACCCCAACATTATTCACAGTAGAAACCCCGAACTTCCAAGCCCCCATAAACCCCCCAAACACCAACCCCCCAAAAACAATTGCCACAAACGCTACTGCACATCCAATCACCCGTCAATCCCCCCAAGCCCCAGGGAAAGGCTCCGCTGCTAAAGCTACTGAATAAACAAACACCACCAGCATACCCCCCAAATACACCATAAACAGCACTAAAGCCACGAACGAAACCCCAAGGCCCAGCAACCACCCGCACCCCGCCACAGACGCTAACACCAAACCAACAACCCCATAATACGGCGAAGGATTCGACGCCACACCCAAAACACCCACCGCAAAGCAAATCCCTAAAAAAAACATAAAATAAGTCATTATTCCTGCCCGGACACTACCCGAGGCCTGCGGCTCGAAAAGCCGCCATTGTTCTCAACTACAGGAACTAACCGCAAGCCCCCAATAATTCTACCCCATCTATGCCATTATGCTTAACCCCCCCCCCCTCCCCCCCCGAGGCGGGGGTATTTGGTTATGCATATTCGTGCATAAATTTATATACCCCATATACATACATACTATAGTACCAGTAATATACATTATATACGGACTATCTTATAAGCAGGTGCTAAACCCATACATGTACACGGCCATTAAACCCTTAAACACACTCCTACCAAACCACCAGGCATGAATGTTCTAGGACCATACCCCACAACACCCAATACAACTCCACTCAAGCGCATAACAAGACCCCATTTTAATGAATGCTCACAGGACATGCTCCAACAACAACTCTCCACCACATATCTCATGCAGTTCGTATCAGACGGATTTATTAATCGTACTCCTCACGTGAAATCAGCAACCCGTTGCACATAATGTCCGGTATGACTAGCTTCAGGCCCATACGTTCCCCCTAAACCCCTCGCCCTCCTCACATTTTTGCGCCTCTGGTTCCTCGGTCAGGGCCATCCATTGGGTTCACTCACCCCTCCTTGCCCTTCAAAGTGGCATCTGTGAGTACTTTCACCTTCTCAATGCGTAATCGCGGCATGTTCCAGCTTTTTGGCGCCTCTGGTTCCTCTTATTTTTTCCGGGGTTACCTCACAGGTGGCTATTCCCAGTGATCTCGGGGGTCCCACAATCTAAGCCTGGACACACCTGCCTCACGGCCTATCCTATATTTCAAGGGTCCCTCGATGAGACGGTTGGCGTATATGGGGAATCATCCTGACACTGATGCACTTTGACCACATTCAGTTAATGTTACCTCCACCCTCCGGGTTAAATGGGGCTATTGGATGAATGCTCGTTGGACATAGCACAAAACAACAAATCATTAAGCGCAACCCCTGCGCTTCACAAACTAAACCAGTAAACTTTCGCTAACCACCATGTAGCATAAACCTTCATCGCCCAATCCCAGCAAACTACCTCTAAAACTCCATTAATCATCCCTTCCATGACATCATCGGAACGATGTACATATACACACAAACACATACAAAATAACTTAAACTTATTAGAGAAACTCCAGTACTAAAAATAGTAAACACAAGCAATAATTTCATATACTTCACTCTCACTCACCACTCAACTATCAGCTAACCACACCCCCGTCCACATAGCTTAACACAAAGCATGGCACTGAAGTTGCCAAGATGGCATAAAACATGCCTGCGGACAAAAGACTTAGTCCTAACCTTACGGTTGGTTTTTGCTAAATATATACATGCAAGTATCCGCGCCCCAGTGTAAACGCCCTCGACCACCTACCCCCATACAGGCCTTGAGGAGCGGGTATCAGGCACACCCAAGTAGTAGCCCAAGACGCCTCGCTAAGCCACGCCCCCACGGGTATTCAGCAGTAATTAACATTAAGCAATGAGTGCAAACTTGACTTAGTTATAGCAACAGCCTAACTTCAAGGGTTGGTAAATCTTGTGCCAGCCACCGCGGTCATACAAGAAACCCAAATCAACCGTCCTATTGACACGGCGTAAAGAGTGGTAAAATGCCTATCCTAGCTAACTAAGATCAAAATGCAACTGAGCTGTCATAAGCCCAAGATGCACCTAAACACACCATTAAGATGATCTTAGGAACTAACGACTGATTTAAACCCACGAAAGCCAGGGCCCAAACTGGGATTAGATACCCCACTATGCCTGGCCCTAAATCTTGATACTTACTTTACCGAAGTATCCGCCAGAGAACTACGAGCACAAACGCTTAAAACTCTAAGGACTTGGCGGTGCCCCAAACCCACCTAGAGGAGCCTGTTCTACAATCGATAATCCCCGATTAACCCAACCACCCCTTGCCAACACAGCCTACATACCGCCGTCGCCAGCCCACCTCGAATGAGAGCACAACAGTGGACACAATAGCACCCCGCTAATAAGACAGGTCAAGGTATAGCCTATGGAGTGGAAGAAATGGGCTACATTCCCTATTCATAGGGCACACGGAAAGAAGCGTGAAACCACTTCTGGAAGGCGGATTTAGCAGTAAAGTGGGACAATAGAGCCTACTTTAAGCCGGCCCTGGGGCACGTACATACCGCCCGTCACCCTCCTCAAAAGCCACATCCCACATAACTAATACCATAAATACGCTGAAGATGAGGTAAGTCGTAACAAGGTAAGTGTACCGGAAGGTGTACTTAGAATATCAAGACGTAGCTATAACACCAAAGCACTCAGCTTACACCTGAAAGATATCTACTAGACCGGATCGTCTTGAAGCCCCCCCTCTAGCTCAACCACACAAATAGTACACCAAAACTAAAGAATTTACTAAACTAATTAAACTAAAGCATTTTACAGTCTTAGTATAGGCGATAGAAAAGACACTTAGATGCGATAGAGACCCCAGTACCGTAAGGGAAAGATGAAATAGCAGTGAAACAATCAAAGCGACAGACAGCAAAGATCAACCCTTGTACCTTTTGCATCATGGTTTAGCGAGAACAACCAAGCAAAGTGAACTAAAGTTTGCCCCCCCGAAACCCAAGCGAGCTACTTTCAAGCAGTTAAAGAGAGCGAACCCGTCTCTGTTGCAAAAGAGTGGGATGACTTGTCAGTAGAGGTGAAAAGCCAACCGAGCTGGGTGATATCTGGTTACCTGTGAAACGAATCTAAGTTCCCCCTTAATCCTCCCTACCGGACATCCTGAACCCTAATGAGATGATTAAGAGCTATTTAATGGAGGGACAGCTCCATTAAAAAAGGACACAACCTCGACTAGCGGATAATTCTTACTACTGATCCTACCGTGGGCCCTAAAGCAGCCATCAAAAAAGAGTGCGTCAAAGCTCCACCACCTAAAAATACCAAAATAAGATGATTCCCTTATCACAAACAGGTCAACCTATGAATATAGGAGAATTAATGCTAAAATAAGTAACTCAGGGCCACACCCCTCTAACGGCGCAAGCTTACATAGAAACATTATTAACAGACCTAGACAGATACAAAAACCCCTACAAGACCACGTATTAACTAACCCTGTTAACCCGACTCAGGAGCGCCTATAAGAGCGATTAAAATCTGTGAAAGGAACTCGGCAAATTAATAAGGCCCGACTGTTTACCAAAAACATAGCCTTCAGCAAATTAAACAAGTATTGAAGGTGATGCCTGCCCGGTGACTTAGGTTTAACGGCCGCGGTATCCTAACCGTGCAAAGGTAGCGCAATCAATTGTCCCATAAATCGAGACTTGTATGAATGGCTAAACGAGGTCTTAACTGTCTCTCACAGATAATCAGTGAAATTGATCTCCCCGTGCAAAAGCGGGGATGTGAACATAAGACGAGAAGACCCTGTGGAACTTAAAAATCAACGACCACCGCGAATCCTCAATCAACCCCACTGGGGCCACTACCATCGCAGAGCCTGGTCGATATTTTTCGGTTGGGGCGACCTTGGAGGAGAACAAATCCTCCAAAAACAAGACCATACCTCTTTACCTAGAGCTACCCCTCAAAGTGCTAACAGTGACCAGACCCAATATAATTGATTAATGGACCAAGCTACCCCAGGGATAACAGCGCAATCCCCCTCAAGAGCCCATATCGACAGGGGGGTTTACGACCTCGATGTTGGATCAGGACATCCTAATGGTGCAGCCGCTATTAAGGGTTCGTTTGTTCAACGATTAACAGTCCTACGTGATCTGAGTTCAGACCGGAGCAATCCAGGTCGGTTTCTATCTATGACACACTCTCCCCAGTACGAAAGGACCGGGAAAGTGGGGCCAATACCACAAGCACGCCCCCCCCCTCTAAGCAGTGAAACCAACTAAACCGTGAAGAGGGCCTTCCCCCACCACTTTCAATCCTAGAAAAGGACCAGCTAGAGTGGCAGAGCCCGGCAAGTGCAGAAGGCTTAAGCCCTTTCCCCAGAGGTTCAAATCCTCTCCCTAGCTTCACCCATGATTCAAATAACAACACTAAGCTGCCTCATTATATCCCTCCTATACATCATCCCAATCCTGATTGCCGTAGCCTTCCTAACCCTAGTAGAACGGAAAATCCTAAGCTACATACAATCCCGCAAAGGCCCTAACGTTGTCGGGCCTTTTGGCCTACTTCAACCATTTGCGGACGGACTGAAACTATTTACCAAAGAGCCCATCCGACCCTCTACCTCTTCCCCACTTCTATTCATTCTGATACCAATACTAGCCCTTGTCCTAGCCCTCACCACTTGAGCACCACTACCACTCCCATTTCCCCTAGCAGATCTAAACCTCGGAGTTCTCTTCCTAATAGCCATGTCAAGCCTAGCCGTCTACTCAGTCCTATGATCAGGCTGAGCCTCGAACTCAAAATACGCACTAATCGGAGCCCTACGGGCAGTAGCACAGACCATTTCATACGAAGTGACACTGGCCATAATCCTGCTATCAATAATCATACTAAGCGGAAGCTACACACTCAGCTCCTTTGCCGTCGCACAGGAGCCTCTATACTTCATTTTCTCCTCATGACCCCTAGCAATAATATGATACGTATCCACCCTAGCAGAGACAAACCGAGCTCCTTTTGACCTCACAGAGGGTGAATCTGAGCTAGTCTCAGGGTTTAACGTTGAATACGCCGCAGGACCCTTCGCCTTATTCTTCCTAGCTGAATATGCGAACATTATGCTAATAAATACACTTACAGCCATCATATTCCTAAACCCAAGCGCCCTAGGGCCACCCACAGAACTATTCCCCGTCATCCTAGCCACAAAAGTCCTCCTACTATCTTCTGGTTTCTTATGGGTCCGAGCTTCATACCCACGATTCCGATATGACCAACTAATGCACCTACTATGAAAAAACTTCCTACCCCTCACACTAGCTCTGTGCCTCTGACACATCAGCATACCTATCTGCTATGCAGGCCTACCTCCTTACATAAGGAAATGTGCCTGAACTACAAAGGGTCACTATGATAAAGTGAACATAAAGGTATAACAGCCCTCTCATTTCCTGTTGACCTTAGAAAAGTAGGAATTGAACCCACACAAGAGAAATCAAAATTCTCCATACTTCCCTTATATTATTTTCTAGTAGAGTCAGCTAATCAAGCTATCGGGCCCATACCCCGAAAATGATGGTTTAACCCCCTCCTCTACTAATGAACCCTTACGCGACCCCAATCATAACCTTCAGCCTCATCTTGGGCACCACAATCACAATTTCCAGCAACCACTGAGTTCTGGCCTGGACAGGACTGGAGATCAACACACTAGCCATCATTCCCCTAATTGCCAAATCCCACCACCCACGAGCAGTAGAAGCCGCAACGAAATACTTCCTAACCCAAGCAGCTGCTTCCGCCCTGGTCCTATTCTCTAGCATAACCAATGCCTGAGTCACTGGCCAATGAGACATCACACAAATAAACCACCCAACCTCCTGTCTACTACTGACAGCAGCAATCGCTATTAAACTGGGCCTAGTGCCATTTCACTTCTGATTCCCAGAAGTACTACAAGGATCGCCACTAATAACAGCCCTGCTACTCTCGACCCTCATAAAATTCCCCCACTAACCCTGCTCCTACTAACATCCAAATCCCTCGACCCAGCTCTACTCACCGCCATGGCCCTAGCCTCAACAGCACTAGGAGGCTGAATAGGACTGAACCAAACACAAACACGCAAAATCCTAGCCTTCTCGTCCATCTCCCACTTAGGCTGAATCGCCATCATCCTAGTTTACAGCCCCAAATTGGCCTTACTTACCTTCTACCTATACTAGGATGGCCTCTAGCAGGATTTACTCACTGATTCCCACTACTCACTGGGTTTACCCTACACCAAACATGAGCAAAAGCCCACTTCGGGGTAATATTTACAGGAGTAAACCTAACGTTCTTCCCCCAGCACTTCCTAGGCCTAGCAGGAATACCCCGACGATACTCGGACTATCCCGACGCCTACACACTATGAAACACCATTTCCTCCATCGGCTCCCTAATCTCAATAGTAGCCGTAATCATACTAATATTCATCATCTGAGAAGCCTTTCCGGCCAAACGAAAAGTCCTACAACCAGAACTAACTACCACAAACGTTGAATGAATCCATGGCTGCCCTCCCCCATACCATACTTTCGAGGAACCGGCCTTCGTCCAAGTACAAGAAAGGAAGGAATCGAACCCTCACATGCTGGTTTCAAGCCAACTGCATTAACCGCTCATGCTTCTTTCTTATGAGACGTTAGTAAACCAATTACATAGCCTTGTCAAGACTAAATCACAGGTAAAAATCCTGTACATCTCATGTGGCCAACCACTCCCAACTAGGATTCCAAGACGCCTCATCACCCATCATAGAAGAACTCGTTGAATTCCACGACCACGCCCTAATCGTTGCCCTAGCTATCTGCAGCCTAGTTCTCTACCTTTTAGCCCACATACTAACAGAAAAACTCTCGTCCAATGCTGTAGACGCCCAAGAAGTAGAGCTGATCTGGACAATCCTACCTGCTATCGTCCTGGTACTCCTCGCCCTCCCATCCCTACAAATCCTCTACACAATGGACAAAATCGATGAACCAGACCTCACCCTAAAAGCCATCGGCCACCAATGATACTGAAGCTACGAATACACAGACTTCAAAGACCTATCATTCGACTCCTACATAGTGCCCACCCCAGACTTACCCAACGGCCACTTCCGACTGCTAGAAGTTGACCACCGCGTAGTTATCCCAATAGAATCCCCCATCCGCGTGATCATTACTGCAGGAGACGTACTCCACTCCTGAGCAGTCCCAACGCTCGGAGTTAAAACAGACGCAATCCCAGGCCGACTAAACCAAACTTCATTCATTACCACCCGGCCTGGGATTTTTTACGGACAATGCTCAGAAATTTGCGGGGCTAATCACAGCTACATACCCATTGTAGTAGAATCAACCCCACTCCCACATTTCGAGGCCTGATCGTCCCTTCTATCATCATCCTAATCATTAAGAAGCTATGCAAGAGCACTAGCCTTTTAAGCTAGCCAAAGAGGGACTTCCCCCTCCTTAATGATATGCCACAGCTTAACCCCGCACCATGATTTTCAATCATAATTATAACCTGATTAACCCTAGCACTCCTCATCCAACCAAAACTACTAGCCTTCACCACAACCAACCCCCCATCAAATAAGACCTCCCTCACTACCAAACCCACACCATGATCCTGACCATGAACCTAAGCTTCTTTGACCAATTTTCCAGCCCCAATCTATTTGGCATCCCCTTAATCCTACTATCCCTACTCTTCCCAGCCCTACTATTCCCGTCCCCAAACAACCGATGAATCAACAACCGCCTTTCTACTATCCAAACATGACTCCTTCACCTAATCACAAAACAACTAATAGTCCCACTCAACAAAAATGGCCACAAATGAGCCATAATATTTACATCCCTAATAATCATACTTCTTACAATCAACCTTCTAGGCCTCCTTCCATATACATTCACCCCAACCACCCAACTATCTATGAACATAGCCCTAGCCTTCCCACTATGGCTCGCCACACTACTAACAGGCCTACGAAACCAACCATCAGCCTCTTTAGCCCACCTATTACCCGAAGGTACCCCTACACCCCTAATCCCCGCACTAATCCTGATCGAAACAACCAGCCTACTAATCCGCCCCCTAGCCCTCGGAGTCCGCCTTACAGCCAACCTTACAGCAGGACACTTACTCATCCAACTCATCTCTACAGCCTCCATTGCATTAATACCCACCCTTCCTGCAGTATCCATCCTAACAATAATCATCCTACTACTCCTAACCATCCTAGAAGTAGCAGTAGCCATAATCCAGGCCTACGTCTTCGTGCTCCTTCTAAGCCTATACTTACAAGAAAACATCTAATGGCACACCAAGCACACTCATACCACATAGTTGACCCAAGCCCTTGACCAATCTTCGGGGCAGCCGCCGCCCTACTCACAACCTCAGGATTAATCATGTGATTCCACTACAACTCATCCATACTACTAACCCTAGGCCTCATCTCAATACTCCTAGTAATACTCCAATGATGACGAGACATTGTACGAGAAAGCACCTTCCAAGGCCATCACACTCCCACAGTCCAAAAAGGCCTACGATACGGCATAATCCTTTTCATCACATCCGAAGCATTCTTCTTCTTAGGGTTCTTCTGAGCGTTCTTCCACTCGAGCCTGGCCCCAACCCCAGAACTAGGAGGCCAATGACCCCCAACAGGAATTAAACCACTCAACCCGATAGAAGTCCCCCTACTAAACACAGCCATCCTACTAGCCTCAGGCGTTACCGTAACGTGAGCCCATCACAGCATCACAGAAGGAAACCGAAAACACGCCATCCACGCCCTAACCCTAACGATCCTCCTGGGATTCTACTTCACAGCCCTACAAGCAATAGAATACCACGAAGCCCCATTCTCAATCGCCGATAGCGTCTACGGATCTACCTTCTTCGTTGCCACTGGATTCCACGGACTCCACGTAATCATCGGATCCTCCTTCCTGACCGTCTGCCTCTTCCGACTGATCAAGTTCCACTTTACATCAGACCACCACTTCGGATTCGAGGCAGCAGCCTGATACTGACACTTCGTAGACGTCATCTGACTATTCCTCTACATAACCATCTACTGATGAGGATCTTGCTCTTCTAGTATATTAATTACAATTGACTTCCAATCTCTAGAATCTGGTATAAACCCAGAGGAGAGCAATGAACGCACTCATGTTCATATTCGCCCTATCATCAATCCTAAGCGCCGCCCTAACCGCATTAAACTTCTGACTCGCCCAAATAAACCCCGACTCAGAGAAACTCTCACCGTACGAATGTGGATTCGACCCACTTGGATCTGCTCGATTACCATTCTCAGTCCGATTCTTCCTCAGTAGCCATCCTGTTCGTCCTATTCGACCTAGAAATCGCCCTCCTACTCCCCCTGCCATGAGCCGTCCAACTCCAATCCCCCCTAATGACCCTCACCTGAACTGTAGTGATCCTCCTTCTCCTAACACTCGGACTGGCCTACGAGTGAATTCAAGGGGGCCTAGAATGAGCAGAATAACAGAAAGTTAGTCTAACCAAAAAGATAGCTGGTTTCGACCCAGCAGATTACAGCCAACCCTGTAACTTTCTTATGTCGCCCCTACATTTAAGCTTCTACTCAGCCTTCATTTTCAGCGGACTAGGACTAGCCTTCCACCGAACCCACCTAGTATCCGCCCTACTATGCCTTGAAAGCATAATATTATCGATATTCGTAGGCCTATCAATATGATCCATCGAAAACCAAGTCTCCTCATTCACCATGGTACCAATTCTCATGCTAACCTTCTCAGCGTGTGAGGCGGGCACAGGCCTGGCCATCCTAGTAGCCTCCACCCGCACACATGGCTCCGACCATCTACACAACCTAAACCTCCTGCAATGCTAAAAATCATCCTACCCACAATCATACTTCTTCCAACAGCCCTGCTGTCTCCACCAAAATTTCTATGGACTAACACCACCTTATACAGCCTCCTAATCGCTGCCCTAAGCCTACAGTGATTAATCCCAACCTACTACCCCTACAAATTTTTATCCAACTGAACAGGAATTGACCAAATCTCATCCCCCCTCCTAGTACTATCCTGCTGACTACTCCCACTCATAATCATAGCAAGCCAAAACCACCTGCAACAAGAACCCCTACAACGCAAACGAATCTTTATCTCAACCTTAGTCGCAGTCCAGCCATTCATCCTACTAGCCTTTTCCACCACAGAACTAGCACTATTTTACATCTCATTTGAAGCAACCCTCATTCCCACCCTAATCTTAATCACCCGATGGGGGAACCAACCAGAACGCCTAAGCGCTGGCATCTACCTGCTATTCTACACGCCAGTAAGCTCTCTACCCCTGCTAATCACAATCATACACCTATACGTGAAAATTGGCACCCTGCACCTGCCAACCCTACAACTAACCCACCCAACCCTATCCACCTCATGGACAGGAATACTATCAGGTCTAGCACTGCTCATAGCATTCATAGTAAAAGCCCCACTATACGGCCTACACCTCTGACTGCCAAAAGCCCACGTAGAAGCACCCATCGCAGGCTCAATACTCCTCGCCGCCCTACTACTAAAGCTAGGAGGATACGGAATTATACGAGTCACTCTATTTATGGGCCCACTGTCCAACCTCCTGCACTACCCCTTCCTAACCCTGGCCCTATGAGGCGCCCTAATGACTAGCTCAATCTGCCTACGACAGACAGACCTAAAATCACTAATCGCTTATTCATCCGTTAGCCACATAGGCCTAGTTATCGCCGCAGGAATAATCCAAACCCACTGATCATTCTCAGGGGCAATGATCCTAATAATTTCCCATGGACTAACTTCCTCCATACTATTCTGCCTAGCCAACACAAACTATGAACGTACGCACAGCCGAATTCTACTACTCACACGAGGCCTACAACCTCTCCTACCACTCATAGCTACCTGATGATTGCTGGCCAATCTAACAAACATAGCCTTACCCCCAACAACAAACCTCATAGCAGAGCTAACCATTATAATCACCTTATTCAACTGATCTGCCTTCACGATCATCCTAACAGGAATCGCAACCCTACTAACCGCCTCCTACACCTTATTCATACTACTAATGACCCAACGAGGCTCAATCCCCTCCCACATCACATCTATGCAAAACTCAACCACGCGAGAACACCTGCTCATAACACTCCACATTATCCCAATATTCCTCCTAATCCTCAAACCCGAACTGATCTCCGGAATCCCCTCATGCAAGTATAGTTTAAACCAAACATTAGACTGTGATTCTAAGAATAGAAGTTCAAACCTTCTTACCTGCCGAGGGGAGGGTTTAACCAACAAGAGCTGCTAACTCTTACATCTGAGCCTAAAACCTCAGCCCCCTTACTTTTAAAGGATAACAGCAATCCACTGGTCTTAGGAACCACCCATCTTGGTGCAAATCCAAGTAAAAGGAGTGAACCCCACACTACTAATCAACTCCCTCACACTACTCACGCTGACAATCCTCCTAACCCCAATCATCCTGCCATTTCTATTTAAAAACTTTAAAAACACCCCACAAGCCACCACCCGCGCTGTTAAAACCGCATTCCTAATTAGCCTAGCCCCTACAACCGCATTCATCTACTCGGGAGTAGAATCTGTCACCTGCCACTGGGAGTGAAAATTCATTATAAACTTTAAAATCCCCCTGAGCCTAAAAATAGACCAATACTCAATAACATTTCTTCCAATCGCCCTATTTGTAACATGATCAATCCTACAATTCGCCATATGATACATGGCCTCAGAGCCATACGTAACAAAATTTTTCACCTACCTACTGACATTCCTAGTCGCCATACTCCTCCTAACAACCGCAAACAACATATTCCTCCTATTCGTAGGCTGGGAAGGAGTACGAATCATGTCCTTCCTTCTCATCGGCTGATGACAAGGCCGAGCAGATGCCAACACCGCCGCCCTACAAGCCGTAATCTACAACCGAATCGGAGACATCGGACTGACCCTGAGCATAGCATGACTAGCTTCAACATTCAACACCTGAGAGATCCAACAAGCCGTACACCCCCACCAAACCCCAATCCTCCCCCTCATAGGATTAATCCTCGCAGCCGCAGGAAAATCCGCCCAATTTGGACTCCACCCATGACTGCCCGCAGCAATAGAAGGCCCCACCCCAGTATCAGCCCTACTGCACTCCAGTACCATAGTAGTAGCCGGAATCTTCCTGCTCATCCGCATGCACCCCCTGCTAGCCACCAACCAGACAGCCCTAACTGCCTGCCTATGCCTAGGTGCTCTATCAACCCTATTCGCTGCCACATGCGCCCTAACCCAAAATGACATCAAAAAAATCATTGCTTTCTCAACATCCAGCCAACTAGGACTAATAATAGTCACTATCGGACTAAACCTCCCACAACTAGCCTTCCTACACATCTCAACCCATGCCTTCTTTAAAGCCATACTATTCCTATGCTCAGGGTCTATCATCCACAACCTAAACGGAGAACAAGATATCCGAAAGATAGGAGGCCTACAGAAAATACTCCCAGTCACTACTTCCTGCCTAACCATCGGAAACCTGGCGCTGATAGGAACCCCATTCCTAGCCGGATTCTACTCAAAAGACCTCATCATCGAAAGCTTAAACACATCATACCTAAATACTTGAGCCCTACTCCTAACCCTTATAGCCACAGCATTCACCGCAACCTACAGCATCCGCATAACCATCCTAGTCCAAGCTGGACAAACCCGAATCCCCCCAATAGTATCAATAAACGAAAACAACCCACTAATCACCGCCCCCCTAACCCGACTCGCCCTAGGCAGCATTACAGCAGGAATAATCATTACCTCTTTCATCACACCAACCAAAACCCCCCCAATAACCATACCCCTTATCACCAAAACCGCTGCCATCCTCATAACAATCCTAGGAATCATCCTAGCCCTAGAACTATCGAACATAACACACACCCTCACTCACCCCAAACCAAACCCCCTCATAAACTTCTCCTCTGCATTAGGGTACTTCAACCCCCTAGTACACCGATTCTTCTCCAAAAACCTACTAGAAAAGGGACAAAACATTGCCCTACACTTGATCGACCTCTCCTGACTCAAAAAAATAGGGCCAGAGGGCCTTGCTGAACTACAAGTAGCCGCAAGCAAAGCCGCAACCTCAATACACACAGGGCTAATTAAGGCCTACCTAGGATCCTTCGCCCTCTCCATCCTGGTAATAATCCTAATAACACACAGACTCACTAATGGCCCCTAACATCCGCAAATCCCATCCCCTACTAAAAATAATCAACAACTCCCTAATCGACCTACCCGCCCCCTCCAACATCTCTGCCTGATGAAACTTCGGCTCCCTTCTAGCCATCTGCTTAGCCACACAAATCCTAACAGGCCTGCTACTAGCCATACACTACACCGCAGACACTTCACTCGCCTTCTCCTCAGTAGCTCACACATGCCGAGACGTCCAGTACGGATGGCTCATCCGCAACCTCCACGCCAACGGTGCTTCGCTCTTCTTTATCTGCATCTACTTACACATCGGACGAGGCCTCTACTACGGCTCCTACCTATACAAACAAACCTGAAACACAGGAGTAATCCTCCTACTCACCCTAATAGCAACTGCCTTCGTAGGGTATGTCCTACCATGAGGACAAATGTCATTCTGAGGGGCCACCGTAATCACCAACCTATTCTCAGCCATCCCGTACATTGGGCAAACTCTAGTAGAATGAGCCTGAGGAGGATTCTCAGTAGACAATCCAACCTTAACCCGATTCTTCGCCATCCACTTCCTACTGCCCTTCCTAATTGCAGGAATCACCCTAGTCCACCTAACCTTCCTACACGAATCAGGCTCAAATAACCCACTAGGAATCGTATCAGACTGCGACAAAATCCCATTCCACCCATACTTCTCCATTAAAGACAGCTTAGGGCTTACCCTAATAATCACCCCTCTAATAGCACTAGCCCTATTTTCACCGAACCTCCTGGTTCTTGGAATCCTAGTTGGGAGTGGTTGGCCACATGAGATGTACAGGATTTTTACCTGTGATTTAGTCTTGACAAGGCTATGTAATTGGTTTACTAACGTCTCATAAGAAAGAAGCATGAGCGGTTAATGCAGTTGGCTTGAAACCCATCCCCAGTGGTGCCAGTGCACTCTCTGAACTCACTGAAGTGCATCCCAATGGTGGTGCCAGTGCACTCTCTGCACTCACTGCACAGCATCCCCAGTGGTGCCAGTGCATTCACTGGACTCACTGGACTGCATCACCAGTGGTACCAGTGCACTCTCTGGACTCAATGCACTACATCCCCTGTGGTGCCAGTGCACTCTCTGGACTCACTGCACTGCATCCCCAGTGGTGCCAGTGTACTCTCTGGACTCACTGCACTGCATGCCCAGTGGTGCCAGAGCACTCTCTGGACTCACTGCACTGCATCCCCAGTGGTGCCACTGCACTCTCTGGACTCACTGCACTGTATCCGCAGTGGTGTCAGTGCACTCTCTGTACTCACTGAAGTGCATCCCCAGTGGTGCCAGTGCACTCTCTGCACTCACTGCACTGCATCCCCAGTGGTGCCAGTGCACTCTCTGGACTCACTATACTGCATCACCAGTGGTGCCAGTGCAATCTCTGGACTCACAGCAGTGCATCCCCAGTGGTGCCAGTGCACTCTCTGGACTCACTGCACTGCATCCCCAGTGGTGCCAATGCACTCTCTGGACTCACTGCACTGCATCCCCAGTGGTGCCAGTGCACTCTCTGGACTCACTGCACTGCATCCCCAGTGGTGCCAATGCACTCTCTGGACTCACTGCACTGCATCCCCAGTGGTGCCAGTGCACTCTCTGGACTCACTGCACTGCATCCCCAGTGCTGCCAGTGCACTCTCTGGACTCACTGCACTGCATCCCCAGTGGTGCCAGTGAAGTCTCTGGACTCACTGCACTGCATCCCCACTGCTGCCAGTGCACTCTCTGGACTCACTGCACTGCATCCCCAGTGGTGCCAGTGCACTCTCTGGACTCACTGCACTGCATCCCCAGTGGTGCCAGTGCACTCTCTCGAGTCACTGCACTACATCCCCAGTGGTGCCAGTGCACTCAATGGACTGACTGTACTGCATCATCGGTGGTGCCAGTGCACTCTCTGGACTCACTGCACTGCATCCCCAGTGGTGCCAGTGCAATCTCTGGACTCACTGCACTGCAGGCCCAGTGGTACCAGTGCACTCACTGGACTCACTGTACTGCATCACCAGTGGTGCCAGTGCACTCTCTGGACTCACTGCACTGCATCCCCAGTGGTTCCAGTGCATTCACTGGACTCACTGTACTGCATCTCCAGTGGTGCCAGTGCACTCTCTGGACTCACTGCACTGCATCCCCAGTGGTGCCAGTGAGCTCTCTGGACTCACTGCACTGCATCCCCAGTGGTGCCAGTGTACTCACAGGATTCACTGCACTGCATCCCCAGTGGTGCTAGTGCACTCTCTGGACTCACTGCAGTGCATCCCCAGTGGTGCCAGTGCACTCTCTGGACTCACTGAAGTGCATTCTCAGTGGTGCCAGTGCACTCTCTGGGCTCACTGAAGTGCATCCCCAGTGGTGCCAGTACACTCTCTGGACTCACTGCACTGCATCCCCAGTGGTGCCAGTGCACTCTCTGGACTCACTGCACTGCATCCCCAGTGGTGCCAGTGCACTCTCTGGACTCACTGTAGTGCATCCCCAGTGGTGCCAGTGCACTCTCTGGACTCACTGCAGTGCATCCCCAGTGGTGCCAGTGCACTCTCTGCACTCACTTCACTGCATCCCCAGTGGTGCCAGTGCACTCTCTGGACTCACTGCACTGCATCCCCAGTGGTGCCAGTGCACTCTCTGGAGTAACTGCAGTGCATCCCCACTGGTGCCAAAGCACTCTCTGGACTCCCAGCACCGCATCCCCAGTGGTGCCAGTGCACTCTCTGGACTCACTGCACTGCATCCCCAGTGGTGCCAGTGCACTCTCTGGAGTCACAGCACTGCATCCCCAGTGGTGCCAGTGCACTCTCTGGACTCACTGCAGTGCATCCCCAGTGGTGCCAGTGCACTCTCTGGACTCACTGAAGTGCATCCCCAGTGGTGCCAGTGCACTCTCTGGACTCACTGCAGTGCATCCCCAGTGGTGCCAGTACACTCACTGGACTCACTGCACTGCATCCCCAGTGGTGCCAGTGCACTCTCTGGACTCACTAAACTGCATCACCAGTGGTGCCTCTGCACTCTCTGGACTCACTGCACTGCTTCCCCAGTGGTGCCAGTGCACTCACTGGACTCACTGCAGTGCATCCCTACTGGTGCCAGTGCACTCTCTGGGCTCACTGCAGTGCATCCCCAGTGGTGCCAGTGCACTCTCTGGACTCACTGCACTGCATCCCCAGTGGTGCCTGTGCGCTCTCTGGAGTCACAGCACTGCATCCCCAGTGGTGCCAGTGCAATCTCTGGACTCACTGCACTGCATCCCCAGTGGTGCCAGTGCACTCTCTGGACTCACTGAAGTGCATTCTCAGTGGTGCCAGTGCACTCTCTGGACTCACTGCACTGCATCCCCAGTGGTGCCAGTGCACTCTCTGGACTCACTGAACTGCATCCCCAGTGGTGCCAGTGCACTCTCTGGACTCACTGCACTGCATCCCCAGTGCTGCCAGTGCACTCTCTGGACTCACTGCACTGCATCCCTAGTGGTGCCACTGCACTCTCTGGACTCACTGCACTGCTTCCCCAGTGGTGCCAGTGCACTCTCTGGACTCACTGCCCTGCATCCCCAGTGGTGCCAGTGCACTCTCTGGACTCACTGCACTGCATCCCCAGTGGTGCCAGTGCACTCTCTGGACTCACTGAAGTGCATTCTCAGTGGTGCCAGTGCACTCTCTGGGCTCACTGAAGTGCATCCCCAGTGGTGCCAGTACACTCACTGGACTCACTGCACTGCATCCCCAGTGGTGCCAGTGCACTCTCTGGACTCACTGCACTGCATCCCCAGTGGTGCCAGTGCACTCTCTGGACTCACTGTAGTGCATCCCCAGTGGTGCCAGTGCACTCTCTGGACTCACTGCAGTGCATCCCCAGTGGTGCCAGTGCACTCTCTGCACTCACTTCACTGCATCCCCAGTGGTGCCAGTGCACTCTCTGGACTCACTGCACTGCATCCCCAGTGGTGCCAGTGCACTCTCTGGAGTAACTGCAGTGCATCCCCACTGGTGCCAAAGCACTCTCTGGACTCCCAGCACCGCATCCCCAGTGGTGCCAGTGCACTCTCTGGACTCACTGCACTGCATCCCCAGTGGTGCCAGTGCACTCTCTGGAGTCACAGCACTGCATCCCCAGTGGTGCCAGTGCACTCTCTGGACTCACTGCAGTGCATCCCCAGTGGTGCCAGTGCACTCTCTGGACTCACTGAAGTGCATCCCCAGTGGTGCCAGTGCACTCTCTGGACTCACTGCAGTGCATCCCCAGTGGTGCCAGTACACTCACTGGACTCACTGCACTGCATCCCCAGTGGTGCCAGTGCACTCTCTGGACTCACTAAACTGCATCACCAGTGGTGCCTCTGCACTCTCTGGACTCACTGCACTGCTTCCCCAGTGGTGCCAGTGCACTCACTGGACTCACTGCAGTGCATCCCTACTGGTGCCAGTGCACTCTCTGGGCTCACTGCAGTGCATCCCCAGTGGTGCCAGTGCACTCTCTGGACTCACTGCACTGCATCCCCAGTGGTGCCTGTGCGCTCTCTGGAGTCACAGCACTGCATCCCCAGTGGTGCCAGTGCAATCTCTGGACTCACTGCACTGCATCCCCAGTGGTGCCAGTGCACTCTCTGGACTCACTGAAGTGCATTCTCAGTGGTGCCAGTGCACTCTCTGGACTCACTGCACTGCATCCCCAGTGGTGCCAGTGCACTCTCTGGACTCACTGAACTGCATCCCCAGTGGTGCCAGTGCACTCTCTGGACTCACTGCACTGCATCCCCAGTGCTGCCAGTGCACTCTCTGGACTCACTGCACTGCATCCCTAGTGGTGCCACTGCACTCTCTGGACTCACTGCACTGCTTCCCCAGTGGTGCCAGTGCACTCTCTGGACTCACTGCACTGCATCCCCAGTGGTGCCAGTGCACTCTCTGGACTCACTGCACTGCATCCCCAGTGGTGCCAGAGCACTCTCTGGACTCACTGCACTGCATCCCCAGTGGTGCCAGTGCACTCTCTGGACTCACTGCACTGCATCCCCTGTCGTGTCAGTGCACTCTCTGGACTCACTGAAGTGCATCCCCAGTGGTGCCAGTGCACTCTCTGGACTCAATGCACTGCATCCCCAGTGGTGCCAGTGCACTCTCTGGACTCAGTGCACTGCTTCCCCAGTGGTGCCAGTGCAATCTCTGGACTCACTGAAGTGCATCCCCAGTGGTGCCAGTGCACTCTCTGGACTCACTGCAGTGCATCCCCAGTGGTGCCAGTGCACTCTCTGGACTCACTGTACTGCATCACCAGTGGTGCCAGTGCACTCTCTGGACTCACTGCAGTGCATTCCCAGTGGTGCCAGTGCACTCTTTGGACTCACTGCACTGCAGCCCCATTGGTGCCAGTGCACTCTCTGGACTCACTGCACTGCATCCCCAGTGGTGCCAGTGCACTCTCTGGATTCACTGCACTGCATCCCCAGTGGTGCCAGTGCACTCTCTGGACTCACTGCACTGCATCCCCAGTGGTGCCAGTGCACTCTCTGCACTCACTTCTCTGCATTCCCAGTGGTGCCAGTGAAGTCTCTGGACTCACTGCACTGCATTCCCACTGGTGCCAGTGTACTCTCTGGACTCACTGCACTGCATCCCCAGTGGTGCCAGTGCACTCACTGGACTCACTGGACACATCCCCAGTGGAGCCAGTGCAATCTCTGGACTCACTGCAGTGCATCCCCAGTGGTGCCAGTGCACTCTCTGGACTCACTGCACTGCATCCCCACTGGTGCCAGTGTACTCTCTGGACTCACTGCAGTGCATCCCCAGTGGTGCCAGTGCACTCTCTGGACTCACTGCACTGCATCCCCAGTGGTGTCAGTGCACTCTCTGGACTCACTGAAGTGCATCCCCAGTTGTGCCAGTGCACTCTCTGGACTCAATGCACTGCATCCCCAGTGGTGCCAGTGCAATCTCTGGACTCACTGAAGTGCATCCCCAGTGGTGCCAGTGCACTCTCTGGACTCACTGCAGTGCATCCCCAGTGGTGCCAGTGCACTCTCTGGACTCACTGTACTGCATCACCAGTGGTGCCAGTGCACTCTCTGGACTCACTGCAGTGCATTCCCAGTGGTGCCAGTGCACTCTTTGGACTCACTGCACTGCAGCCCCATTGGTGCCAGTGCACTCTCTGGACTCACTGCACTGCATCACAGGTGGTGCCAGTGCACTCCCTGGATTCACTGCACTGCATCCCCAGTGGTGCCAGTGCACTCTCTGGACTCACTGCAGTGCATCCCCACTGGTGCCAGTGCACTCTCTGCACTCACTTCTCTGCATTCCCAGTGGTGCCAGTGAAGTCTCTGGACTCACTGCACTGCATCCACAGTGGTGCCAGTGCAATCTCTGGACTCACTGCAGTGCATCACCAGTGGTGCCAGTGCACTCTCTGGACTCACTGCAGTGCATCCCCAGTGGTGCCAGTGCACTCTCTGGACTCACTGCAGTGCATCCCCAGTGGTGCCAGTGCACTCTCTGGACTCACTGCACTGCATCCCCAGTGGTGCCAGTGCACTCTCTGGACTCACTGCAATGCATCCCCAGTGGTGCCAGTGCACTCTCTGGACTCACTGCACTGCATCCCCAGTGGTGCCAGTGCACTCACTGGATTCACTGCACTGTATCCCCAGTGGTGCCAGTGCACTCTCTGGACTCACTGCACTGCATCCCCAGTGGTGCAAGTGCACTCTCTCGAGTCACTGCACTACATCCCCAGTGGTGCCAGTGCACTCACTGGACTCACTGCAATGCATCCCCAGTGGTGCCAGTGCACTCTCTGGACTCACTGCAATGCATCCCCAGTGGTGCCAGTGCACTCCCTGGACTCACTGCACTGTATCCCCAGTGGTGCCAGTGCACTAACTGGATTCACTGCAGTGCATCCCCAGTGGTGCCAGTGCACTCTCTGTAGTCACTGCACTGCATCCCCAGTGGTGCCAGTGCACTCTGTGGACTCACTGCACTGCATCCCCAGTGGTGACAGTGCACTCTCTGGACTCACTGCAGTGCATCCCCAGTGGTGACAGTGCACTCTCTGGACTCACTGAAGTGCATCCCCAGTGGTGCCAGTGCACTCTCTGGACTCACTGCACTGCATCCCCAGTGGTGCCAGTGCACTCTCTGGAGTAACTGCAGTGCATCCCCACTGGTGCCAAAGCACTCTCTGGACTCCCGGCACCGCATCCCCAGTGGTGCCAGTGCACTCTCTGGACTCACTGCACTGCATCCCCAGTGGTGCCAGTGCACTCTCTGGAGTCACAGCACTGCATCCCCAGTGGTGCCAGTGCACTCTCTGGACTCACTGCAGTGCATCCCCAGTGGTGCCAGTGCACTCTCTGGACTCACTGAAGTGCATCCCCAGTGGTGCCAGTGCACTCTCTGGACTCACTGCAGTGCATCCCCAGTGGTGCCAGTACACTCACTGGACTCACTGCACTGCATCCCCAGTGGTGCCAGTGCACTCTCTGGACTCACTAAACTGCATCACCAGTGGTGCCTCTGCACTCTCTGGACTCACTGCACTGCTTCCCCAGTGGTGCCAGTGCACTCACTGGACTCACTGCAGTGCATCCCCACTGGTGCCAGTGCACTCTCTGGGCTCACTGCAGTGCATCCCCAGTGGTGCCAGTGCACTCTCTGGACTCACTGCACTTCATCCCCAGTGGTGCCTGTGCGCTCTCTGGAGTCACAGCACTGCATCCCCAGTGGTGCCAGTGCAATCTCTGGACTCACTGCACTGCATCCCCAGTGGTGCCAGTGCACTCTCTGGACTCACTGAAGTGCATTCTCAGTGGTGCCAGTGCACTCTCTGGACTCACTGCACTGCATCCCCAGTGGTGCCAGTGCACTCTCTGGACTCACTGAACTGCATCCCCAGTGGTGCCAGTGCACTCTCTGGACTCACTGCACTGCATCCCCAGTGCTGCCAGTGCACTCTCTGGACTCACTGCACTGCATCCCTAGTGGTGCCACTGCACTCTCTGGACTCACTGCACTGCTTCCCCAGTGGTGCCAGTGCACTCTCTGGACTCACTGCACTGCATCCCCAGTGGTGCCAGTGCACTCACTGGACTCACTGCAGTGCATACCCACTGGTGCCAGTGCACTCTCTGGACTCACTGCACTGCATCCGCAGTGGTGCCAGTGCACTCTCTGGACTCACTGCACTGCATCCCCTGTGGTTCCAGCGCACTCTCTGGACTCACTGCACTGCATCCCCAGTGGTGCTAGTGCACTCTGTGGACTCACTGCAGTGCATCCCCAGTGGTGCCAGTGCACTCTCTGGACTCACTGCACTGCATCCCCAGTGGTGCCAGTGCACTCTCTGGACTCACTGCACTTCATCCCCAGTGGTGCCAGTGCACTCACTGGACTCACTGGACACATCCCCAGTGGTGCCAGTGCACTCTCTGGACTCACTGCACTGCATCCCCAGTGGTGCCAGTGCACTCTCTGGACTCACTGCACTGCATCCCCAGTGGTGCAAGTGCACTCTCTGGACTCACTGCACTGCATCCCCAGTGGTTCCAGCGCACTCTCTGGACTCACTGCACTGCATCCCCAGTGGTGCTAGTGCACTCTGTGGACTCACTGCACTGCATCCCCAGTGGTTCCAGCGCACTCTCTGGACTCACTGCACTGCATCCCCAGTGGTGCCAGCGCACTCTCTGGACTCACTGCACTGCATCCCCAGTGGTGCCAGTGCACTCACTGGACTGACTGCACTGCATCCCCAGTGGTGCCAGTGCACTCTCTGGACTCACTGCACTGCATCCCCAGTGGTGCCAGTGCACTCTCTGGACTCACTGCACTGCATCCCCAGTGGTGCCAGTGCACTCACTGGACTCACTGGACACATCCCCAGTGGTGCCAGTGCACTCTCTGGACTCACTGCAGTGCATCCCCAGTGGTGCCAGTGCACTCTCTGGACTCACTGCACTGCATCACCCTGGTGCCAGTGTACTCTCTGGACTCACTGCAGTGCATCCCCAGTGGTGCCAGTGCACTCTCTGGACTCACTGCACTGCATCACTCTGGTGCCAGTGTACTCTCTGGACTCAATGCACTGCATCCCCAGTGGTGCCAGTGCACTCTCTGGACTCACTGCACTGCATCCCCAGTGGTGCCAGTGCAATATCTGGACTCACTGAAGTGCATCCCCAGTGGTGCCAGTGCACTCTCTGGACTCACTGCAGTGCATCCCCAGTGGTGCCAGTGCACTCTCTGGACTCACTGTACTGCATCACCAGTGGTGCCAGTGCACTCTCTGGACTCACTGCAGTGCATTCCCAGTGGTGCCAGTGCACTCTTTGGACTCACTGCACTGCAGCCCCATTGGTGCCAGTGCACTCTCTGGACTCACAGCAGTGCATCACAGGTGGTGCCAGTGCACTCTCTGGACTCACTGCACTGCATCCCCAGTGGTGCCAGTGCACTCTCTGGACTCACTTCTCTGCATTCCCAGTGGTGCCAGTGAAGTCTCTGGACTCACTGCACTGCATCCACAGTGGTGCCAGTGCAATCTCTGGACTCACTGCAGTGCATCCCCAGTGGTGCCAGTGCACTCTCTGGACTCACTGCACTGCATCCCCAGTGGTGCCAGTGCACTCTCTGGACTCACTGCAGTGCATCCCCAGTGGTGCCAGTGCACTCTCTGGACTCACTGCACTGCATCCCCAGTGGTGCAAGTGCACTCTCTCGAGTCACGGCACTACATCCCCAGTGCTGCCAGTGCACTCACTGGACTCACTGTACTGCATCATCTGTGGTGCCAGTGCACTCTCTGGACTCACTGCAATGCATCCCCAGTGGTGCCAGTGCACTCTCTGGACTCACTGCACTGCATCCCCAGTGGTGCCAGTGCACTCTCTGGACTCACTGCACTGTATCCCCAGTGGTGCCAGTGCACTCACTGGATTCACTGCAGTGCATCCCCAGTGGTGCCAGTGCACTCTCTGGACTCACTGCACTGCATCCCCAGTGGTGCCAGTGCACTATGTGGACTCACTGCACTGCATCCCCAGTGGTGACAGTGCACTCTCTGGACTCACTGCAGTGCATCCCCAGTGGTGACAGTGCACTCTCTGGACTCACTGCAGTGCATCCCCAGTGGTGCCAGTGCACTCTCTGGACTCACTGCACTGCATCCCCAGTGGTGCCAGTGCAGTCTCTGGAGTAACTGCAGTGCATCCCCAGTGGTGCCAAAGCACTCTCTGGACTCCCGGCACCGCATCCCCAGTGGTGCCAGTGCACTCTCTGGACTCACTGCACTGCATCCGCAGTGGTGCCAGTGCACTCTCTGGACTCACTGCACTGCATCCCCAGTGGTTCCAGCGCACTCTCTGGACTCACTGCACTGCATCCCCAGTGGTGCTAGTGCACTCTGTGGACTCACTGCACTGCTTCCCCAGTGGTGCCAGTGCACTCACTGGACTCACTGCAGTGCATCCCCACTGGTGCCAGTGCACTCTCTGGAGTAACTGCAGTGCATCCCCACTGGTGCCAAAGCACTCTCTGGACTCCCGGCACCGCATCCCCAGTGGTGCCAGTGCACTCTCTGGACTCACTGCACTGCATCCCCAGTGGTGCCAGTGCACTCTCTGGAGTCACAGCACTGCATCCCCAGTGGTGCCAGTGCACTCTCTGGACTCACTGCAGTGCATCCCCAGTGGTGCCAGTGCACTCTCTGGACTCACTGAAGTGCATCCCCAGTGGTGCCAGTGCACTCTCTGGACTCACTGCAGTGCATCCCCAGTGGTGCCAGTACACTCACTGGACTCACTGCACTGCATCCCCAGTGGTGCCAGTGCACTCTCTGGACTCACTAAACTGCATCACCAGTGGTGCCAGTGCACTCTCTGGACTCACTGCACTGCTTCCCCAGTGGTGCCAGTGCACTCACTGGACTCACTGCAGTGCATCCCCACTGGTGCCAGTGCACTCTCTGGGCTCACTGCAGTGCATCCCCAGTGGTGCCAGTGCACTCTCTGGACTCACTGCACTGCATCCCCAGTGGTGCCTGTGCGCTCTCTGGAGTCACAGCACTGCATCCCCAGTGGTGCCAGTGCAATCTCTGGACTCACTGCACTGCATCCCCAGTGGTGCCAGTGCACTCTCTGGACTCACTGAAGTGCATTCTCAGTGGTGCCAGTGCACTCTCTGGACTCACTGCACTGCATCCCTAGTGGTGCCACTGCACTCTCTGGACTCACTGCACTGCTTCCCCAGTGGTGCCAGTGCACTCTCTGGACTCACTGCACTGCATCCCCAGTGGTGCCAGTGCACTCTCTGGACTCACTGAACTGCATCCCCAGTGGTGCCAGTGCACTCTCTGGACTCACTGCACTGCATCCCCAGTGCTGCCAGTGCACTCTCTGGACTCACTGCACTGCATCCCTAGTGGTGCCACTGCACTCTCTGGACTCACTGCACTGCTTCCCCAGTGGTGCCAGTGCACTCTCTGGACTCACTGCACTGCATCCCCAGTGGTGCCAGTGCACTCACTGGACTCACTGCAGTGCATCCCCACTGGTGCCAGTGCACTCTCTGGACTCACTGCACTGCATCCGCAGTGGTGCCAGTGCACTCTCTGGACTCACTGCACTGCATCCCCAGTGGTTCCAGCGCACTCTCTGGACTCACTGCACTGCATCCCCAGTGGTGCTAGTGCACTCTGTGGACTCACTGCAGTGCATCCCCAGTGGTGCCAGTGCACTCTCTGGACTCACTGCACTGCATCCCCAGTGGTGCCAGTGCACTCTCTGGACTCACTGCACTGCATCACCCTGGTGCCAGTGTACTCTCTGGACTCACTGCAGTGCATCCCCAGTGGTGCCAGTGCACTCTCTGGACTCACTGCACTGCATCACCCTGGTGCCAGTGTACTCTCTGGACTCAATGCACTGCATCCCCAGTGGTGCCAGTGCACTCTCTGGACTCACTGCACTGCATCCCCAGTGGTGCCAGTGCAATCTCTGGACTCACTGAAGTGCATCCCCAGTGGTGCCAGTGCACTCTCTGGACTCACTGCAGTGCATCCCCAGTGGTGCCAGTGCACTCTCTGGACTCACTGTACTGCATCACCAGTGGTGCCAGTGCACTCTCTGGACTCACTGCAGTGCATTCCCAGTGGTGCCAGTGCACTCTTTGGACTCACTGCACTGCAGCCCCATTGGTGCCAGTGCACTCTCTGGACTCACTGCACTGCATCTCCAGTGGTGCCAGTGCACTCTCTGGACTCACTGCACTGCATCCCCAGTGGTGCCAGTGCACTCTCTGCACTCACTTCTCTGCATTCCTAGTGGTGCCAGTGAAGTCTCTGGACTCACTGCACTGCATCCACAGTGGTGCCAGTGCAATCTCTGGACTCACTGCAGTGCATCCCCAGTGGTGCCAGTGCACTCTCTGGACTCACTAAACTGCATCCCCAGTGGTGCCAGTGCACTCTCTGGACTCACTGCAGTGCATCCCCAGTGGTGCCAGTGCACTCTCTGGACTCACTGCACTGCATCCCCAGTGGTGCAAGTGCACTCTCTCGAGTCACGGCACTACATCCCCAGTGGTGCCAGTGCACTCACTGGACTCACTTTACTGCATCATCTGTGGTGCCAGTGCACTCTCTGGACTCACTGCAATGCATCCCCAGTGGTGCCAGTGCACTCTCTGGACTCACTGCACTGCATCCCCAGTGGTGCCAGTGCACTCTCTGGACTCACTGCACTGTATCCCCAGTGGTGCCAGTGCACTCACTGGATTCACTGCAGTGCATCCCCAGTGGTGCCAGTGCACTCTCTGGACTCACTGCACTGCATCCCCAGTGGTGCCAGTGCACTCTGTGGACTCACTGCACTGCATCCCCAGTGGTGACAGTGCACTCTCTGGACTCACTGCAGTGCATCCCCAGTGGTGACAGTGCACTCTCTGGACTCACTGCAGTGCATCCCCAGTGGTGCCAGTGCACTCTCTGGACTCACTGCACTGCATCCCCAGAGGTGCCAATGCAGTCTCTGGAGTAACTGCAGTGCATCCCCAGTGGTGCCAAAGCACTCTCTGGACTCCCGGCACCGCATCCCCAGTGGTGCCAGTGCACTCTCTGGACTCACTGCACTGCATCCCCAGTGGTGCCAGTGCACTCTCTGGAGTCACTGCACTGCATCCCCAGTGGTGCCACTGCACTCTCTGGACTCACTGCAGTGCATCCCCAGTGGTGCCAGTGCACTCTCTGGACTCACTGAAGTGCATCCCCAGTGGTGCCAGTGCACTCTCTGGACTCACTGAAGTGCATTCTCAGTGGTGCCAGTGCACTCTCTGGACTCACTGCAGTGCATCCCCAGTGGTGCCAGTGCACTCACTGGACTCACTGCATTGCATCCCCAGTGGTGCCAGTGCACTCTCTGGACTCACTGCACTGCATCACCAGTGGTGCCTCTGCACTCTCTGGACTCACTGCACTGCTTCCCCAGTGGTGCCAGTGCACTCACTGGACTCACTGCAGTGCATCCCCACTGGTGCCAGTGCACTCTCTGGGCTAACTGCAGTGCATCCCCAGTGGTGCCTGTGCGCTCTCTGGAGTCACAGCACTGCATCCCCAGTGGTGCCAGTGCACTCTCTGGACTCACTGAAGTGCATTCTCAGTGGTGCCAGTGCACTCTCTGGACTCACTGCACTGCATCCCCAGTGGTGCCAGTGCACTCTCTGGACTCACTGAACTGCATCCCCTGTGGTGCAAGAGCACTCTCTGGACTCACAGCAGTGCATGCCCAGTGGTGCCAGTGCACTCTCTGGACTCACTGCACTGCATCCCCAGTGGTGCCAGTGCACTCTCTGGACTCACTGCACTGCATCCCCAGTGGTGCTAGTGCACTGTGTGGACTCACTGTACTGCATCCCCAGTGGTGCCAGTGCAATCTCTGGACTCACTGCAGTGCATCCCCAGTGGTGCCAGTGCACTCTCAGGACTCACTGCACTGCATCCCCAGTGGGGCCAGTGCACTCTCTGGACTCACTGCACTGCATCCGCAGTAGTGACAGTGCACTCTCTGGACTCAATGCAGTGCATCCCCAGTGGTGCCAGTGCACTCTCTGGACTCACTGCACTGCATCCCCAGTAGTGCCAGTGCACTCTCTGAACTCACTGCACTGCATCCCCAGTGCTGCCAGTGCACTCACTGGATTCACTGCACTGCATCCCCAGTGGTGCCAGTGCACTCTCTGGACTCACTGCACTGCATCTCCAGTGGTGCCAGTGCACTCTGTGGACTCACTTTACTGCATCCCCAGTGGTGACAGTGCACTCTCTGGACTCACTGCAGTGCATCCCCAGTGGTGCCAGTGCACTCTCTGGACTTACTGCAGTGCATCCCCACTGGTGCCAGTGCACTCTCTGGACTCACTGCAGTGCATCCCCAGTGGTGCCAGTGCAGTCTCTGGAGTAACTGCAGTGCATCCCCACTGGTGCCAAAGCACTCTCTGGACTCACTGCAGTGCATCCCCAGTGGTGCCAGTGCACTCTCTGGACTCACTGCAGTGCATCCCCAGTGGTGCCAGTGCACTCTCTGGACTCATTGAAGTGCATTCTCAGTGGTGCCAGTGCACTCTCTGGACTCACTGCAGTGCATCCCCAGTGGTGCCAGTACACTCACTGGACTCACTGCACTGCATCCCCAGTGGTGCCAGTGCACTCTCTGGACTCACTAAACTGCATCCCCAGTGGTGCCTCTGCACTCTCTGGACTCACTGCACTGCTTCCCCAGTGGTGCCAGTGCACTCTCTGGACTCACTGCAGTGCATCCCCACTGGTGCCAGTGCACTCTCTGGGCTCACTGCAGTGCATCCCCAGTGGTGCCAGTGCACTCTCTGGACTCACTGCAGTGCATCCCCAGTGGTGCCTGTGCGCTCTCTGGAGTCACAGCACTGCATCCCCAGTGGTGCCAGTGCAATCTCTGGACTCACTGCACTGCATCCCCAGTGGTGCCAGTGCACTCTCTGGACTCACTGAAGTGCATTCTCAGTGGTGCCAGTGCACTCTCTGGACTCACTGCACTGCATCCCCAGTGGTGCCAGTGCACTCTCTGGACTCACTGAACTGCATCCCCAGTGGTGCCAGTGCACTCTCTGGACTCACTGCACTGCAGCCCCATTGGTGCCAGTGCACTCTCTGGACTCACTGCACTGCATCTCCAGTGGTGCCAGTGCACTCTCTGGACTCACTGCACTGCATCCCCAGTGGTGCCAGTGCACTCTCTGCACTCACTTCTCTGCATTCCCAGTGGTGCCAGTGAAGTCTCTGGACTCACTGCACTGCATCCACAGTGGTGCCAGTGCAATCTCTGGACTCACTGCAGTGCATCCCCAGTGGTGCCAGTGCACTCTCTGGACTCACTGCACTGCATCCCCAGTGGTGCCAGTGCACTCTCTGGACTCACTGCAGTGCATCCCCAGTGGTGCCAGTGCACTCTCTGGACTCACTGCACTGCATCCCCAGTGGTGCAAGTGCACTCTCTCGAGTCACGGCACTACATCCCCAGTGGTGCCAGTGCACTCACTGGACTCACTTTACTGCATCATCTGTGGTGCCAGTGCACTCTCTGGACTCACTGCAATGCATCCCCAGTGGTGCCAGTGCACTCTCTGGACTCACTGCACTGCATCCCCAGTGGTGCCAGTGCACTCTCTGGACTCACTGCACTGTATCCCCAGTGGTGCCAGTGCACTCACTGGATTCACTGCAGTGCATCCCCAGTGGTGCCAGTGCACTCTCTGGACTCACTGCACTGCATCCCCAGTGGTGCCAGTGCACTCTGTGGACTCACTGCACTGCATCCCCAGTGGTGACAGTGCACTCTCTGGACTCACTGCAGTGCATCCCCAGTGGTGACAGTGCACTCTCTGGACTCACTGCAGTGCATCCCCAGTGGTGCCAGTGCACTCTCTGGACTCACTGCACTGCATCCCCAGTGGTGCCAGTGCAGTCTCTGGAGTAACTGCAGTGCATCCCCAGTGGTGCCAAAGCACTCTCTGGACTCCCGGCACCGCATCCCCAGTGGTGCCAGTGCACTCTCTGGACTCACTGCACTGCATCCCCAGTGGTGCCAGTGCACTCTCTGGAGTCACTGCACTGCATCCCCAGTGGTGCCAGTGCACTCTCTGGACTCACTGCAGTGCATCCCCAGTGGTGCCAGTGCACTCTCTGGACTCACTGAAGTGCATCCCCAGTGGTGCCAGTGCACTCTCTGGACTCACTGAAGTGCATTCTCAGTGGTGCCAGTGCACTCTCTGGACTCACTGCAGTGCATCCCCAGTGGTGCCAGTGCACTCACTGGACTCACTGCATTGCATCCCCAGTGGTGCCAGTGCACTCTCTGGACTCACTGCACTGCATCACCAGTGGTGCCTCTGCACTCTCTGGACTCACTGCACTGCTTCCCCAGTGGTGCCAGTGCACTCACTGGACTCACTGCAGTGCATCCCCACTGGTGCCAGTGCACTCTCTGGGCTCACTGCAGTGCATCCCCAGTGGTGCCAGTGCCCTCTCTGGACTCACTGCACTGCATCCCCAGTGGTGCCTGTGCGCTCTCTGGAGTCACAGCACTGCATCCCCAGTGGTGCCAGTGCAATCTCTGGACTCACTGCCCTGCATCCCCACTGGTGCCAGTGCACTCTCTGGACTCACTGAAGTGCATTCTCAGTGGTGCCAGTGCACTCTCTGGACTCACTGCACTGCATCCCCAGTGGTGCCAGTGCACTCTCTGGACTCACTGAACTGCATCCCCTGTGGTGCAAGAGCACTCTCTGGACTCACAGCAGTGCATGCCCAGTGCTGCCAGTGCACTCTCTGGACTCACTGCACTGCATCCCCAGTGGTGCCAGTGCACTCTCTGGACTCACTGCACTGCATCCCCAGTGGTGCTAGTGCACTGTGTGGACTCACTGTACTGCATCCCCAGTGGTGCCAGTGCAATCTCTGGACTCACTGCAGTGCATCCCCAGTGGTGCCAGTGCACTCTCAGGACTCACTGCACTGCATCCCCAGTGGGGCCAGTGCACTCTCTGGACTCACTGCACTGCATCCGCAGAAGTGACAGTGCACTCTCTGGACTCAATGCAGTGCATCCCCAGTGGTGCCAGTGCACTCTCTGGACTCACTGCACTGCATCCCCAGTAGTGCCAGTGCACTCTCTGGACTCACTGCACTGCATCCCCAGTGCTGCCAGTGCACTCACTGGATTCACTGCACTGCATCCCCAGTGGTGCCAGTGCACTCTCTGGACTCACTGCACTGCATCTCCAGTGGTGCCAGTGCACTCTGTGGACTCACTTTACTGCATCCCCAGTGGTGACAGTGCACTCTCTGGACTCACTGCAGTGCATCCCCAGTGGTGCCAGTGCACTCTCTGGACTTACTGCAGTGCATCCCCACTGGTGCCAGTGCACTCTCTGGACTCACTGCAGTGCATCCCCAGTGGTGCCAGTGCAGTCTCTGGAGTAACTGCAGTGCATCCCCACTGGTGCCAAAGCACTCTCTGGACTCACTGCAGTGCATCCCCAGTGGTGCCACTGCACTCTCTGGACTCACTGCAGTGCATCCCCAGTGGTGCCAGTGCACTCTCTGGACTCATTGAAGTGCATTCTCAGTGGTGCCAGTGCACTCTCTGGACTCACTGCAGTGCATCCCCAGTGGTGCCAGTACACTCACTGGACTCACTGCACTGCATCCCCAGTGGTGCCACTGCACTCTCTGGACTCACTAAACTGCATCCCCAGTGGTGCCTCTGCACTCTCTGGACTCACTGCACTGCTTCCCCAGTGGTGCCAGTGCACTCTCTGGACTCACTGCAGTGCATCCCCACTGGTGCCAGTGCACTCTCTGGGCTCACTGCAGTGCATCCCCAGTGGTGCCAGTGCACTCTCTGGACTCACTGCAGTGCATCCCCAGTGGTGCCTGTGCGCTCTCTGGAGTCACAGCACTGCATCCCCAGTGGTGCCAGTGCAATCTCTGGACTCACTGCACTGCATCCCCAGTGGTGCCAGTGCACTCTCTGGACTCACTGAAGTGCATTCTCAGTGGTGCCAGTGCACTCTCTGGACTCACTGCACTGCATCCCCAGTGGTGCCAGTGCACTCTCTGGACTCACTGAACTGCATCCCCAGTGGTGCCAGTGCACTCTCTGGACTCACTGCACTGCATACCCAGTGCTGCCAGTGCACTCTCTGGACTCACTGCACTGCATCCCCAGTGGTGCCAGTGCACTCTCTGGACTCACTGCACTGCTTCCCCAGTGGTGCCAGTGCACTCTCTGGACTCACTGCACTGCATCCCCAGTGGTGACAGTGCACTCACTGGACTCACTGCAGTGCATCCCCACTGGTGCCAGTGCACTCTCTGGACTCACTGCACTGCATCCCCAGTGGTGCCAGTGCACTCTCTGGACTCACTTCAGTGCATCCCCAGTGGTTCCAGTGCACTCTCTGGACTCACTTCAGTGCATCCCCAGTGGTGCTAGTACACTCTCTGGACTCACTGCAGTGCATCCCCAGTGGAGCCAGTGCACTCTCTGGACTCACTGCAGTGCATCCGCAGTGGTGCCATTGCACTCTCTGGACTCACTGCACTGCATCCCCAGTGGTGCCAGTGCACTCTCTTGAGTCACTGCACTGCATCACCTGTGGTGCAAGAGCACTCTCTGGACTCACAGCAGTGCATGCCCAGTGGTGCCAGTGCACTCTCTGGACTCACTGCACTGCATCCCCAGTGGTACCAGTGCACTCTCTGGACTCACTGCACTGCATCCCCAGTGGTGCTAGTGCACTGTGTGGACTCACTGTACTGCATCCCCAGTGGTGCCAGTGCAATCTCCGGACTCACTGCAGTGCATCCCCAGTGGTGCCAGTGCACTCTCAGGACTCACTGCACTGCATCCCCAGTGGGGCCAGTGCACTCTCTGGACTCACTGCACTGCATCCGCAGTAGTGACAGTGCACTCTCTGGACTCACTTCAGTGCATCCCCTGTGGTGCCAGTGCACTCTCTGGACTCACTGCACTGCATCCCCAGTAGTGCCAGTGCACTCTCTGGACTCACTGCACTGCATCCCCAGTGCTGCCAGTGCACTCACTGGATTCACTGCACTGCATCCCCAGTGGTGCCAGTGCACTCTCTGGACTCACTGCACTGCATGTCCAGTGGTGCCAGTGCACTCTGTGGACTCACTGTACTGCATCCCCAGTGGTGACAGTGCACTCTCTGGACTCACTGCAGTGCATCCCCAGTGGTGCCAGTGCACTCTCTGGACTTACTGCAGTGCATCCCCACTGGTGCCAGTGCACTCTCTGGACTCACTGCAGTGCATCCCCAGTGGTGCCAGTGCAGTCTCTGGAGTAACTGCAGTGCATCCCCACTGGTGCCAAAGCACTCTCTGGACTCACTGCAGTGCATCCCCAGTGGTGCCACTGCACTCTCTGGACTCACTGCAGTGCATCCCCAGTGGTGCCAGTGCACTCTCTGGACTCATTGAAGTGCATTCTCAGTGGTGCCAGTGCACTCTCTGGACTCACTGCAGTGCATCCCCAGTGGTGCCAGTACACTCACTGGACAAACTGCACTGCATCACCTGTGGTGCCAGTGCACTCTCTGGACTCACTAAACTGCATCCCCAGTGGTGCCACTGCACTCTCTGGACTCACTGCACTGCTTCCCCAGTGGTGCCAGTGCACTCTCTGGACTCACTGCAGTGCATCCCCAGTGGTGCCAGTGCACTCTCTGGACTCACTGAACTGCATCCCCAGTGGTGCCAGTGCACTCTCTGGACTCACTGCACTGCATCCCCAGTGGGGCCAGTGCACTCTCTGGACTCACTGCACTGCATCACAGGTAGTGCCAGTGCACTCTCTGGACTCACTGCACTGCATCCCCAGTGGTGCCAGTGCACTCACTGGACTCACTGCAGTGCATCCCCACTGGTGCCAGTGCAGTCTCTGGAGTAACTGCACTGCATCCCCAGTGGTGCTAGTGCACTCTCTGGACTCACTGCACTGCATCCCCAGTGGTGCCAGTACACTCTCTGGACTCACTGCACTGCATCCCCAGTGGTGCCAGTGCACTCTCTGGACTCACTGCACTGCATCCCCAGTGGTGCCAGTGCACTCTCTGGACTCACTGCAGTGCATCCCCAGTGGTGCCAGTGCACTCTCTGGACTCACTGAAGTGCATTCTCAGTGGTGCCAGTGCACTCTCTGGACTCACTGCAGTGCATCCCCAGTGGTGCCAGTACACTCACTGGACTCACTGCACTGCATCCCCAGTGGTGCCAGTGCAATCTCCGGACTCACTGCAGTGCATCCCCAGTGGTGCCAGTGCACTCTCAGGACTCACTGCACTGCATCCCCAGTGGGGCCAGTGCACTCTCTGGACTCACTGCACTGCATCCGCAGTAGTGACAGTGCACTCTCTGGACTCACTGCAGTGCATCCCCAGTGGTGCCAGTGCACTCTCTGGACTCACTGCACTGCATCCCCAGTAGTGCCAGTGCACTCTCTGGACTCACTGCACTGCATCCCCAGTGCTGCCAGTGCACTCACTGGATTCACTGCACTGCATCCCCAGTGGTGCCAGTGCACTCTCTGGACTCACTGCACTGCATCTCCAGTGGTGCCAGTGCACTCTGTGGACTCACTGTACTGCATCCCCAGTGGTGACAGTGCACTCTCTGGACTCACTGCAGTGCATCCCCAGTGGTGCCAGTGCACTCTCTGGACTTACTGCAGTGCATCCCCACTGGTGCCAGTGCACTCTCTGGACTCACTGAAGGGCATCCCCAGTGGTGCCAGTGCAGTCTCTGGACTCACTGCAGTGCATCCCCACTGGTGCCAAAGCACTCTCTGGACTCACTGCAGTGCATCCCCAGTGGTGCCACTGCACTCTCTGGACTCACTGCAGTGCATCCCCAGTGGTGCCAGTGCACTCTCTGGACTCACTGAAGTGCATTCTCAGTGATGCCAGTGCACTCTCTGGACTCACTGCAGTGCATCCCCAGTGGTGCCAGTACACTCACTGGACTCACTGCACTGCATCCCCAGTGGTGCCAGTGCACTCTCTGGACTCACTGCACTGCATCCCCAGTGGTGCCAGTGCACTCTCTGGAGTCACAGCACTGCATCCCCAGTGGTGCCAGTGCAATCTCTGGACTCACTGAACTGCATCCCCAGTGGTGCCAGTGCACTCTCTGGACTCACTGCACTGCATCCCCGGTGGTGCCAGTGCAGTCTCTGGAGTAACTGCACTGCATCCCCACTGGTGCCAAAGCACTCTCTGAACTCCCAGCACCGCATCCCCAGTGGTGCCAGTGCACTCTCTGGACTCACTGCACTGCATCCCCAGTGGTGCCAGTGCACTCTCTGGACTCACTGCACTGCATCCCCAGTGGTGCCAGTGCACTCTCTGGACTCACTGCAGTGCATCCCCAGTGGTGCCAGTGCACTCTCTGGACTCACTGAAGTGCATTCTCAGTGGTGCCAGTGCACTCTCTGGACTCACTGCAGTGCATCCCCAGTGGTGCCAGTACACTCACTGGACTCACTGCACTGCATCCCCAGTGGTGTCAGTGCACTCTCTGGACTCACTAAACTGCATCACCAGTGGTGCCACTGCACTCTCTGGACTCACTGCACTGCTTCCCCCGTGGTGCCAGTGCACTCACTGGACTCACTGCAGTGCATCCCCACTGGTGCCAGTGCACTCTCTGGACTCCCGGCACCGCATCCCCAGTGGTGCCAGTGCACTCTCTGGACTCACTGCACTGCATCCCCAGTGGTGCCAGTGCGCTCTCTGGAGTCACAGCACTGCATCCCCAGTGGTGCCAGTGCAATCTCTGGACTCACTGCACTGAATCCCCAGTGGTGCCAGTGCACTCTCTGGACTCACTGCACTGCATCCCCGGTGGTGCCAGTGCAGTCTCTGGAGTAACTGCACTGCATCCCCACTGGTGCCAAAGCACTCTCTGGACTCACTGCACTGCATCCCCAGTGGTGCCAGTGCACTCTCTGGACTCCCTGCACTGCATGCCCAGTGGTGCCAGTGCACTCTCTGGACTCACTGTACTGCATACCCCCTGGTGCCAGTGCACTCTGTGGACTCACTGTACTGCATCCCCAGTGGTGACAGTGCACTCTCTGGACTCACTGCAGTGCATCCGCAGTGGTGCCAGTGCACTCTCTGGACTCACTGCAGTGCATCCCCAGTGGTGCCAGTGCACTCTCTGGACTCACTGCACTGCATCCCCACTGGTGCCAGTGTACTCTCTGGACTCACTGCAGTGCATACCCAGTGGTGCCAGTGCACTCTCTGGACTCACTGCACTGCATCCCCACTGGTGCCAGTGCACTCTCTGGACTCACTGCACTGCATCCCCAGTTGTGCCAGTGCACTCTCTGGACTCAATGCACTGCATCCCCAGTGGTGCCAGTGCACTCTCTGGACTCACTGCACTGCATCCCCAGTGGTGCCAGTGCAATCTCTGGACTCACTGTAGTGCATCCCCAGTGGTGCCAGTGCACTCTCTGGACTCACTGCAGTGCATCCCCAGTGGTGCCAGTGCACTCACTGGACTCACTGCAGTGCATCCCCAGTGGTGCCAGTGCACTCTCTGGACTCACTGCACTGCATCCCCAGTGGTGCCAGTGCACTCTCTGGACTCACTGCACTGCAGCCCCATTGGTGCCAGTGCACTCTCTGGACTCACTGCACTGCATCACAGGTAGTGCCAGTGCACTCTCTGGACTCACTGCACTGCATCCCCAGTGGTGCCAGTGCACTCTCTGGACTCACTGCACTGCATCCCCAGTGGTGCCAGTGCACTCTCTGCACTCACTTCTCTGCATTCCCAGTGGTGCCAGTGAAGTCTCTGGACTCACTGCACTGCATCCCCAGTGGTGCCAGTGCAATCTCTGGACTCACTGCAGTGCATCACCAGTGGTGCCAGTGCACTCTCTGGACTCACTGCACTGCATCCCCAGTGGTGCCAGTGCACTCTCTGGACTCACTGCAGTGCATCCCCAGTGGTGCCAGTGCACTCTCTGGACTCACTGCACTGCATCCCCAGTGGTGCAAGTGCACTCTCTCGAGTCACTGCACTACATCCCCAGTGGTGCCAGTGCACTCACTGGACTCACTGTACTGCATCATCTGTGGTGCCAGTGCACTCTCTGGACTCACTGCAATGCATCCCCAGTGGTGCCAGTGCACTCTCTGGACTCACTGCACTGTATCCCCAGTGGTGCCAGTGCACTCACTGGATTCACTGCAGTGCATCCCCAGTGGTGCCAGTGCACTCTCTGGACTCACTGCACTGCATCCCCAGTGGTGCCAGTGCACTCTGTGGACTCACTGCACTGCATCCCCAGTGGTGACAGTGCACTCTCTGGACTCACTGCAGTGCATCCCCAGTGGTGACAGTGCACTCTCTGGACTCACTGCAGTGCATCCCCAGTGGTGCCAGTGCACTCTCTGGACTCACTGCACTGCATCCCCAGTGGTGCCAGTGCAGTCTCTGGAGTAACTGCAGTGCATCCCCAGTGGTGCCAAAGCACTCTCTGGACTCCCGGCACCGCATCCCCAGTGGTGCCAGTGCACTCTCTGGACTCACTGCACTGCATCCCCAGTGGTGCCAGTGCACTCTCTGGAGTCACAGCACTGCATCCCCAGTGGTGCCAGTGCACTCTCTGGACTCACTGAACTGCATCCCCAGTGGTGCCAGTGCACTCTCTGGACTCACTGAAGTGCATTCTCAGTGCTGCCAGTGCACTCTCTGGACTCACTGCAGTGCATCCCCAGTGGTGCCAGTACACTCACTGGACTCACTGCACTGCATCCCCAGTGGTGCCAGTGCACTCTCTGGACTCACTAAACTGCATCACCAGTGGTGCCTCTGCACTCTCTGGACTCACTGCACTGCTTCCCCAGTGGTGCCAGTGCACTCACTGGACTCACTGCAGTGCATCCCCACTGGTGCCAGTGCACTCCCTGGGCTCACTGCAGTGCATACCCAGTGGTGCCAGTGCACTCTCTGGACTCACTGCACTGCATCCCCAGTGGTGCCTGTGCGCTCTCTGGAGTCACAGCACTGCATCCCCAGTGGTGCCAGTGCAATCTCTGGACTCACTGCACTGCATCCCCAGTGGTGCCAGTGCACTCTCTGGACTCACTGAAGTGCATTCTCAGTGGTGCCAGTGCACTCTCTGGACTCACTGCAGTGCATCCCCAGTGGTGCCAGTGCACTCTCTGGACTCACTGAACTGCATCCCCAGTGGTGCCAGTGCACTCTCTGGACTCACTGCACTGCAGCCCCATTGGTGCCAGTGCACTCTCTGGACTCACTGCACTGCATCACAGGTAGTGCCAGTGCACTCTCTGGACTCACTGCACTGCATCCCCAGTGGTGCCAGTGCACTCTCTGGACTCACTGCAGTGCATCCCCACTGGTGCCAGTGCACTCTGTGGACTCACTGCACTGCATCCCCAGTGGTGCTAGTGCACTCTCTGGACTCACTGCACTGCATCCCCAGTGGTTCGAGCGCACTCTCTGGACTCACTGAACTGCATCCCCAGTGGTGCCAGTACACTCTCTGGACTCACTGCAGCGCATCCCCAGTGGTGCCAGTGCACTCTCTGGACTCACTGCAGTGCATCCCCAGTGCAGCCAGTGCACTCTCTGGACTCACTGCAGTGCATCCGCAGTGGTGCCATTGCACTCTGTGGACTCACTGCACTGCATCTCCAGTGGTGCCAGTGCACTCTCTGGACTCACTGCACTGCATCCCCAGTGCTGGCAGTGCACTCTCTTGAGTCACTGCACTGCATCCCCTGTGGTGCAAGAGCACTCTCTGGACTCACAGCAGTGCATCACCAGTGGTGCCAGTGCACTCTGTGGACTCACTGCACTGCATCCCCAGTGGTGCCAGTGCACTCTCTGGACTCACTGAAGTGCATCCCCAGTGGTGCCTGTGCGCTCTCTGGAGTCACAGCACTGCATCCCCAGTGGTGCCAGTGCACTCTCTGGACTCACTGCAGTGCATCCCCAGTGGTGCCAGTGCACTCTCTGGACTCACTGAAGTGCATTCTCAGTGGTGCCAGTGCACTCTCTGGACTCACTGCACTGCATCCCCAGTGGTGCCAGTGCACTCTCTGGACTCACTGAACTGCATCCCCAGTGGTGCCAGTGCACTCTCTGGACTCACTGCACTGCATCCCCAGTGCTGCCAGTGCACTCTCTGGACTCACTGCACTGCATCCCTAGTGGTGCCACTGCACTCTCTGGACTCACTGCACTGCTTCCCCAGTGGTGCCAGTGCACTCTCTGGACTCACTGCACTGCATCCCCAGTGGTGCCAGGGCACTCACTGGACTCACTGCAGTGCATCCCCACTGGTGCCAGTGCACTCTGTGGACTCACTGCAGTGCATCCCCAGTGGTGCCAGTGCACTCTCTGGACTCACTGAAGTGCATTCTCAGTGGTGCCAGTGCACTCTCTGGACTCACTGCAGTGCATCCCCAGTGGTGCCAGTACACTCTCTGGACTCACTGCAGTGCATCCCCAGTGGTGCCAGTGCACTCTCTGGACTCACTGCAGTGCATCCCCAGTGCAGCCAGTGCACTCTCTGGACTCACTGCAGTGCATCCGCAGTGGTGCCATTGCACTCTCTGGACTCACTGCACTGCATCTCCAGTGGTGCCAGTGCACTCTCTGGACTCACTGCACTGCATCCCCAGTGGTGCCAGTGCACTCTCTTGAGTCACTGCACTGCATCCCCTGTGGTGCAAGAGCACTCTCTGGACTCACAGCAGTGCATCACCAGTGGTGCCAGTGCACTCTCTGGACTCACTGCACTGCATCCCCAGTGGTGCCAGTGCACTCTCTGGACTCACTGCACTGCATCCCCAGTGGTGCTAGTGCACTGTGTGGACTCACTGTACTGCATCCCCAGTGGTGCCAGTGCAATCTCTGGACTCACTGCAGTGCATCCCCAGTGGTGCCAGTGCACTCTCAGGACTCACTGCACTGCATCCCCAGTGGGGCCAGTGCACTCTCTGGACTCACTGCACTGCATCCCCAGTAGTGACAGTGCACTCTCTGGACTCACTGCAGTGCATCCCCAGTGGTGCCAGTGCACTCTCTGGACTCACTGCACTGCATCCCCAGTAGTGCCAGTGCACTCTCTGGACTCACTGCACTGCATCCCCAGTGGTGCCAGTGCACTCTCTGGACTCACTAAACTGCATCACCAGTGGTGCCAGTGCACTCTCTGGACTCACTGCACTGCTTCCCCAGTGGTGCCAGTGCACTCACTGGACTCACTGCAGTGCATCCCCACTGGTGCCAGTGCACTCTCTGGGCTCACTGCAGTGCATCCCCACTGGTGCCAGTGCACTCTCTGGGCTCACTGCAGTGCATCCCCAGTGGTGCCAGTGCACTCTCTGGACTCACTGCACTGCATCCCCAGTGGTGCCAGTGCACTCTCTGGAGTCACAGCACTGCATCCCCAGTGGTGCCAGTGCAATCTCTGGACTCACTGCACTGCATCCCCAGTGGTGCCAGTGCACTCTCTGGACTCACTGCACTGCATCCCCGGTGGTGCCAGTGCAGTCTCTGGAGTAACTGCACTGCATCCCCACTGGTGCCAAAGCACTCTCTGAACTCCCAGCACCGCATCCCCAGTGGTGCCAGTGCACTCTCTGGACTCACTGCACTGCATCCCCAGTGGTGCCAGTGCACTCTCTGGACTCACTGCAGTGCATCCCCAGTGCAGCCAGTGCACTCTCTGGACTCACTGCAGTGCATCCGCAGTGGTGCCATTGCACTCTCTGGACTCACTGCACTGCATCTCCAGTGGTGCCAGTGCACTCTCTGGACTCACTGCACTGCATCCCCAGTGGTGCCAGTGCACTCTCTTGAGTCACTGCACTGCATCCCCTGTGGTGCAAGAGCACTCTCTGGACTCACAGCAGTGCATCACCAGTGGTGCCAGTGCACTCTCTGGACTCACTGCACTGCATCCCCAGTGGTGCCAGTGCACTCTCTGGACTCACTGCACTGCATCCCCAGTGGTGCTAGTGCACTGTGTGGACTCACTGTACTGCATCCCCAGTGGTGCCAGTGCAATCTCTGGACTCACTGCAGTGCATCCCCAGTGGTGCCAGTGCACTCTCAGGACTCACTGCACTGCATCCCCAGTGGGGCCAGTGCACTCTCTGGACTCACTGCACTGCATCCCCAGTAGTGACAGTGCACTCTCTGGACTCACTGCAGTGCATCCCCAGTGGTGCCAGTGCACTCTCTGGACTCACTGCACTGCATCCCCAGTAGTGCCAGTGCACTCTCTGGACTCACTGCACTGCATCCCCAGTGGTGCCAGTGCACTCTCTGGACTCACTAAACTGCATCACCAGTGGTGCCAGTGCACTCTCTGGACTCACTGCACTGCTTCCCCAGTGGTGCCAGTGCACTCACTGGACTCACTGCAGTGCATCCCCACTGGTGCCAGTGCACTCTCTGGGCTCACTGCAGTGCATCCCCACTGGTGCCAGTGCACTCTCTGGGCTCACTGCAGTGCATCCCCAGTGGTGCCAGTGCACTCTCTGGACTCACTGCACTGCATCCCCAGTGGTGCCAGTGCACTCTCTGGAGTCACAGCACTGCATCCCCAGTGGTGCCAGTGCAATCTCTGGACTCACTGCACTGCATCCCCAGTGGTGCCAGTGCACTCTCTGGACTCACTGCACTGCATCCCCGGTGGTGCCAGTGCAGTCTCTGGAGTAACTGCACTGCATCCCCACTGGTGCCAAAGCACTCTCTGAACTCCCAGCACCGCATCCCCAGTGGTGCCAGTGCACTCTCTGGACTCACTGCACTGCATCCCCAGTGGTGCCAGTGCACTCTCTGGACTCACTGCACTGCATCCCCAGTGGTGCCAGTGCACTCTCTGGACTCACTGCACTGCATCCCCAGTGGTGCCAGTGCACTCTCTGGACTCACTGAAGTGCATTCTCAGTGGTGCCAGTGCACTCTCTGGACTCACTGCAGTGCATCCCCAGTGGTGCCAGTACACTCACTGGACTCACTGCACTGCATCCCCAGTGGTGCCAGTGCAATCTCCGGACTCACTGCAGTGCATCCCCAGTGGTGCCAGTGCACTCTCAGGACTCACTGCACTGCATCCCCAGTGGGGCCAGTGCACTCTCTGGACTCACTGCACTGCATCCGCAGTAGTGACAGTGCACTCTCTGGACTCACTGCAGTGCATCCCCAGTGGTGCCAGTGCAGTCTCTGGACTCACTGCAGTGCATCCCCACTGGTGCCAAAGCACTCTCTGGACTCACTGTAGTGCATCCCCAGTGGTGCCACTGCACTCTCTGGACTCACTGCAGTGCATCCCCAGTGGTGCCAGTGCACTCTCTGGACTCATTGAAGTGCATTCTCAGTGGTGCCAGTGCACTCTCTGGACTCACTGCAGTGCATCCCCAGTGGTGCCAGTGCGCTCTCTGGAGTCACAGCACTGCATCCCCAGTGGTGCCAGTGCAATCTCTGGACTTACTGCACTGAATCCCCAGTGGTGCCAGTGCACTCTCTGGACTCACTGCACTGCATCCCCGGTGGTGCCAGTGCAGTCTCTGGAGTAACTGCACTGCATCCCCACTGGTGCCAAAGCACTTTCTGGACTCACTGCACTGCATCCCCAGTGGTGCCAGTGCACTCTCTGGACTCCCTGCACTGCATGCCCAGTGGTGCCAGTGCACTCTCTGGACTCACTGTACTGCATACCCCCTGGTGCCAGTGCACTCTGTGGACTCACTGTACTGCATCCCCAGTGGTGACAGTGCACTCTCTGGACTCACTGCAGTGCATCCGCAGTGGTGCCAGTGCACTCTCTGGACTCACTGCAGTGCATCCCCAGTGGTGCCAGTGCACTCTCTGGACTCACTGCACTGCATCCCCACTGGTGCCAGTGTACTCTCTGGACTCACTGCAGTGCATACCCAGTGGTGCCAGTGCACTCTCTGGACTCACTGCACTGCATCCCCACTGGTGCCAGTGCACTCTCTGGACTCACTGCACTGCATCCCCAGTTGTGCCAGTGCACTCTCTGGACTCACTGCACTGCATCCCCAGTGGTGCCAGTGCACTCTCTGGACTCCCGGCACCGCATCCCCAGTGGTGCCAGTGCACTCTCTGGACTCACTGCACTGCATCCCCAGTGGTGCCAGTGCGCTCTCTGGAGTCACAGCACTGCATCCCCAGTGGTGCCAGTGCAATCTCTGGACTCACTGCACTGAATCCCCAGTGGTGCCAGTGCACTCTCTGGACTCACTGCACTGCATCCCCGGTGGTGCCAGTGCAGTCTCTGGAGTAACTGCACTGCATCCCCACTGGTGCCAAAGCACTCTCTGGACTCACTGCACTGCATCCCCAGTGGTGCCAGTGCACTCTCTGGACTCCCTGCACTGCATGCCCAGTGGTGCCAGTGCACTCTCTGGACTCACTGTACTGCATACCCCCTGGTGCCAGTGCACTCTGTGGACTCACTGTACTGCATCCCCAGTGGTGACAGTGCACTCTCTGGACTCACTGCAGTGCATCCGCAGTGGTGCCAGTGCACTCTCTGGACTCACTGCAGTGCATCCCCAGTGGTGCCAGTGCACTCTCTGGACTCACTGCACTGCATCCCCACTGGTGCCAGTGTACTCTCTGGACTCACTGCAGTGCATACCCAGTGGTGCCAGTGCACTCTCTGGACTCACTGCACTGCATCCCCACTGGTGCCAGTGCACTCTCTGGACTCACTGCACTGCATCCCCAGTTGTGCCAGTGCACTATCTGGACTCAATGCACTGCATCCCCAGTGGTGCCAGTGCACTCTCTGGACTCACTGCACTGCATCCCCAGTGGTGCCAGTGCAATCTCTGGACTCACTGTAGTGCATCCCCAGTGGTGCCAGTGCACTCTCTGGACTCACTGCAGTGCATCCCCAGTGGTGCCAGTGCACTCACTGGACTCACTGCAGTGCATCCCCAGTGGTGCCAGTGCACTCTCTGGACTCACTGCACTGCATCCCCAGTGGTGCCAGTGCACTCTCTGGACTCACTGCACTGCAGCCCCATTGGTGCCAGTGCACTCTCTGGACTCACTGCACTGCATCACAGGTAGTGCCAGTGCACTCTCTGGACTCACTGCACTGCATCCCCAGTGGTGCCAGTGCACTCTCTGGACTCACTGCACTGCATCCCCAGTGGTGCCAGTGCACTCTCTGCACTCACTTCTCTGCATTCCCAGTGGTGCCAGTGAAGTCTCTGGACTCACTGCACTGCATCCCCAGTGGTGCCAGTGCAATCTCTGGACTCACTGCAGTGCATCACCAGTGGTGCCAGTGCACTCTCTGGACTCACTGCACTGCATCCCCAGTGGTGCCAGTGCACTCTCTGGACTCACTGCAGTGCATCCCCAGTGGTGCCAGTGCACTCTCTGGACTCACTGCACTGCATCCCCAGTGGTGCAAGTGCACTCTCTCGAGTCACTGCACTACATCCCCAGTGGTGCCAGTGCACTCACTGGACTCACTGTACTGCATCATCTGTGGTGCCAGTGCACTCTCTGGACTCACTGCAATGCATCCCCAGTGGTGCCAGTGCACTCTCTGGACTCACTGCACTGTATCCCCAGTGGTGCCAGTGCACTCACTGGATTCACTGCAGTGCATCCCCACTGGTGCCAGTGCACTCTCTGGACTCACTGCACTGCATCCCCAGTGGTGCCAGTGCACTCTGTGGACTCACTGCACTGCATCCCCAGTGGTGACAGTGCACTCTCTGGACTCACTGCAGTGCATCCCCAGTGGTGACAGTGCACTCTCTGGACTCACTGCAGTGCATCCCCAGTGGTGCCAGTGCACTCTCTGGACTCACAGCACTGCATCTCCAGTGGTGCCAGTGCAGTCTCTGGAGTAACTGCAGTGCATCCCCAGTGGTGCCAAAGCACTCTCTGGACTCCCGGCACCGCATCCCCAGTGGTGCCAGTGCACTCTCTGGACTCACTGCACTGCATCTCCAGTGGTGCCAGTGCACTCTCTGGAGTCACAGCACTGCATCCCCAGTGGTGCCAGTGCACTCTCTGGACTCACTGAAGTGCATCCCCAGTGGTGCCAGTGCACTCTCTGGACTCACTGCACTGCATCCCCAGTGGGGCCAGTGCACTCTCTGGACTCACTGCACTGCATCCGCAGTAGTGACAGTGCACTCTCTGGACTCACTGCAGTGCATCCCCAGTGGTGCCAGTGCAGTCTCTGGACTCACTGCAGTGCATCCCCACTGGTGCCAAAGCACTCTCTGGACTCACTGTAGTGCATCCCCAGTGGTGCCACTGCACTCTCTGGACTCACTGCAGTGCATCCCCAGTGGTGCCAGTGCACTCTCTGGACTCATTGAAGTGCATTCTCAGTGGTGCCAGTGCACTCTCTGGACTCACTGCAGTGCATCCCCAGTGGTGCCAGTGCGCTCTCTGGAGTCACAGCACTGCATCCCCAGTGGTGCCAGTGCAATCTCTGGACTTACTGCACTGAATCCCCAGTGGTGCCAGTGCACTCTCTGGACTCACTGCACTGCATCCCCGGTGGTGCCAGTGCAGTCTCTGGAGTAACTGCACTGCATCCCCACTGGTGCCAAAGCACTTTCTGGACTCACTGCACTGCATCCCCAGTGGTGCCAGTGCACTCTCTGGACTCCCTGCACTGCATGCCCAGTGGTGCCAGTGCACTCTCTGGACTCACTGTACTGCATACCCCCTGGTGCCAGTGCACTCTGTGGACTCACTGTACTGCATCCCCAGTGGTGACAGTGCACTCTCTGGACTCACTGCAGTGCATCCGCAGTGGTGCCAGTGCACTCTCTGGACTCACTGCAGTGCATCCCCAGTGGTGCCAGTGCACTCTCTGGACTCACTGCACTGCATCCCCACTGGTGCCAGTGTACTCTCTGGACTCACTGCAGTGCATACCCAGTGGTGCCAGTGCACTCTCTGGACTCACTGCACTGCATCCCCACTGGTGCCAGTGCACTCTCTGGACTCACTGCACTGCATCCCCAGTTGTGCCAGTGCACTCTCTGGACTCACTGCACTGCATCCCCAGTGGTGCCAGTGCACTCTCTGGACTCCCGGCACCGCATCCCCAGTGGTGCCAGTGCACTCTCTGGACTCACTGCACTGCATCCCCAGTGGTGCCAGTGCGCTCTCTGGAGTCACAGCACTGCATCCCCAGTGGTGCCAGTGCAATCTCTGGACTCACTGCACTGAATCCCCAGTGGTGCCAGTGCACTCTCTGGACTCACTGCACTGCATCCCCGGTGGTGCCAGTGCAGTCTCTGGAGTAACTGCACTGCATCCCCACTGGTGCCAAAGCACTCTCTGGACTCACTGCACTGCATCCCCAGTGGTGCCAGTGCACTCTCTGGACTCCCTGCACTGCATGCCCAGTGGTGCCAGTGCACTCTCTGGACTCACTGTACTGCATACCCCCTGGTGCCAGTGCACTCTGTGGACTCACTGTACTGCATCCCCAGTGGTGACAGTGCACTCTCTGGACTCACTGCAGTGCATCCGCAGTGGTGCCAGTGCACTCTCTGGACTCACTGCAGTGCATCCCCAGTGGTGCCAGTGCACTCTCTGGACTCACTGCACTGCATCCCCACTGGTGCCAGTGTACTCTCTGGACTCACTGCAGTGCATACCCAGTGGTGCCAGTGCACTCTCTGGACTCACTGCACTGCATCCCCACTGGTGCCAGTGCACTCTCTGGACTCACTGCACTGCATCCCCAGTTGTGCCAGTGCACTCTCTGGACTCAATGCACTGCATCCCCAGTGGTGCCAGTGCACTCTCTGGACTCACTGCACTGCATCCCCAGTGGTGCCAGTGCAATCTCTGGACTCACTGTAGTGCATCCCCAGTGGTGCCAGTGCACTCTCTGGACTCACTGCAGTGCATCCCCAGTGGTGCCAGTGCACTCACTGGACTCACTGCAGTGCATCCCCAGTGGTGCCAGTGCACTCTCTGGACTCACTGCACTGCATCCCCAGTGGTGCCAGTGCACTCTCTGGACTCACTGCACTGCAGCCCCATTGGTGCCAGTGCACTCTCTGGACTCACTGCCCTGCATCACAGGTAGTGCCAGTGCACTCTCTGGACTCACTGCACTGCATCCCCAGTGGTGCCAGTGCACTCTCTGGACTCACTGCACTGCATCCCCAGTGGTGCCAGTGCACTCTCTGCACTCACTTCTCTGCATTCCCAGTGGTGCCAGTGAAGTCTCTGGACTCACTGCACTGCATCCCCAGTGGTGCCAGTGCAATCTCTGGACTCACTGCAGTGCATCACCAGTGGTGCCAGTGCACTCTCTGGACTCACTGCAGTGCATCCCCAGTGGTGCCAGTGCACTCTCTGGACTCACTGCAGTGCATCCCCAGTGGTGCCAGTGCACTCTCTGGACTCACTGCACTGCATCCCCAGTGGTGCAAGTGCACTCTCTCGAGTCACTGCACTACATCCCCAGTGGTGCCAGTGCACTCACTGGACTCACTGTACTGCATCATCTGTGGTGCCAGTGCACTCTGTGGACTCACTGCACTGCATCCCCAGTGGTGCCAGTGCACTCTCTGGAGTCACAGCACTGCATCCCCAGTGGTGCCAGTGCACTCTCTGGACTCACTGAAGTGCATCCCCAGTGGTGCCAGTGCACTCTCTGGACTCACTGAAGTGCATTCTCAGTGGTGCCAGTGCACTCTCTGGACTCACAGCAGTGCATCCCCAGTGGTGCCAGTACACTCACTGGACTCACTGCACTGCATCCCCAGTGGTGCCAGTGCACTCTCTGGACTCACTAAACTGCATCACCAGTGGTGCCTCTGCACTCTCTGGACTCACTGCACTGCTTCCCCAGTGGTGCCAGTGCACTCACTGGACTCACTGCAGTGCATCCCCACTGGTGCCAGTGCACTCCCTGGGCTCACTGCAGTGCATACCCAGTGGTGCCAGTGCACTCTCTGGACTCACTGCACTGCATCCCCAGTGGTGCCTGTGCGCTCTCTGGAGTCACAGCACTGCATCCCCAGTGGTGCCAGTGCAATCTCTGGACTCACTGCACTGCATCCCCAGTGGTGCCAGTGCACTCTCTGGACTCACTGAAGTGCATTCTCAGTGGTGCCAGTGCACTCTCTGGACTCACTGCAGTGCATCCCCAGTGGTGCCAGTGCACTCTCTGGACTCACTGAACTGCATCCCCAGTGGTGCCAGTGCACTCTCTGGACTCACTGCACTGCATCCCCAGTGCTGCCAGTGCACTCTCTGGACTCACTGCACTGCATCACAGGTAGTGCCAGTGCACTCTCTGGACTCACTGCACTGCATCCCCAGTGGTGCCAGTGCACTCACTGGACTCACTGCAGTGCATCCCCACTGGTGCCAGTGCACTCTGTGGACTCACTGCACTGCATCCCCAGTGGTGCTAGTGCACTCTCTGGACTCACTGCACTGCATCCCCAGTGGTTCGAGCGCACTCTCTGGACTCACTGAACTGCATCCCCAGTGGTGCCAGTACACTCTCTGGACTCACTGCAGCGCATCCCCAGTGGTGCCAGTGCACTCTCTGGACTCACTGCAGTGCATCCCCAGTGCAGCCAGTGCACTCTCTGGACTCACTGCAGTGCATCCGCAGTGGTGCCATTGCACTCTGTGGACTCACTGCACTGCATCTCCAGTGGTGCCAGTGCACTCTCTGGACTCACTGCACTGCATCCCCAGTGCTGGCAGTGCACTCTCTTGAGTCACTGCACTGCATCCCCTGTGGTGCAAGAGCACTCTCTGGACTCACTGAAGTGCATCCCCAGTGGTGCCTGTGCGCTCTCTGGAGTCACAGCACTGCATCCCCAGTGGTGCCAGTGCAATCTCTGGACTCACTGCACTGCATCCCCAGTGGTGCCAGTGCACTCTCTGGACTCACTGAAGTGCATTCTCAGTGGTGCCAGTGCACTCTCTGGACTCACTGCACTGCATCCCCAGTGGTGCCAGTGCACTCTCTGGACTCACTGAACTGCATCCCCAGTGGTGCCAGTGCACTCTCTGGACTCACTGCACTGCATCCCCAGTGCTGCCAGTGCACTCTCTGGACTCACTGCACTGCATCCCTAGTGGTGCCACTGCACTCTCTGGACTCACTGCACTGCTTCCCCAGTGGTGCCAGTGCACTCTCTGGACTCACTGCACTGCATCCCCAGTGGTGCCAGGGCACTCACTGGACTCACTGCAGTGCATCCCCACTGGTGCCAGTGCACTCTGTGGACTCACTGCAGTGCATCCCCAGTGGTGCCAGTGCACTCTCTGGACTCACTGAAGCGCATTCTCAGTGGTGCCAGTGCACTCTCTGGACTCACTGCAGTGCATCCCCAGTGGTGCCAGTACACTCTCTGGACTCACTGCAGTGCATCCCCAGTGGTGCCAGTGCACTCTCTGGACTCACTGCAGTGCATCCCCAGTGCAGCCAGTGCACTCTCTGGACTCACTGCAGTGCATCCGCAGTGGTGCCATTGCACTCTCTGGACTCACTGCACTGCATCTCCAGTGGTGCCAGTGCACTCTCTGGACTCACTGCACTGCATCCCCAGTGCTGCCAGTGCACTCTCTTGAGTCACTGCACTGCATCCCCTGTGGTGCAAGAGCACTCTCTGGACTCACAGCAGTGCATCACCAGTGGTGCCAGTGCACCCTCTGGACTCACTGCACTGCATCCCCAGTGGTGCCAGTGCACTCTCTGGACTCACTGCACTGCATCCCCAGTGGTGCTAGTGCACTGTGTGGACTCACTGTACTGCATCCCCAGTGGTGCCAGTGCAATCTCTGGACTCACTGCAGTGCATCCCCAGTGGTGCCAGTGCACTCTCAGGACTCACTGTACTGCATCCCCAGTGGGGCCAGTGCACTCTCTGGACTCACTGCACTGCATCCCCAGTAGTGACAGTGCACTCTCTGGACTCACTGCAGTGCATCCCCAGTGGTGCCAGTGCACTCTCTGGACTCACTGCACTGCATCCCCAGTAGTGCCAGTGCACTCTCTGGACTCACTGCACTGCATCCCCAGTGGTGCCAGTGCACTCTCTGGACTCACTAAACTGCATCACCAGTGGTGCCTCTGCACTCTCTGGACTCACTGCACTGCTTCCCCAGTGGTGCCAGTGCACTCACTGGACTCACTGCAGTGCATCCCCACTGGTGCCAGTGCACTCTCTGGGCTCACTGCAGTGCATCCCCAGTGGTGCCAGTGCACTCTCTGGACTCACTGCACTGCATCCCCAGTGGTGCCTGTGCGCTCTCTGGAGTCACAGCACTGCATCCCCAGTGGTGCCAGTGCAATCTCTGGACTCACTGCACTGCATCCCCAGTGGTGCCAGTGCACTCTCTGGACTCACTGAAGTGCATTCTCAGTGGTGCCAGTGCACTCTCTGGACTCACTGCACTGCATCCCCAGTGGTGCCAGTGCACTCTCTGGACTCACTGAACTGCATCCCCAGTGGTGCCAGTGCACTCTCTGGACTCACTGCAGTGCATCCCCAGTGCTGCCAGTGCACTCTCTGGACTCACTGCACTGCATCCCCAGTGGTGCCAGTGCACTCACTGGACTCACTGCAGTGCATCCCCACTGGTGCCAGTGCACTCTCTGGACTCACTGCACTGCATCCCCAGTGGTGCCAGTGCACTCTCTGGACTCACTGCAGTGCATCCCCAGTGCAGGCAGTGCACTCTCTGGACTCACTGCACTGCATCCCCAGTGGTGCCATTGCACTCTCTGGACTCACTGCACTGCATCTCCAGTGGTGCCAGTGCACTCTCTGGACTCACTGCACTGCATCCCCAGTGCTGCCAGTGCACTCTCTTGAGTCACTGCACTGCATCCCCTGTGGTGCAAGAGCACTCTCTGGACTCACAGCAGTGCATCACCAGTGGTGCCAGTGCACTCTCTGGACTCACTGCACTGCATCCCCAGTGGTGCCAGTGCACTCTCTGGACTCACTGCACTGCATCCCCAGTGGTGCTAGTGCACTGTGTGGACTCACTGTACTGCATACCCAGTGGTGCCAGTGCAATCTCTGGACTCACTGCAGTGCATCCCCAGTGGTGCCAGTGCACTCTCAGGACTCACTGCACTGCATCCCCAGTGGGGCCAGTGCACTCTCTGGACTCACTGCACTGCATCCCCAATAGTGACAGTGCACTCTCTGGACTCACTGCAGTGCATCCCCAGTGGTGCCAGTGCACTCTCTGGACTCACTGCACTGCATCCCCAGTAGTGCCAGTGCACTCTCTGGACTCACTGCACTGCATCCCCAATGCTGCCAGTGCACTCACTGGATTCACTGCACTGCATCTCCAGTGGTGCCAGTGCACTCTGTGGACTCACTGTACTGCATCCCCAGTGGTGCCAGTGCACTCTGTGGACTCACTGTACTGCATCCCCAGTGGTGACAGTGCACTCTCTGGACTCACTGTGCTGCATCCCCAGTGGTGCCAGTGCACTCTCTGGACTCACTGCAGTGCATCCCCAGTGGTGCCAGTGCACTCTCTGGACTCACTGCAGTGCATCCCCAGTGGTGCCAGTGCAGTCTCTGGAGTAACTGCAGTGCATCCCCACTGGTGCCAAAGCACTCTCTGGACTCACTGCAGTGCATCCCCAGTGGTGCCACTGCACTCTCTGGACTCACTGCAGTGCATCCCCAGTGGTGCCAGTGCACTCTCTGGACTCATTGAAGTGCATTCTCAGTGGTGCCAGTGCACTCTCTGGACTCACTGCACTGCATCCCCAGTAGTGCCAGTGCACTCTCTGGACTCACTGCACTGCATCCCCAGTGGTGCCAGTGCACTCTCTGGACTCACTAAACTGCATCACCAGTGGTGCCTCTGCACTCTCTGGACTCACTGCACTGCTTCCCCAGTGGTGCCAGTGCACTCACTGGACTCACTGCAGTGCATCCCCACTGGTGCCAGTGCACTCTCTGGGCTCACTGCAGTGCATCCCCAGTGGTGCCAGTGCACTCTCTGGACTCACTGCACTGCATCCCCAGTGGTGCCTGTGCGCTCTCTGGAGTCACAGCACTGCATCCCCAGTGGTGCCAGTGCAATCTCTGGACTCACTGCACTGCATCCCCAGTGGTGCCAGTGCACTCTCTGGACTCACTGAAGTGCATTCTCAGTGGTGCCAGTGCACTCTCTGGACTCACTGCACTGCATCCCCAGTGGTGCCAGTGCACTCTCTGGACTCACTGAACTGCATCCCCAGTGGTGCCAGTGCACTCTCTGGACTCACTGCAGTGCATCCCCAGTGCTGCCAGTGCACTCTCTGGACTCACTGCACTGCATCCCCAGTGGTGCCAGTGCACTCACTGGACTCACTGCAGTGCATCCCCACTGGTGCCAGTGCACTCTCTGGACTCACTGCACTGCATCCCCAGTGGTGCCAGTGCACTCTCTGGACTCACTGCACTGCATCCCCAGTGGTTCCAGCGCACTCTCTGGACTCACTGCACTGCATCCCCAGTGGTGCCAGTGCACTCTGTGGACTCACTGCAGTGCATCCCCAGTGGTGCCAGTGCACTCTCTGGACTCACTGCAGTGCATCCCCAGTGGTGCCAGTACACTCTCTGGACTCACTGCAGTGCATCCCCAGTGGTGCCAGTGCACTCTCTGGACTCACTGCAGTGCATCCCCAGTGCAGCCAGTGCACTCTCTGGACTCACTGCAGTGCATCCGCAGTGGTGCCATTGCACTCTCTGGACTCACTGCACTGCATCTCCAGTGGTGCCAGTGCACTCTCTGGACTCACTGCACTGCATCCCCAGTGCTGCCAGTGCACTCTCTTGAGTCACTGCACTGCATCCCCTGTGGTGCAAGAGCACTCTCTGGACTCACAGCAGTGCATCACCAGTGGTGCCAGTGCACTCTCTGGACTCACTGCACTGCATCCCCAGTGGTGCCAGTGCACTCTCTGGACTCACTGCACTGCATCCCCAGTGGTGCTAGTGCACTGTGTGGACTCACTGTACTGCATACCCAGTGGTGCCAGTGCAATCTCTGGACTCACTGCAGTGCATCCCCAGTGGTGCCAGTGCACTCTCAGGACTCACTGCACTGCATCCCCAGTGGGGCCAGTGCACTCTCTGGACTCACTGCACTGCATCCCCAATAGTGACAGTGCACTCTCTGGACTCACTGCAGTGCATCCCCAGTGGTGCCAGTGCACTCTCTGGACTCACTGCACTGCATCCCCAGTAGTGCCAGTGCACTCTCTGGACTCACTGCACTGCATCCCCAGTGCTGCCAGTGCACTCACTGGATTCACTGCACTGCATCCCCAGTGGTGCCAGTGCACACTGTGGACTCACTGTACTGCATCCCCAGTGGTGCCAGTGCACTCTGTGGACTCACTGTACTGCATCCCCAGTGGTGCCAGTGCACTCTCTGGACTCACTGTGCTGCATACCCAGTGGTGCCAGTGCACTCTCTGGACTCACTGCAGTGCATCCCCACTGGTGCCAGTGCACTCTCTGGACTCACTGCAGTGCATCCCCAGTGGTGCCAGTGCAGTCTCTGGAGTAACTGCAGTGCATCCCCACTGGTGCCAAAGCACTCTCTGGACTCACTGCAGTGCATCCCCAGTGGTGCCACTGCTCTCTCTGGACTCACTGCAGTGCATCCCCAGTGGTGCCAGTGCACTCTCTGGACTCATTGAAGTGCATTCTCAGTGGTGCCAGTGCACTCTCTGGACTCACTGCAGTGCATCCCCAGTGGTGCCAGTGCACTCTCTGGACTCACTAAACTGCATCCCCAAAGGTGCCACTGCACTCTCTGGACTCACTGCACTGCTTCCCCAGTGGTGCCAGTGCACTCACTGGACTCACTGCAGTGCATCCCCACTGGTGCCAGTGCACTCTCTGGGCTCACTGCAGTGCATCCCCAGTGGTGCCAGTGCACTCTCTGGACTCACTGCACTGCATCCCCAGTGGTGCCAGTGCGCTCTCTGGAGTCACAGCACTGCATCCCCAGTGGTGCCAGTGCAATCTCTGGACTCACTGCACTGCATCCCCGGTGGTGCCAGTGCAGTCTGTGGAGTAACTGCACTGCATCCCCACTGGTGCCAAAGCACTCTCTGGACTCCCAGCACCGCATCCCCAGTGGTGCCAGTGCACTCTCTGGACTCACTGCACTGCATCACCAGTGGTGCCACTGCACTCTCTGGACTCACTGCACTGCTTCCCCAGTGGTGCCAGTGCACTCACTGGACTGACTGCAGTGCATCCCCGCTGGTGCCAGTGCACTCTCTGGGCTCACTGCAGTGCATCCCCAGTGGTGCCAGTGCACTCTCTGGACTCACTGCACTGCATCCCCAGTGGTGCCTGTGCGCTCTCTGGAGTCACAGCACTGCATTCTCAGTGGTGCCAGTGCACTCTCTGGACTCACTGCACCTCATCCCCAGTGGTGCCAGTGCACTCTCTGGACTCACTGCACTGCATCCCCAGTGCTGCCAGTGCACTCTCTGGACTCACTGCACTGCATCCCCAGTGCTGCCAGTGCACTCTCTGGACTCACTGCACTGCATCCCCAGTGGTGCCACTGCACTCTCTGGACTCACTGCACTGCATCTCCAGTGGTGCCAGTGCACTCACTGGACTCACTGCAGTGCATCCCCAGTGGTGCCAGTGCACTCTCTGGAGTCACTGCACTGCATCCCCAGTGGTGCCTGTGCGCTCTCTGGAGTCACAGCACTGCATCCCCAGTGGTGCCAGTGCAATCTCTGGACTCACTGCACTGCATCCCCAGTGGTGCCAGTGCACTCTCTGGACTCACTGAAGTGCATTCTCAGTGGTGCCAGTGCACTCTCTGGACTCACTGCACTGCATCCCCAGTGGTGCCAGTGCACTCTCTGGACTCACTGAACTGCATCCCCAGTGGTGCCAGTGCACTCTCTGGACTCACTGCAGTGCATCCCCAGTGCTGCCAGTGCACTCTCTGGACTCACTGCACTGCATCCCCAGTGGTGCCAGTGCACTCACTGGACTCACTGCAGTGCATCCCCACTGGTGCCAGTGCACTCTCTGGACTCACTGCACTGCATCCCCAGTGGTGCCAGTGCACTCTCTGGACTCACTGCAGTGCATCCCCAGTGGTGCCACTGCACTCTCTGGACTCACTGCACTGCATCCCCAGTGGTGCCATTGCACTCTCTGGACTCACTGCACTGCATCTCCAGTGGTGCCAGTGCACTCTCTGGACTCACTGCACTGCATCCCCAGTGCTGCCAGTGCACTCTCTTGAGTCACTGCACTGCATCCCCTGTGGTGCAAGAGCACTCTCTGGACTCACAGCAGTGCATCACCAGTGGTGCCAGTGCACTCTCTGGACTCACTGCACTGCATCCCCAGTGGTGCCAGTGCACTCTCTGGACTCACTGCACTGCATCCCCAGTGGTGCTAGTGCACTGTGTGGACTCACTGTACTGCATACCCAGTGGTGCCAGTGCAATCTCTGGACTCACTGCAGTGCATCCCCAGTGGTGCCAGTGCACTCTCAGGACTCACTGCACTGCATCCCCAGTGGGGCCAGTGCACTCTCTGGACTCACTGCACTGCATCCCCAATAGTGACAGTGCACTCTCTGGACTCACTGCAGTGCATCCCCAGTGGTGCCAGTGCACTCTCTGGACTCACTGCACTGCATCCCCAGTAGTGACAGTGCACTCTCTGGACTCACTGCACTGCATCCCCAGTGCTGCCAGTGCACTCACTGGATTCACTGCACTGCATCTCCAGTGGTGCCAGTGCACTCTGTGGACTCACTGTACTGCATCCCCAGTGGTGCCAGTGCACTCTGTGGACTCACTGTACTGCATCCCCAGTGGTGACAGTGCACTCTCTGGACTCACTGTGCTGCATCCCCAGTGGTGCCAGTGCACTCTCTGGACTCACTGCAGTGCATCCCCACTGGTGCCAGTGCACTCTCTGGACTCACTGCAGTGCATCCCCAGTGGTGCCAGTGCAGTCTCTGGAGTAACTGCAGTGCATCCCCACTGGTGCCAAAGCACTCTCTGGACTCACTGCACTGCATCCCCAGTGGTGCCACTGCACTCTCTGGACTCACTGCAGTGCATCCCCAGTGGTGCCAGTGCACTCTCTGGACTCATTGAAGTGCATTCTCAGTGGTGCCAGTGCACTCTCTGGACTCACTGCACTGCATCCCCAGTAGTGCCAGTGCACTCTCTGGACTCACTGCACTGCATCCCCAGTGGTGCCAGTGCACTCTCTGGACTCACTAAACTGCATCACCAGTGGTGCCTCTGCACTCTCTGGACTCACTGCACTGCTTCCCCAGTGGTGCCAGTGCACTCACTGGACTCACTGCAGTGCATCCCCACTGGTGCCAGTGCACTCTCTGGGCTCACTGCAGTGCATCCCCAGTGGTGCCAGTGCACTCTCTGGACTCACTGCACTGCATCCCCAGTGGTGCCAGTGCGCTCTCTGGAGTCACAGCACTGCATCCCCAGTGGTGCCAGTGCAATCTCTGGACTCACTGCACTGCATCCCCAGTGGTGCCAGTGCACTCTCTGGACTCACTGAAGTGCATTCTCAGTGGTGCCAGTGCACTCTCTGGACTCACTGCACTGCATCCCCAGTGGTGCCAGTGCACTCTCTGGACTCACTGAACTGCATCCCCAGTGGTGCCAGTGCACTCTCTGGACTCACTGCAGTGCATCCCCAGTGCTGCCAGTGCACTCTCTGGACTCACTGCACTGCATCCCCAGTGGTGCCAGTGCACTCACTGGACTCACTGCAGTGCATCCCCACTGGTGCCAGTGCACTCTCTGGACTCACTGCACTGCATCCCCAGTGGTGCCAGTGCACTCTCTGGACTCACTGCACTGCATCCCCAGTGGTTCCAGTGCACTCTCTGGACTCACTGCACTGCATCCCCAGTGGTGCCAGTGCACTCTGTGGACTCACTGCAGTGCATCCCCAGTGGTGCCAGTGCACTCTCTGGACTCACTTCAGTGCATCCCCAGTGGTGCCAGTACACTCTCTGGACTCACTGCAGTGCATCCCCAGTGGTGCCAGTGCACTCTCTGGACTCACTGCAGTGCATCCCCAGTGCAGCCAGTGCACTCTCTGGACTCACTGCAGTGCATCCGCAGTGGTGCCATTGCACTCTCTGGACTCACTGCACTGCATCTCCAGTGGTGCCAGTGCACTCTCTGGACTCACTGCACTGCATCCCCAGTGCTGCCAGTGCACTCTCTTGAGTCACTGCACTGCATCCCCTGTGGTGCAAGAGCACTCTCTGGACTCACAGCAGTGCATCACCAGTGGTGCCAGTGCACTCTCTGGACTCACTGCACTGCATCCCCAGTGGTGCCAGTGCACTCTCTGGACTCACTGCACTGCATCCCCAGTGGTGCTAGTGCACTGTGTGGACTCACTGTACTGCATACCCAGTGGTGCCAGTGCAATCTCTGGACTCACTGCAGTGCATCCCCAGTGGTGCCAGTGCACTCTCAGGACTCACTGCACTGCATCCCCAGTGGGGCCAGTGCACTCTCTGGACTCACTGCACTGCATCCCCAATAGTGACAGTGCACTCTCTGGACTCACTGCAGTGCATCCCCAGTGGTGCCAGTGCACTCTCTGGACTCACTGCACTGCATCCCCAGTAGTGCCAGTGCACTCTCTGGACTCACTGCACTGCATCCCCAGTGCTGCCAGTGCACTCACTGGATTCACTGCACTGCATCCCCAGTGGTGCCAGTGCACACTGTGGACTCACTGTACTGCATCCCCAGTGGTGCCAGTGCACTCTGTGGACTCACTGTACTGCATCCCCAGTGGTGCCAGTGCACTCTCTGGACTCACTGTGCTGCATACCCAGTGGTGCCAGTGCACTCTCTGGACTCACTGCAGTGCATCCCCACTGGTGCCAGTGCACTCTCTGGACTCACTGCAGTGCATCCCCAGTGGTGCCAGTGCAGTCTCTGGAGTAACTGCAGTGCATCCCCACTGGTGCCAAAGCACTCTCTGGACTCACTGCAGTGCATCCCCAGTGGTGCCACTGCTCTCTCTGGACTCACTGCAGTGCATCCCCAGTGGTGCCAGTGCACTCTCTGGACTCATTGAAGTGCATTCTCAGTGGTGCCAGTGCACTCTCTGGACTCACTGCAGTGCATCCCCAGTGGTGCCAGTGCACTCTCTGGACTCACTAAACTGCATCCCCAAAGGTGCCACTGCACTCTCTGGACTCACTGCACTGCTTCCCCAGTGGTGCCAGTGCACTCACTGGACTCACTGCAGTGCATCCCCACTGGTGCCAGTGCACTCTCTGGGCTCACTGCAGTGCATCCCCAGTGGTGCCAGTGCACTCTCTGGACTCACTGCACTGCATCCCCAGTGGTGCCAGTGCGCTCTCTGGAGTCACAGCACTGCATCCCCAGTGGTGCCAGTGCAATCTCTGGACTCACTGCACTGCATCACCGGTGGTGCCAGTGCAGTCTGTGGAGTAACTGCACTGCATCCCCACTGGTGCCAAAGCACTCTCTGGACTCCCAGCACCGCATCCCCAGTGGTGCCAGTGCACTCTCTGGACTCACTGCACTGCATCACCAGTGGTGCCACTGCACTCTCTGGACTCACTGCACTGCTTCCCCAGTGGTGCCAGTGCACTCTCTGGACTGACTGCAGTGCATCCCCACTGGTGCCAGTGCACTCTCTGGGCTCACTGCAGTGCATCCCCAGTGGTGCCAGTGCACTCTCTGGACTCACTGCACTGCATCCCCAGTGGTGCCTGTGCGCTCTCTGGAGTCACAGCACTGCATTCTCAGTGGTGCCAGTGCACTCTCTGGACTCACTGCACCTCATCCCCAGTGGTGCCAGTGCACTCTCTGGACTCACTGCACTGCATCCCCAGTGCTGCCAGTGCACTCTCTGGACTCACTGCACTGCATCCCCAGTGCTGCCAGTGCACTCTCTGGACTCACTGCACTGCATCCCCAGTGGTGCCACTGCACTCTCTGGACTCACTGCACTGCATCTCCAGTGGTGCCAGTGCACTCACTGGACTCACTGCAGTGCATCCCCAGTGGTGCCAGTGCACTCTCTGGAGTCACTGCACTGCATCCCCAGTGGTGCCAGTGCACTCTCTGGACTCACTGCACTGCATCCCCAGTGGTTCCAGCGCACTCTCTGGACTCACTGCACTGCATCCCCAGTAGTGCTAGTGCACTCTGTGGACTCACTGCACTGCATCCCCAATGGTGCCAGTGCACTGTGTGGACTCACTGCACTGCATCCCCAGTGCTGCCAGTGCACTCTCTGGACTCACTGCACTGTATCCCCAGTGGTGCCAGTGCACTCACTGGATTCACTGCAGTGCATCCCCAGTGGTGCCAGTGCACTCTCTGGACTCACTGCACTGCATCCCCAGTGGTATCAGTGCACTCTGTGGACTCACTGCACTGCATCCCCAGTGGTGACAGTGCACTCTCTGGACTCACTGCAGTGCATCCCCAGTGGTAACAGTGCACTCTCTGGACTCACTGCACTGCATCCCCAGTGGTGCCAGTGCACTCTCTGGACTCACTGCACTGCATCCCCAGTGGTGCCAGTGCAGTCTCTGGAGTAACTGCAGTGCATCCCCAGTGGTGCCAAAGCACTCTCTGGACTCCCGGCACCGCATCCCCAGTGGTGCCAGTGCACTCTCTGGACTCACTGCACTGCATCCCCAGTGGTGCCAGTGCACTCTCTGGAGTCACAGCACTGCATCCCCAGTGGTGCCAGTGCACTCTCTGGACTCACTGAAGTGCATCCCCAGTGGTGCCAGTGCACTCTCTGGACTCACTGAAGTGCATTCTCAGTGGTGCCAGTGCACTCTCTGGACTCACTGCAGTGCATCCCCAGTGGTGCCAGTACACTCACTGGACTCACTGCACTGCATCCCCAGTGGTGCCAGTGCACTCTCTGGACTCACTAAACTGCATCCCCAGTGGTGCCAGTGCACTCTCTGGACTCACTGCACTGCTTCCCCAGTGGTGCCAGTGCACTCACTGGACTCACTGCAGTGCATCCCCACTGAAGCCAGTGCACTCCCTGGGCTCACTGCAGTGCATCCCCAGTGGTGCCAGTGCACTCTCTGGACTCACTGCACTGCATCCCCAGTGGTGCCTGTGCGCTCTCTGGAGTCACAGCACTGCATCCCCAGTGGTGCCAGTGCAATCTCTGGACTCACTGCACTGCATCCCCAGTGGTGCCAGTGCACTCTCTGGACTCACTGAAGTGCATTATCAGTGGTGCCAGTGCACTCTCTGGACTCACTGCACTGCATCCCCAGTGGTGCCAGTGCATTCTCTGGACTCACTGAACTGCATCCCCAGTGGTGCCAGTGCACTCTCTGGACTCACTGCACTGCTTCCCCAGTGGTGCCAGTGCACTCTCTGGACTCACTGCACTGCATCCCCAGTGGTGCCAGTGCACTCACTAAACTCACTGCAGTGCATCCCCACTGGTGCCAGTGCACTCTGTGGACTCACTGCACTGCATCCCCAGTGGTGCTAGTGCACTCTCTGGACTCACTGCACTGCATCCCCAGTGGTTCGAGCGCACTCTCTGGACTCACTGCAGTGCATCCCCAGTGGTGCCAGTACACTCTCTGGACTCACTGCAGCGCATCCCCAGTGGTGCCAGTGCACTCTCTGGACTCACTGCAGTGCATCCCCAGTGCAGCCAGTGCACTCTCTGGACTCACTGCAGTGCATCCGCAGTGGTGCCATTGCACTCTGTGGACTCACTGCACTGCATCTCCAGTGGTGCCAGTGCACTCTCTGGACTCACTGCACTGCATCCCCAGTGCTGGCAGTGCACTCTCTTGAGTCACTGCACTGCATCCCCTGTGGTGCAAGAGCACTCTCTGGACTCACAGCAGTGCATCACCAGTGGTGCCAGTGCACTCTCTGGACTCACTGCACTGCATCCCCAGTGGTGCCAGTGCACTCTCTGGACTCACTGCACTGCATTCCCAGTGGTGCCAGTGCAATCTCTGGACTCACTGCACTGCATCCCCAGTGGTGCCAGTGCACTCTCTGGACTCACTGAAGTGCATTCTCAGTGGTGCCAGTGCACTCTCTGGACTCACTGCACTGCATTCCAGTGGTGCCAGTGCACTCTCTGGACTCACTGAACTGCATCCCCAGTGGTGCCAGTGCACTCTCTGGACTCACTGCACTGCATCCCCAGTGCTGCCAGTGCACTCTCTGGACTCACTGCACTGCATCCCTAGTGGTGCCACTGCACTCTCTGGACTCACTGCACTGCTTCCCCAGTGGTGCCAGTGCACTCTCTGGACTCACTGCACTGCATCCCCAGTGGTGCCAGGGCACTCACTGGACTCACTGCAGTGCATCCCCACTGGTGCCAGTGCACTCTGTGGACTCACTGCAGTGCATCCCCAGTGGTGCCAGTGCACTCTCTGGACTCACTGAAGTGCATTCTCAGTGGTGCCAGTGCACTCTCTGGACTCACTGCAGTGCATCCCCAGTGGTGCCAGTACACTCTCTGGACTCACTGCAGTGCATCCCCAGTGGTGCCAGTGCACTCTCTGGACTCACTGCAGTGCATTCTCAGTGGTGCCAGTGCACTCTCTGGACTCACTGCAGTGCATCCGCAGTGGTGCCATTGCACTCTCTGGACTCACTGCACTGCATCTCCAGTGGTGCCAGTGCACTCTCTGGACTCACTGCACTGCATCCCCAGTGCTGCCAGTGCACTCTCTTGAGTCACTGCACTGCATCCCCTGTGGTGCAAGAGCACTCTCTGGACTCACAGCAGTGCATCACCAGTGGTGCCAGTGCACTCTCTGGACTCACTGCACTGCATCCCCAGTGGTGCCAGTGCACTCTCTGGACTCACTGCACTGCATCCCCAGTGGTGCTAGTGCACTGTGTGGACTCACTGTACTGCATCATCTGTGGTGCCAGTGCACTCTCTGGACTCACTGCACTGCATCCCCAGTGGTGCCAGTGCACTCTCAGGACTCACTGCACTGTATCCCCAGTGGTGCCAGTGCACTCACTGGATTCACTGCAGTGCATCCCCAGTGGTGCCAGTGCACTCTCTGGACTCACTGCACTGCATCCCCAGTGGTGCCAGTGCACTCTCTGGACTCACTGCACTGCATCCCCAGTGGTGCCAGTGCACTCTCTGGACTCACTGAAGTGCATCCCCAGTGGTGCCAGTGCGCTCTCTGGAGTCACAGCACTGCATCCCCAGTGGTGCCAGTGCAATCTCTGGACTCACTGCACTGCATCCCCAGTGGTGCCAGTGCACTCTCTGGACTCACTGAAGTGCATTCTCAGTGGTGCCAGTGCACTCTCTGGACTCACTGCACTGCATCCCCAGTGGTGCCAGTGCACTCTCTGGACTCACTGCACTGCATCCCCAGTGGTGCCAGTGCACTCTCTGGACTCACTGCACTGCATCCCCAGTGCTGCCAGTGCACTCTCTGGACTCACTGCACTGCATCCCCAGTGGTGCCACTGCACTCTCTGGACTCACTGCACTGCTTCCCCAGTGGTGCCAGTGCACTCTCTGGACTCACTGCACTGCATCCCCAGTGGTGCCAGGGCACTCACTGGACTCACTGCAGTGCATCCCCACTGGTGCCAGTGCACTCTGTGGACTCACTGCAGTGCATCCCCAGTGGTGCCAGTGCACTCTCTGGACTCACTGAAGTGCATCCCCAGTGGTGCCAGTGCGCTCTCTGGAGTCACAGCACTGCATCCCCAGTGGTGCCAGTGCAATCTCTGGACTCACTGCACTGCATCCCCAGTGGTGCCAGTGCACTCTCTGGACTCACTGAAGTGCATTCTCAGTGGTGCCAGTGCACTCTCTGGACTCACTGCACTGCATCCCCAGTGGTGCCAGTGCACTCTCTGGACTCACTGCACTGCATCCCCAGTGGTGCCAGTGCACTCTCTGGACTCACTGCACTGCATCCCCAGTGCTGCCAGTGCACTCTCTGGACTCACTGCACTGCATCCCCAGTGGTGCCACTGCACTCTCTGGACTCACTGCACTGCATCCCCAGTGGTGCCAGGGCACTCACTGGACTCACTGCAGTGCATCCCCACTGGTGCCAGTGCACTCTGTGGACTCACTGCAGTGCATCCCCAGTGGTGCCAGTGCACTCTCTGGACTCACTGCACTGCATCCCCAGTGGTGCCAGTATACTCTCTGGACTCACTGAAGTGCATTCTCAGTGGTGCCAGTGCACTCTCTGGACTCACTGCAGTGCATCCCCAGTGGTGCCAGTGCACTCTCTGGACTCACTGAAGTGCATTCTCAGTGGTGCCAGTGCACTCTCTGGACTCACTGCAGTGCATCCCCAGTGGTGCCAGTATACTCTCTGGACTCACTGAAGTGCATTCTCAGTGGTGCCAGTGCACTCTCTGGACTCACTGAAGTGCATCCCCAGTGGTGCCAGTGCGCTCTCTGGAGTCACAGCACTGCATCCCCAGTGGTGCCAGTGCAATCTCTGGACTCACTGCACTGCATCCCCAGTGGTGCCAGTGCACTCTCTGGACTCACTGAAGTGCATTCTCAGTGGTGCCAGTGCACTCTCTGGACTCACTGCACTGCATCCCCAGTGGTGCCAGTGCACTCTCTGGACTCACTGCACTGCATCCCCAGTGGTGCCAGTGCACTCTCTGGACTCACTGCACTGCATCCCCAGTGCTGCCAGTGCACTCTCTGGACTCACTGCACTGCATCCCCAGTGGTGCCACTGCACTCTCTGGACTCACTGCACTGCTTCCCCAGTGGTGCCAGTGCACTCTCTGGACTCACTGCACTGCATCCCCAGTGGTGCCAGGGCACTCACTGGACTCACTGCAGTGCATCCCCACTGGTGCCAGTGCACTCTGTGGACTCACTGCAGTGCATCCCCAGTGGTGCCAGTGCACTCTCTGGACTCACTGCACTGCATCCCCAGTGGTGCCAGTATACTCTCTGGACTCACTGAAGTGCATTCTCAGTGGTGCCAGTGCACTCTCTGGACTCACTGCAGTGCATCCCCAGTGGTGCCAGTGCACTCTCTGGACTCACTGAAGTGCATTCTCAGTGGTGCCAGTGCACTCTCTGGACTCACTGCAGTGCATCCCCAGTGGTGCCAGTGCACTCTCTGGACTCACTGAACTGCATCCCCAGTGGTGCCAGTGCACTCTCTGGACTCACTGCACTGCACCCCCAGTGCTGCCAGTGCACTCTCTGGACTCACTGCACTGCATCCCTAGTGGT